>NC_085885.1:2400000-3000000 GCF_035222275.1 Podospora bellae-mahoneyi | reverse complement strand
TGGGCAATTAATTAGTCAGTAAGAATTGAAGAGGGTTAGGAATATATATGGCTACCTTTTGCTTACGCGGGAGCTCTGGAGCCCTGTGAGCCTTCAGGTGCCAGTGTGGCCGTTGTTGCCTTGCCAATTGGAGCCGGTAGAAGCGCTCGGCTGTGGGTGACGTGTCAATATCGTTGTGGTTGATAAGAGCGTTGATTTCCATCGTGGTGGTGGTGGGTGTGGTCGATGGCCGTGGTGTTGCGCGAGAGGTTTCGCATTGCCTTAAGAATTGACAGGTACCCCTGCCATAGAAATTAGTAGCAAAGTGACTTCGGATTAGATGGATTTCGATATTGCATATGTGGCTGCTGATCGCCGACATATTGGCCTGTTGTTTTATGGGCCAAGTCCAACGCTACCATATATTCTCTTGGTATAAATGTAGTTTGTCAACGAGGGAAAATCTGCGGGGTTACCTGGAGTGCTCGGGCTAATTGGGCCACATGTGCATTTGTGGGTCTATTAGGTAAAAGCCTATTCACGTACACACCACCATGGCTCTTGGTCGGCCAAGTCACAATCTCAGACACCCAGTTCCCACCACTGAAGCCATCATCATGCGCAAATCGAATCAAGGTAAGGCCGTAGGCCGTGGCCTTCGCCACTCTCACCATGCAGAGGTCGGAAGGCTGAGTGGGGTGGGGTCGCACATTCTTCCACACCATTGTAAACATCACATTTGACAAATGTCTGTAAGGCAAATTTCACTTCATTTCATGAGCTCAGATGTCGAGTTTTGCTCCAAAATCCATCTTGTGGCCTCATATCATACACAAGCTTGTAGTTCAAACAAGACCTCCTTCTACCATCCATAGCTATCCGTCCGCAATCACTACGTCATGACCGGGAAATAATCACACTGGATCCTGAAATAGGCGTTATAATTTGGACTGTCGGTGTCCTCTATGCAGTGTACCCAGTTGTCGTGGCTGAAGACGGCGCAGGGGTAATGGCCCTGATCACAAACAACCTGGTTGACGTCTGGATGGTAGGAACAATTTGTATTCACGCCGAAAGGGTTGAATCCGATGTCAAATTGCGGGATAGGCATCTGGTATCCAGGGTCGCATTCCGAGCCGGTACCAAGATGCAATGTTGCGTTGTACGGATGGCAAGGGTTGAAATACTTCACGCTCACATGGGACTCGAAGATGTCGTAATAGCACAGGTATGTCCAGCCGGGATCTCCCGACATGAAGGTTCTGCGGTACAAAACCCAAAGTCTGCCGGGGTCAACCTCCCCCGGAGTGGTCTGGGTGGAGGTCGGATGGGTGGGGACGTACTGACTGGCAGTCGGATTGGCGGAAGCAGAGAGACGGACAGTTGTGCCGGTGGGAACAGCTTGAGTGGGAGTCGAGTTGGTCGAGTTGGACTGGGAAGTGGAAGAGGAAGTCAAGTCGGTCGAAGTTGACTGGGAGATGGTAGAGGACTCCCAAGTGAAGGAGACAGCTATGACCGCACAATATCAGTCAAACGAAACGAAGCACAGATGCAAGTTCAACCAAATTGGATCTCTTACCAGTAGAGGTAATGTAGACTGCCTTCAGTCTCCCCGCATCTGGGAAACCAGCGGCGGCAGTGGCGCCGATCAGGAGGAGCAAAAGCTTGAGCATCGCAATGTTGAAGACAATGGCTGAAAGCAATGGTTGAAGTTGGGTTGATTGAGGGGCTTGATTGACGGATGGAAGAGATTGGATGGCAGAACATGAAGGAGCTGGCAGATGGGCAATCGGGGCAAAATTTGTACCCAGAGAACTGAGGAGCTGCCGGGCTGTCTGTCACCTGCGATGACGGCTGTCATTACTTTACATCATCACTCTGGCATTTCGGCCATGTTCAAGATTTCGCGCCTGCCTCTCCTGAAATAAGCATTTGGCGGAGTCTTCCACGGGCGTAAAACGCGGGACCTGTTTTAGACGGCAGGTTCGTACCGGAACTTCCAAGCACCACTCACCGAGGTGGTCATGCATTGAATCCAGAGGTCCCGTTCCTCCGCACGCCGGCCTTCAATCGGCGAATTGACCACCTCATTCCTTCATCAGATAGGTACCTTGCCTATCGGTATCGACCTGACTCCGAGGTGAGAATCGATGTATCAACGTCTGACAACTGATAAGCAGAGTACATTATGGGAGGCAGCTTCCACTGCTTCGGGCGCTTTTCTTTTCAGACCTGTTGTGATACATATAATGGTTTCGAATGTAGAGCCTACTAGGTACATTCGACGGTATAAAAGTCTACATATCCGCCATCGCTCCTTGCATTCATCACAATACCATTTCGCTGTTTGTTATGGTTAGCCCTTCTCTTACCCAGATAGCCAGTATGGAGATTAAAACTTGAAATCAACTTACCGGAGCCCTTAGGCTCGTGTTCTAAACCCACGCATTCCAAGTGAAACCACTCCCTTTGACACTCTGCCCCATCACAGGCCACCATTGTCCCGTAGCTAATACCGTTACACGTGCAGTACTTTAGTTTGTCTTCATCTGGCTCATCATCTGGCTCATCGTCTATCGTCATATCACCGATATCAGCGCGACCATATTCAACCAGAAGTGAATCCGCGGTGAGGTTGCTCATCTCTTCGCCACTTCCAGAGGCGTCTTGTCATCGTTATTTCTCTCGTCCAATCTGAGTGTGTGATCCATCAGACTTGCAAGGCGCTGCGGTTGGTGTTTGACGACTTGATAATGACATTGTGGAGTGGATGATTTCCGTTGTCATCCAAGACATTTGCAGCAGCCCCATTCGTTATATCCAAGATGCGAGAGATGAGGCTAACGAGGCGGCCGGACAAAGTCTCGTCAATGGGTTCTAATTCGAATGCTAAAGTCTCCAAAGGGGTAAGGCCGAAGGAATCACGTTCCAGCAAACGTTGGGAGTCGAGAAGGTCGAGAAGGAATTCAACCACGAAGTATCGGTTCTTGTGGCAACTTTCATGAATATTGGGCCGAGATCCGCGGGATCCGTAGCTCAACACCACCGCGCTTCGCAGGCTCTCCAGGACGTGGAAATGTGATTGTT
This sequence comes from Podospora bellae-mahoneyi, assembly GCF_035222275.1. Lineage (NCBI taxonomy): Eukaryota > Fungi > Ascomycota > Sordariomycetes > Sordariales > Podosporaceae > Podospora > Podospora bellae-mahoneyi. Next base: position 2,996,934 of record NC_085885.1, on the reverse strand, counting down.
CCAGAATGTGGAGGGGTAAGAGTTGGGGTGATTGATATGCCGGGTCGTATTACTGCGGAAATAATTCTTTGACAATCCTATGTAGACAGGATACCTGGGTGGTGATGCGGCAGAGTGTGTTCCGCAACAAGGCTTCATCCCTGGCGGTAGTCCTGAGTCTTAAAATGTTTATCACACTGGTTATGTCAATTAAGTTGAGGTTTTGCCTAAAGTACCCCAGCAACGTTTCAAACAGTTGGAGATTCCCAATCATGATGGCAATACGCAATGCCGGGCGTCGGTTTGCAAAATGACTAATGTTAGCTGCCAACTCGGCGTGCCAATGAAGAAAGAGTCGGACTATCTCAAGGTCTTCGTTCCTGATCGCCTTCTCGAGGGCTGATATGGCGAGACGTGTCTTGTATGCATTCGCGCCCCGTCGTAACAAATCTTGACAGACACTTGCGTGTCGACCTCGCGCCGCAATCACTAGCGCAGTTATGGCTCCGCCTGTTATGTCTGGCTCATCAACGGGATGCCCAGCTTCCACAAAGAATTTGACTTGCGCAAGATTACCTTCAGCAGCAGCAGTCCATATAGTAGTGTCCTTGGCGGATAGAGATGATGGAAATAACGATTCATCATCCGAGACGGCCGAATGAAATCGCTTATAATGATTGTCAAGATCCCTTTGTGAGGTATACCCAACTTGTGAGGCGAAGCAATCTGGTGCAGAGCACTTATAAGGCCTTTCATGGTTCGAGATGTGGCGCTCTCGCTCGTCTCGCTCGGGAAACCCCTCAGAAAACTTGGAGCATTGCAATCTGTTGCATTTGAATCTTCCAGAGCCGTTGAGTTCCAAGAGTGCTCTGCGCTCGCGATCGGTGAGGATCGTCTGGTCAATGTTTTCTATTGTGTGTCTGATGGTGGTGACAGCATTGTGTAGAGTCATGTCGTTCGACGGGCTGGTGTTGGCTGTATCGGAGTCGCCGTTCTGACTTATGACAAGTGTTGGTCTTGCGTTATCGTTATCATGAAGCTGTTCTGGGTTTGGAGAGCTATCCTGCCCCTGTGTGAAAAGGTGTTGTGTAGAATCAAGCACTCTTTTCTTGATATTGGCATCGACTTCACCTTTGGACACTGTCATCTGTCGTAGATGCTCTTTCCAATAGGATTGCGCGTAATCCAAAAGTCCGTAATAACCTGTTACCGCTGAAGCCGCGATCTCTTCAATTGAGTACACGCGGGTGTTGAAAGCCGGCGAGGACAGAATATTAGGTACAAAACAGGGCCAGATCGGTCAAGTACTCGAGCTGCAACCCGATCATATGCCGCATTCAGTTGCCTCGGAAAGTTGTCTTTGGACAGCTCATTATTGAGATCGGCCACCGATGCCTGGTCATAAAGATTGTCCAGTACCACTTTTGCGTAAAGAAACATTCCTGCGAGCGGCCGTCAACTTGCTTGTTCCAGGTTGCTTGTGGTTCTGTTGTTAAATGAGGATTTCAAACGTACCATTTGCAGTTAAGGTGACCTTCCCAGTGATCTCATTTTCCCTAGAGTCAGGAATCTCAAACCGATCCCTAATTTTGGCAGCCATGGCAGTAACGTAAGTCTTAAGATCGCAGAGATGAGACTTTGCGCTGTCCAGGTTATTAGTTGGTTGACCGATCAATTGCTTATCAATATAGCCATCCCTTTGTCCCGCTACCAGTAACCTGACTGAGGAGAGGTTACCAGCCTTGTAAGTTCTCAAGATCTCGTTAGGAACCAACTGAGCACGAGTGGTGATTCACATTCGTCAATGTGACGGCCACTGTCACACTCGTCCAAACCATCCACAACAATCCAGCAACGATGCTGTAGTACGACACAGTTCTTGGACAAGGAACTTGAGAAGTGGCTCCCGAAAGTCGTCGGGCCTGTGGACGGAATCACAGGACTTTTGAATGTGCCCTAGAAGCCCATCATCTTGTTCGAGAAGTTGGTCGAGGAAGGCACGAAGCATGTGTTCCATTGCTGATTTATTGACAACGCCGGTCCTGCTGTGTTTGAAGTAGAAATAGGCAAGACTGTCTCCAAGAATATCCTCTTCGGACCTAACGCGTTCAATGACTCGCGATACCAGAGTAGTCTTGCCTAACACAGGGAACACAGGGGGGGGGGGGGTGTCAGCAAGTCAATGTACAAAGAAAAGTTCATTGAAAAGCTATACAAGCACTTTGCCGTAGTGTTCTTTGGAGGAAAAGAAAGATATGTGCTTAGCGGAACCTGGCATTCCACTGAGGTAAAGAATCTCCCCCCTGTTGGATTTCCTATACATCCACTCCTTAAACTCGGGTTGGTCGAGAACCCAACTACCTGGAGCAGCATCATGTCCCTGCCCCAATGCTACGGAGTGACCTATTTGGTAGTAGACCGGTGCAAGTTTAGTATGAAGGATCTCTTTCTCAGCCAGGCCCCGGTCCGCGGCTTCTGAGACTCGGCGTTGCTCTGCCTGCTGTATGTCCTCGGATCGTGCCTTTAGAAGTGCGTCCAAAAGATTTTCAGTGTTCTGAAATATTTTCAGAGTGATGTCGCGGACGCCCTGAACCTCCTCGATGGCGGCAGATAATCTACTATCAGATATTATCTGCAAGCGGTTTTCGAGGCTTTTAAGAATGGGACCAAATTTAGTCTTGATGTGAGGCCATAACGATTCGGCCAACTTTTTCCAACCTGGAAGTTGTCACAAAACAAGGTCAATTAGCGAACAAGCTTTGAACGAAGTGTTGAATGCCAAAAGTAAACTCTGCATCCGCTTTCCCTTCCATGGAGTCTTTGGCTTGTACTTACCTGGCCTTGTAAGTTCGTCAAGTGCTGTCTCATGGAATTGAAGCACCGCGTCAAAACAATCCTCCAGGACCTCTCTCGCATTCGAGTACCTCCGAAATAGAAGGTCATACTGGTGAATACCAGTCAAAAGTGTGCCTATTCTGTCATAGCCATCCAGCAATATCTCGAATGTTCTGGCATGAGCGGCAGCCATCTGGAGCGCCAGCTTTATTGGGCCCTTTACGTACGATTAGTCCATGTGACCATTTCTGATGTGTTTGAACGAGAGCTTACCCATACAAACCCAACAAACTCGGAGGTGTTCAGGAACACAGTTTCGAAGCAATTGAGATCACCCGGATCACGAGGAATTACATGGTCAGCACATTTCAATCGTTAGTTTTTACATGATCACGCAGGCTTTTATGTCAGACAACTAACAGCTGGCACTGGCAGACATCAAATTAGAGGCATAAGGTTCATTATACGTAGGGAAGAGAGTGGGTATTGTCAGAAAAGAGATCGCGAGCTGTGGGGACTTCTCGATTACAAGTATGAGGCCCATCCTAGGCATGGCCTTCCTCTCCTGTCACCTGCTGACCTAAAATCCGTTAGAATCCTACCACAACTATCATCCACGGGCTTGGGCGGTATTCTTGCCGGTGTCATGGAACTTGGTAAGACCTTGACCATGTTAGGTGCAGTCGTCTGCGCAAAAGAGGCTGGACTGGTGTTCATAAGTACTAAAGAGTATGATACTGAACACCCTTCCCGACAGAAAGCGGGCAATTCGGTGGTCCTTCCCTCTAGACTTAAGTACCCTCTGGAATCAGGATATGGTTCAGCTTAGTTGGCTAACCCACATCTATGAAAAGAACTTGTCGATAATTGGGTCGCTGAAATTAACAAGTATGTTGGTCACTCTTAGGCTTGCACTGGTACTCACAGAACTAAATACTATAGGCACTTCTATCCAGGAACACTGTCAGTTCACGTCTCCCACGGCGCTAATAGGTTGAAGTCAAGCAGTTCGCTGTCTGAGTATGAGGTGGTGCTTACGACATATGGTACCCTCTCAGCTAGCACTTGATGACCAAGCTCCGGGAGGGGAGTCTACTGATGTGAGTTCTGCTCCGCAAATACCATGTCCGGTACTCTGACACCTGCCAGGACCTCAAATTTGTTTTGGATACGAGGAGATAGGGAGGCAACCAAAACAGAATTCTCTTTTTATATAACCAAAATACCCGAATCATTACCCATATCGTCACGTCATATCATCATTACATCCCCCCTTTATTTCCACCTACACCCTCCGACACCACCCCTCCCTCCCCTCCCTCCCCAACCCCATCTCACACAACCCCTGATCCAACAACCCCGTCTTCACCGCCCCAACAACCCACCTCACCGTCCCTTCCTCCCCCGGCTCCCCAACCCGAATCCTCACATTCCTCCCATACTTACCCCTCTTAACAACCTTTTCAAACTCCTTCCTAATCCAACCCCTCTCCTCCCCCCTTCTCCCCCTAAAGTCAGGAAAATATCCCCCCAACGGCCTCTCATCCAACTGACTTTCCAAACCCTCACTATTCCACAAAAGCAACATCATCGCCCCGCGGGCGTTTTGCGCAAACGTTTTGCTGTTAACCAACCCCTCAAAGGACCGGAGCGCCTCGCTGAGGTAATTGACGTTGTTATCTTCCTCTAGGGTTTGAGAGTAAGACGCCAAGTCGACTAGCATGAGGATGGAGAGGTTGGCGGAGAGGAAATTAAAGATTTTGCGGCGGAGAAAGGAGCAGCAGGATGTATTGTCGCGGTCGATGAGGTCGAATTCGAGGGAGGAGGTGGATGGGAAGGGGGTGAGGGATTCGCGGTGGAGGGATCGGGGGGCAGAGGAGGAAAAGTGCTTGATGTGGGAGAGGTCTGTTGGTGTGGGGGTGTATGATGGGGTAAAAGAGCGGGATAATAGGGAGAGGAGGAGGGTGATGAATGGGCGGGAGCGGCCGAGAGTGGTGTAGCAGAGGTTTGTCCAGAGGGGGTCAGACCACAAGGTGGTGGTTTGGTTGATAAAGGCGAGGGTCTCTGGGTTGACTTGGGGGGGTTCGTCGAGGGGTAAATCGTGGAGGGTGATGGCTGTTTGGAGGAGGTTTGATAGGGGTGGTGGGATTTGTTGGTTGGGTTGTTGATGGTAGTGTGTTCCCTGGGCGTGGATTTCATAGAGGATTCGTTTCATCTCTTTTATGGCCGCGGTTCTCACTTGGGTGGCTGGATCCACTGTTGGTTGGTCGGAGGATCCTGGTGAGCTGCATTTTCTCATTTGGTCAAAAAGCAAAGTCTTTCCCTCGCATCTTGTCGGGCCGCAACCAGTAACCATGACTTGAGCCGTCCGACACAAGGCTTCCCGGTCTTGTTCAAGTTGCCGGTCGATGGCCGCTGAGCGCTTCGCTGCCATGCGTGCCTCCCGGGCAGCCTGTGATTTTGCCGAGTGGATAAGTGGCCATGTCGCCGATTCCCTTACCTCCCCGACCTTCTCAGACTCAAAATGTGGTGGTGATGATGATGACTGAATCCTTTTGGTGGTGTTGTTGTTTTGGTTTGGGTCCAGTTGAAAGACGGACAGGAAGGCGAGCAGATCAAATGGTATGCCGAAGCAACCCGTAGAGCGAGCTCTCCTGCGCTTGGCTCTCTTGTTGGCTAGACCAGAAGTTGGTGAATTGGAATGTGCGAGTTGCCAGAAAACCTTTGCTGTTGGTGTAGCGCTCATTTTGAGATGATCCTCCTCATCCGGGAGTCCCCAATTGTCAGAGATCAGTTCGTCGTCGGTCTTCGTGGTTGTTGTTGTAGGACGAGAGATGATGGATTTCATTTTTCTGGGCTGGTACAGCTACCAAAGCTGGACGGAGGGGTATCGTATGATTGGAAGGCTTGGGGTATTATTAGGTCATCCAAAAATCACCGCCCAGACAATAATCCAAGAGGATTGAGCACAACAACATCAACAGCAACAAAAAAAAACCTGGGAGAACGGCAGTTGAAGTAAAAACAGAAAAAAAAAAAAAAGAGCCGTGCCGCAACATCGTGCCGCAACATTCCACAACACCCAAACTATTTGGTCCAACGGCGCTGATGTTCAGGCACACACTTCATCTGACACACTGTGACACAAAGAGCACATAGACATTCCTCAACTTCCGATTGATGAACAAACCCCCCCTGCACATTCTGCACCAACCCGTGCCGTTGGGGGAGCGCTGTGATTGGCGCCCCTGGCGTGGCCGATAAGTATGGCAGCTGCCCCCCTAACCCCCATTCTCCCTAGAATCGAACCCCAAGGTAACTGTTACACCAAGCTACAAGCAAACCACAGGCCGGATGATGATTTCCAGAAGGAAAAACCGGCCTGGACCGACGTTGTGAGGCATGGCGTAGAAAATTCGATTCGCTAGTTTTGTGATCGAAGCTTGGAGGAACAAAGTCTGGCGTTTCCATGGTCAGGGGGTGACATTTTTATGCGTGCCAAGCCCGCTGGATCGGATAACTTGGAAGCGATCGGGTTGGTCGACCCAAAAACAAACTGTAAAAACTCCATGCAACCCTCCTCGGTGAGTCCGTCCCAAGCATACATTCAGCTTGGCACCCACTTGATGACACTTGTGATGTTCGGTCGGAGGCGGACGAAGTGGTTGGGGGTATAAACATTCGCTTCTATCTCGCTTTTTGCTAAATGCTCGGTCAAAAGGACCGTTCAATATGCATATATACAATCCTACACCTACACTCAGCCTTCACGGTCTCTTCCTTACTGCTTCTTGTCCTCGATAGCCAACTTCTCCCGCATCTCATTCTTTATCCGCGTGATAGTGCCGGACCCACCATAGACCATCCCGGTGTAAACCATGGCAACGCTGGCTCCAGCATTGAGAACCTTGAGAGCCTCGTCGCCATTTGTGATACCACCCGTCGCGAAGATGACCTTTTGGTTCTTGTTGAATGCATCCCCGAGGCCCTCGGTCTTGAGCGAATAGTTGTCCAGCATCTTTCTGTATCTTCCAACCAAGTTCAGCGTCTGATTGAACAGCGCTGGACCCGAGTAGCCACCATCCTCCATGATGTTCTTCTGCTCCTGGCTGGTCAATCTCACGCCCTTTGGCACGAGCCCCGTCCTCTTCTTGGTTGTGTTGCCCACAATAACACCGTCCACTCCGCTCATCCACACAGCCTGCACCACACCCTCCATCTGGCTATCGTCATCCTCATCCGGGCTGACCTTGACCATGACTCTGGGCTTGATCTTTCTCTTGGTCTTTTGCGCCTCCTCGACGACGGCGCTCAGCAGCGCAGTCAATGGGCCGGTAGCCTGCAAATCTCTCAGGCCAGGAGTGTTGGGACTGCTGACATTGACAACCAGCACATCGGCGTATGGTGCCAGCCTGTTGACACAAGTGACATAATCCTTCTTCACAGCCTCCACATCCTTCTCATCTGTCTTCTTGTTCTTGGCAATCTGCACGCACAGCAAGCGCCCATCCTTCAAGCTGCCCACCGGAACTCCCGCCGCCCCGTCAAGCATCTCCTTTTCCGTGAAGCCAATGCTCCGGGCAAATGTCCGTAGTCTTTCCCTCAGGTGCGCAGCCACGGCGTCAGCACCCTTGGAGTTTAGACCATATCTGTTGATCAACCCATCGGTAGACACAACTCTGAAAACTCTTGGCTTGGGGTTTCCTTCTTGCGGAAGGGGCGTGATGCCGCCTACCTCGACAACACCGGCGCCGAGAGCAAACAGAGGGTCGGGAATTTCAGCGTCCTTGTCGAGACCAGCGGAGATGCCGATTGGGTTGGACAGCTCGACGCCAAAGACGTTGACAGCCAAGGGTTTGGCACCGGTGGCGTCGCCATCTTGAACGCGCTCGCGGGGATGGAGACCGACGGAGTAGAGGGCTTTGAGGGCAGCGGTGCCGGCGTGGTGGGCGTCTTCGGCGTCGGGGAAGAGAACGCGGATGACGCGGGGGACGAGGTATTTGTGGAAGGAGGCACGAGTGTCGGTTGCGTAGTAGTATCCGAGAACGGCGGCAGTACCGAGGGCGGTGCTGATAGCTACTGTCTTTGCGCTGGAGCCACCGGAGGAGGAGGAAGCAGTCGAGGCGGGGCGACGAGGGACGGCATGGTTGATTCTCGGGGTGGGATTCCGTGCAAGGGGTCGGAGGACAGAGGAGAGGGTATGCCTCGTTCGTAGAAAGGGGCTAGCCATGGTTGAACGCAGAGCTGAGCCGGGCCAGCGCTCAATGGCTTCTGAGAGAAGTCGTGGTGTGGGGGAGTTTGGTGAGGATGATGACGATGTTTCCTTGGGCTCAGTATTTTTGGAGCTTTACCGCGGTGTCGGCTTGGTTCCTGGCGCTTGCAGGGACCAGCCAAGGGTGGCACAGTGTGAGATGATCGTCTGGACCGTGCGCAGCCGCTGTCAGATGCTCGATGCAAGGCACCCCGCACTGTCCCCTCGAGCAAATCGTCCGATCCATCAAAGCTTGAGCTTCTGCTCTTGAACAAACCACCTAACGCCTTGCTTGTGCTATTGGATATCATCTAACTCTATAATCTATTATGAATATTCCGTCGTGTTTCCTTCTCACGCCGCGGCTTTGGCAATAGCCGACGCAGCAACCTCTTCTACTTTCCCCACTGTTGCTACTGCTGCTGCTTCTGCTTCCGCCGCGATGCTCTCCTCGGCTTTCTTGTTCAGCCAGCTCAGATACGTTTGCCAGCCCACCGCTACAGTCCCGCTGAACATGGAACGGAATGGCAGAGGTACGAAGGCGAAGTTGATGGCCATAACAGCCGGCCATAGCTTGACGGAATTCGCGATGCTCGGTGGGACAGTCTTCACAAGGCGTTCCCAGATCTCGGAAGGCGACGCCCCAGACAACACAGCCTGTGTGCCAAAGAAGTACGTATTGAACAGTGGCGCAAACACGATTTGGTTAACGGCAACTCTCGCTGCTATCGAGAGAGCTCGCGACGCAAAGTTGAAGCTGTTCGACAGGTAAACCACCCTATGCACGACAACGTTAGCCAACCCACGATCGAGCGCAAACCCCCGAAGCATTGCCTACCAAAGATATGATGGCACCGACGATGTTCCACCGATGAATAGCGCTCGCGCCGTCCGCCCGAAGTCATGTTCGTCTCCACCAATACTTTGCGCCGAGATGTCGCCGCACAGGAAGATAAACAGCGAGGTCAATATCTGTGTCGTATATGGGCGCTTCTGGTGCGTTCGTCCGTACGCCTGAGCTGCTCTCGTCAACGGCCCGAGCCTGAGCCAGAGAGGGGGAGGTTGGATCTTCGCGGGCGGTGTGATCGGAGCTTGTTGCTGCGCGCTCTGAATTGGTTTCGCTCCATTGACTTTCGAGGAGTGTGGTCGGCGTTGTCGGAACTTTTCGAGGTTCTGGATCTGCCTGCGGAAGGCTGTTCTGACGGCGGCGCACACTGCCATGTCGTTGGTAGGAAGGTAGGCTCGGGGATGTTGAGAAGCGACGGAGAGACGACGGTTGATGCGCCGGGCTATGGCAGTGGCATGGCCTTTTTAAAAGAGCAAATAGAAATGACTCGGACGTGGAGATGCGGTTGTTTCACAGACTTCGTGGTGGAGTTTGACTGAGGTGGTCAGAACGCGATATTTGAGTCAACTGGCGGTTTGGACAAATGATGTGCTCCCGTGCGCTCCCGAGCCGTTGTCCCGGCGCTGCGCTGGCCGCCCAGACAGCGGGATGTCCGCTAATTTTTAGCACCCATTTCTCCAATGCCGGTCCCGAACTCGGCGTGCGGGCATGGTCACCCGCGCTTTGCTGCGGCTGACAGGTCATCGGGCCGCAGCGTATTCTCTGAGGGGGGCCACCACAACGCAGATCAGTTCCATGTGGTGGTATCTTTCCAGTCCAAGTCAGCCTGTTATTCTTTCAGTTATCATCTGATGTGTTGTCAGCCTTCGTTGACAAACACATTTTTTTTCATCTCGACTTCTACTTGGACCCTGTTTCGTGGCCAATTTCCAACAACTAACCAAGCCCGGCTAGCGCAATGGTAGCGCGTAAGACTTCTAACAATTCCTCTGGACCTTCAGAGGTGATTGACATCTTAAGGCTGTGGGTTCGAGTCCCACGTCGGGTGTATCTTTTGGCCTTTCCCTCCTATTGAACATGGAAGTTTTTGCATCCTTCATCAGTTGCTATTGGCGTTATTACTTTTGTTAAAGAGGCCTCAAAAGCCTGGGTATCTATGACTATCTATGCGCAACAGTTGCTCATCATTGTCATCTCCAAATCCCAACATTATACACATCATCAACTCATTTTGCTCAAGCCTTGACAGCCCTCTTCTCATCAGAATCCTCACTCGCACCCACACTGCCAGTCTCACCCTCCGAAATCCCACCAGCCTCAACCTTGCGCAAGTCAATCGGCCTCTCCGGCACCATAAACACCACCGCCGACGTCGCCGGAATGGTGAACCCAAACATGGCAAACGAGATGACGAGGTTGACCATAGGCGGCACCTTAGCAGCACCGATACCAAACGAAATGCAAGACCCCACGCTCTCAAACGTCCGGACAATGCTCACCGCCAGCGTCAGAGTCTCGATGTCGTCAAAGAAGGCCCCCACGATCCAGTACACAAACATGTAGTGGCTCTCGTTCAAGAACCGGAGCATGACCATGCTGGCGAAACCCCTCCCGAACCCGGGGAGGTCCCAGTCGAGGGTGATGCGGGGGTTGGAGTCGCCGTACAACTTCTCGTTGGAGACCTGCCAGCCGAATGACCCAAGCATGAGAACAACAAAGGAAGCCCAGCAGATCTTGGCGAGGGTTGGACGGGAGAAGCATTTCAGGTCGTAGAACCACCCCCAAAAGATGTTGGCGAATGTGGCGGCGATGCCGGCGGTGAGAGAGCCGAGGGCGCGGGCGCGGACGGAGAAGTATTTCGTCATGTAGATCCCGAGGTAGGTCGTGTTCCATTGGAAGCCGACGAGGATGGGGATGAGAAGGTACATTTGCTTGCGCTTCATCAACGCCCAGATCTTGCGGGTTTCTTCCCGGAAGGTCTTGCCTATGGTTGGGTCTCTTGGGGATGTCCCGTCGCTTCGGATGACCTTTTGGGGTGGGGATAACAGGAAAGATAATGGGAGACCGAGGCATTGGAGGGCGATGAGGACGAGGTAGGTGGTGTATCCTACTTTGCCTCTTGTGGACGAGTCCTTGCCCGCGTTGAGAGACATTTGGATGGAGGAGCCGATGAGCTGGCCGAGTTCGCGGAGGCCGAGCCAGATGCCGGTGAACTTGCCCCGGTCTTTGATGTCGCCGTAGCCGAGGGCGATGGCGCCTTCCGAGGCCCAGAGGGCAGAGGCGGCGATGCCGCAGGTTACGCCGCCGAAGAGGACGAACCATTCCGTGCCGTAGCGGTTGTTGACGTAGAGCGAGGCCGAGTAGGGGGCGTAACCGAGGGTACCGATGATGAGGACCTTTTTGACGCCGATTTTGTTGGCGAGAATTCCGAAGAGGGGGCAGCCGAAGACCATGATACTGTGGCGAGGTTAGCAAGTTGGTCAAGGGGTGAGGGGAGGTGGAACAGGGGACATACCCGAAAGTCAGAGAGTTGGAGGCGTTGACAAGGTAGGGTTCTTGCTGACCGCCAGCGCCTGTGTTGTTCAGGGCAGTCCAAATACCGGGTTGGGTAAAAGAGATGAGACCGACAATGATGACGTTGAACAGAGGACTGCGATACCATCTCGTGAACCACGAAACAGGTTTCGTCTGCTCGCCTTGGGACTCGATCACGGCCCCATCGTTGATAACTTTTTGGTCCTGCTCGGCGGTGGACATCTTGACTGAGATTCTGTCTGAGTGTTTGAACCCAGAAGAAACAGCTCTTGACGATGAGTGATGAGAGGATACAGATTCAACCCCGACCAGCGAGCGACGCCCCGTCTTTATGCATCTCGCCACGCGCAGAATCTGCAATCCAACCGTCTGGATCTGGCAGCTCGACTGCAGCGGTAAGTGATCACCGTCTCCCGCTACCTGGTTTCCCTGACGATATTTTACTTGGCCATGTGGGGGTTAATGGGGGGTTTGGGGGTTTATCGAGCAGAACTGGCGTAGTCCCCCTCTTCACAGGATGTCGTGATGAGGTGTGTTGATGATGAACTTGGTACCAACAGGCCGGTAGGTCTCAATGGGACTGGTTTTATCACTGCAACACACCCGATAGTCTGTCCGGGAATAGCTACCCTCCTCCGGCGAGAGACGTGGTGGACGAACAAGATGCAGTGAAGTGGAGTCGCTGGAGGAGAGTCGTGCTTACAGGGATGCCGTTGCGCCATCGGCTTGCGTCTTGATCACCACACTACAAACACCGGTACTGTTGACACTTTTTTGGACGCGATCACGCAAAAGGATATGGGGTTTGGCATTCATGAAATTATGAAAAACTTCCATGTTAAAAGGATCCGGGGAAGTTGTGGGCGCATAGGTTACGATGTGACTGCCACCACCACCTCGTCACAACGTTTGCCAATGCAGCCCCAAGAACGCCACAGCTTGTTTTGACTTCAGTTTGAGACATAACTCAAGATGGGAACCGTTGATATCCTTCGACCAGCTCACTACGAGCCATCAGTTGATCTCCCTGCTCCCTACCCACCATCTTCACAGTTCCCCTATTCGCTCAGCAGAACAGATCAAACCTCTTCAATAGACGATGTTGTTTCCGAAATCAAGAAGCTCACAGCCTCTGGTGAAATCAGGTCGTTGCTGAACAAACACGGCGCAATCTACTTCCAAAACCTCAACCTCAAATCCGCAGATGAGTTCTCCCAATTCGCCCACGCCTTTGGCTTCGCACCGCATGAAGACATTGGCAACCCAGTCCGCCGAACAGTTCTCGCTCCGAACGTAGCAACAGCAAACGAAGGCCCAAACACCATGCCAATTTTTCCTCACAACGAGTTTGGACTAAGCCCACACTTTCCCTCTTATGTGTTCTTCTACTGTGCTGAGGCCCCAGAGACTGGTATGTTTCTACCCAACCTCTCACCATTAACACCCCTCCCCCTTTTTAACCCCTATCCATCCCTCCTCCCGTTGTCCCCCAGCTGACCTGTTTCTACCAGGAGGCGAAACCCCCCTCAACCCCTCCTCCCCCCTCCTCGCCCACCTCACAACCCACCGCCCCGCATTCATCTCTTCCCTCCGCCGTCTCGGCCTGAAATACCAACTCTTCCACCCCTCCCACCAACCCACAAACTCCCCGGGCACAACCCCCCTCCAAGCCTACGGCCGAACTGTTCTCGACACCGACCCCATTGACATCATCCGCTCAAAAGTCGAGGCCGAGGTCCGCCGCCTACCGACAGCAAAATGGGAATGGGAGAATATTTCCCCTGACAACCAACTCGGAGACCTGAGAGTGTGGCAGGTGCTACCCGGGATAAGGACCCATCCGCACACAGGGGAGGAGATGTTTTTTAATAATTGCGTTTCGAGGTTTCTAAACGCGATAAGGGAGGGGACGTTGGAACATCCGTATAGGAATGGGAGGGGGGAGTATATTCCACCTTGTTTTGTGAGTTTTGGCAGGCGATGAAAAAGGGGGTGCAGCTAATGGATAATAGTATGGCGATGGGAGTGAGATTCCTAGGGAGTATCTCGATTCGGCGGTGGAGTTTATACAGAGGAGTCGGGCGATGATTAGCTGGGAGAGGGGGGATGTGGTGTTGATTGATGTGGGTATCTTTCTTGGAAGAGGGCTTTGGTGGAAAGTGGGCTGACATGAGAATAGAATTACGCCGTGCAGCATGCCAGGGAGCCATGGACGGGAGATAGGAAGCTGTTGGCTAGTTTGTGGGATGACGCAGAGGTACCGCCGGCGGCATAATGAATGATGTTCAACTTGACGAAAAACGAGCGGTTGGTTTGTGCTAAAGGCTACATACTTGTGCGGCTTTTTTGTCGTGTGTCAAACAAAGACGACCTATCAAGACCTGCTGAGCCATGCGTGTTACTTGCCCTCATCATCCACATTACCTACCTAGTGCCTGACATCCCACCCGGACATAAGCTCTTCATGAGTCTCCACTCAAACACCACTATCATCCTGAAAATGGTCCGGATGATGCCAATCCCAATGATTAATCGGATTGCTCTGCCACGCCCTCCAGCTCTCACAGCTCTCCTCAATCGCCTCCCTGCCCCCGTGCCTCCCCAAAATCTCGGGGATCCTCTCCTTGTTCTCAATAATCTGAATCGCCAACCCGGACGAGGCATGGAAGGCGATATGACAATGTAAAATCCAGATTCTGTTCACATCAAGTCAGCTAAACACAGCAGACCCTGGATTGTTATGGCAGGGAAAGACTCACCCCGGATTGTCCGCCTTGAAAGCAATAATCACATACCCCGTCGCCGGCAACAGCACCACATCCCTCCTAGGCGGGTTATCACACTTTAACTTGTCATTCCGGCAATTCAGCTTATCCGGCGTGAACCATCTCCCCTCCCCTTCATGGCCAATCTCCGAGTCATCATACCAGTTCTTGTTGCTCTGCCTCAGCAGGGCAAAGTCGTGACCGTGCAAGTGCATGGGGTGAGCAGCAGGGAAGAAGATTCTACCACCTTCCTGCGGGATCTTGTCTGGGGCCGTGATTACCATCCAGACCCATTGGTCATCGGTGGCATTGGGGAGTGTGACCACGTCAAGGTAGGGCTTGTCGATGAGCTCATTGATGCGATCAAGGGCGAGGAGGGTTGGGTCGGAAAAGTTGATGCGAAAGGGGGCTTCGTGCATCATCCAGCGGGTCTATGGGGGGTGGTTAGAGATTGGAGGATTGAAAGCGAAAGAAGGAGACTGACATATGCTTTGTCGTTAGGGATGTACGGCATGGAGCTGTTAGGTCCGCCAGAGCTGATCATACCGACGTTGAAGATGTACTGTGAGTTGTTCGGGAGCGTGTACGGGTTTTCAACCTTGGGATCTAGTTCCACGTCAGCCAGGCGAAGGTTGAACTGTATGGAAGAGAAGTATACGTACCGATATTGACAGGATCGCCCACTGTCCACGGCCTCCAGGGCACCAACTTGTCATAGGGCTCATCCGCACACATGGTATCGTACAGAGACGGCTCCGAGAGAGGGTCTTGCCAGCCCCTGGGCGGCATGGTCCTGTTGTACCGAACAATGCCCATTTGCTCGTCCGGACCGAACGCAAACTTGGAGCACTTTCGAGCAGGGGTTGCTCTCATCCAGTAGTTGCCGTATCTCTCGGTCTTAAACCCATTTTCGTGTCCATGGACAAGAACATGGTAGCGCTGGCCTTTACCGTTGTGTTAGTAAGTCTCCTTCAGCCATTAGTGAGTCTCAAAAAGAACTTACCGATCCCAATCTTGATGTGTGTCGTGTTGTACGGCTTGATGGGAACAAAGTCCGCCTCAATGACCTCCAAGGTGTGGTTGTCAATAGAAAAAACAAAGGTGGTATCAACAGCGGTATTGACCAAGATCAACATGTGCGCCTGTCCTTCGTCAAGCCAGATGGTGTACTTTTCTGGCTTGGGGCCCCAACCGAACTGGCCAGTGCCATTGATCAGGATATTTGTCATTTCAGGAGCGACACCGGTTGACATCATCAGAGGCCAGTCCTCAAAGACGCTGCGGTGATTCCAGTCCGAGAGAAGCAGAGGACGGAATGCCTCGTTAGTTCCAAACTGGGCGGTTGATGGGCCGTAGATTGTGATGGGGCCGAGGAGGCCGTCTCCGTACTGGAGGGAGTAATGGCTGGTGATGGTTAGTGGTTGCTCAAAGGATAGGACAGGTGATGGGAGACTTACCTGTGATACCAGGCTGATCCGTACTGAAGTGCCCGGAACCGATAAGTGAAGGTCTCCCCTGGTGCGATGGGGCATTCAGTGATGCCATTGACACCGTCATACTGGAATGTCTCCCACTGGCGGATGCCATGCCAGTGAACCTGAGTGAGGAGTTAATGGCCGCCCTGTGCTTAAAACGGAGAAGAACTTACCGAGGTGCCGTTCCATCGGAGGTTATTCTTGATTGTCACCTCTGTACTGGTTAGCTAGAGTCGATTCTCAATGAGTGATGGTGTCTTTTCACCGATAGTATCGCCCCAGCATGCCTCTGTTCCATGTGTTAGTACATTCGTCTTCCAATATCTGGAACACAACTTACCAATCCACGGTCCGGGATACCTCCTCTGAAAGACCTTCCCATGCTCCATCGTCATGCCATCAGGAGATATCGGCTCCTCAGATATGTCAAAGTGGTACTATGATCACCATCAGTCAGCACCTTCCCGATACATGTTGAAAACTTAGCACTCACATATCTCGTCTTCCCAAACGGCACAAGAGAAGCATTCTCATAATCCGTATCAATATCAATCCTCTTCCCACTCCCATCCGTAGCCTCCAACCAACAAGTCCTGTTCTCCGGCCCATAACACGGCTGCCAATTCTTCATGTACGGATAATGACAATTCAACCCCCCCTCCTTACCCTCCTGACCATTCTTTGGCGTCCCCACAATAGGATGCTCCTCGTACATAAACGACCTCTCCACGCCGCCCGTGCGGAGCGGCACATCCTTGTAGTCATCAGGATGGTAGACCATGCCACTGGAGTACTCCTGAACCATGAGCCTGTCTCCATGGTAATACTCACCAAACTCATTCTTGGTGATGGGAATAATCTTGGTTGTCACGAATTGTGGCTGCTCAGGGTCCGTGTGCGGGATGAGAGGCTTCTGGGAAGAAACATCGCTGTCGCCGCCGGGGGAAGGGAAGGTGAAGAAGTTGAAGACTTGGACGATACTCGTCCATACCGAAGCTGCCTTCATGGTGAATGCATGCGGTAGGTAGGACGAAAGTGAAATCCAGAAACTGCGGTATTGGACCGGAGGCTGGGAGGTACCTATCCCCAGATAGCGTTATATACTTGGGCACGACCAATAATTGTCCGCTTCGGCGTGGTATCCTTCCGCTGTATGCTATGGCGGCTTGCTTGAGCACTACCCTTACCCAAATCATTTAATTCAGCTCAGGAGTGAGCGCTCATCATCGCCCATAATGCTATCCCCTGCTACAACAGTGCATCAAATGACGGCGTTGTCTTGAGCTATCGTCTCGGCCGGCAAGTCCCTTCCAATAGCAAGCAATGATGTACATAACGAAGCCGGCCTTTGTCACCACACATACAGCTGATTCACTCTCAAAGAGCATGATTGAAGTTGTATTGATCCATCGATGCAGCCAGCCATGTCTAGGTAAGATATGTCGTTGAAATTGAGTGATGATTGGCTCCGATTAGCTGCGGCGCAGTCCCCTCGGTGAATAATAGGGGCCACGGGCTGGCCCGGTGTGGCCTGAACCCTCCCGTGCAACCCTCACGAGCCAGAGCTCTGAACCGATCAGCGGGGCTGGACGCGGTGGATGGCATGGTATCCCCGAATGTGGACATTTTGTGGCTGACTGAGAGAAACCGATGTAACCAGGTTGTCAAAAAGCACAAGAATGGCATGATGCGCACGCTGCCCACCACATTGCAGCAACGCCCCCGGATCATGATAGGTCAATGGCCATGATGAGCAGGTGGGGTAATCTCAAACAAACATGGCGGCTGTCTCGGTTGTGTCGGTTCCTACACTACACTACTCCTCGATACCATAGCATTCCGTGATCTCCATCGCGTCCTCCTGCCCAGATGGTTCCCAACTGGAGATAGATTGGTTGCGATACTGCAGGTTTGGGTTTCCCTTTTCGGCCGCCGCCTTGTCCATCTCGCGCTTCCTTTCCACACTTGCATGCACCCACTCGAGATAACGCGGGTTCCCTGGTAGCACCATATTGTCCGCCACAATCAGGGTCCCCGGCCCTACGACACCGAGCCGCTCACATAGCTTGAGGTCATCAGTGTAGGCTGGCTTGAAGTGGTCGAAGAAGGCCATATCGACACGAGAAATCTTCCCTTCGTCATACAAGCGCCGAGTGCCTTCCGCCCCCGTCCCAACCACAACCCTGACATTGTCTCTGAGGCCGGCGAGGTCAATCAAGCTTGTGGCTACAGCAGCAAAGAGAGGACTCTTCTCGACACTGTAGTACTGCTTTCCACCAGCCTGTCTCATGGCATGTCCAAACATAATGGCCGAGTATCCAATGTAACCACCCAGTTCGAGTACCACTGCAGGTCTGTGTCTAGCGATAATGTCGCAAACGATGGACCCTTTCATGGACCCGATGTTGATCAGACCTCTGACGGACCGACCGTAATCGTCGATGGCTTGCAGAACCTTCTGGGGGTTGCCTCTCAGCTTCTCAAGATCCGGCCGGGCGTAGATGTACTCGAGGAGGGCAACTTCACGCCCATCGCCGAACTGTGTGCATCGTATCAGTACCTGACCTTGGCGGACCACTGACAGGCGCCATGGCAATTGATCACATGTCTGTTGGTGGAGGGGCACGGGGCCTACTCACGAATTTCCCGTCCACTTCCCATGAGAGGTAGACGGCGTCAGGGTTGTACGTGGTGTGTGCCACGGAAACTGGAGTGGCACCCATGATGGTCACCAGACTGATTCGAGCTTGCAAAGTGCGTTTCTTCTGATGTGAGAAGCTGCGTAGGGAGGGTAAACCGGCGACCTAGCTATCGATCTAGAATGGTCTTTTGTAGGGAGGATTTGGGTCGCAGTGGTGTGGTTGGTGTTGTACCTCTTTGAAAAACGGCTATAATATACGCCAGCTGAGTTACAGGGGTGGGAAAGCGCTAAAAGAGCCACTGTTGAGCTTTTTTTGTGTTTCCGTGGTGCGAGACGTTCACCAGCCAGTTCAGGCATCAAACGCAACGATCTTGGGGATCTACTTCGTGACTTGGATATGCAGGTCTCCTGTGGCCGCACAAGTCGTGCTTCGTTGAGGTAAGATACAGTGACGAGAATGGAGGACGGCATCAACCTGCATGGGCTGAGTCAAACCGAGAAGCGCCATATTGACAGCGGCAGATAGAGGATCGACACGAGGCGTTTGTGCGTGATAGGCTGATTTGCGGGCGGTGACTGGACGTGAGCCATCAAGTTTGGCAGCTTGGAGTAGACGGTGGGGTTGCCAACGTAGGTATCGCACAGATGAGGTCGGCGACTTCGGCCATTCTTTGATGGTCGGATCTGCATAGGGATCGCTGAGGTCGATCCGATTTGTTGGGTCCCCAGTTGCCGAACATGGAGCTGTGGTCTGTGCTGGATGGGGGGCCATTGGGCCGCAGATAGCCAATGGTGGTGGCCGTGGTTCCAGAAAGGGAGGTTGGCGAGACATGTGTTTGATAGACAGTTGCTTCTTCACCGTCATCGACTGACGGATTTCTGGATCCAGCCGAGACACCTCAGTCGAGCCCTGTCATTTTTCGTCATTTGCGATAAAAGAGGAAAGGGACCCACTGGCACGCAATTCCATGTCCCAAAACATGGTTTCTCCGATAGAAGCTGGGATAAGGTGGGTCACATCTCTTGAGGACAATGGACAATGGAAGGCACGACGAGGAGGGGTTGGCGGTGAAGTGGCGCTCTCTGCCTGCCTGCCTGCTGAAGAGGAATGAGACGGAAGGAAACGGCCCCGGCAAAAAGCCCCGTGTCCACATGTTGTTAGATTCCAGAAGGAAAGAGATAGATAGTCTATTTTGTCACTGGTGGGGTGAGTGAGATCAGGGCGATTTGATTTGCAATCGGGCCCATCACACACGGGTGGCAACCTTGTAGGGATATCGCCGAGAGTTGATTTCCATTGTGTTCTTTGCTGGCTTGGAGCTCTCCTGGGGGACCGTTTGCTGGGTGTGTTCACCCTTCCATCTATCTGATTCCTTCCAGTCTCAGTTGCACCAGACACAATCTCAATCTCAATCACGAAGTTTCTGTTCCACTCCCAGTGTCTTGATTTTGGTCCGACACCGCATTCTCTTAAAGCAACGCCCGCCCAAAATCGCTGGAAATCCATCTGCAAGCGGGCTCTATTTCGGCATTTGTCCTCCCTCACCTCCTGCGTCCTTGTTGACGACTGAACCACCACCCCCCGCGTCTCCACTTCGCCAAGATGGTCGATAGGATAGAGGACGAAGAAATTCGAGATGATGTCGGAGAGAGGACCTCTCTGTTGCGCCAGCCTACCCTGAACGTTTCTCCAGAAACGCTGAATGCCGCTGCAAACGAGGAACAGGATGGTTTGGCTGCTTCAGATGGGGACCTCTCTCCGACTTCCACAGTAGGATCACAGCAGAGCTGGGACAACGGGCAATGGAAGAAGAATTTGGTGCTTCTGCTTGGTATGTTACTGCGTGAGATAGACCACCAATCTATTCTAACACAACGCCTCTTATGACAGGCGTCTTTCTCGTCAATTCCGACAGTGCGATCTTGATGGCCATGTTTCGAGACATTGCGTCCGAATTCGAACAACTAAGTTCAGCGAGTTGGATCATCAACGCATACATCATTGGCATTATTGCTGCGCAGCCTTTGTATGGAAAGCTGAGTGATATCTATGGACGCAAACCACTTCTCCTGTTTGCATACATGTGCTACTGCGTAGGTGCAACGATAGCGTAAGTATGTCCCTCTGCTTTCTCTACTAAAACGTGAAGGCTAACCGGTACATCAGAGGCGCTGGCTTCTCGTTTTGGGGTCTATTGCTGGGAAGGTCTCTTTGCGGAATTGGCAATGCCGGCATCACAGTGCTCATCTCAACCCTCATCGTTGACCTGGTCCCCATGCGCGAGGTTGCGGTTTGGCGAGGCTACGTTTATGCCATCAACCAGATCGGCAGAGCTTTGGGTCCTTCCCTTGGCGGCATGATCTCTGATAGCACAAACTGGCGATGGGCTCTTCTGTACCACGTACCTCTCAACCTCGCAGGGCTCATCTTCATTTGGGCAAAGATGTCGTTCCCCAAGCCAACGGCTCCAGACACAAAGGCAGTTGGGCGGAATTCGACAACCACCGAGGAGACTGCCTACGCCAAGTTCAAACGGATTGATCTCTCAGGATCAACCAGTTTGGCTATCGCCAATGTGTCTTTGCTCCTATTTCTTGACCAAATCGAAAAGGGCCCTGAAAACCTGGTCCACAGCGCCATGGCCATGGTGCCAATGTCGACTTGGTTGGGATTCTTGGTAGTCTTTCTCTTGGTGGAAGCCTTTTGGGCAAGAGAACCAATTTTCCCTCTGAGGCTGCTGCGGAAGCGGAATGTTGTATCAGCCTACGCGATCCAGTTCGTTTTTACAGCTGCTCAAGTAGCGCTTTACACATCCATCCCGCTCTACTTCCGCGTGACAATGAGCGACACCAACACCACGTCCTCCCTCCGACTGCTTGTTGTGACATTGGGCACCGTTGCTGGAAGTCTCATCAGCGGCTATGTCATTAAACGGACCGGGCTGTACCGTCTCATCACCAACATTGCGGCTATCCTGTCCAACCTCAGCTTTCTGGCCATCTTTTTGAGATGGCGGGGGGTGACGCACTGGGGCGAGACTCTCTATGGGTTCCCCATTGGTGTTGGCTTTGGTGTCTCCCTGTCGGCAGCGTTCATTGCGCTCACATCAGGGCTCGAGTCAAGCCAGGTAGCGGTGGCTACTTCCGGGTTCTACCTCAGCATGAACATCGGGAGCCTGCTGGGTGTCAGCACTGCTTCCCTTCTCATTGCCTCTTTTGTGGAAAGCACCCTGAGAGACAAGTTGCCTGACCTGCCAGACAAGGAGCAGATTATCAGAGATGTGCTCTCCAACTTTGACGCCATTGATAGGTTGCCAGAGAAGATTGCGGATATTGTGCTCAAGGCCTATGAGAGGAGCTTTGTTAATGTTTGGTGTAAGTGTTTTTGCTTTTGAGACGTTGACTCACTTGAACTTTTGTGCTAACCGATATCTTAGTATTCTGCGTGGTGTTTGGTGTCATGGGGCTGATCGCCAGCTTTGTGATGAGGGAGGGGCAGCTTCATCAGTCGCCGGGTGCGTCCAAGCCCAAGAGACCAGAACGGAGTCGAAGTCATCAAGGCTATGGTGCTGTCTCGGAGTCGGATAGTGAGGGCGATAACGCGTGATGGATCATTTCTGCAAAGTTAATGTATTGTAAGACAAGTTGGATCTGGTGGTTTACTGAGGAGTTTGGACATGGAAAAGAAGGTTTGGGTTGGGGATAATGGTAATGCCAGGATTAGCTGCGTTGGTATGGATGGGGTCTGGTCGAATCTCCCTTTGACCTGAAGGTAGTCCTGTTTTCTTGGCACATCAATTTTGCTTGATCTGAGAGCTCACATTGCTTGTTGAAGCTGCTAATGCACCATGGTTCAAGGGTCCAATTTTGCTGCTGTGGGAGGTCGGACGGGGGAGAGTGCGTTATTCGACCACCGCAGGAATGGGTTTCGAAGATCTGGAAGACATCGCACAGCATTCCAGGGACGGTATAGGAAGGGGGAGGTTCTGGAAGGCGGTCAAGGTGAAACATTTGGTCGTCGTTCAGAACAGTGATCCACACAACCCCGCAAAGGTAGCAGCCAAGGATAGGTAGTTGATGAGACAGCAATGAGAGTGAATGGGTGAGACTCAAAGAATGATCTGACAGCAAGACCGAGCCACCGGTCTGTCTGATAGACGCGCCTGCGTTTCCGGAGTCACTTCAGCGCAACGGATGGCTGGTAATGATGGCCGCCGAACTTGTACCCCACCGAAGAACCATCCGTCCCATCCCGTATCCCTCACCCGGCCCCGGCGATGTACCTGTACACTGATTGTGGAGGCTGCATTGCACCCTAATATACAAGTACGGTTACATCATGATCTCCCCTAGCTATCCCTGTCCTATATGATCGACAATTCCCGCGCCCGCGCCGGCGCGCCGGGGCGGAGCTAGGAAGGGTGTACATGTATGCAACCATCCCAAGTGGGTGATGATCTGCAGAGTGCAGAGAGCTGAAGTTCTCGGTCTGCCCACCTCAACATGGATTGATCGTGAGAGATTGATTGGAAAGGCAAAAAGAAAAGTACGAGGTTGGGGGAATTTTGAAGAAGACGTGGAAATTGAGTGCTTATGGCGTGGATGCTATAGGTGCGGATGGGGTTCATCGGTATCATCTCGGATTCAAGCCTTTGGTGATCTCAGTGGCAGGAAAAGTGGTCTGAGATAGTGGCACGCCTTGAAGGTGCAAGTTGTTAATCAGCATGTGTGGCTTGCTGCAGTGGTGGGCGGGCACATGAAGGATCAATGTTGGAAATGTCATGCAATTGGCACATTATGGTCTATCAAATTGTGCAAGATAACACAGCCAGCTGTGCAGAGAGATCCTTCGCTGGTCCGACATTTTCCTTCACTCGTTGCGGTGACGCACTTGATCATGTCCCTCCGGTTCGAGCTCATCAATAATGACAATTCCACTGTCCACCCTCTTGAGGCTTGGCTGCAGCCAATAAATGTCTGTTTCCGCATTTAGCACAGATGTGGGCTGAACTTGATGAAAACGAGTACTCACTGTAATCAAACTCAGGATTCTTCCAAGACTTCTCGATGCTGAGACCGGCCTTCAGAGATACCCCATCCACCGTCTCCCTTGTCCACTTGCCACTGCTGATGATTGGTAATCTCTCCCCTTCCTCCAAGGTGATGGTTTGTCCCCTAATTGTTGCCGTGAGAGAGCACGTCGTGGTGAGATATGTCTGGTATCGTTGACGCTCAGGTAACCATCTTCCCTCAAACTGCCAATTGTTGTCATCAAAAATACGGTCAACCTCAGCCCTATCGATGCCCTCACCCAATAGCTCCCGTGCATACTCCAGCGCTTGTTTCACCCACCGGCGGGAATACCCGCCTGGCACATCGTAAGCAGCCTCGATTTTTGCCGCATCTTGGCATCCATCAACCGCCAGTAGAAAGCCCGCCACATTCTGGGGAACACCTGTCTCAGGAGCTTGGGTAAATGAGCTCAGGAACCGGACAGCAGCATCCTGCTCGTCATTCCCGATGCTGCTTCCGAGAAACATGAGTGTCCTCCGATAGGCGGCAATCTCGGGACTGGCGAGCCAGTTTGCTCCGTCGTCGTAAGTCCCGAAGAGACCACGGACTTCGATATGCCGAAACGTGACACGCCTTTTCAAGGCAACAATAGACCGTTCCAACAAGGCCTGGTCTACGTCGAGGGCGTAGTAAACGAGTGGAGAGCTGATGTAATTGTCGATAGCTGATAGAAATTGAGCTGTCTTGGTCATGTTGCCTGCTCCCAGCTCGATGAGCATGTCGGTACCTGTGGAAGCCACTGTTCTGGCAATGTCGTCGACCCGTTGCTGCAAAAGTTCATCTTCTACTCGGTATGGGTAATACTCCGGAGCTTCCAGAACATCGTCGTACAAGACTTGACCCTTCTCTCCCCACAAAAGCAGGGAAGGAAAGGACTTGAACCCTTGTGCTTGGCTGAGGCCTTCAAGAATCTTGGAGTCCAAGTTATGTAGCAGTGATTCCTGAGAGGAGCGAATATCGAGAACGTCGGGGCCTTTGGGAAGTGGAAGGTCGTGCGAGTGTCTTAGAGTGTGTTTGTCCAGGGGACGGGTCATGGTGGATGTGACTGAAGTGGCCATTGCTGTGGTGGTTGCTTCTGTTGAGCTTGCAGGCTATTAAGGAGAAGATGGTGTAGGGGTTCAAGGCAGTAGCGGGCAGTTGTGTGACCACCTTGGCCGTATATAAAAGTCCACCCTTCTGGTGTCGTCTCCCAGCTTCAGGAGGGTGCCTGCCACTCGCGCCAGGATGCCAGTGGACCCCTATGATCGACCACGCGTAAAGTGTCACTCTGGCCGAGTAATGGAAACGATCTTCCTCATGCACGCAGGTACAAGGTCACGGCAGGAAAGGGTCCCTGGCTGCCTCGTCCGAATGCTTACATGGTCCATCGAGCCACTGGGGGGGGATGATGCAACTGTTTCATTTTAGATGTGCAAATATTGCGGTGAGGCGAGTTCGCCGGATTTGTGAGAGAGCGGGTTGATAGCAAGTCAATGACGACAACTGTCTGATTGGTGGTTGTTCGCGGCTGACAAAGGATGCTGTTTTCTCCTTGATCAAGTTCTCGATGCTGATTCGGACAATGGGAAAGATTCAACCATGGCGATGTGCATTGTGTAGTGTAGCGATCCTTTCCCAGGGTATGTCATGATACATCATCCAGCTATCCAGCTGGCCTCCGGGCCGGCCGGATACCGGAAGGAGCCAGCGGCATTGGAAGTTCCCAGCTGAGGACCGGGAAATAAATTTGCATCAGTTGAGTTCGGCGAATGAGAGGTCAAAGGCACGTTTTCCGGCAGAGGTGAATGACCTAGATTCTGAAAGACTGGAGCCAAGGCAAGCGCGCTTGAACTCTTGCCGACAACGGCAAGCAACCGTGGAGGATTCATGGGTAGGCGCAGTCATGACGGAATGAGGTGACTTGGTGGTGGGGAAGGTGAGACATGGGCGGAGGGGTAATTACATGCCATGGCTTTGGATGGCAGGAACCCCACGTAGTAAACAGTAGTTCTTTGAACCTGCCCTGCCACCCTGCTCAAACCACGTCACCACCTGGAATGATAATTACCCAAAGATGGCCCGCTTGATCTGCGGCCCGCCAGAAACTAATTGGCAACCGGGGGCTCCGCGGGTCTCATCGCAGCTACCGCCCGAATTGACCAATGATATCGGTCTATACCCACCCTCCAAAGTCCCCGGAACACCGCGGTGCGTCCATGATAAACATCGCGCATCGACAGCAAGCCCGTGTTCTGATTATCCGATACTGCACAACATGTCTCCTCCCGCCTCCACCAAAGTCGACCTGCTCATCGTCGGCGCTGGGCCTGCAGGGTAGGTACACTGCCTCTCCATATCGTCTAGACTATGGCTTATCACTAACATCGTCTTGTTAAGCTTGGCATTGGCAAACTGGTTCCGTGGCTCCAACATCAAGGTGCTTATTGTCGACAAGAAGCCAGGCCCAACACCTCGTGGACAAGCAGAGGGTCTCAAGAGTACGACCAACGAGATCTTTGACTCTTACGGTATTGGACCTCAAGTCACGGCCGAATCATGGAGGCTCGAGGAAATTGCCTGTTGGGGCCCACGCAAAGATGGAGGTGAAGGCATTGTCAGAGAACAAGTCATTCCAGACAGAGTCGCTGAACTTGGCAAGCCTCGGGAGACGATGCTCCAGCAGTGTAAGAATATTCCAGTTTGGATTTTACCCCCCACTCACAGGCTAATCTATGTTGCAGCACGAGTTGAGCACCACATGCTTCACAATATACTCTCTCATGATAATATTGAGATTCGGTACAGCACGGCTCCAATCTCTGTTGACGTTGACACATCTTGTGTCCATGAAGCAGATACATTTCCCGTGTCTGTCTCCCTAGAAAAGGTTACTACCAACACAAATACTACTATTGGGGACACTACTAACGTAAGACCGCCGTGATCTGTGAGAAGTATCGTTGGCTAACATTGTCGACAGGGGACTAACTACCATGCCACAAATGGGCACCATATCAACGGGCAGAATGGACATCAACCAGATGAACATGACGCTCCCTCGGATAAGATCTCGGCCAAGTACATCGTCGGCTGTGATGGTGCCCGCAGCTGGCTCCGCAAGCAGCTCGACGTCTCTATGGAAGGAGATCTGACAGACTCGGTCTTTGGTGTGGTAGATATGGTCCCCAAGTCCAACTTCCCAGATATTCGAAGGGTCTGCTATCTACGCGCCGCATCTGGCACCATCCTCCTGGTACCTCGCAGCAACAAGGAGGTTAGGATGTACATCCCCGTGGAGAGCGGCACAGCCCTCCCTGACCCCAAGGACCTGACTTTCGGCCGTGTCATGGATGCCGCTCGCAAGATCATTGCTCCTTATACAATGGAAGTTGGTTCTGTCTCGTGGTGGTCAGCATACCGGGTGCGCCAGCGGGTGGGCAATCACTTCTCTCGGCTTAATGAGCGGGCTTTCCTGGTTGGTGATGCTGTTCACACGCACTCGCCCAAAGCGGGTCAGGGCATGAACACGTCGATTCAAGACGCGTACAACCTTGGTTGGAAGCTTAGACTTACTCTCAAAGGAAAAGTCCGTTCCTCTGGCGCACGGCAGGACCTTCTCAGGACGTATGAGTCTGAACGACGTCCAGTGGCACTGGACCTCATTGCGTTCGACAAGGGTTTCTTGAAACTGTTTGCAGCTCCGTCTGCACAGTTTGATACTGAAATACTACAGGCCTTGAAGTTCACGACTGGGTTGTCGATTCGTTACCCACCTTCTTGTGCTGTGCAGTTGCCCAAGGGTATCGAGCAGCTGGGACCCAGCCTCCTCAAGGCAGACCTGGTGCCGGGAAAGAGGCTTCCCGACTTCAGAGTGGTATATCAAGCTGATGGGGTGCCAACTTGGATGCACAAGAGATTGAGTGCCACGGGGCAGTTCAGAGTCATGATTTTCGCTGGCGACATCTCGGACTCTACTGCGTCCAAGAGGTTACATGACGTGGGCAAGTATTTGGGGGAGAGCAAGTCTCTGAAGCATGTCGTGATGCCTCAGTCGGAACAAGAGCCATTGGTGGAGGTCTTGGTTGTACATTGTGCTGAGCGGGATCTGGTGGATCTTTTGGCACTGCCGGAAGTGTACCGCCCTTGGAGCGACGAGAGCGGGTATGATTTTTGGAGGGTGTTCGCTGATGTGGAGAGCGTGCATGATGGTCATGGCAGAGCATATGAGAGGCTTGAGATTGACCGACAGGTTGGCTGTACGGTGGTGGTGAGGCCTGATGGGTATATTGGTGCCGTTTTGGAGGTTGATGATGTGGAGGGCGTGGAGAGATATTTTGAGGGGATGAATGTATCATGATTGAGAATTTTGAAGACGAGTAAGAAATGGATGTTCATGGTGACAAGATGGTATTTAATTCAGAACATATAACAATTTACAAATAAAGCTGCTACCAAAGGATAGTTGACATCCAGTAAGGACTTCCCCAGTATGGAAGATGATGTATTCATTTGATAGGCGTTTGAACAACTTTTTCAAACCTCCAAAAAGCTTTCCCGTGAATCAATGGAGCTTCGGAAATATCTGGGATTAAATTTGTACCACATAGTTTAAGGGCTCCTTTTGATTTACATTATCAACCATTCATAAATTCAAGTCAACTCAAAGCAAATGTGGCGTGCACTGCTGCATTTTCTCCCCAGATTTAGACCAACTACTCATTGGCTACCCCTGAGATATTGAAGAATCGTCCCTAGTCTCATCATTCTCTTGAACAAATTTGATTGGAAATAGGCGGTAATAGGAGTTCTAACCGCAGGGTGCTGGGCTGTTGTTGGTGGTGGGGATTTAGTACAAGACCTTTCTGCGTTTACGGGAGAGAGTGACAAGTTGATGACGGTTGACAAGAACGAATTAACTCTTTACAACAAAACACACCCGAGATTAAGTGCTATCCCTCGAAGCTCGCAGCGAAATTAGGCAGTATACCGTTCAGTTCTACGTATCCATCATCATGCTCGCCATCAGCAGCTCCTCCAGCCCAAACGGCGAAAAGTCCATCGGGTCCCCGTGACCGTAAAAGTTGGGGCCGCCTGGAGTCAACCCCGTTGTGAAATTCCCCGGATGGATAAAGTCACCACAGACGTCCGTCGGTTCAAATGTTGACCATGGGTTTGGTGGTGGTGGTGGGGGACCAATACCGGGTATGTTGACGAGGAGTGGCGATGATGACACGGCAGCATCACCAGTAACGCCAGGAAGTCTTTGCATGGCCACCGTAGCCAGGTCATTAATACTGGCACCGTTACTCCCTCGGATGTGTGACAGTAGTTGTGGTTGTTGGCGCCTGTCCTGCGGATGCTCGTTCGGTCTCCCATGCCCAGCCATCAGACTCTGCAGGGCTGTCTCAATCCGAGCCAATTTCCCCTTGAGGTTCTCCATGCCCCCCCAGAAGGAAATGTAACGGTCAATGGTAAGTTTCAAAAGGTCAAGGTTGGAGATCGTGAGCCGTTTGTTAAACGATGCGGGCCCGAAGACTTTGCAGGCACATTGTGCCGCGGCTCCAAACCAGAGAGTGTTGACGAGGAAAGGGTTGACGAATTTGTAGTGGTCCCGGGAGCTGTTGCGGACCACGGTGACGATCTCATCCGAGGCGTTGATGTAGTTGGACCACTCAGAGTTGGCTTGCTGAGCGTCTCGTGGGTCGTTGTTTCCTTCTCCCTGTCCGCCATCGTTGGAACCCTTTTGGTGGGCTAGCCATGGTGTTCGAGCACAGATCTTGTGATGATAGATCATGAACCGACAGAGCTGCGTCATCAGGTGGAGGGAATACTTGTCGGCATGTTCCTGTCTTGGGTTGATGCCATCTGGACTGCTTTGAGCCGAAGCTTTTGGTCGAAAGTCAAGAGTCTCCCCCTGGTAGACGAGACTGGTCGGAAAAGAAGTGACGGTGCAGTAGAGGGTGTTGGCCATGATGTTGAGTTCGTCTTGGTTGGTTTCCGCGTGGTTTTCGTTCATCGACTGCAGAGCCGATCCCACTGGATACACGATGCGCTGTGTGTTGCGCATCAAAGAGTTCATCACTATGAACCAGGCCTTGGCGCTCTGGTTGCCTGACTGGGCAAGTTGCTTCCACCTGAGACTGCAGTCCTGAGCAAGAAAGCAGCTTTCCTGGTATACGTCATTGAACCAACAACTGTCTGGCACTGGGAGCATGGTGAGGTTCATCTCAGGGTCTATGGCCGTCGGCAGTCGTCGAATAGTGCTAGCAAAGACGTCCATTTCCCAGACAGCCCACCAAGCTCTTCTCCGTTCTTCCATCAACGACCAGCGTTGGATGTTGACCGGGTTCTTGTCTTTGACTGGGTCATGGTTTGCATCAACCATGTGCAGGTGCAAGTCGTACGAATATCTGATGCAGTCACCAAGCTTCTTCCACGACCGAGAGCGGACGCTCATGGTGAGTTGGTAAAAGGTGACAAGAACACCTGCTTGTAGAAGCCAGAATGGCGGGGGATTGTCGCCATAACTATCGACTGATTCGTCCAGCTTCGAGTAGGCAATCTTTGCAAAGTAGGTCGGACTTGGGCAGTCCTCACAATCTTGGCAATGTCTGGTGGAGAAGGAGAACATGGCAGCTATCAGCGCTTCGGCGTCCGAGTGAAACTGCATCATGGCGAACTTGGGTTCAATACTCCCTGGCCGGAACAGGGTGAATGATGTCATGTTGGTGAAGTAGGACTCCATCAACACATCGTATGTTGCTCTTGATATCCGAAGAGCATCACAAACAGTCTGGATGGTGATGGGAATGGCATTGTCTTGATGGCCAGGTGAAGCGTCCACTGTGGAAGGAGATTGTGGGCGTGTCTGTGCTTCATGAGACGGGTACATGATCCGAGAGAAGATGGGGGCACTTGTTGGCTGAATTCTTACTGACGATTCACCAGTTGAGAGAGGCGAGGTCACCTCTCGCCGGGAATGGAGGTCATCGTCTGCTCGAGTACGGGAATCATCGTGACTTGTGCTGTAAGTCGGAGATGATGCTGCAATGGAACTGCGCCGAGCAAGCTCGAATGATGTGGTATGCCGATGTCCAGTGGCATTCAGGGATGGACCATGACTGACACTGCTGGACACAGACGCTTGATCAAGTCTGCGACGCTTGTTGCCTTGAAGAGGGCCTGAATGAACATATGTAAGTACTTGAATTTTCGCCTTTACAGATTTGATGAATACAATCCCATCAGGTATCATTCACGGCATGAAAGAAGGTATATAATGAGGCGTATCACTGACAAAACAGCTTACCACCAGTCTTTGGACCGGGCTTCTCGGCGTGAGTTGGATATTCACATTGTCCACTGAGCTTTTGGCAGAGCGAGCAGACAGGTAGTTGACGGTCACTGCCATTACGTCATGCGGTCAGTCAAGAGGTCGAGGTTGGAGACGACAGATCCACACATACATACCATTTCACCTTTCTCCTCTTGCAAGCGTAGCACGCGAGTTTGGCCGCAGACGCGTCGGACAGCGATGGTCCTGTCTCTTGCTGTGGATTTGGGTGTGCCTGAGGTTCCGCCATGGTTCGGGGGTAATGTTGGTCGCGAAGTGAAGACGGCATATCTCACCTGCTGAACAGGTGCCCGGGCAGTGGGTTTATGAAATCTGCCCGAGGGCCGCATGGTTGTTTGCGGGGAGTTTTGCCAGAGACGGACGAATTGCGACTGCCGCTGATCGCCACTAGCGCGGGGTAGCGTGGCCTTGAACGCCCGCTAAGCGAGTTAGCCATGTTAGCGTCCCCAGGTCACTGGGTTCACTTGGCTAATGGATTGCGGGGTAGGTATTATGAAGAATCTGGGTATTTTTTCTGCCTCACTCAAACACCATCTTATTGCTAATCGATCCCAACCCATCAATTGACACCTCAACCACGTCCCCATGGTTCAAGAACCCCTTGGGCTCCATGAACAGACCGACTCCACTCGGGGTCCCGGTTTGAATAACCGTTCCCCTCCGCAGTGTCCTTCCACGGCTGAGGTGAGAGATAATCTTGGCCACCGAAAAAATCATGTCCGACGTCTCGGTCTGCTGCCTCACCTGCCCATTGACCTTGGTGACAAGCTGGAGCTTTTGCGGGTCTGGAATCAGGCTAGGGGACACGATACAAGGCCCAATGGGGCAAAACTTGTCGAAGGATTTAGCATAACAAAACTGGCCGCCTGATGTCTCTGGCAGCTGGAAGTAGCGCGCTGAGATGTCGTTGCCAACCGTGTATCCAAGCACGTATTTCAGGGCGTCTGACTCGGGAACATTCTTTGCGTCTTTGCCGACGACCACTGTCAACTCACCCTCGTAGTCGAGCATGCTTTGAGCGTCAGGGTGGACTGGTATGTCCTCATTAGGCCCAGCAAGAGCATCGGCTGGTTTGGTGAAGAGAACAGGATACGGGGCAACTCGTAGCTACACTGGTCAGTGGCAGTCCGTCATGGAGACATGGGTGGGGATCATACATTGGCTTCAGTGGCGTGCTTCTGATAGTTGAGTCCAATGCACATAATCGCATGTACTTGGGGCAAAGGACACAGAAGCTGAAAAACACGTTAGCTGACGTTCTCATGCCACATGTGAGCAACGCACCTTCTGGATCTTGTCTATTTTCCCAGTGCCACGGAAACCATTGCCAACATCACCCTCGAGGACTTCAACCTCCGCGCCGGCGAGACTGACGCCGGTTGGTTTGGTCTTCAGGTCACCAAACTTGGTGGACCCCTGGGCGTTGACAAACCTCACAAGCCGTTGAAATGATTCGGCTGCTGCCTTCTGAACGCGGAAAGACATTTTGGTGACTTGGGTGCTTGGATAACAAAGGTTGATGTTGATCCAATGATTCTTCAAATTTGGCGTCGTTGACAGCTTGCGTCAATTGCCGAGCTCCACCGTCGAACCAATCAGAATTGGCCCGTGCTGGGGAGACCATCTACCGAGGGACACGACGACAGCTGAAGATCTTCTGCACAACGGGAGACAAAAGTGCTTTGAGGAAGCGAAAAAAGAAATATCCATACACAAGGCTATGTACCTACTCCTTCGGTAGCTCGTACTGAGAAAACACCTCTGCCCTGGCAGCAGCATACTCTCTTAGAATCGTCGCCTTTCGTGCCTCTGATCTCAGTGTGATAGTAGCTGGAAAGTCCTCCGCGCACACCAAGAAACCTGAGCAGTATCCAGTTTCATGGCTGACATCTGGTGGGATCTCCCTCCCGGAAGCATCCAGCCCAGGCCCAATGTTAAAAGCCCACACCAACTTGGCAACCGCCAAAAACAAGTTCCTCTCGGCCAAGTGAATGCCAGGGCAAATCCTCCTCCCACTGCCATACCCATAATGATCCCGGTTGTTGTAATCACCGCCAGCCAACTCCGACGCCAACGCCGTGTACCCCTCGTAGTTATCTGGGTTGAACACATCCGGGTTGGGAAACCTCTTCTCATCCATATGCATCCCAAAAGCATTGATAAAGATATCACTCCCCTTGGGCAAGTACATCCCATCAACCCAATCATCCTCCGCCAACGAATGAGGGAACGCCAACGGCGTCACCGGCCTCCACCGATGCGCCTCCTTCACACAGGCCGAAATGTACGGCAGCTTCTCATAATCCTCCCAAGTCGGCGTCCTGTCCTCCCCAACCACAGCATCAATCTGCTCCTGCGCCTTCTTGAGCACCTCCGGCCACTTGGTCATGGCATGAATAAAAGCAATAATCAACGAGCTCGTCGTATCCGACCCCCCCTCCATCACCGTCCCGCACAAAAAGTACAACCCATGCTTGTCCAAATCCAGCTTCTCCAACCCCTGATCCAAAATCTTGTCCAGAAAACAATCCCGCCCTCCCAGATCCCTATGCCGTTGAATCCCCTTCTCCACCCACTCCGAATACAACTCTGTCATCTCCTTGCCCACATTCTTCGCCCTCGACCTCCAATTCCCCAGCAAACCCTCCGGCACCAGCTTCAGGAAAGGAAAGATGTCCACGGGTGGTGTATTCCCCGCCTCCATGACCTTGCTCCAGTTCTCCATAAGACTATACAACCGAACCATATGCTCCGTCTTGATACTTGGCGTCCTCGTCCCGTAGATCAAACTCATGATGATACTGTTGCTGAACCTCTTTGGATGCTTCATATGCCCTTTCGGCTCCGTAACAAAATCATGCAGCATCTGCACCGCCTCCGCGTTGACAACTTTGACGTGCTGCTTCGCTACCATGCCCTCCATGAAGTACTGGTGGACTAGCTTGCGGCATGTCCTCCAGCGGTCGGAGTACTGCATGAGTAAGAGGTGATCACCCTGGGCGATGAGGTCGGCTACATGGCTGGGCGGGCGTCGGGAGTAGAGCTGCGACTTTTTGTCGACGAGCTGTTTGATCAGGCGAGGAGAAGAAATGACGATGGAGGTTCCGGGGCCGAACTTGAGGGAGTAGATCTCGCCGTATTGTTTGGCCCATTGGGCGAATTGGAGGTGGGTGCGCTTGGTGGGGATCTGATGGAGGTTGCCGATTAGGGGGAGGGTTGGGGGGCCGGGTGGGAGACGTGGGTCCCGTTTGCCGGTGAAGAGGAGGATGTAGAGGATGGAGAGGGCGAGGGCGGCGCCGCCGGCGAGGAGGAGGACGCCCATTGTTGAAAGAGTTGGAGTGGGTGTGATGCCCAACTGATGGTGGTGTTGGGGTGTTGACAATGGAGGAGAGATGAGGTCAAAAAAGGGGTTAAGGTAAACAAAAGGTTGTCGAAACGAAAAAAGAATGAGAGGTTCAAAGAGCCCTACCCCTCATCCCAAACCAAAGGCGAGCCTCGAGGTCTCTTTAAACCTTTTCCTCTCTTGCCTCGTCCCCCTGTAGTCGTCGGAACGTTCAGCTACCCCTGAATCTGGCATGGTGCACATGTCTGGTCTGGCGGTGACACACACTTGCCATGTGTGTTCCAACCATGCTACCAACCCTGTCTAACCATGTCATCTCGTCTCACCCTCCACGCACCGAACCAACCAGGCTACCGGCAATATCACCAGCTAGGTGGATGGGCCCCGGCCAAATCCTCACTGGCCAACACCATTCGGTCCTACCCGGCTAGCGTCCTTCGGGGTATTTCCCCGCATTTTCGAACCACACCAAAAGCCAAGAATGTGGGGGAAATCTGGGGTAAATCCGGGGAAGTTGGGGAACATCACGGGGTAATCGGCCACCATGTGGGAGACCTAGGAACCCGTGGGAGACCAAGTAGGTGTCATGTCAATCCAAAAGCTCTCTATTGGGCCGAAGTATAGATTTGGGTTCGTGTTGGGTTAAAAGATACAGGCTGAGTTTGCGCGGACAGAGCAATGACAGAACCTTTGGGCAGGCATCCCACAACTGGTCCGACACAAGTTGGCAGCATACAACCCCGGCCTTTTAGCGTGAGGCATCACAATGCACTTGTGTCAGCTTGTCTTGTAAATATCGTCCACTGTCTTACTTCGTAAGTGGAATATGCGCTCAAACCATCTGAGTGGACACTCTCCAGTTGATCTCACCTCCATGATGCCCATTCCTCAACCAACAGGTCATCCGTTGGGTCCATTTTGTGTGAAAAAAGAAGAGAGAAAATGCCTGATCAAACCCGCAAACAAATGGAGGTGAGAGAGATAAGCGAGGCTAAGGCGTGTGATGATGCAATGACACGCCAGGTGTAATATTGTGTGAACTGTGTTTATTATCTTATCACGCTCGGCTTAAAGACACAAGACTTTCCGCAAGACCTTTTCCAGCTTTTCCTGCGGGTTCGAAATCATGGACTTTGACCGCCAAGCAACGAACCTATCTGGGCGAACCAACACACACCCGTCCTCCTCCACCTCTC
Source organism: Podospora bellae-mahoneyi (assembly GCF_035222275.1). NCBI lineage: Eukaryota > Fungi > Ascomycota > Sordariomycetes > Sordariales > Podosporaceae > Podospora > Podospora bellae-mahoneyi. The sequence goes on along the minus strand of NC_085885.1, from coordinate 2,961,661 downwards.
TGCGCTTCACCCAGTCAAAATAGACATCCTCATAGTCCTCCTTCCAGCCAATCGAGTAACTCACAATTTCCACCCCCACGGCCTTGGCGGCGCTGGCCGCAGCTTCCTTCCACTTGTGGCCACCAGGCCCGGTGAGAAGACAGAACCGCCCATGGCCAGCAAGATCAATAGTCGAGAACTGCTTGCCTGGCTTCCGTGTGTTTAACCAGGCGTGGGGTAACCTCATGCCTGGGTAGCTGGAGATGAGATGTTCACGCACGGCGTCCTGAGGCAGAGCCGGAGCATCTGGCTCATCCCCATGATACACAGCATTCGACCGATACTGTTGGTTCATCTCGATGCCCAACCCATGGAATTCGGTGCCCGTGTTCTCGATACCCGCTTGGAACTCTTGTCGCCTCTTCCTGCCAACTTCGCCCTTGTCCTCAAACTCGGCCAGAATAGCTTTCCTCTTCTCCAAATCGGGCTCCAACATGCCGATAGACTTCATCCAAAATGCATGGTCGCGAAGACCTTGGTTGGCCCGGGTGATGATATCTACACCAACCGGTTGACGCTCGGTGCTGTAGGTATCGAGGAGGCTGGGACCTGCGCGGCGAGACATGACGTAATCAAGCTTCCATGCCAGGTTGAAAGCATCCTGGATGCAAGTGTTGGACCCCAGACCGTTGAATGGTGGATGGCGGTGGACAGCATCGCCCAAGCAAAAGATGTTTCCATCTGAATAATACTCCGCAACCGTCTCATTGATCATCCATTTGCTCACGTCCCTGATCTCGACATCAACCGACTCGTCCCCGATGAACTGTTTGACCCGGGCAATGTACTCTTCGTTCGAAGCAATCATGTCGTCACCCTTGACATCGGCACCGGGGGGTGGGAGAAAGATAAACATCCATTCGTCCCACGGCCGAACCATTCGGACAATGCAGGCCCAACCCCAAGCTGGATGTTCCTTCTCCGGTTGGAAGACCCAGTGTAGATTTCCGGTTCGGTTCTTGACGAGATGTGAAAGATCGGCCTTGAGGAGCACATTGAGTGCCAATCCTTGCCCAGGTTTCTTGATGAGGGGAATCTTGAGCTCGCGGATGACTTGGCTGCGGGCGCCGTCGCAGCCAAACAGAAAGCGTGACTGGATCTTGTACGTTTTGCCAGAAAGGTTGTCTTTGACTTCGCTGATGATAACGTCTGGCTCAGGACGCGTGAACGACACAAAGGAGGTGTCGAATCGCAAGGTCCAGCCAGTATGGATTGCTCTCCGCGTGAGAATTGGCTCGAGTTCGGTCTGAGGAAGGTCGACATGGTCACAAGGGCTTGCCGCATCATAGTCACCCTGTATCACAAGACATCAGCAATTGGCCGGAAACCGTGTCAGTGTTTTGACAAACCTTGCGTTTGGGATCGTTGCCCCAAGAATAGAGCCTGGCGTATTCATCGCCGGCCATGGAATGGCACCATCTTGTGTGCACCATATGGTTCCCCGCAGCGCCTGCATCGATGCATTGCCGGTCCAGTCCAATGTCTCTCAGACATTCCAGGGCAGCCATGTTGGTGATATGAGCTCTGGGCGTATGCGCCGTGCCAGAAGCAGCCGAAATGATGATTCCTTTGCGCCCATAGGATGAGAGGAAGCATGCCAGAGCAGCACCCGCAGGGCCTGCTCCCACAATGAGGAGGTCGGTCTTGATGATCTCGTCGGCCATTGTAAGTATCGCGGCGATTGAAGTTTAGAGGAGAAACAGAGACAGCCCAGCAAAAATTCGAAACACCTTGATGACTTTGGATTGTTTATGTGAGGGGCCGTCCAACCCCATACCTGGTTGTCAGCGGGGTCGTTCAGGGATAAGTATCATTCAACATCGCCATGTCAGCTTTGACAAAGCCAACGGAGTAAACAACCCCACAGTTTCTTTGCAAATCGCCCGTGCCAAGAACGGCGGATGGCACATCGGGGACGGGTAGCTATTAACTCGCAGGCCACCGAAGACAGCTGGACAGAGTGACAGGCGAGACACATGGTCGCGGCGGCTTCTCTGATGCAGATACCTGGTAGGCGTGAAAAGGAAAGGATGGGTGGTTGCAAATATGCACAGCTTGCAAGGATAGTTGAGTATCACTTAGAGGTGTCTTTGCCAACGACACAAAGGGCCCAAAACAGGAAGCGAAGAGTTGTGATACACCAGGATCAACCTGTGTACAGTGACAAAGTGATTGCTGGAAAAGGACAGCCGGAAATTCACTGGAGAGACGTGCTGTGATGCCCACTGAGCAGTGAAAAGGGGTCAGCTTGACTCGCCGCAGACCCACCTTTGTGACTGCCAAGCAATGATTTGCCCCGAAGAACGGTGCATCTTCCGGGCGAACTAAATACCCCGTGCTTGTCGGTGGAATCATGGTCGACCATATCTCCATGTCTTCGCCCCGCTGAGAAGATCAGATTAGATCTTTCTGACCAAACACACCTCAAACGACCTACCAGACGTCCATCGCCAACATGACGGCCGAGCAGCAGATTCCCAAGATCAAGCTTGTGCGTATTGCACATGTGTACTACACCCATGCCGATCTCGACAAGGCACACGAGTTTTTGGCCGACTTCGGCTTCACGGTAGCCGACGACAGAGGTGACACAGTATACTTCAAGGGCTATGGGACCGAGCCCTTTGTATACTGTGCCACCAAGGGCGCCGAAAATGAGTTTGGTGGTGCTGGATTTGTTGTCGAGTCCCTGGAGGACTTGGAGCTCGCCTCCAAGACTCTTCCCAAGGCGACCCCAGTCCACGATTCCGATGCGCCCGGTGGCGGCAAGCGCGTAACCTTCAGAGATCCTGTCGATGACTTCCCCTTCCACCTGGTGTATGGGCAAACCCCCGTCGAAAAGTCAGCGCACCTGCCCGAGCTGGAGTACAACTTCCCTGAGAACAAGCATCGGCCCGTCAACAAGACACAACGGTTCAAGAAGGCACCAGCGGCCGTTCACAAGTTGGGCCATGTTGGGTGTTGCGTGACCAACTTTGCCAAGGCGTTCGAGTTCTACACCACTCGGTTCAACCTCAAGCCGAGCGACATCATCCACGAACCCAACGGGAAGGACGTCTCTACCTTCCTTCATTTGGACAGAGGGATGGAACAGGTCGATCATCACACTTGGTTCTTCTTTGAAGGTTAACATCCATGCCCAGATCTCGTTGGTGGCAAAACAACTGACTGACCAATGACTTCAGGGCCCAAATACCACGTCCACCACTCGAGCTTCGAGGTACACGATTTTGATATTCAGTCGTTGGGCCACCAATGGCTTCGGGACAAGGGCTACGACCTGGTGTGGGGTGTTGGCAGACATGTGCTTGGGTCGCAGATTTTCGATTACTGGTGAGTTGGCAGTGCTGTTTGCCAATTAGCTTGATGCGTAGAGATGCTGACTCGGTGCCAGGTACGATCGATCGGGCTTCATTTTGGAACATTACGTAGACGGCGACTTGGTGGATGAGACAACGCCAATTTCGAGATCAGAGGCTGGGCCAGACAGTCTGCATATCTGGGGACCTCCTCTTCCGCCGACATTCTTGCAGTGAAGAAGTTGACCGGTCCGGCTCGCCGGGAGAAGAGGAGAGAATTGAATGTCGGGAGAAGAGCTACGGGTGCACGGGACCAGGAGCGGTGAGGGGTAAGGCAACAGTTGCCCTCCATTGGAAGGATGCTTGCAGGTTGTTTTTTCCCAAGTGTAAAATAAAATCATGTTTGTCTGCATTTTTCATCTCCAACTGGCCCCCACTTTCGGCTGGCAGCTTTGTGCTTGTGCAATATCGACAGGGCCAGAGTGAAGGAATTCATTCTTAACACCGGTCATATGCCGAACCCAATGCGATCTCAAAACCCGGGGGAGATGACCACAATGGGCTATTTTCTTCTTCAATCTGATATTTCATTGGTGGTTGATCTTGTTCGACATCCCCCGGCTGGAAAATGCAACGTCGGAGGGAGCAACTCCATGGCGATTAGTGCCGCCCATTCCAAGATGTTGAAACCGTTGCGATGCTCCACACATTCCACTTCACTCCAGATTCTCATCGACATCTTCTGATAGACTCTCTCTGCAGCTGTCGTTGCCAAGGCGAACATCTTCCTAGGCTCGCCGCCACCGTCTCCGTCCCATGTCACCCTTCCAGTTGCAGTAACTACCACCGTCAACAAGCATCGGCCAAGGATACCGAGCCAGGTTCTGCCATGATTTGGTTGGCTGCAAGAGACGGTGGACACTTCCACTGTCGGGTGGCGAATCCGTCTGAGGTTGTTGAGATTCCATGTTGGCCGGTGTTGTTCAAGAACAAGATGTGCTTCTCGGCCCTATCCGGCCGAGGAGAAGTTCTATAAAAACGAGAGAAACCATCCCGTGTCTTCATTCTACCATCACTCGCAAGATCAGTTCTCGACAGTGTCTCTATCACAATGAAGGTTCTCGCTACTCTTCTCGCCTCAGTCGGCTTGGTAGCCGCCCATGGCTATGTTGACAATGCCACCATTGGTGGCCAATACTACCAAGTAAGTTCCATCTGATCATTCTTAACATGCTTCGAGATGCTAACAGTGTCACAGTTCTATCAGCCTTATATGGACCCCTACATGGGCAACAACAAGCCCCAGAGAGTCTCTCGCTCCATCCCCGGCAACGGTCCCGTCGAGAATGTCGACTCCATCGATGTCCAATGCAATGCTGGCTCTGTTCCCGCTCCTCTCCACGCCCCTGCCGCTGCTGGTTCAACTGTGACCCTTCACTGGACTCTCTGGCCTGACTCCCACATGGGCCCCGTCATCACCTACATGGCTCGTTGCCCCGATAGCGGTTGCCAGAACTGGTCTCCTGGTACCTCGTATGTGCCACGTTGTCCGAATGTTGTGAGGATAAATGCTAACCGCTCAAAAGGGCCGTCTGGTTCAAAATCAAGCAAGGTGGCCGTGAGGGCACCTCCAACAACTGGGCTGCCACCCCTCTCATGAAGAGCCCCGCCACTTACCAGTACACCATTCCCTCTTGCATTCGTCCCGGCTACTACCTTGTCCGCCACGAGATCATTGCCCTCCATGCTGCTTGGACCTATCCCGGTGCTCAGTTCTACCCTGGTTGCCATCAGCTCCAGGTCACTGGCGGCGGTTCGACCAACCCCACCAACTTGGTCTCCTTCCCCGGCGCCTACAAGAGCACCGACCCCGGTGTCACCTATGATGCTTACAAGGGTGAGTCGTAACACTTTTACTTTTTTGTTCAAAAATGTTGTGAAATAGAAACTGACATGGATCTGTTTATAGCTCAAGCCTATACCATTCCCGGACCTGCCGTCTTCACCTGCTAAATGGCGTGTTAGTGACAGCGTTGGACGCTGATTTGGGGTTATAGACTGTTGGTTTCAATTGAATGCCGACTCCAGGCATGATGGTGACTGTGGATGGGCTTGGTGATGTTCACTTCTTGGTACATATATTTTAGCATTGATCTCTTTCTCTCTTCCAACTCATGGTATAGGAGAGAAGATGGAGATCTACCCCTTTTAGCATTGCTATTTTTGGTAAACATTTCACAAACAAGATGAAATTGAGTCTGGGACGATCATTCGAATGGACCTGAAATTCGGAACCCTATTATGACGGCGAGCCAGCTGGCCAAGTTCCAGGGGAAAAGCATGACATATGAACATCTAAAACTGCTGTTTACCGTGGCTTGAAGTTTGATACCTATGTGAAGCAGGTTAGGTTCTGGATGATTTCTCGGATGATCAGATTGCAAGGTGAGCTGGGATTCGTTAGATTGGGTATTTTTGACCTTCCTTTCAGCTGAGTTTCTTTGTATTCACGTCTTCGGCTTACCTTACTCAAGCGACCCACATACCCAGCTTCTTCGTAACAGCTTTAGGAAGCAATTTAGGTAACTTGAGGTTACTTGTTAAAGTTTGTTCTATTATCATTATCGACCTGCACGGCCGAACCTGTGCTCCTCTGGTAAGACTGCAATCTTTGAATTTGGACTTTTGCTTATCCGACACAACTATCTTTCTTGGTCACTTACACACATTCTAAGTGAAAGCGAAGTCTTCAAGGGATGTAAAACATATGGCTAGATCCAACATTTACAGGTTGTCATCAAGAAGTAAGAATTTGATTCGCTGTCATACCATTCCACTTTGGAGTCATTTGGTAACTACCTACCTACCTTAACCCAGAGCCCCTTGTTTCAGAGTCATCCTGACTGTCCAGTTCACAGGTGACCATCCCTTCTTTCACAATAATAGTCATGCATACCTATATTTACAAAGATATATTTATTTTCCATGCTCCATCCACTGGTCCTGTCCTTGTTTTGCATTGCTTTGTTGGTCTGCCTGGGCGTTTCAATCTCTAATTTCAGCATTCTAGCTCTTTGGTATTCCTTGTATCCACCAATCGCCTGCATGTACTGGAAAGCCCTGGCTGCGCAATGAGCATATGTGGTGATACCTTAGCTAAATTGTGTTGTGATACTTGCCCATGTTCATGGATAGGTACCCAGACAAAGCTCTTGAGGGGGTGGTTATGGATTTGTTTGTTGGCTTGTCCTTGTTTGTTGAAGCTGCGGCCATGGAAGTAAAAGAGCACCAGATTGAAAGGATGTCCAGACATTTGGCTTATATACTACATCCCCCGTTGTGAATTGTCTGCTCACGTGAGTTGTTTGGGTGGTCAGTGGAATCCAAAGGTGATAATTGGTCATGTGGAAGCAACTCTGTCGTGTCTTCCCACAATGGTGGTCCCACGTTGCCGACAGGCACCCACGTTTGAGGCATGGTCACCTTCTGGAAAGAGCAATATCTGTTGCCAGTGCAGTCTATCGAACCCATCCAGCTAATTTCCTGCCTGGAATCTATTCTGGCCTTCTGCATGTTCGCCAAACCCGCCACCTGCTTCACAGTTCGTCACGGTCATCTGTCGTATCCACGTCACCACGGACCCAACAGGCAAATTCCAACATGGGTAAGTTACGTGTTTACTATTTATTGATTATCTTTGATTTTGTGTTTTTCTCCCGGCAATCGGCCTCTGTCCCTTCAGGCACCGATTTGTGAAACCAAGGCTTGGAAAACAATCCGCGGAGTCATAATTCATTCAGCACTGTGGCTAAATCTGTCTTCTTGAATACATCATTTGTTGTGCTAGTTAGAGAGCCTATTGAACAAGACTAAATGCTGATTTATCTGTGTCTTATGAGAAGCCCAGGCTGCCACGTCGCTAGAAAACCTGCGAAACCCTTCCAAAAGGTCGCGGAAGGATTTCCAGAGCGACAGCGTCCGATCCACCATCCGAAAGATCAAACCCATGGATGATCTGCGGAAGAGCTTCCCCTTCCTGTTATGGGATGGGAAGGAAGACGAAATGCCGACATTTCTCCCGCTCCCATCGACCCCTGTGCGGTTTGCGAACGAGCTGCCGCAACTCCTGGCGCGAATTGAGGACCACGACGTGGACCGAGACAAAGCGCTGGCATACGCCGACCATGTTTTGTCGCTTCCACGCGACAATAGAGATTTTTTGCGAGTTGTGTATGGGGTCGATGGCTCAGCTGAGTGTCACTCTGACACGGATGATGTGTATGGTGCATTTGCAGTTTGTTTGGACAAACGAACAAAAGAGGGGGAATTCTGTGGAGAAGCCCAGGGGTTCTTTGTGAAAAGGGCACCGTCCATTGAGTGGTTAGAGCTGATGGCGATCACGGAAGCGGTACACCAGACTGTGCTGAGGTTACGACTATCGACTTCCCACCGCCGTGGTGAACTCTACATATTCAGCGATTGCACCAATGTGCTGAATTTTCTAAAGAGGGAGCCTAACAGCACGCTTCGCGAGAAATTAATCTTGACGTCAGTTTATGACTATCTGGTAGCACTATCACAAGAGTTGCACCAAAGGGACATCGGATTGATTATCGCCTGGATACCAGGACACAACCATCACATCACATGTCATGCGCAAAGCGACAAGAAATCACGGAATCTACGGAGGCAATGTCAAAAGAGCCTGCATGAGCTTCGCGATCAGGCTGTGACAGCTCCAAAGCCAATCGCGCACTTCGCACCATCGAAACACAACTCCATATATGGCCAATCCTGCATGCAAGAGATACAGCAGCTGTCGAAAACTTCGAGAATGCCTACCATTATCTAAGCCTTTTCGAACCATCAGAAACCTACGAAGTGCTGTATGGGTACTACATTGCTGCGGTTGAAGCAGGGACAGAGACTGCGGAGCAAGTTCGGTGTCGAAGGGAGGATCTCTTGAGGATTATGTGACGAAGATAGGGGTAAAGAAGGACTATTCACGGATACACACGGGCACCTGAAAGGTACGCCGAACTTTGATTTCTGTAGACTATGTAATGAGAATATGTGTAAGCATAGCTAACCGCCTTGATGCGGTTGCCTCGTCGAGTTGAAAACCTCCCCTACGAAGTGACAGCCATGTGCATGAAATAATGAGGTGGAAGGCAGTGGCTTTCATGTTGCTTCTGGAAAATAACCCGACCAAGGAGCACAGTTTCCAGAGGTTATAAAGGGCATGTCAGTGGGGGACATGTTGCCCAAGGGCGTGACAAAATGGTGCTTGACTTCGGAATTGAACCCTCGGCCTCCTGTGCCCCAAGTTTGTCACGATGCTCCTCACATTTGAATGATGCATATTACACAATGTCAACAGGTAACAACCCTTGCATCAGTTGCATTATGAGGATTTTGGGTTTGAAGGGAAAAAAGTGCAGATCCTAGAGAAAAGGTAACCCAAAAAACAAGCAATTTCTGCCTCCAAGAGGACCTTGCGTTGGTCGTCCCATGTGATCCCAGGCTTCACTGTTCTCTGCAGAGCATTCCCCAGTATGTTCCGAGAACGAGTAGCTCCGGGAGCCCAGTGTGAAAGCCAACACCTCTGCTAACTGCACCACTGAGTGGTTGCTTATTATTGTCCTGCTCCTCCGTCCTTGCACTCAGGTACCTGGAGCAGGGACCAGCCCAACCCTCGAAGATGCAAAGTGATCACTCGCTGCGTCTCACAAATTCAACCCTGACCAGGATGGCTATTTGATCGAGTCAACTTGTCACTCTAACGGCTTGTCTGCGTCTTCAAGATTTTTCTTCAAACTGAGCAGTCAACCAAAAACGAACCGATATTTCAAGGCAGTGCTACTTTTGTTGTTTTCAATTTTCTTTGCTTACAGGTTCCCGTCGACTAATACTCAAAACAACAACAGCTGTTCAAATTCCTTTCACATTCAGGCCATCCCGCCAGTTTCAAAGCCCTTCTCACATGTCCTGCCCAACCTCATCGTTCCTGTCAAAACTTGTCAACAGACGTAGTGCAGTGGAAGACACTAGCCCCATCAGGAAGCCCGGTGCCAACACAAAGATACCTCTTGGATCTATCAGGACGACACTGCCCCACAACGTTGTTCTTCTTGTCGTACATCCTGTAGCCACGGTCCTTGTAAATAGCTGCAAAGAAGTCATGTCAGAAATCGCCCAGTAGCACTCATCGTCGGACGGCAGCGACGTACTGTAGTGTCCCCAGTCCACATTCATCTCGAAACGGGTGATCTCGTTGGGGTTTCCACCCTCGCAACCATTCCCGTCGCAGGCAATGCCCTGAAGTTATCGTCAGTCAATACATCTTCACAGTCGGCCACAGAGACGAAAAATTTACCTTTGTTTTGCTGACATCATCGTATGGGAGATAGTTTTGTCTGTTGTTATTGCCGATTGTACCGCACGTGGGAGGGTCGTGGTAGAAACGGAAGTACGTGACAGGAACAATGTCGCCAAATCCGCCAGCCTCGTAGATCCAGAAGTCGGCCACGCAACTCTTGATGCAGAGGGTGGCGAGGGTGAAGGCGGTGGAGGGTTTCATGGTGAATGATGGGTGGGTAGAGTGCGAAGAGGTAGGTATGCAGATGGCACCGTCGGTGAAAGTGATGAGGGCTGCTGGGTGAGAATGGAAGGGTGTGTGGACTTGGCCAGTATTTATGCTGACCGAAAGCTCAACAGTGTCCTGCTGCCTGGCCTTCTTCGGTGTTTTTGACGCTTTTTGCAATATGGTCATGATCATTGCTTACACCATTCAAACACAGCGTCCGGCGGTGCTCAGCAAGAAAAGTGACACCTGTCTAACCTCGCCCGGCATTGATAGACACGGGATTTTCAGGCGTCAGTATTTCTTTGTCAGCCTAAATGGTCTCTAGCGCTACACAACCCGAGAGGCCTGTAGAAGATCTACAGGCGCACCAGTGGAAGCAGAATGCATAAGTTGAGTCCGCCATTCACCGACGGCGACCAGAGTGAGAATAGTGCCTACCGAAGATCTCTCCGCCTAGCACAATCACACGGCAGTACCCTAGGCATTGGGACCAGGTCTAACTATTATTGGTGAGGACGTACCCGACAGATTGGTCTCGATAGCACATATTTGCCGACCCCTGTCAGATCGCGCGCTTACCAGGGTCGGAGATATCCTCATCAACATAGTTTATGCGATTAACAGTGCACTTTAATATGCTCCTTACTGCGCTAATGGCGTTTGCATTGTTCAGTATCCAGAACCGGGTCTCGAAAGTCTTTGGTTGCAGGCAAGAGGAGGCTTGCTTCGGAACAAATTTGTTCGCTCGCAAACGGACAACTCTGAGTGCTTCAAGCGAAGCTGAGTAAAGCTTCAGCGACTGGAAGCGCTGGCTATCGGGAAGGGCCTGGATGAAGCTGAGATGACGAGAATACAATTTCCTCTCCGATCTCTGCTGCGCTGAAGACCCTCAAGATCAATTCGTTATGACCTGTCTTGGAAGCAAGCGGTACCAGGGCCGTGCAAGAGTTCAAGGCAGACCATCCAAGCCTAATGTCACGTCGTCACTGTCTAATCCATCAGAGTGCCAGTGGAGAACCGTACCTGGGACAAGGAGCTTTCGGTCAGCAGTTTATTGGCTATCCAAACGGTTGTTCTGCCTAGCACATGGCTATTAGGATGATGTGCTCGGCACATTTCCAGACATCATAACAAGCGGGACATCACCCATATTGCTTCTCTTAAGCGCTTGGACAGGAAATACCTGTTCACATCTTCAAGAATGGCAGGACCAGCCTCATTTCTCTCGACATCTTCGATTTTACATTTCCATGGGGGGTTAACATCCGCCGGTGTTTGTATGTAAGGAGTAGCTTTGAAAAATAGAATGTTAGCAACAAATACTAACATATGCAAAAGCTCGGATAGGTTACGGCTTGTCGCCAAGCGAATAAAACAAGCAGTCCTGAGCGCCTCGAAGCGTAGCTGATATCATCTGAGCGAGTGCCGTCGTTGTAATTAACGCTTGCTGGTAGCGTAGTCGAACGCTTGCTGGCGAGGAGTCTGTATCGAAAATGAATTAGTTGCTTACCCATTTTCTTCGATCTCTTGGTTTGTTTTGGTTGACTGCGTTGCAAAGGAAAACAGTTGTTTGAAAGAGGGAGTGTGTGTGGTTGTGAAATTTTGTCCACGCAAAACTGGAACGCGCGCTCAATTCCAATGTCGACGACATAGTCAGGGCTGCTGTTATCGAGAGTTCCTCTGGCGTAGATCTGCACTTCCTTACTTCAAAAACAGGACCTCCTCTAACAATACCCGCATCTACTTGTCCAGTTCCCTGAGAGACAAATCGCTTCCATCTAGCACAGATTACCTGTCAACAATGTGAATAGCTATTTGGTACGTGAAATGCTCGATTTAAATCATCAAGAGATGTCTATTTTGAGCATACAAAAGGCTTTGCTGGAGCATGTGGGCTTATACCAGGCACCTTTAGGTACCGTGTCTAAGATCACTTGGACAGTTACCCAAGTCTGTTTGTGTTTCAAGAAGGTGGCGGCGGGTAAAGCGAGAAGCCTTCAAGTACTGTGATGCCAAGGGCCGATATCTAAATGGTGTAAACAGCAAGTTGGTCGCCAACAGCAGTGGAGGGGAGTGCAATAATGATCTGGTAATTGTGTCCTGGAATCCAGGGAATTATCAGTTCGAATCCTCTTTAGCCCAACTCCTCAAGAGAGACACCAGATACTCATAGACCGGTATTAAGATCAACTACCTTGGTGATGAGGTCTGTAGTTAGGATCCCTCTTCCGAAAACTTAGGATATTGCTACAATTTCTGAATCCCTATGTAGAGTTGACCTCGATCGACGGAATGGTTAACAACAACACAAGAACCTACTGGTGCCCAGAGTCACCCATTGACATTACCTCAATCTACTCTCAAGATGGTGCCTTTGTGAAAAAGCATCCCCGGTCTCCTCGAAGTTTGGGTAAGCATATTGCAAATGCACTATACTTTCCCTTCCGGAAATTTTCCGGTCACCTTTTGGGAGAGTTTGAAAGATTATTTGGCATTTTACCTTTGAAAACTGTGATGGAAGTTTATTAAGTAGTTATTTATCGGGCAGTGAGGTTGCTAAGTTATAATAGGAGGGGTTGGCTATTATTGATGATTAGGTTGGTATTTTCCGTGATTAAAAAACACAAAACATTAACCCTCTAAAGAAAGTTTAAAGTTATTTCTACTCCCAAGGCGGGATTGGGTTTAATGCAGGTACTATTGGTTATCAAATCAGTTAAAGACAAGAATTAAAGACAGTAATAAACGAATGCTCAATAAAAGTTCATCCGGTCTATTCGAGAAGGTGGCCTGTCTTCAATTTCCCTAACTACTAAGACATGCCTATCATCAGTAGACGTTTGGAATCCCGTTGAAACTCTTAGCTGCCCCCAACATATTTTGCTTCCACCTTTCTATGGAATCTTTATACTTCCAGCTCCCTCAGGCTTCAGTTTCCAGCCCCGACTCTAAAGCACCTCTCGTATGATTCTTAGTAGCTCTGCCCCCCTAATTCGAATTTCCTTGGGCGTCTCTACCTCACCCTCAACCGCATTAATATAAAACTAGTACAGGATGTTGTATGTCTCTAATGGCTTGAAAAGATCCATATGTGCAAAAGCGGTGGTAAAACGTGGATAGCCTCCATGCTCCTGGCATGCAGGAAGGCCATATCAAACTATGCATCATCGGCGCAAAATATGTGGCATCCGACATAGTCGATGGTGTTGGGATTGTGTCAGGCCAGTCGAGTAGCTTCTCAATGGTTTTAAAACCTTCCCTACTGGTTTTTCTTGCGTTTCTATCACTTCTGATGTGACACATGATTTGGTGACGGTGCCCAGGCACCCAAGCAATCGTCAACACCCATCCCGTCTTATCCACTCTTCTGATAGCTTCACCAAATAATCGTACACCGGAGCCATTTCCAGCTTGTAAATGGGGACTTCGTGTGGATATCGTTGCAAATACTCGAGAACTTGAGCGCTGTCAGCGAGTATGTGCGGCTCACCCCGGGACGGTGTAGCCTTACGGCGGCGAGGAACGGTCTGATGCACTGCTTCAGTGATTCCCATGAGATAGTCCCAGTGGATTGATGGGACCTCATCGATAAAGAACCCCTGTGATTTTCCAACAAAATGTTCGTCGTCTGTCCTTGCATCTGGACAGATGGCAAAGGCGCCTGGAACGGGTTCCCAATCGAAATGCAATGCGGCTGAACCATCCATGCCATAGATCAACCGAACAATGTCTCCTTCTTTCCGTGGCAATGCTTCAATATAGGCAGCATATGCCAGTGCAGCCTCCCGATTTATTTGTTGGTCTTCGATTCGGGCTAACAGCTTCGGGTAGTGATTCGAAAATAGCTGCAGGAAGCTTGGGCTTGGAGGCATCGGATAAAATATCGGTTCTTCGTCCTCTTTGACATCCCAGAGTAGAAAAGGGTATTTTTTACTAGGATCATCTGATTTGGCCTGTCTGATTCCGACTTGGGCTTCGTCGGTTTGAAGGTCGTCCAATGTCCTTTTTATCGGCGTCCGGTATATCTTTAACGAAAGCATATCTTGTCCATCTGGATAAATGAAAATAAATTAGCAAAAACATCCGGTACTAATGAACCTATTTCAACGAAGGATCCAGTCATCCTGAGGCAGTCTTGCACGGTAAACAAGGAATAGCAACCGCGGTGAGGCAATGTAGCCTCGTGTTTACCTGAGATGTGACTCAGACGAACAGGATTGAATGGACTTTCAGGGAAGTCAAAAGGTCAAAAGGTCAAAAGGTTGAGAGTTTGAGTGATGGAAGTTGATCCTAAAACAGCTCGAAACAAGTCATGCATCAGTGGACTTACTCATCTGCCGCTAGCTACCCTCTATCCAGGGACGTTGTTGGAGAAGAAAAGTGGGTGTTCGTTAATGATGCGTGCGTAACCAGAGGAATTCAATGAAGTTGTGAGAGCCATTTCCCTATTCAACGGAACAAGAGAACACGCCCGCTTGCCGAAGTGGGACCTCCATGGAGGGAAGGAGCTCACCTACCTCCGTCCAAGCTCCTTCCACATTAGTGAGACATGATGTAGTATATACGCAAGTTATTGGAATGATGGACCTTGGACATATTCCATTAAGAGAGTGGAATATTTGTTGATGAAGGTATGGTAGGTAATTAAATGGATGGGACAGAAGGACACGGAGCGTCAAAAAGGTGAAGCTAGCTTTATACCATACAATCACGAATCTTACCCACAGAGTGACCGTGCCAGAAATGGAGGGTAATCCCGAGGCCGAGCCTCGAGTCATGACTGTCAAATATCCAACTGTAACAATATTACAGATTCGTGACATTCACTGCAAAAGAGAACGATGATGCTGCAAAATGATCTGACGCGGTACATCAGAAAGCTCAGCTGGCAAATGTTGGACGGATGACGACTTGACAGAGCCCAGCAGGCCGGTCAAATAGACCCACCAATGAAAAAATCACTCTGATTGGCTGATGATTTGCTCCCATGCTCTCTCGGGCGGCCGCGGCTTCTACCCAAGTCAAAGCCTGGGGCGTCTGCTGTTTTGTGAAGAGCGTACCACCTCCAGAGCCTCATCATATGTCTGCAGCCCTCCGCAGCCTGATTTCCGCCGCACTCCCCTCCCCCGATCTAACTTCAGGCACAGGTCCCAGTTGTACCGGTAGCTGCCCCTGCGTAGTCCGACCTCTTTCCACACCCAAAACGACGTCTTTGTGCTCTTTGCTCAACCTTTGCCCTCTAACTAACAAAGTGAGGACAGTGGCAAGGCCAGCAAACGCGACATACTGTTCATTTGTCAGCTGATCAATTCCCAAACACCAACGAACAGATAAAAAACCACATACCATGATCCAAACCAACCTTAGTGACTCAAAATATACGCCCCTCACAACCTGCTGTTGCTGCTCACCAAGCAATTCAATCCTCTCGATACTCCCGGCCGCTTCTCCCCCTCCAAACCAATTCGCGATATCACCTCCCAATTTCTCAACCAGACCACGGTTCCGCCCATCCATTCCATTCTGAAAGATCACTCCCCCAACGACAATCGACACCGCAGTCGCCATCGACCTCGCAAACCCCATCGCCGCAATCACCGCCGCAGTATCAAGCTCGCTCGCCGCCGCCTGCGCAGCCAGAATCGGCCCCTCGATGTTCATACCCACTCCTACTCCAGCCAGAATCTCGTACCCGAACAACTTCCCGAGATGATCTGGCTCCGCAAAGTCAAGGCTGAGGAACAACCCCACTCCAAGCATGAGGAAGACCTGCGCGGCATACATAACGGGGAGATACCTCCCCGTCTTTTGGATAGCTACCCCCGCAAACGCCGCCGATAAAGAACACGAGACGATTAATGGGACAAGGTGGACTCCCGACGTGAGCGCATTGGCTCCAAGCACGGATTGGGAATAGAGAGGGAGATAATACGCCAGTCCAATGAAAACGAACGAGTCGAAGGCGAAGACGCCGTAGGCAGCGATGGTGGAGAGATTGGGGAATAACCTTGCGGGGAATATTGGGTTGGGGGCTAACTTCCACTCGTTAAAGAAGAAGAGGAATAGGGTCAGGACGCCAAAGACGAGGAGGTTGATGACTGTGGGGGAAGACCAGGCTAGCACTACATTGCCGAAGTCGAGGGCCAGGAGGATCATCAGGGCACTACCGATAATGAGGAGCGAGCCAGACCAGTCCAGAGCTTTGAGCCCGGTCAGAATTGGGGTCTTGGGCGGTGATGGGAGTGGAAGGAAGATGAGGATGGTGAAGAAAACTAGAAAACCGATGGGAACTATGGATTGGTTAGTGCGATTCTGTGGAGGAAGAAAGCTCAAGTGACAAAACTGACGGTTTATCCAAAAACACCACCTCCAACTCAACCTGGTGCTCATCACACCACCTATCACCGGCCCAATCGCACTCCCCAACGCCCACACCCCGCTTGTTACCGCGAGATACAGCCCCCTATCTCTCAAGCTGAACGAGTCACAAATTATCACATTGACCATCATTCCCATTCCACTCGCACCTACTCCTTGCCATGTTCTTCCGATGATTAGGGAGTGCAAGTTCTCTGCTAGGGCGCATAGCAAGCTTGCGAAGAAGAAGATGGCCTGTGATAAAAGCATGATGGGTTTGCGGCCAAAGATGTCGAACACTGCGCCCCAGATGGGTGTGCTGGCTGTGTGGGCGAGGATGAAGGAAGAGCCGATCCAGATGTAGCCTTGTGGGGAGGCAAAGTCGGCCACGATGGAGGGAATGGAGGGGGTGAGGATCGTCAGGTCGAGAGAAGACAAGAGAACAGAAAGGCAGAGGGGTGTTAAAAGGAAGGTGATGTCCCGCTTGGCCATGGAAAAGTCGGGGTGGCTATCATCCTCAGGTGGTACTTTAGGGCCGGAAAGTGTGATGAGGTTGTTGTTGGAGGGGTTGGTGTGTGCAGGTTGGGGTGCAACGGTAACGGTTTGTGTTTGCGTTGCCATTCTGGATGTACTAACTAGTATGAATGGTACAATGAACGATGCAAGGCAAAAAGGCAAAAAACATGGGAGTTGAGGCTGACATGAAGTCAAGATAAAGTTGTTGATTACGGAATGGTCGGAGGTACGTACCTCCGATACCCCTGTCGGCCTTTGTCCGAGCCGACTGCCTGGTGAGATTGAGGTAACAATGGGATCCGAGATATCGCAAGTCAATGGATGAGCACCAGACAATTTGGGAAGTCCGAGGACAACTCATTGCTTGGTTTCTTGACTTTAAGCTACCTCTGACGACCAGACCATAGCGTCAAATGATTCCACCGCCCCCAGCTCTCAATCACTTCGTCTTCACCTTCTCCCCATCTTTCAACCTCCCGAAAACATCAAACACAACCCCCCACCTCACCAAATTCAACAAGGCGGATGCCAACACCCCGCCCCAAACCAAGTCGTTCCATTTGCCAAACTCCCAAAACGCCTCCGCGCCCAAACCCTTGTATATGGACCAGATATGGCCATAATCCGCCAGCCCGACCACGACGCAGTAGCCCTTGACGGTCCATTTATCCTTGCTGAAGCAGCACACGACAGCCAAGCCGGCAAGGAGGAGGAAGACGTTGACCAGCTGGAGGGTGACCGTTTCGGCCTGGGGAGAGAACTCGGGAGGCTGAGTAGTCTTGGTGGTGTAGAGCAAGTCGGGCGGGAGTTGACGGGTGAAGTAGTGCTGGGCGCCAGGGTTGATGATGCCGACGCGGTAAGCTTCGAGGCTGGGGAATTGTGAGTGATTTGGGCAATTAGAGGCGTGGGCAGAATGGGGGACGTACAGCATCAGTGGCTCGATCACGCCGAGGATGATGAGCGGGAAGGTTGGGAGGATTGAGCGTGTCATTTTGGTGGTAATTTTCTTGACGGCAATGAGTGAAAGAGTGTGTAAACAATTCGACAGCGCCAACGGTGGGGGAGTTGCTAGTTAAGTGACAGTGGCGGAATCTTTCAGGGCTGTTGGTTGCTGTTGGTTGCGAAGGATCAACCCTGTGTCACAGGGTTTTGCGTGGATGCGGTTGGCTGTTGGTACGATGCAATTGGTGCTGTGTTGGTGCTGTTGGCTGGTGTTCCCTGGGTTAGGGTTACGTCGACACAGGAGTGACCCCTGAGCGGTGGATACATCTCCTTCCCGGATTTGTTTACTTTACTTCCTCAGCAACTGACGAACAACCCGTCCGGGTTCTCGCCGTTGACGATGGCACTTCCGGTTCCGGCATATCTGCATCCTTGCACAAGCTATGCAGAATTTACTCCAGTTTTCGCCATGGACCTCGAGCGGTGAACTTCTTCAATCGGCGATCCTGGTTTGACCCCTCCACCAATGCTGGTCACATCGCTCACTTTAAGCGATGTCTTTAGCGAGCAGGCTCGGGTCAAGCTTTTTTTTTTTCGATGGAGGCTTCTAAAATAAGAAGATGTGGAAGCACCAAGCCCTGCAGAGTATGGTTTTCTTGATCTTAGAAAAGCGGTGATGAAAGGGGCCTGGCTGTCGTTACCCTTGAGAGCCTTTTCAATCGCAGAGGCTTTGTCAATGTTGCGCAGATTCTGCCAAGAGTTTTTTGATGGCTGGACTGCGTGTTTGTGGGCCAGAAGGGAAGCCGGTGCGGCGCCGGCCGTATGGGCCATGTGGCTGGGGAACAAGCTCGGGGGTCTCAGGGGTTGCATTTTTTATTTACCGCGCGAACTGACTACCGGAACCCAGGCGACCTTAAAACTTATGAGACATCATTTCGTTTGCAGCACCGCCCTAAACCTAGGGTCTAGGCCTCTGAGGCTCTGGCCTGCACTGGAGGTGGAAAAAAAGCTGCTATCTTCGCCTCGTTGATCATACCAGGATCCTTACTGCTGGAAGGCGCACTATGCCATTTCCGGGCCTCGATCCCGGGCGCCCGTCGAGCCCGCGTGCCCGCCGACCTTAAAGTGCACGGACCGGTCACCCTGTGGCGGTCTCAGGTTCAATGATCGAATCAGCGGGATGGACTGGTAAACACTGGCAAGGGTACAGACTCGCCAACCAATCGTTAAACAACAGCTAGGATATGTGGTGCCTGTCTCGACCACCGTAGACTTGACCTCCCTGACGACCTACGGGCTTGGCCGCTTCGCTAGACTTCCCCGGCCGCTGAATCTCGCGCCATGAAAAGCGGAGTGGCTCCCAAAGACGACCGGTATTGCGTTCCCAGTTTCTTTTGTCTTCAACTCGACGACGACAGAGCAACACTTCATCCCCCGAACCAACAAGTCCCAGTTCGCAGCAAGACAAGATGTCAATCTTTACCGACGAAACCCGAAAGATCCTCGGTCATCTGACCACAACCTTCACAGCTCCGGAAGCATGCTGGACACCGGCCCATCACACCGTGCTCAACGTGGGCTGGTTGGGCCAGGGGTGCGGGCCGAAAGACGTCCAGGATAACGCCGACTGCTGGCCGCCGACGACAACAGGCGCTCCGAGAACCAACTCGGCCTTCTACGGCTGGGGATTCTACTCGCCCGGCCTCCACTGCCCAGCGGGCTATGTGTCGGCATGCACCGCCAGCGCCACCTCTCAGGGTTGGCGCGTACAGTACCGGATGGAGCCAGAAGAGACCTTTGTGGGCTGCTGCCCAGAGGGCTATGCATGCCACAACGAGAACGGCCAAACCTGCATCTCGAATGCTCGAGCCACCACCATTTCGACATATCAATGCGAGAGCGGAAGCCAGATCAATCTCGCTCCAATGACTCTCCCCAATAAGAACTGGTCCCAGGCGTATATTTATGCACCCATGATCCAGCTCGCGTGGAAGCCCTCAGACCTTCCCTCATCAGCTATTTCCTCAGACCCAGGACCGACCAACACATCAGCGCCCGAGGAGCCTTCCAGCGGTGGCATCTCGAGCGGAGCGATAGCCGGCATTGCGGTCGGTGCTGTTGCGGTGGCAATTGCCATCGTGGTTGGCGCCTTTTTGCTTTGGAGGATGAAGCGTCGTGGATTGGCCCGCGGCGGTACCGACTCAAAAGAAGAATTCCCTGTCACTGAGGCAGGGGCAACTCCGCCCGGACCCGTCGTTTCTGGGCCTGGAGAGAAATACCATTACTCCGGCCAGCCCGAACAACACTTGCGCCCCGGTATGAAGGAGCCACTAATGACGACGTACGAACTTGGACAGACGCAAGCGCCAGTCGAGTTGAGCAGTGACCGATGGGATATAGAGGGCAGGGTGGAAGCTCCCGGTCCTGAGTTCGCTCCAAGGGAGCTGGAGAGTCCACATGGCACCCCGCCAGCCGGCCAGCCAGCCGCGTTGCACAGAGGCGCATGAATGGAAACACAAAACATTAGAAAAGGGAGAGAATTGAGCGGCGGCAACGTCTGTATACCCTTATTAGCAATCTTCCGGTATCAAACTTGGCTACATATTTAATAAAATACAGAGATGACATTCTTTTCGTGATAATAAAGCTCGTTTGTCGTGCGTGTAGTTGACGGAATGAGACAGACGTGTGGCACCCAAAAATCCTGGCCAATTCGAAACAATGATGTCAGCATTCCAACCACCCACTATACAAGAACATCACACAATTCACACTTACAGTCTCAACCTTTCTTTCTCTCCCACACACGACCAACCAAACATGAAAAGCCAATCGCTACTAGCCTCATTGTTCCTCCTCCTCCCAACAATCACAGCATGCACCCCCTCCATCCCAACATCACCACCCACCCTCCCAAACCCTCACAGCGATGACACCATCCCCCTTTCCACCCGCGAATACTGGATCCACCAAGCCAACACCCTCGCCCTCTCCCACCCCTGCCCCTTCGCCGCCTTTGGTACCGTCATCGTGAACCACACCTCTGCCAACCCCCAAGGAACACTTATCTGCACCGGCTCCAATGGTAACTCCCGGATAGGAAACCCAACTTTGCACGGCGAAATCGCCGCCATTAATAATTGCTCCTCCCTTTTTGTCTCTTCTGCGTATAACATGACATCTGCCGAATCCCTAGCCGCATTCAAGGACCTGACACTCTACACCAACGCCGAAAGCTGCCCCATGTGCGCTGCCGCGCTGAGATGGGCGGGGTTTAGGGAGTACGTTTACGGGGTTCCGATCAAAGAGTTGATTGAACTTGGATGGGGGCAGTTGGACATCGGGAGTGAAGAGGTTATTGGGAGTGGCGTTGGAATGAGGGATAAGGACCCGGAGGTGGTGCTTGGTGGGGTGGGGAGGGAGCAGAGTAAAGTGTTGTTTGGGTGGCAGTTTGTGAGGGGCGAGTGTCCGCGTGGTTGTGAAAGGGGGAGAGTGGAAGACAGGTGTCTGCCGGGTGAGTAGAGGGGTTGTTTTAAGAGACTGGTAGCTGAAGAAGAGACGAAAAGTCTGGAGATAGTAACCGGTAAATACCACTTAGTATACATCTACCTAACTTTGTTGAGGTTCTTTGACACAGACAGCTCACTTGGTCCTCCTTAACATGCAGTCCCCTAGAGCATCCTTATTCCTTCTTGCAGGAACCTAAATGTTCCAACATTTCTCCATCATTCTCAGACACACTGTTAACTATTTCCCCACTTGCAACCACAGTCCATGGCTTCAACATCCTCCAGCACCCTCCAACACATTCAAACACTTCGCGACACTTTCCAACCATTCATGAACACACCAAGACATGTTTCCGCACAACCGCCCATCTGAGTCCCCCAGCTGGGTTCTCAAATAATGTGAAACAAATCATCCTTCAAGCTCCATAATTTGGTGATGCAGAGCCCAATCCCAAGGACGAGGAAACTTCTTCAGCCTCAAACACTTGTTATGGGCTTGTCTGTATGCTGAGGTGCTGATGTTGACATCCACTGTCGGATGCTTGTCCCGAAACTGTTGAAGTGCGCCAAGAGATCTGTCCAGCATAATGGTTTATAGAGGGGAATTTCCTTCTCGATGCCGATGTGTTCGTAACTCCCATATACTATCAAGAAAATGCCATATGGATTGCTTCCTCTGCCAGCTGATGCCCAGTAAAGTTGTGATTGTGCCCAAGGACCCACGAGATTGTCAGGAGGCTATCCAACTCCTGAAGCTTACTGGTGAGTTCGGCCAAATTAAGGTATAACGGCATCGTCGTCAGCGTAAACCCTGGTGCCCTGAACGGACATCTATCCAACATCGAGAGTGCCTGTTGGCTGTCGGATAACACAAACACCTCTGCCCTTCCCACTCTTGGGGTGAGGCGTAGTCGGAGGATCATCAACGCAATACACCAGACGAACACTTGAACCTGTCATGAGATTCCACCGCTTGAACAGGACTTCGTATGACGGTACTTAATCTCAGGGCTCAACTACCCAGGAGCTTTCGCGTATGTAGCTCCCGGGCAACAGTAGTTGAGATGACGATGAAGAGGGGCGGACAAAACTTATAGGTCAAAATACCGTCCTGTACTATCTATCCCCAAAACCGGCTAGATTGGTGCTGTAGACTGGAGGAGAAGAACTAATTACTTCGGATGGCTTCTTTGTTGGTATCCATGGGGCGCGTGTCCAGGAGTAAGTTGCATGAGGAAAAAGAAGAAAAAGTCTGAATTGCACACATAGAATGCATGCCCTCCGGGCCTGGCAATGTTATATCTTCGCCGGAAAAAGGAGCAGAGAGCCTCTTGCGCCCAATAACAGAGGACGGGGCCATGGTGGGGTTTATATACTGCATTGGAGACCTTCTTTTCAATAGAGTCGCTCATGGCCTAGTTAATTAGGGCGCTCGACTATGTCCCATGGACCCTTTTCGCACTTCATCCACGGGTTAAGGCTACTGGGCAGTCGAGAGCTACCCTGTTCGAGACAGGGCTGGGTAGCTCGGTTTGGGCTTGATTTTTTTCTTCTTTTTTCTTTTCTCCTCCACTCTTTCATACTCTCATCTTCATTACCACTTACCTACCTATTACCAAATTGCTATGCTGAATCTGATAGATACCTTCTTTTGTCTAGTCGTTCACTTCAAGAGCAGCTGTCTTTACAGTTCCATATCACCATTTGGGAAGGATAATCGTATCTGTTGATAAAGATTCTACTTACATCTACACGAGAGCCCGAATTCCTTGCCTCCTCAAAACAGAATTGGTCTCGATTAGAAATGATACCTCGACCCATGCTCCCAACTCTCCACCCGCGGCCCGACGGGGCACGATTCCAGAAAGTCAGCGTACTTATCCGCCACGACCCGCCATTCGTGCTCACAAACCTTGTAGCGACAGTCAAACACTCGATATCTCTGACGTACATCACTGCTGCGGCATGCAAACATGTTATGAAGGTATTTACCGCTCATGTGGCCGTTGGCAAAATCTCCAAACGCGACGGCCTCGAGGGAGGGGATTCCCTCTTGCCCGAAGACCCAATTGAGAAACCGAGCAAACTCGGGGTCGAGGTATGCCATCATTCTTGAAGGGGGGACGGGAATGGTTTTGTCTCCGCTGACCCGTCGGCTGACACTCGACATGAAAACCTTCGGACCAAATGGATCCTCTCTATTGGAGCCTGTCTTCCGGAGATGTAAGAGCTTAAGGCGGCGGGATGATGAGGTGAAAGGCCTGAGGAGGGTTATCTGCACGGTCGACAACCAGTTAGCGATGCTTAGGAGGTGCGGTCCTGCGATGGCATTGAGGATGCATACAAGAAATTGCTCGGATCCCCCATCCTGCGTTGTAGCTTTCACAAATGGGTCCGAAGATACGCCGAGGCATTCGAGCTTTGACAGCGGTGACAGGGGATGAGTGGCGGGATCCTTCATCCAGTTTATAATGGTCACTTGTGGAATCTCGAGCTTTCCAACGGCATCATGAATCCAATCAACATTTCTCTGGATGTCCTCCATGATGCAAGTCCGACCTGTCCTCCTGATTGGGCCTCGCTGGTGAATCACCAGATTCTTTAACGTAGAGCCATGATACCCAACGGTAGACCATAGGGGAGGGAAATTATCCCGGCTGTCCGGATAGTAGATGGTTTTTTTCAACCCGATGTAAAGCTTTTCGAGGCCCTTAAATGAAAGAAGGAAGTGGTTGAGTGTGTTCGTGATTTCATCCTCGTCACGGTCCGCATAGTCAGCCAGGAACTCTAAAGCCTTGAGCTGAAGCGGGCTGTTCCTTGCCATGATTCCTTTCAAGAATTCGCTCGACCGTGAGCATTGGCGTAGTGTAAGTGCTGTGAGGCCACTGATGTTGAATGCCCGGTCTATACTCTCGGTCAAGTCGATATTCCGCAACGACAGCGTCACTAGTGACGGGAAAGACATCGTTGGATCCGCTACCAGTTCGTCGTTGCGTTCGTCTGTTGACTCCCTATCTCTTGCATCTTCGCAGTCTTCTCCGCCATATAAGAGCTCTTCTAAAGAGCATCCATGCACCAACTCCTCGATTTGAAGGTCACGCAGGTGCCCTCTATTTGTTTCCAGCATTCTTCGCACTGGTACAACATGAGATCGTGGTAATGAGTTCAGGACGACCCGCTTGAGTTGGCGGAAGGGAAGGTGCAAGCTTTCACCGGCAACCTTGCAACAGGCATCAGCCGTCAATGTGATAGACTCCAGTTGCGGTTGCGCTTGGAAGAGACTATCAAAAGCAGCCTGAGGAATGCATGTTGCCAAGTCCCAGGTGAAGGATTGAAGTTGGCCAGCAGGTATGCGTTCAATGAGAGATTGTATAGCAAGGGCAATGTCGTCCATGGGGTCGGAATCCAGCTGCTCACCCATTCGTTCTATACTTGCCTCGATGCATTTCTGATTTCTTAAGAACCACTGATCGAATGACCATCCGGCGACTGGCGCTGCTTGTTGCAAGCATCTCCAGTAGTTAATATCCTCTGGGGGCGGTTGCCGGTGCAGGCAGGCGACGTTGGGCCAGTCTTCCTCCTTCTCATAGTCCCACAGCTTCCATCGAGTGTCCCGTCGAAACACAACGGCGGAGACATTTAAGATGGAAGAAGAAGCATTCTGAAGCACATGGGCGCACTCTTCGATCCGTTTGATGTTGACAGAAGACGGTCGGCCTGTTGAGCCAGCAGTGTCAACACACAGTGTTCTCCAGAACCTGGGTGTCCATATGGCGTGGAAGGTCTTGGAGACGAGAGATAGATTCCTGAAATCTTGAATACGAAACCCTCTAGCAACTTCGCTAAGAAGCTCCTCAGGGAGACGTTCGAACATGATGAACAAAATTGGTGGGGATGTCAAGATTAAAACGGGTGACCGTTATCTCTTGTTGCTGGGAAGAGCAGATGTCCCTTTTATAGGGGCGACTGCCTGGAGGTGGGGCCGCCTGAGCCAATGAGACGTCGACCAAACGGAATCTCTTTCCTCCGCTTCACAACCAACCAACACGCAACCCACGGATTCAGAAAGGCTAAATGGCAGTTTATCTTATCTCTGTAGGGCCCTTCGAGCAAGAGGTTTATGATGTAATGGGGAAAATGGTGTCTTCTTCAAACAACCTCCACAATGGGCCTTGCTTTGGTTTTATAAGTCATAGATATCTAAAATTAAAGAAAATAAACTAAGGAAAGACTCT
This sequence comes from Podospora bellae-mahoneyi, assembly GCF_035222275.1. Taxonomy (NCBI): domain Eukaryota; kingdom Fungi; phylum Ascomycota; class Sordariomycetes; order Sordariales; family Podosporaceae; genus Podospora; species Podospora bellae-mahoneyi. The sequence continues at coordinate 2,936,178 of NC_085885.1, read as the reverse complement.
CAGGTTATCAATACCGGCCTTGCTGAACAAAATACAGCAGTTGCCAGTTCAAATGTAAAGACCCTTCCAATGTCCCAACCCTGTCAACACAGTCACTGCTGGCACACTTCCCCTTGTCCTCGAACAAAATGCTACGCCTGTTGTTGCTACTCACATCACTGCTTAGTCTGGACTGTAAGCTGAGACTCCGGCTTTGGGGGAGGTGCTACCCGAGAAACTCGCCCCCAGTATTCCATAAACTCCTTGCTGATAGAGCGTTAGCTGTCAAGCCCTTGAGATGAAGGTCTGGCTATAGCTCAATGTGACAAGGGCTGTAATACAGGGCTTGGAACAAATAGTTCAATTCCAGTAATAATCTTCAATGGCCTCGAAGTCCATGATGAAGGAAAACTCAGAGTAATACAGTGATCCTGACCGCGTATTCATCTCCTGTCAAATGGTCCGTGCCTTCATGCCTCAGGCCTCTGCCAAGTCCTTCTTTATCTCTCTAGGCCAATAGGATTCCTTTGATACCCGCCTTGCCTTTGATTGCCTGCCTCACTTTCGACGAGAAGCTCACAACTTGCAGTTACCCCTCCTTACGGTGATATTGGCAGTGTTGTTGGTCGTGGTCGCGGGTGGTTGGCCTTTGCCTTGTGACACTCAACAACTTACCCTGAGTCACTACACCATCCTTGAATGAACCTGATCGATCTACCAACTTCGGCCCAACGATATTTCTCGACGTTATCCTGCATTGTTCCCAAAGAAAGGTAGCAAGACCGCCTGGGGCACGGGTTTCCATCCTCGGCAAGGTGAGGAGAGACAGGTGTCTTGGCGGTGTTGACGTCGTCTGGAACCCAGTCTGAATCCTATCATTCTTGTATGCGGAACTCCACACTGTTGAGCTGGTGATGCAGCGCAAGTACAGCTGATCGGTGAGCCAGCATTCTAACTTGGGGATGCCGAAATGTTTGGCCTCGGCTAGGATGTCGGCGTAAAGCTTGTAGTTATGTCCCTTCTTCTGGTCATAGATCAGTGGGAATACGCCACGCCGCAGATACTGGAGAATGTGCCGGAATGCTTCTGGGTTGGAGTTGATAAATATGCTTTGATCTTCATGCAAAGAAGACTTCCAATCACCTTGTAGAAGCAGCTTGAAAAGAAAACTCTTGGTGGTGAGACTATTGATTGTTGTAGTGAATTTATGGCCACCAACGTTCAGAGTTATTTTTTCGAGGGGGTTGCTGATGAGTTCGTTGTATTGTGGTAGCGCCAATTGTTGGTCAACGGTGACAGGGGCATTGGAATCCATTGTCCTAAGATTTGTTGTGGGCTTCAAACGTAAGCCAAGTGTTCCACCTAGAACGAAAAATGGTAGAAAGCGGGCATTATATAGCTGATTGTCCTCAGTGGAAAATCAGCACTTACTTACATCTCACCATCGTGGTGGTGTTCGGAGTCCGAATTCGAGACCGACGCCCATGTGGCTCATGATGTAGTTGAAAAGCGAACAGTGGCTTGGTGAAGGATTCGCCACCAAATCTATGAGAAGAAATATATCTCATATTTGCGGCCTTCCCCAAGTTAATCGCTCCCCACGCAATCGGGGACTTGTATTTACTGTTCAGTTCACCATCTACTTTGTTTTACAGTGGGTTCTTCATCCCAGCCTCCATCCTGCCTCTCCGTTTGGAAGCGGTTCGACAGCTCGGAGAAGGCGGATTTCGAAGCGCGCGCGAGCGGCAAAACCCCAGTTTAGCAGCACATGCAAGCGAAATGCCCCGAGATAGCTGGGACCATACCCCTCAAACATAGGGAAAGAGCATTTGGTCTATACAGACAAGGTGAACCAGTTGCCAGAGGTTTATGAGAGTGTGGTCCGCCTTATGTTTTGCGTCAACAGCGCCACTCCGTGCTGCCTCGATTTAGGCATATTCATCATGTAGAAGTCGATATAGGAAAAGGCTCAAATACGTTAAGGTTGCTATATTCCATCAAGTCCATCACGCCAGAATTAACGCCGCCAAATTCCCGATTGCTTGTCCTTGTACGTTGGCCATGTGTGCTGCCAGAAGTACCTGTGCTGCTGCCCACTCTTCTTCCTGTTGTTGTTTGCCAGTCGTTTTTTGGTATCTGATACTCCCACACCCTTCCGCCTGGTTCATACACTCTGACCTGTTTACTCCTCACAAGCAACGATACCTTGGCCCCGCACTGCTCACAGTGGAAGTCCTTGGTGCCGTTTTTTGTCGGTCAACAGAAGATCATGCAGCACAATGTTAGGAGGCAGCCGAGGATCCAAGTACCCCACATCTTCAGACTGAGCCAGTGGGTGCGTTTGATGTTAGTGTGTATAGATGGCGCTTGTCAGGGAGAATGCAGACACACCTCCAATCATAGTTGATGACTCTTTTCACCGGGGCCACCTCATGGCAGGAGGGGCAGTTTACCCATTTCAGATATACCGTTATCCAGGAGCTGCTATCCTTGTAGAGCATGTGATTTTGAGTGATGGGGCCGGGGCAGTTGTGCGAGTTGTGGAAGTATGGTTGACTTGATGATTGTGGCATCGGTGGTGGCGCGACAATGGGGGTTTTGGCGGCGCTGGACTGTGGAATGTGAGTGGGCATGTAACTATTCGGGAGAGCTGTGGGACATGTACCCATTGGGCTTAGATTCGTGCCGTGATTTTGTATTGGTTGCATAGGAATCATGTCGGGTTGACTGTTGTAGGTTGGCCATGCCTGATGAGGCGGAGGATTGTGGACTGGAGAGGTGTTTCGGTACATCACAAATCCGATGCAGTCTATCTTTTGGTCGTAGTTTGACTTGGTAGGCAAAGTCTTCAACTCTTCTGGAACCTCATTGTAAAACTGCAGAGGGTGTCCAAGCCTTACTCATATACAAATTGCCATGTTCTCAGAGTCAGATCAAACCAACTGACCCCCACATCTTGGCAAGCTAAAAAAGTGAAACTCGGCGGCCCAGCTGGCCAGGACGAGACTAGAATACTCAGGTATGGTGTGTACTGCCGCTTGCACATTGAGCGTTGCATAGTCCCAGAGATTATTGAGCCAAGTCCAATTTCGTGTTGAAGTGATTGGAATAGAGAAGCGAGGTTGGTGGTGGCCTGTACATTCAAAACTCGCAACAATCATGCGTTAGTCCTGCGATGACCAAAACTTGGCAGAAAACAAGGAGTGACTCGGGGCCGTTCTCGAGCAAATTAAACTCAGGGTGTGTGAAGAGCCTATAGAAAGTTTCAGGAGTTTTGCTATTGCCATCATATCGTAACGGAGGCATGTGGACAACATCGGACATAAGGTCGACTTCCAAGTCAATGATTCACTTGAAACAAGTAGAGACCACATGGATATGTCTGGGAAACTGCTCAGTGTCAAATTACTCGAACCTCCACATCCTCTGCTGGAGACAAAAGGGCCCGCAGCGTGCTCTGCTCTCAATACTTATAGCAGTTTTGAGCACCTTCCATTCAACAGGCAGAACTGCTCATGGTGTAATTGGATAGCACACTGCACTGTTTCCCATGGGCCCTTCTGGCACTTCATCCGCGGTGGAAGGAAAGTGGGCGGTGGAGGTGCCTCGTTCGAAACGAGGACGGGCATCCTGTTGGGCTTGACTTTTTGGCCTTTTTCGATTTCTTTCCCCATGTTCGTCATCGTTTTCTTTTTCAGCTTCAGCCGTTGAATCTTCCTGCGCCCATCATCATCATCTCCATATTCTTATTCACCTCTCCATGATGTCCGACAGACAATTCGGAATTCCGGTGGTCACTTGAAAAACAGTGATCTCAAACAGCTGCCTTCGCCTCATCTTTCCACGCTCAGTTACCCAGCAGTCGGAAAGATGGGATGACCACTTTCTAGGCGGTGCGTGCTCCGACCTTCACACCGCACATGCAGACCCCACGATACAGTGACGACATCACCACAGAAAAGTCGAACAACATGTGTCAAAGCACACTGAATTGAAACCGACACTCAACCTGAGATTTCATCGCGATTCCAGGCCGACCATCCAACCACAAGCTGCTCCGAACCCCAGCTTCAGTCGCTAGACTCCATACCAGCAGCCACGATGTCTACCACCCCGAAAGGAATCATCATCGCCGGCGGCGTAGCAGGCGGCATGTCCTGCGCAACGCGCCTTCGCCGTAAGTAATTTCCATCCATACCAACATTCCACCACGAAGCGGCTAACAATCACCAGGCCTCTCCGAACACACCCCCATCACCGTCCTCGAACGCGGGCCTTACATCTCCTACGCCAACTGCGGCATCCCCTACGCCCTCGCCGGCGTCATCCCCACAGACGACGCACTCCACGTTCAAACTCCCGAGAAAATCACCTCGTGGTTCAACGTCGACGTCAAAATCAACACCGAACTTGTCTCCATCGACCGACAAAACAAAACAGTCCTTGTCAATGATCGAATCAGTGGACAGAAGGACATCATGCCCTACGATAAACTCGTCCTAGCCCTCGGAGCAGAGCCGATCACACCAAAAGGCATCGAAGGCGCGGATGGAAACCAGGTATTCCACCTCACCACCTTGGGCGATCTGGACTCCATCAAAGAATACATCAAAACCCACAGCGTGAAAACCGTCGCCGTAATAGGGGGCGCCTTCATCGGCCTCGAAGCCGCCGAAAACCTCCGTCTCCTAGGCCTAGAAGTGACCGTCATCGAACGCCTATCCCACATCTTCCCCCCCGCAGACGCAGACATGGTCTACCCCCTAGAAAAAGAACTCAACGCCCACGGCGTAAACCTCATCACCAACGCCACAGTCACCAAAATCCTCCCCCAGGAAGTCGAGCTCGCCCCCTCTGGCCAACAAATCCCGGCCGAGCTCGTCATCATGGCAGCCGGCGTCCGCGCCCGCCTCTCCATCCCCCAAGCCGCCGGTCTCAAAACCGGCAAAACAGGCCTCACAGTAAACGAGCACATGCAGACCTCGGACCCAAACATCTACGCGGTAGGAGACATGGTCGAAACCCCCAACCTTCTCCTCCTCGGCCTCGACCATCCAGACAAGAACAAAATGCTCGCCCTCGCCGGACCGGCAAACCGACAGGGTCGTCTAGCAGCCGATCACATCTGCGGGAAGGAGACGAAATACCGGGGCAACATCGGCACATGGGTCTGCAAGGTCTTCGGAAAAGCAGTCGGCATGACAGGGCTAAGCGCCCACCAGCTTGACGAGATTAGTGGTAGCAACCACGACTGGGTCACCGTCCACCCGGTCAACCACGCCGGTTACTATCCCGGCTCGTGCCGACTTACGGTCAAGATCCACTTTGATCTCAAAAACGGAAAGCTGCTTGGGGGCCAAGTCACCGGGCCGGAGAACGCAGGTGTGGACAAGCAGACTGATGTTTTGGCCGTGGCGCTGACGGCGGGGATGACGGTGGAAGATCTGGAGCATCTCGAGCTGGCGTATGCGCCTCCTTTTGGGAGCGCAAAGGACGCGGTGAATATGGCTGGGTTCGTGGCTGGGAATGTGCTGAGGGGGGATGTGGAGATTGTCCACGCTGCCGACTTTGCGTTTGAGACGTCAAAGGGGAGGAGGAAGAGCTTGGAGGATTACTTTTTGTTGGATGTTCGGTCGCCCAAGGAGTTTGCGAGTGGGCATATTGATGGGGCTGTCAACATTCCCTTGGGTGATTTGAGGAAGAGGTTGGACGAGGTGCCCAAGGACAAGCCCATCATCAGTTATTGCCAGGTTGGATACCGGGGCTATCTGGGTTACAGGATATTGAAGCAGGACGGGTATGATGCGGTGAATCTGGATGGTGGCTATCGTGCTGTTTTTGAAGGAGGTTTCGATGATGGGTTGAAGCCTGTGGTCAAAAGATGGGCACCGAACTGATGCGTCAGCCAAGTTCGAAGTAGCAAAACTGTAAGGCAACCCCCATCCCGCAAGCTGTGTTTCGGTCCAGAACAAAAGAAGAAGGGGGCCCATGTAAAAGAGTATGCATCGTTTGCATTCATGTAATTATGTAAGCCATGATCCAGCTACAACCCAACTCCATGCGCAAAAGCTGCCTGTAAAGTCCATCCGTGCGTGTTGTCATCTCCTCCCAATCTCGGTTGTGCAGGTCTCCCGGTATCATTATCCTCTCATTACTACTCCCGCTTCCTTCCACCCTCTCCCTCTCTCTCTCATCCTTACGCCCGTCATGATCCTCCCTTAACCCTGCGTCAAAGTCTCATATCCATTCCTGCTGTTGTGAGCCGAGCGGTTCGAGAAGACGTAGTAAATAATCATGCCAACAACAGGGAATAGGAACACAACCAGCGACCAGAGAAGCTTGGACGAGGGGGGTCTGCTAGACTGGAAGACCTCAACTGTTATTGCCAAGTGGTTAGCATACTCCCACCCAACAACTCGCAACGCAAGAAGACCTACTGAAGACAATGATATCCAGAATCAAGACAATCAGACCAATAATCCCACCACCAGTCCCATACTGCCACGCGTTACCACCCTCGACATGGACCGTGTCAACCGGCGCGGCGAGCGCAAACGTCGCGAACCAGCACAGCTGGGCGAGGAGGGTCGAGAAGAGTGCGTTAGAGATCATTTTTTCTGTGTGGCGGTCAATGCAATGTCAATAGAATGGTCTTTTTTGGTTCGGTCGGCCGTTGATCGTTGATGTTTTTTTGCGCAGGCCAAGAAGAAGAAGGGAAGGGGAGGACCAAACCCCGCGTTATACGACGATGGCTGGATGGGAAGCCTGGGCTTTGTGGTGACGTCACCACGTCCAATGACGCAACTTGGGTTTGCTGGTGCGCATTTCTCGGGCCGACGACAGCCACAGGAGCCAACGGCGCGTTGAAGGCCAACCAAAAGGGGTTTTGGAAAGAGGAGAAATCCAGATTCATGCTGTGTGACCGTTGCTGAAACGTGCACGGCTCGATCACGAGGGATTCGCATCCATGGAACTTCTTGACAGGATGAATGCCCCCAAGGATTAAGGACAACAGTTGGTTCACAGTAGGCAAAGGGACAGTATTTTGCACAAGATGATATTTCCAATTATTTATGCTGAGACACAAAGTTATCCAAACCGCAGGACTGCATCAACATAGACAGTGTCAACAAGAGGGGGTATCCAACAAAACCCAACGCTAAATCCCTTCCAAATCCAAAAGCCGACCTCCATCCTTCGGCACAACATGTACTTTACAAAGCCAAGTTACCCAACCTAGCGTCTATTTGAAATTGGTGACATGCGGGTTCTGATACCCTTGCGCAGGATACTGCGGTTGCTGATATTGCTGAGGCTGTTGTGGGTAACCAGATGGGTTATGCGGCGGCGCATAACCGGGCTGATACGGCTGCTGCTGGTAGCCCATCTGAGGATTCCCCTGCTGAGGCCCATAGTGTGGCTGTGTAGGGCCGTGTCTCCCATCAGCCGGGATGGCAGCCGGATCAGACCAGACCGGGCTGTGAAGGATCAAGTACAGCAGGCAAACAACAGCACTGGTGACCCAAGGACCGAACAGCGGGAAAATCACACGGTTAGCAACCCATTCGTCTTCTTCCCACTCATCGGTAATGCTCTTGATGGTGGTGGCTAAGCCGTATACCACGGTGAAAGCCCAGAGGAAAGCAGCAATTACCAACAACACTGGCATCTGATGATAGGGTTAGTCTCAGCATGAAAGCATACTTGGGTGAAAATGCACTGACCTTGCCAAGCGGGATCTGATTCAACCTCTTCAACTTCGGCAGCGCATACAACGCAATCCCAACAACGCTGAGAGACATCACCGACAGCGTCAAGTCGATCACAACCAGCAGCCACCGCATCCTCGATGTGCGGTACGTGCTCGAGCTGCCCTCAACAACGTCTGAAAGATTCCTGCCCCAATAGGCAATGAGCAGAATAAACAAGAGACCGGCGCCCAGTAGTGTATCAAGTCTCAGCCACGACCACCATTTTGTTCTACCCATCGCGATGTAGAGCGCGGCAAGTGCGGTGAGGTATATCGAGCTTGTGAGAAGAATAACGCCAGAAGCCAAGAAGAGACTCGACATGAGCCCGAGTAGAAGCTCGGTACGGTAAGTTGCTGTTCCAGCTGCAATGACGGCCGTGTAGGATGTGTAGAGAATCACGCCGCTGCATTAACAGATTGCTCTTAGTACCTAATCAGACGACGGATGATAGAGGCGGCTGGACATACATGATGTATACTGGCAGCGCGATCCGGAATAACAAGTTGGCGATTTTAATAGCTTGCGAGTGACGGATAACACGGCGGAAGCTTAACACCATCACCCCGACCAGCGGTGTCAAGGTGATGCCAGTCAGGCCCGCAGTGACTGCGAGGCCTTCCCGCCTTTCGAGGAGCGACATGGTGTCAGATGTGCGTCAGATGTTGGTGAGATGATTGTGCTAGGCCGCTGGTAAATAATCCAATATGGTATCTGTATACCACATGAAAAATGTCGAAATAGTAAATAGTGGTAGCTCCAGGACTCCAAAAGGCGGGGGAGATGGGGCGGCAGGGTCCTTTTTAGCTCCAACACCACCGCAAACGTGCTGTGTCGAACCCCTGTCCATCACGCAGGTCTTCGGGGCAAAGTGAAGGAGGCTGAGCAGGGGTGTGATCGCTGGCCAATACAAAATCCACCTTTGCGCCCCTTGCACTGCCGTGGCCCGGTTTGGCTATGTTGTCATTCGAAGTGTCACCTTGGGAAGAAGATCCATACCTTGTAGCCAATCATTGTGTGCCACTATTGTCTTGGTGCAGTGCGAAACCCAAAGAACCAACACCAGAACAAAGCCTGAAATCTGCCCAGCAATGTAACCTTGCCAAGGCTTCAGAACGTCATTCTCGAAGCTTTTGTATATGAATAATGACGCTCATAAATCCTCCATCCATATGTCAGGCATACCGGTGGGATGAAGATGCTGCGGCACGGCATTTTGTTGCCGATTCTCGAAAGAACAATAATCCCAGAACAGAAGGCAGAAATGCCTCCTGCACAGCAAACGGCAAGCAAAAAGACGATCAGCCTTCAATGATGGCAAATTCATTCAACAAATTCCCGAATTCGAATGCAGCAACACTCGAAAGATCAGGCCTTGCGCCATAGCCCATTTGATATCCCACTCCATGACTTCAACTGCCAAGACCCCGACATCCAATATTCCCAACCTCGCCCCGATCATCATCAATCCATATCCGAGAAGCGATCGAACGGTTTCCAAACAACCATCGTATCACATCCAAGATCACAGCAAATACCTAAACGGCCTCACCATCCTCGGTCCAACAACACCTCCATCTTCTGTCTCACTGCCAGTCACCACACCCTCACCCTTCTCACCAGCTGGTACTCTCCCCTCCGCAACAGCCGTCGCCTCCTCCCTCTCCATCTGCCTGTTCAACCTCGCCAAGATAGTTCTAAACACCCAACACCCGAAGATCGCAGCACCAAACATAGACGTGACAATACCATAGCTCTTCCTGTAGCCATCCTCCTTCAAGTCCCAGACATACATCCCAGCCACATTGCCCAGCTGGCTGAAGGCGTTGATAGCAGCGAGAGCCACAGCGCGTTTGGCAGGTGGTCGTGGGAAAGAAGACGAGATCCACGAGTAAAACACGACGAAGCCGGCGTAGGAAGATGCTTGGAGAAACAAAGCGACATATCGAGCTGCCGTGTTGAGCGTGACCATGCAAATGAGGAAGCCCACAAGGCCACCAACCATGGGTAGCGTGATATGCCAGAACTATCTCACGTCAGTAAGCCGTCCCTGAAAAACCGGGGGATATTAAAACATCAAAAAACTCACCTTCTCTTGCGTCCGGTCCGAATGCCAACAAACCACCAACGTAACCGCACAAGCAAACGCCCAAGGCGGACTGCTCATCAACAGCGTCGGCACATAGCTAAACCCCAATGTCTGTGTCAAGCTCGGGAAAAACGCATTAAAGCTCAACCCGACCGTATAGGCCGTAAAAGCCACCATCATAACGTAAACCTTCCAATCCCTCACCATCATAAAAAATCCATCAAAGATTTTCTGCCCCTCTGCATCCTTGTCCTCTTCGCCAACGTCTTCTGTCATTCTCAGCTGCGCAACATACAGCTCCTCCTCCGTAAAACCCCTAGTGTTTGTCGGAAGATCAGGAAGGATAAACGCCGCGCTGATGGCAACAGCCATGGTCAACCCGCCTTCGATCCAGAACAGCCACCTCCATGCTGCGTGCCCTAGAACTCCTTGCATGTTGGATAGCACCCCGGCGGCAATCAGTGCCGAGAAAGCGTTACTGATGAGATTGCCGCAGAAAAGAATGGCGTTCCTCGTCGTCAATTCTTTTCTCGTGTACCATTTACTCAAAATCAATAACGCCCCCGGCAAAAACGCCGCTTCCACAAATCCCAGCAGGAATCTCGTCCCGACCATGCCAGAGAAGTTAGTGACTATACCTGTCAATGTCGAGATCAAGCCCCAGACGAGCATCACAACGGCGATGTAGAGTGATGGTCGAGAGATGAGATTGATGACGATGTTGGAGGGTATCTGCATGAGGATATACCCCACGTAGAGAATACTGAGGCAAGTAGCGTACTGCTGGTCGTCGAGTGACAGATCGTCTTGGAGGCCGCGGAGGCGGGCGGCAGCAATGTTGTTCCTGTCGAGGTAGTTCATGATGTAGATCAGGACGAACAGGGAGCAGCGGGTGTCGAGTTTGCGCTTGAGGGATTTCTCCACGATGGTGCGCCGTTCGGGGGTCATGGTATGGGGTGGTGATGGCGAGAAGACCTTGTCGGAAGGGGGTGGTGAGGGTGGTGATTTGCTATCCACTATTGGGCGCGGTGATTGGGATCTTAATGGCGGATCCGCGGGTTTCCTTTCGTCGGCCATTTTGCGTTGCTGCCAAACAGAGGCAGCTGTCGTCCCGGGCCGCGATGTCTTGCCGTCCAGATTTGCGACAGAAAAGAAGGGCGACCGAAGAAGGGAGGAAGGGTTACAGAGATAACAATGAGGGACCGGTAAGACAAGGTTGAACCGGAATGTCGATCCGCTGCGGGGTTTGAGGGACAACCCGCGCTGATGTCGTATATTTAATCTCTGATATCAGCGAGGTAGGTGGCAACCGAGGCGCTCGTCATTTGGACACCGGGTCAAAAACCCAAAGTGATCATTCGTTCAACGCCAGGGACCAACAACGGTTGATAGCCGGCGGGGCGAGGACCCTGTCGGCCAGCTGGTTCAAGGTTGCGGTGAGCTAGCCGTTGATAAAAGTCCCTGAGAAGCATTGCCGGTAGGGCCGATAGGAGGTGTCCGTCTGCGAACATCTTGTTTTGTGAACTGGAGGGTGACCCACTCCCCCGCAAATCGTGGGCGACTGGTGACCATTTAGGCAACTCATGTGTAAGCCGTCCCTGAGCGTTGAAAAGATCGGTAGATTTCCGCCACTGTTTAACAGCGCCAGCCGGGGACAGCGTCGCATTGCGGCGATTGGGGTGAAAATTCTGTCAACGTCATCGGTAATTGACTTTCAAAAATCCGGGGAATTGATCGGGCTATCGGATGCTTAAATGTGCTTCAACTCCCACCTTTTGACACATCCCCAGATGAGTTGTGCCAAGGCATGTCGTCGGGAGTAGCCGCGGCCAAGCTGAGAGGCGGTCTTGGATTCTTGGCTGGCGTGTTCAATTGACGACAGCAATGATTTGGTGGAACAAAACATACAATGAAACGACCTGGGTGGCATCTCTTCCTGCTGTTGATAGTGAACGGTCATCAAGTAAGTCAAATTTTAACTTTGCAGCTTCTTTGTGGGGTACAGCGCACCTTCACAGGACATGTTTTTGGTCAACATCATTGGAGCGATCAACGATCAGCGCGACAACAACCTGACAACATTATCCAAAGTGCCTGGTGCAGGCTTCAATTCTTTTTCAAGGCTTTAGATTTTTCGAGTCAAACACATCGGCTGAGCTGCATCAGCTTACAACAGGGCAGCAAACAAGCCAGCAACCAGCACACCGACGGTCACACGAGTCGTAGTACCGGCGGAACCACCATCACCGTTTCCATTGCCATTGCCGTTCTGTCCCTGTCCGTTGCCTTTACCGTTGCCATTGCCGTTAGAGTCAGAACCGTTTCCTCCATCAGAGCCGCCGTCGGGGTTGGAAGTGGTATTGGTAGCAATGCCCTTCTGGGAGACCTCATCCTGCAGCAGCACAGTCAAAGCAGACAGCGTGTTCAACTGGCTAGGAATGTCCGTCTCGTTGTCGAACTTGCCCTTGGCCCAGCTGAAGCTGCACTGGCGGTTGTTGTCACCACCGGTGCAAGTCTTGACTGCGGCCTCGGCGTTGGTCTTGAGAACCTTGGAGATGGCGTCTTTGGTGAAGGGAGCGAGCTGAACCGTTGATGCAAGGTTGCGAGTGACCATGCCCTTGAAGAAGAGCATGTCGGGAGTGCAAGCGTCATCACGGCCTTCGCAAGCGATTTCGTAATGATAGCCCTCCTCAAAGAACTTGTCAAGGATCGTCTTGGTAAGACCGGTGACTCGATCGCGCCAGCGCTTCTGGTCATCGCCCGTGGTCTATCGAAACAAAAGTGTCAGTAAGTACATGCCGGACACACCAGGAAATAGTTTCCATACCTGGTTATAAAGGAACGCGGCACTTTGAAGAAGAAGACCAGCACTGTAAGAGAACTCCCCCTTGTTGATATCAGTGCAGTTGGCCCCGACATGGGCGCCATCGTAGGCGCTGAAGTCTTCCGTCAAGAACCCAATGTCGGTCAACCAGGTCCACGCGCGATCAGCCCACTCAACATAAGTGGCATTACCAGTCCAGCGACCCAGGCGGGCTCCGAGGTTGATGAACGCGGCATTGCTGATGGTGTTCTTGTAGTCAAATCCAACATTGGTTGCCGGGATTTGCCAGCGCAGACCACCGTTGCAAGTTTCATCCTTTTCTTCCTGCTGAAAGCGTCGGACTTGGGTAGTCCAAACATTGCGAGACAAGCTGGCCCAATCGATTGAAGAAGCTGGAAAGTCCAACTCGGCCGCCTGCATGGCCGCAATGCCCCAAAAGCCTTGGTCGTCATTGGAGATGGAGGCAGTGGCATTGGGAGGCATGAAGTCATTGTTCGGTCCGGCTTGGTGGAGCAGACCCTGGGAAACGACGCTGTTGTACGAATCATCCCCGGTATAATACCAGTAGTCGATCAAGGTTGACCACTGAACTGAGCCGGACCACCAGAAGTATTTCCCACCCATAAATGGTGCATCTCCAAGCAGCCCGGGAATCTCGCCTGACTCGTTTCCCTTGTAGTACGACAGGGCGTCGAAAGCCACATCTTTGGCTGCAGCTTTGATCGAATCTAGTACGGCGAAGCGTAAGTGGGTGTCGTGAAGCTCTGGGCTTACCGATACAGGGGCGGCGACGTACCTGCAGATCCAAAATCCACATTCAGAGCTGCCCACGCGGTGCTGACAGCGCCCGACAGGACGGCCAGTGACAAAGCCCCTTGCTTCATGGTGAAGTGTTAAAAGCGAATGATATGCAAGCGAGTGACAGAAAACGAGTGATCGTCGAAGAAAAGTTCAGAAAACTGAAAGTTCGAAGCGACAGCGTTGTTTTGAAGAGAATATTTCCAACCTCTTGGAATCCACTCGTCCAAGCAGGCAGCGATTCTGAGTTTCCAGATCTGTGTGGTCCTTGTGTGTGGAGCTGGAAATTGGAACAAGGGGCGCAGTTCTTGGCATCATAACAGAGGCCACTTTCTTGCTTGGCTCATGATCCCACTTCATTCTGCATACTCCAGGAAATTCAGGTCGCATCGTGATGACTCAGGCCTTCTTCATACACGGTTTTGTGGTATACTATCCCCCTTCTGGACTCACTATAAGCTAAAAATCTTCGTGTTGCGCACCTTGAGAGAAAAGGCCGCGCGGCCCCCTACCCGCCCTGGCCTGCGAATAGCGTGGAGTTCACACACCCACACGGCATCTGCTACCCATGCCGCTGAACAGAAGACCACGGTCCAATCATAGAATCTTTCTCTTTTGCTTGCCTCGGGGCGGTCTTCAAAACTATCGCCAACATTCTACGCACATTATTGGTTTGATCGGACCTGCCTCGACAACGACGTCATTGAAGCTCAGCTCAGGTAGGTAAAGATGCTGTGATTCGCTTGGGTTGCATCGAAGGATTCAACTCAGTCGCAATACGAGATCGCTCGATTAGGTGTACGTGAATAGTAGAGGTCTCTTTGGCAAGACCTCAAAACTGACAAACTGCAGAACCATAAGTTGAAATGAGACCAAGTATATTCTAGCTCATTACCTCAGCGTCCACCGTTTATATGGCTAGCCATCCATTATGTCTTTGTCAGCTGTCAGAGCTTTGCAGTCTCTCAACCTCTTCCAACCGAGTTGACTCAAGTCCTGGTTCTCATGAATGGGCCCTTTAGCCACTCGTAATTCCTCACTGGTGTTGCTGGACACCGACACTCCTGGCAAATGTGATTGCTGTTTGCTGAAGACAGGTACCTAGCTTATCAGGTCCTTCACATTCCACTCCAGCTCTGAGGTCGGAAGAACTCCTGGGGGCTCAGGGTTGTCAGAACCCATCTTCGACACGAACAACCGGCTTAATATGTCCCACTGCCACTGTTTCAACTCTTTATCCGCATGAGCATCCACAAGCGCCTCGCGCAGCAGAATATCATACCACCGATTTTGATTTGTTCGCGTCTCATCCATGAGTTTGTCCTTGTCCACGCTCAGCTTGAGAAACAACTCGACCAAGCGATGTCTCCAGTCGCCATTGTAACCTTCGCAGCAGCCACCAACTCGCCCTCAAGAACTCTCCTGTGGGGTAATTTGAGATGGGCCACACTCTCAATAGCCGCTGTGGTCATGCCGCTATTGCTTATATCCTCAAGAGCCATGCTGGAAAGCAAAGTGGGCGTCGGTGGTAGGAGTTCGTTGAGCTTGGCAATGAAATAGGAGATGTCATCAATTAAATTCCCAAATTTGTCCTTGTCAACAGCCACCCATACCAACTTTGATAATGCCGAGACACCTTTTCCTGCTTCAGTGCTACCTTTGTCGCTACGAGTTTGCTTTGGCCCGGTCCGTAGCGTGTTGAAGGCTTGCCTAAAGGCTAGTTTCTTTCTCTCGCTTATCTCGTTTGCTGGAGGAAGGGCCTGGTAACCTGAATCTGGCCGCTTTTCACGTAGGCCATATCGTGAGTTCAACCCCTCAGAAGTCTCGAACAAGCAGCTCATTACTTTGAGAATCTTTCCAACAGTCTTCTTGGTCTCGGTCCTGTTCAGTCGTGGGTCACAATCTGGCCGGAGCAATCGAACCCTGTTAGCCCATTATAGCAACAATGTCTTTTCAAGATGGAGCTTGGTGTTGAGGAGTTTTCCGTCATTTTTCATGCAGCGAAGCGCGGATATGTTGGACAACATCTCCAGCCAATCCTTGAAGACACCAACCAGGGCAAGCGTGCCGATAACAAGCCCTGCAGTCTCTGTCATGGAGATGGATGAAGTCTGACTTGATGAAATAGTCACACGATGGTGACGGATAAGAAGGCATCTGGGTGGTCGGGTCAATGGGCAAAAAAGCGATGCCACCTTAGGTAGTTGAGCAGTCGTGTTTTAGTTGGGCGGTTGGGTTCAGCTCGGGACTGAGGCGGTGCATGGACGTGGTACTTCCCCGACAGGGTGTGATTGATGCACGTGAACTGTCACGGGTGCAGAAAACTCTTCTCCGAACTACCTACAGGAGGCACCGGCTCAAGGCGGGGTGTGCGTGGTCCATGTGTACCTTGCAGAGGGACTGCCTTGGATGCCTATGTAGGTAGGGAGATACCTTACGCAATGCCACGCGGGGTCATCAGGCGTTCAATTGGATCCCCAGTTTAAATTGCAAATATATATCGAGGACGCTTGCTCGATGACTTGTTTCTATTGCCAGCGTGGCTGACCTCGCCAATTTCGTGACAATTGTATCATTCGCTATAACTCACCAGAAGAAGAATTGGCGCAGGATTTCCTTGTTAGTATCACGATCTTATCCTATCACATATAGCCAGAATATCGACATTTTTTTGGCTTTCTCGAGGAGGTATCGATAGCTACCGACCGAATCAGTCTGTAAATCACAATGCGGATGTTCGCGGATTATGGGGCCATTATAAAACAAATCGATGCTCAGTCTAAAGCCAACATGTATGAAACTCGCACCATAGCTCAGCATTTTCCGTTCACGTTAACAGGAAGGTCATCAAGGTGCTCAGGGGAGGCTATAATACACCCTTCTCCACCCTCTTAGACCTCCCAACTGACTCACTCAACATTACCCACACATGGAAAGTTTACAACTATCATCAACCAGTCACCTAGGTTTCAAACCTGTATGTCAACACTGATCCATTATCCCAGTACCAGCCACCGGTCTTGCTGACACCCCCAAAGAAACTCAGCTGTCTTATATACCAACCCATGCATCAACACATTCTCAAAATGGCTGAGCCCAAGAAGCCTTATGGCAGCATTGAGTCCAAAAAGCCCAACGGTGGCGCGGAGAGGCCGCCGGTCAAGACGAAGTAATCTCCTACATACTCACTATGGTCATGTTCACTGTGCCGTACGGGGAGCCCAGCAACTGGGTCCGTCGAGGTTATGCTTCTGGTACGTCGATTCCAGGTTCCACAACCGACAGATTCCCGCTCGTGTGGATGGACAAGATGGACTGTGGCTGGGATCTGAGTGTGCTTTCCGGTAGGGGTTATCTAGCTAGTCATTAGGAACGAAACATGATTTTACATTGCTTGCTCCATTCGATGGCTTGTATGTGATACCTGTAGCTTTCCCTGTGCATTAGTATCCAACTTCCTTCATGTTGGAGAATATCTAAGTAGCTACCTAGATGTGACAAATAAAACGTGTTCTTTTTCTGCTTGCCTTCTTCAATGCTTTGTACGTGGTACATGTAAGCTTAGATATCCCTAATACCCAACTCGCACAGGACAGCGTGGTGACTTGTTGCCACGAGGCTCCCGGCACACCTATATCCTAGCATCCGAACTCTTAACAGTATCACACCCGTCACACAGCCTCACGTTACGCCCGTGCCCATACTTCACCAAACCACACGACACTCTGTGGATGTCCATGAAGCGGTAACACCTTGCTGGCCTGGTACGACCATCCACAGCACGAAACTTCCCCAAGGTCATTGGAGCCTGCTTCCGTTTCGCCTTCAAGCACCCTCCTGACCGAGCCTCCGCGGCTGACCACCAAAAAACATGTATATGAACCCTCCTTTTCCCCTCCATACACCCCTACCTTCAACCATCACAGCAAACAAGTCTACAACCTGTCCAGACACAAAATCACATTTCCCGTAAGAAATCCAACATCTTCTACCGCACAAGTAAAGCTCGAGTTAAATCACCAACAGAAACAACGACCGCACAACCAGCAATGTTCACCATTGAGCGCGGCAAAAGTTCAGGGGCCATCGAAGCCCCCAAGCGAAGCGGCGCACTCGAGCCTACGAAACGGAGCGGAGCTCTTGAACCCCTCAAGGGAAGTGGCGCCCTTGAGCCTCCCAAGAAGAGCGGATACGGAGACGGCAAGAAGGTCGATGAGGGCATTGAGCGACCCCCCGAGAAGACTTGAGCCTGGCAGAGACTCCATCATGGACCTTCCGGATAGTAAGACCTGGACGTGTTGTATTGGCATGTTCCTAGTGCCGAGGTGTTTCCAAATGCTCATACCTCGCTGCTGCAGAGGCAAAGGCAAAACGGGCAACACTGTTTTCGATGACCACTTCTGCTTTTAATTGAGCTTATCCTTCATAAAGAGTACTGTCAACTTTGTTGCTGAGAGGTGATCGCTATGTACAAAATTATTACTGATATACCATGATCAAACAAACGCCTACATACCCTAGTGTATTGAGAAAGCAACCGGACAAAGCCTCCCATTTCCATCATGAACCACGCCAAATCGATCATCATTACCATCAAAGCATCACAACTCCATCATTACCCACCATCATTAGTCCTCATCACTTCCAAAGGCCTCGCCATAAATCTCATACAAACTATCCAACCAATGCCCCAAAATCTCCACCGCCTCCCTAGCATGTTTGACTTCGACATTGCTCCCCTCTTGCTCTGACTGCGCAAGCTGCTCTTTACAGCTCTCCATCACACCCTCATAAGCCTCGATCAACAACAAAACCTGCAGCTTCGCAGCTTGTGAATCCTCATCGACACCATCATGTTTGGCAAACAATGCCTTCTTCAGCTCGTCAGTGAGCATATGCGTGCAAATTTGCAACGCCAGAGAGCTCTTGGTGCTGTCCCCTTTTGTAACCTTGAACCGCGGTGAAGGAGGCCTTGGTCGCATCGGGGAGGCAGGATTACTGCTCACTGCGACTGACGGGGACTGTTGCAATGCACCACTCTGGTTGATGGCTTGAACCTTCCGTTGAGGAGCCTGAGGCGGAATGGCAGGCGCTGGGGCCTTCTCTTCGGAACTCCGTTCGCTATTTTCCACAACGGTAAACGAAGATGCTGCTGACTGGGGCTCAACGACTGAATCTATCTGCGCAATGAAGGAGTGGTGCTGAGGTGAGGATGGCACCTCAACGATGACTTGCTTGGCGACTGTTGACTGCCGGCATACCGACTGATTGGTGGGGGGCCGGTATAGTGGAATATGGGGGCATTGTTCAGAGGGACTCTTTGGCAGAGAGAGGTTATCTTCCGATTCGATGATTTGTTCCATGGCATCAAAGTCGGGAAGTATTGATCGATACGAGTCAGCGAGTATCGAAGCTCGGTCGTAAACCGGGGATTTCGGAGTTGGCTGCGGAGTGAGCGTTGGGTGGATATTGGGGACGAGTTTGAAGGTTGGTGACTCTTGTTGTGGGAGAAAGTGAACCCGTGAGGTATTCCGAGGCATACATTTCGATAGAGGCCGCGGCTTTTCCTTGACCTTCGTTGACGACGTTTCACTGCCACCATGGCATGGCGCCTGGGAAGATCCCATAGACAGTGTCAAGGTCTCATATATGGGTAAGCATGGCAGCTCGGGGATGTTGGCGGAAGCGCATGGGTGGCGCTGGGACCGTGGGTTGCTTTCGAAGGAGACATGGTTTCCCATGGGGCTGCTCAATTCCTGGACAGCTTCGATGTTTCTTTCTGTGAGACGAGCAAAAGATTTCTTCCTCAATCGTTTCTTGGACACACTGGCCGGAGGTGACTCGGTCGGGGTTTTTGCATCTCGATTTCTGAACAAGGCGAGCAGAGACATCCCGGCCGGTGTCGTTGTGCTGTGGCAAGGGGCAACGTGGATGTTATCGAACAGCTAAAAAAGTGGTTGGACTGTTGGTGTACATGGTGCCGTGGGTGTCTGGGTGATGAAGAGGGGGCCCTGCTGTTTTTGTTCCGTCATCAGCGGGTCTTCAGAGGTCAAAATTGATGATATCGCCATCATCGTATGCCCGTGCCGGGCTTCGAGACTGCGGGTGCTAATGCTGAGCAGAACGTTTGGCCAGTAGCTCCCATCTTTACATGCGGGGAAACAAGCTAAGTCAAGCGCAAGCAGTCGCTTTGGTGTTGACGTTTCAAGGGCCGGCCTCGAAGTCAATTCGGGCCATCACTCCGAGCCCGAGAGGGTTGGCTAGACGGCAATCATGCACGTCATTTCGTTCTTCTTTGGCAATCCTTCATAGATTGAAAAACAAGGCGGCGCCGGCGAGTAAAAGAGTTTATTAGGTTCGGTCATCCTCTGTCAAGAGTTTTGAAAACTGCATTATGTTTTGATGTCGAGTCCATGGAGACGTTGGCAAATCGGGCGGGGTGTTCCGGTGGCTAGTTCGTCGATTGAAGCCCCATAACTTGACACGCCACGAAGCTCGGGCCACCGCTTAGTTGATCCTCACTGCTCCATTTCCCAGTTCCCGTCATCATGCCTTTCCAGCTTTCCAGAGTTTCCGAAGTGCCCGTTTACATCACAGGTCGCATGCCGACCCGAGCTCCTGCCCGAAACACCGCCGCCATTATCCAACTAAGGCTTCTCGGATATTGCTCTACAATTCAAGGTCGAAACCTGCCCGCAGAAATTTCAACAAATGCATTGTCATATTTGAACCCACAGCGTGGACAGATGGCTTTGTGTTCGACAATGAAATTGTCCTTTATTTGTCTTGATGTCGGAATCTTTGTCTTGAAGTAAGACTTAGATATAATATCGCCCAGCCTGCCTCCATAAACTGGCTACCTCTTACTAACTCATTCACCAAGCGCCGCCAGATACGGTAAGTGTTTTCAACATAACAAGGTAACAGCACAACAGATCTTCTCAAAATGGCCGACTCTAACCAGATGGACAGCCGTCAAGACATCATCCCAGAAACCGAATCCCACGAGTACCCTCCAGGCTGGCCCAGTCCCAAACTTCAAAACTTCGTCGTCACCGTCAACCTTGACTGTCGCATTGACCTCAACTACCTAGCCCAGCGGGCCCGCAATGTCGAATACAGACCGCGTCGCTTCAATGCTGTGATCATGCGCATCCGCGATCCACGAACGACAGCACTGATCTTCGCAACGGGCAGAATGGTTGTCACAGGTGCCAAGAGTGAAGCCCTGGCTCGCCTTGCCGCTAAGAAACACGCTTACGCCCTCCAGAAATGTGGCTTCACTCCGAAATTCCGCGACTTCACTGTCCAGAATATCATTGGCAGTGCCAATGTTGGCTTCAACATCAGACTTGAGGGGTTAGCCAACAAGTATCTCACTGTTGGCGCCTCTTTTGTCCCCGAAATTTTCCCAGGCTTGTCTTTCAAGCAGTATCTCGCTTACCGAGCAGATGGGACACTTCGCTCCTGTCCAACCCTTCTCATTTTTACAACCGGAAAGATCGTGGTCACCGGTGCCAAGACAGAAGAGGATCTTAGGGCCGCCTTTGCTTGGGTATATCCTCTGTTCTTTGACTTTCGCTTTGCCAGCGACCCGAACAGCAAAACAAAGATGTAGCAAGTGAGCACGCTAACTCTACACTAGTATCTGTACTGTGCACTTAGAAACAAGCTTCGGGCACTACTGGCGGGCCAGTGGCTGCTTACTACTAATTTCTAATCTCATCTTGACATAATGATAAGGGGCAAGATAACCTAGACAAAGAAAGATACCCAGGCAAAACCTAAATATAGACTAATGTTTTAATCCACACCCGTTCCATTGTTTCCTCTGTTTACTGACCCTCACGCATGACAAAGCCTTTGATATCCTTCTTAGCTAAGCAGCATTGCTCCTTATTCCCGAACACCGACACCTGAACCACCCCCTGCTCTTCGGTCACACCTGTCCCGGTCCCCACGTAACACCGTTGCATCCCGTCACCCTCCCGCGTTCCCCAAAATCCGCCGTCGGCCGGGCACGGCAGGGCAGACAAGCCAACCCCGCATACGTCGGAGGAAACAACTCCAAACAGTTGACTTGGCATGTCGGTACATAGGTGCCATTTAGGCGATACTTGGCAGTTAGCGATTTGACTCGCGGGATCGGTTCTAACAAAAATATGCCCGACCTGTAGGATCGTCACGTTATCGAGGTGCAAGATGCCTTACCTACAAGGCAGGATTTGAGCTCACAACGTATGGTGGAGGATCCGCTTCTTGATCAGGAAGGGGAAGATGATACGGCAGGATGGGGGGAATGCATGTAACATACCCGGCTGCCGGGTAGCTGGAGATTGTTGGGGGTGATGAGGTATAAGTAATTGATGACCCTGCCGTGAAGTTTTCGTTCTACCGGATATCCTCACCACAGCAGAGCAAGACAGAGAGCAGCAACGACGATAACCAAGATGGCCATCATCGGCGCCAAAGAAGAACATGCCGACCCTCGGCTCACCCGCATTGCGCAGGCGGATGACGTCCCCTGGTACAAGAAACCCAACCTTCGCTTTCTGTATCTGATTCTTGTGCCGACTGGCCTCGGGGTGGAATGGACCTCTGGGTTTGACAGCTCGATGATGAACAGTCTCCAGGCTGTCAAATCATGGACTGACTGTACGTTACCTCTTATCCCCTTTCCGTATCCCTTACACTGACGCGGCGACCCCCCCATAGACTTTGACAACCCAACCTCCTCCCGCCTCGGCCTCCTCAACGCAATGTACTCCCTTGGCGCCCTCATGGCAATCCCCTTCATCCCCACCATCTCCCAGTACCTCGGCCGCCGCCGCACAATCCTCATGGCCTCCCTCATAATGTGCATGGGCGCCGGCCTCCAAGCAGGCGCCCGCAACAGCGACATGTTCCTCGCCTCCCGCTGGGTCCTCGGCTTCGGCATCCCCTTCGCAATCGTAAACGCCTCCTCCATGATCGGTGAACTCTCCTACGCCAACGAACGCGCGGTAATGACATCCCTCTTCAACGCATCCTGGTTCGTCGGCGCCATCATCGCAGCAGGGACAACCTACGGCACCTTTCAAATGGAATCAACCTGGGCCTGGCGTCTCCCCAGCCTGTTGCAACTCGTCCCGAGCGCGTTCCAACTCGGCTTCATGCACTGGTGCCCCGAGTCACCCCGCTGGCTCGTCAGCCAAGACCGCGGTGAGGAAGCGTTTGCCATTCTGCAAAAATACCACTCTGAGGGTAAAGACGGGGACGAGTTTGTCAGACTGGAATACGCGCAAATTCAATCCACCATCGCGGCGGAGAAAGAGCTTGCCTCGCGGTTTGTGTGGGGGGATGTCTTCCGTGACGCTGCCATGAGACGTCGTTTCCTCCTCGCAGCGGTAGTCGGGTTTTTCACGCAGTGGTCAGGGAATGGGTTGTTGAGTTTCTACATGAAGAAGATTTTGGCGTTGGTGAACATCACGGATAATAGGACGGTTCAGCAGGTTATTCTGAGCAATACTTGCTGGGGGTTTATCAATGCTGTGCCGATTGCGTTGATCGCGCCGAGGTTTCCGAGGAGGAGGATGTTTCTGATTTGCACGATTGGGACGGCGGTGGTGTATGTTGTTTGGACTATTGCGAGCGCGAGGGCGACGATTGAGAATAGTAGCGCTGCGGCCATACCGGTGCTGGTGTTTATTTTTGTTTATTCGCCGTGAGTATTTTTGTGTCCTGACATGGGAGATTTGACTGACATTATGGGTAGGTTCTACAACATTGGTTGGAACGCCCTGGCATACACGTACATGGTTGAGATCTTCCCTTATCAACAACGCGCAAAGGGCATCGCGGTTGAGCAGTTGACGGTCCGATTTGCGGTCTTCTTCAACACATATGTCAACCCCATTGCGTTAGACGCCATTGGATGGAAGTACTACATTGTGTACTGCGTCTGGATTCTGATCGAGATTGCTACGGTGTATCTTCTCTTCCCTGAGACACACAACCGCACACTTGAGGAACTCAGCTTCATGTTTGAGGGCAAGGAGATGCAGGACAAGATTCAGAAGAACGTGGACAAGGTGCTCGATGTGGAACTGGAAGGGGTGAAGAGGAGGTCGTCGAAGGATGGAATTCAAGCTACTGACCAGAGAGTGTAGGTAATCTCTGAGTCAATGCACTGTGACACGACAATGGGATTGTATTGAAGCAACAGCGTTCAAGATTGTGTCAAAATTAATCCCAAGTTATACCACGCCAACAGCGTACCTTTCCGGGCATACATTCTTGCTCCCAATGATTCCTAGAGGCTTGGTCAGAGAAGTGGCGATAGTTAACAGTCAAACCTGTCTCTCTCCCCCCCACACACACACCCAAGATCTTCAATTCCAAGTCCTTTGTCGTTTCGGGAGTACGTTGATCCCGGCCGCAGAGCAACAGTCTCGAATGTCCGTGTTCCGCGTGCTGCGTATTACTTACTGGGTTCATTGAGACTGCACACCTTACTCTCCTGTCACAGGTCGTAGGTAATGAAACCGCAGTCCAATGGCCCTTGGTCTCCTTGCTCCTTTGGCATCGGCATCAAGTAAACTCTCGTCCCGCCATACAATGCCGCAAAACTGACGTTACATAAGAGTGTGCATCCATCGAAAAGTCTCGTAGTGAAGGAAAACTCAGTCATTGATCCTCCAAAATAGCCGAAGCTTTTCAAAGGCGCCTGCTGCATCCAGGGGCAGAGATCCAGTTCCGGACGGCTGAAAAAGGAAGGCGACGCAGGGATGAACATGTGTTTTTGCCTCCCTGTTGGATGCTTATCGTCTGAGTTCGGGTACGGGAGCAGTCGCCACGGATAGTTCTCCACCGAGTCCAGCAAATTGACTTCAGCGTTCTCGTCGTCATGGACAATGATGTTGATCGACTCCAGGGAAGGGAGGAAGGCGGCGACTAGCAGACTTTCTATCCGCCGGGAGCCGAAAGCATGGTGGCTAACAGCGGGCTCAGAGCAGCTATAACACGCCGCCGCCTCGTAATCATTGTAGTTACTGTCCCACAAATAGACGGCGGGACCGCCTTTTAGTGATATAGTCGCGAATTCCTCCTCGTAAGATACCGGGACGCATCTCCAGTCCCGGCATTGAGTATCACCTGGCTCGGGTCCCTCATTCTGTTCATATGCCCAAAGGCTAAAAGCAAGCTGACGAACCCCAATGAGAAGGTTAGAGCCGGGGAACACAAGTGGTGGTATCCTGCAAAGGTCCCCAAAGTGATCCTCTATCACAAGTGCTTGTCTTACACAGGCCACGTCTCCGGGGTAATTCTCGTAGGTGCGAACTAACACCTCGAGGATGAATATGTCGTTCTCGGTATTCGCGAAAACTGTTTGGTTGTTGTATAAGTGAAAGGGTAATGTGCTTTGGTGAGCCTGATGCAAAATTAACCATCAATCTTCTCCATCCACCGTTTCAGATCCGTCTTCCACCGAAACATCTCCGTTATGCTACTCGGTTGAACGGCGGGGCTTTCCATGATGCCGATTAATAACACACAAGTGAATGGTCAGAAAGAAGGGCTCCTCTGGTGATCTCTCTACTGGTAATACGAACAAGATGTTGCAGTTTCGAAAAAGAGAAGACAGTTGGTACACGTTGTGGAGGGTTCCTACCACTGGAGGCCACCGCCTTCGCATCACTCTTGGTTTTGCGAAAATACGGCGAAAACACACACCGAGCCCACAAACCGAGCCCACACACCGAGCCGACCAGAGCCTGCAAAGTAAACGTGGAAAGTGACATGGAAAGATGATAGTGTGCCGGCTATGGAGAAGGCATTGATGTCAGTCCGACTGCAAGTCTCCTCCACAACTTCCATACGAGTGGACTTGGAGACAGGCTTTCTCCTATTGTGGTCCCATACTGTATGCATAACTTTCCTTGGGGTTAGTTAAATGCGGACCAGACACCAAGACCTTCAGCTTTGATGAACAGAAAAGGCTTTCTCAAGTGGAGGGCAGAAATTCGATGCCAAAGTTTGCTGGAGACTTAATCATTGAAACCCTGTCTCTTTCTATGCCGCGGCCATCTTCAACCCCACCTGCAATGCTCCAGCAAACCCCATTAATCATACTCTTCCCAAGTTAGTACAAGCCACCAGGGCCGGAAGATTGACATCTCCCCCTTCAATCCATACGACGATCCCTCGATCTCTAAGACACAGCCTATCGACACTTTCATTGTCGTCTCTTCTTGGGTGTACCATGCGGCTTCAGATCCGTCTTCCAAGGAAGTAAGTCCGACCCCTCTGGCACCCATCTGAGGTATCTGAAGCTCAGATGGAGAATTTTGTCTTTCCACACCTTGTGAAGCTGACTGTCCATAGGAAACCATGCTGCCCAATCCAGATCGAAAAATGGCACTGTGACGAAAGCGTGAAGCAAGACGTGGAAGTCAATAGGAGCAAACAGCTCGACCAAGGATCCTCCGATAGACTGAAAGGGTTTGTGGAGGCTCAGCCCCCCCTGCGCTGAATCGTGAGCTTTCGCGATTTCCTTTATGTCGGTACATTGCTGTAGCGGTCGTCACCCAACTATCTCCGAACACCAAGGCTGGTTGTTGCGGGCTCGGACCTGCCAGGGCCAGCCAGGGGGCGTAATCAGAGCCGAGTGAACCCGGCGGTGGAATCTCGTTATGAACAACATAGTGTATGCTTTGGGGGGCAGGAAGCCAAGCGGCAGCCAGTAGTACGTATTCCTCCGGCCAGGTGACCTTGAAATGTCCTCCCATAACGCGACCGCACCTGTCACAGGGCACCTTCTTAGGCCAATTGCTAGAATCGTAATCTTCCGAATCGCTTTCCAAGCAAGAGCTATCACTGTAATACACCAGATCACGTTGCCATTTCGGCTGGAAATGCCACCCTGGACACCCGCCATCGGTCAGCTTTGACACCCAGACCGGCACATCCAAGCGGGGGACGCCTTGAGAAGATCTGCACCAGGAACCATGATGACCGGACTTATCAGACAGTCCGTCAGCTCTTCGTTGATGGTGTTCGCCGATCTGAGATGCAAAACACGGTCTGAGCGGGGCTTCTTGACAGGACGAGGATGTCGAAATAGACAAGTCATCCTCTTCGTTGACGAGAATAGACCTGCCACCGTGTGGGCCAAATGGTGTCTTGTTTTGTCGGTGAGTTCGGACTACATGCCTTGCGAGAGAACATGTTTAGGCAATTTGTCGGAGATGAATGTGATGAGGGATGGCGTTTGGGATATACTCTCGTCCGCGCCGATCTGTGCGCTTGAAATTTCCGAGAAGGCTCATGGTATCATGAGTTACAAAGTCGATGCCCTGTGCAAAGTTATGCCTGAGCCTTGTATCCATCCTCTCGTCTGGGTCAGAGCTGAACAGTGCCTTTGCCAACGTTCTAGGGAAACCGGTTAGAAAGTGCACTGCTGGGCCACGTCCTAGGCCTTCTAGGTCGAGCAATTGTTCGAAGACGCTGCACTGTACCTCGGCGGGGAATTGACTGAACAGCTCAAAGATCGCGGTTGGTTGAGTGGTAGAGCTGAAAGATGTGTTGTCCATGGCGAGAGACAAAACGTCAACCATACGGAGAGGGCATAGTCTTCTGTAGATGTTCCGTCCATCGTTGATTGCGTTAATGGCGGGTGCTCTGTGGTCGTTCGTCTTCAGAGAAGCAATTCGAGTTGGCCACGTCGAAGCAGAGGGAGGAGGTCCAGTCAAAGTATAAGCAGAGGAAGGAAAGCAAAAGGAATAGCGGAAGGGCGGTAACCAGTCTGTCATGGGGTACGGCTTGTAGGTTGAGACCAATAGACACCGACTTGAACATGCAAAAAGGCGGAATCGCAGGTCGAGACGACAGATGATCCAAGTCCCCTGCACCTCTTCAACTGCCTCGTAGTCAGCCGCATTGTTAAACAGTGGCGACCTTCTTCTGGAATGAGCACATGGACTTGGATGCTAGCGTTCGAAATTGACGATGAGCTTGAAGGATTCCATCTATACAACTCCAACCAACTCGAACTCCAAACCTTCCTTACGCCTTGGATTCCGCAAAGACAAACTCCTCCAGCTCCTTGTACGCCTTTTCCAGATCCTAGACACCCAGAACGTTAGCACCTGTCTTTGCAACCAAGACAGACTCACACCCCGAACCTACATCGTTGACAATGATCTTCTCATGCACTCCAGGCACTTTGGCATACTCGAGCTCAACCTTGGCCTGCTTTAGCCTCTTCTGGATGCTCTCCTCGCTCTCGGTGCCTCTCCCTCTCAGTCTCTGCTCCAGCGCCTCCTCGTTAGGCGGCGCAATGAAGACATACCGCGCGGGGTAGTTTTGCGCCTGGATCTGCTTCACGCCTTCGACCTCGATATCAAGCACGGTCACCTTGCCCTTGGCCTTTTGCTCTTCGATCGTCTGCTTTGAGGTACCGTAGTAGTTGTCGCCAAACTTGGCGCTATTCCGAAGGCATTAGTCAGCTTTCTTCCTCCTCTCTGTGTAGATCTTTGTGCGGCGGGCGTGTTACCTCTCGACGAACCCATCAGCTGCCTTGAGCGCCTCGAACGCCTCCTTTGTTACGAAGTGGTAGTGGACACCATCGGTCTCACCGGGGCGGGGACCACGTGTGGTGTGCGAAACGGAAAGAGTGAATGTGTCGGGGTGGTTCTGAGTAGACGGGTCATGTCAACATCGTCGGTCTCGTGGTCTCGTGCTGGGAAGCTGTTGCGCGTGGGTAGGGTAGGTCATACTTGGAACAAGCGGCCGTAGAGAGTTCCCTTTCCGACGCCGGAGGGGCCGGAGATAACAATAGGACGAGAATCAGGGACTGTTTGTCGAGGAACATCAGCGGTGTTCGTCAAGGTGCGCATGCCCCTCGAGATTTCGGATGGTTCGGAAATGGCGGGGCAGAAAACGCGGAAGGCCGGGTTCAGCGCTATCAGGGCAAGAAGACGAGGAGAGGAACTGACCTGGAGCCATTGTATGTACAAAGCGTGAACGAAGGACGTTGAACGAAGATCGGGAAAGCTGCTGCAACGGTCGCATGGTCTGGAGAAAGAAGGCGCCGTTTGGAAATTGGGCCACTCTGACGAGGGTTCTGCCCAGGCACAAAGTTTGGCGTGCATAACTGCCCCACTCAATTGGCTTTCAGGGTCTTACTGTTCCTGAATGACGACACCCATGACTTTGAGGATGACATTGTGGTATCTCGGTCACTGGTACCTCATTTTTCTGCTTTAATGCGATTACATAACATAAGGGTTCGTTGATAGATTAAAAATCGTACGCATTGTCAGCAAGCCAGAGTACATCCGACCCAATCTCGCCCAACCCTACCCCTAACCCTCTCCGCCAACCCCCTAACTCACACCTTCTTCTCCTCCCCCTCCCCCTCCCCCTTCTTCTTATCAACCATATCATCCGGATACTTCTCCCAGGCCTCCCAATTCCCACAAAGATTCATCCTCGCACTCCTCGTCCAGATGTGCCTCGCCCCCATCCCCTCCCAATTCAGCCCTCCTTCCTCAGGCCAGTCATCAAACGTCCCCGCCTTGAAGCTCATCATCTCCCTCCAGCTCCCATCTGGCAGAATTCCCTGGTGCATAATCCTCACGCCGCACTTGGGACAGAAATAACATCTCATTGTGTTCCCGCTGTCAGTCCCGTGCTCAAACACTGACAACTTCGCCTCCAAGGCCACGGGTAAGGGAAAGACTTGGTCGGTGGGGTAATAAACAGAGGTTCCAAACGCCGAGCCTGATTGTTTTTGACATGTTCGGCAGTGGCAATGTGCCATGCCGGAGGGGGTGCGGGAGGGGGTCGTCATGGTTATGTAGCCGCATTCGCACGAGAGCGTGAAGCCTTTTCCTTGCTCTTGGGATTTGTCTGGGAAGGCCATGACTGCTGATGTTGTTGGTGAGGGTTTTGTGATGCTAAACGGTGTATGGGCCGATTTCTAGCAGGCCTTATTATATCGAGCCCAGGAAACGGCGATGAATTACGCAAGCGGCTCAAACAGGAAGATAAACACCGTTTGCGTTAGGTAAGCATTCTGCTCGAGGTCAGCAAAGGGCGCATCAGATAAAGAGCCGTGTCTCACAACGTTACGGCTTGGCGGGCATAGCGCGGAGCAAAAGGGACAAATGCGGGGGAACTGGTATCACGTCATTGGGAATAGTCTCACTTCGGGCAAAGCGATATATTGCTGGGAGTCTTCAACCGTTCTGTGGGGGAAACGGATTTTCTGCGGTATCTCCAAAGATCATCTAAATAAATGCATCCCATAATATATATATACGCCCAACAAACAACACAAAACAGCTGGCTGGTATCCATCTACCCATAAAGCTACCTCCATAACACCTTTATAACCCGATATGCCCCTAGCAACCTGTGTGACAGACCTTTAAAATGTTCCAGCGCATCCCTAGCTCAAAGATAGATAATGTCCTGGCAATGCAGAGAGGTGACGAAGTCATGTGCAGATGCATGTCCGAGCTTGATGAGGCTGGCCCAGGTCTCCCACGCCCATCAAACTTCCGATGATGCCCACTTGAACGGCCCATACTCCTTCTTCCAATGACTAAAGACCTCCCAAATACACTCTAAACGCCCGCCCAAGCTTCGATAATGCCCGCTTGGGTCTTCAAAACGCCGGTCCAAGTTTCTATAATGCCCACTTGGATGGCCCGTATGCCTCTTGCGGTCGCGGACAGGACTTTGAAAATAACCTCCAATGCATTAACGCTGACCCAGCCTTCGATAATTCCCGCCTGGGTTGTTGAGAGAGCGCTCTGAATTTCGATAATGCGCAATCGGATGCTGATCATGCCCGCCAATGGTGTCGTTTGCGTTTGTCTGCGCCTCGCCGAGTTTCGATAATGCCCACTCGGTTAGTGATGACGCCTTTTGGGTGTTGGGAAAGGCATAAAGCCTATGGCGAGCTCCTCCCACGACGACCCGGATGCTTAGTAGCGAAAGATTTGAGCCCTCCCCTAAACGCCTCGATATCTTCAGCCTCGGCCCCAACCAACACCGGTGCCCTTCTCCCTCCGCTTCCCAAGCAAACTCCCAGCCATCTCCTCCACATTGATATCCAGGAAAGCCGGTCTGTGGCGATCCCTGCCCTCCGAATCAACCTCCTCCAAGACCACAATCTTCTCCTGCCTGTACCAGGTATGCCATATTTGGCCAACCGCCTGCACCATCCACACCACTGTCATGACCACGGCCCACAACAGCGCGAAAAACACCATAAACCCAGCAACAGTGAGTTTATCGCCCACCTCGCCAACCACCCACTCCACCAACTGCTTGAACACCCCAATCCAATCTGTGCCCGTTACAGCATTGGACCACCCTCTCCGCTGCCTCAACCAGTCATCCCCCAACCTCCCAACCTTCTCCTTCATCCCAACATTTCCCAAAACCATCCCAGCAAAACTACCCCCCTGGCGCTCGCAAACGGCAACTTTGGGCTTGGCCACGCCCGTCTTGCGCTCGGGCGAGCTGCTGGCAAAGGCGCGGACAGGCGTCGCGGGAGGGCTCACGCGTGCGGGCAAGACTCGTTCCCCTAAAAATATTAGAGTTTCTTTTTAAAAACAAAAAGAAAAGTAACAAGAAAAAAACGCCAGAGTCAAAAATGAGGTTTGCTGGAATATCGTGATGTCAAGTGCGAGAAAAAAAGCTCAAAGGAGAAATCCAAGCAAGTCTTAAGAAAAAGGTGGGTGGGCTTCCCCAGCACTCCTGCCATTGTGGTGACCACAGCCCAATGCTGGCAGCTCGACAATGCACTTTTCAGTGCGCTCTATTCACTATTGTCCCTCTATTGTGGAATGACCACAATAAACATGAACCCCACTTCCTCAGTATTCACGGCAGTGTCGACATCATGCTGCTATTCACGGCGATCGTCGATCCTGGCGATTGCTATTCGAAGTCTTCCAACTCCTTCCAGTCGGCGAAGTGGCCATGATCTCGGCGCTCTTCTTTGCTTGCTCCACAAGATAATAATCCCCAAAGTCAATCTCATCCACACCATCACCATGGTAATTTCTCGACTCCGACACTTGGAGCGATGTCTGCTTCCAGATCAACCCACCTGGGCTCGTACCCTCACCATCCAGTCCGCTCTCTGGGTCATGACGACCCTTATTGGG
Source organism: Podospora bellae-mahoneyi (assembly GCF_035222275.1). Lineage (NCBI taxonomy): Eukaryota > Fungi > Ascomycota > Sordariomycetes > Sordariales > Podosporaceae > Podospora > Podospora bellae-mahoneyi. The sequence goes on along the minus strand of NC_085885.1, from coordinate 2,904,576 downwards.
ATTCCAAAAATACTCCTGGTGCTGAATCTCAGCCAGCTCCGTCTCGGATATCGTAAGCTCAGTGATAGGATTGACACTCCTCGGCCCCATTCCACGTCTCGGGTTCTTATCCTCAAGCCTGAACGCTCCATGCTTCGGATCTGAACGGCCAGAACGTGTCATCCTGCCCGTTGTTGACTTGAGGGACTTTAGGCTTCCCAAAATTGGTCGACCCCATCTGTTAATTAGGGGAACACACATGGGAAGATTGGAAGTCACCACAGCCACAAACGTCTCCCGGACGGCCCAGGAACCTGCTTGTTGAGCGCCGTTGATGGGATCCTGCAACACCCCAGGTCAGTTACTGTCTCTTTTTTTGCACTGACATTCTGTATAACTCACTGTAACAATCAGGATACATCGCAACACTCCTGCCACCGTCACAAACGCTCCACCAGAAAACAACACAATGAGCCCAACCTTTTTCATCGGTCTCATGGTAGCACGCCATAGCATGGGTATGGGAATGCTCATGAGGTAAATGTCTGTGGAGACATTCAACCCAAGAGTTACAAAGATGTCAATGTTGGAGATGGCCGGTTGACAGTGATCTGACATGGCGTTAGCATTCGGTGTTTTGGGTACAGCAGATTGGAGACTTGCTGCCGGGATTTGGATAGATTTGCCAGTTCCTCTCGAGAGGACGGCAGCCCAGCAATATTGACAGGAGGACGGCAACCCAGGTGGTGAAGATCAACACGAAGCCCGTGAAGATGCGCTTGCGATATTCCAACCCTTCCTACGCTGTTATCAGCAAGCAGTCATCGTGATGATACAGTGGCTGGTCTGTCACCCACAGTCAGGCGAAGATAGAAGGTGCATATCGCCGCCTTGATCGTCCACAGAAGAAATGTGTACGTCGACCACCCAGCAACCTGAGTTTTGGACCCGTTGACCCTGCAGTCCGATCATGAGCTACCACACTCCAGCAGGCCGTGATGTAGTCAGAACATACCTCAGCCTAAACTCCTCACTGTTCGGATCAAGCAGACGTCTCTGCTCATCCGTCATCGCATTATTCGCCAACCCCTTCCATAACGCACCCACCGAGTACGCAAGATATGTTTCCACGGTATATGCCCCCTATCCCACAACACAGGTGATCAGTCCCCAACTCTCCCCATCCCCATCATCACATCTCCAAGAAGAACAAACTCACCGCAGCAACCAACATTAAATAATCATCCGCCTGGAACCCCTTAATCCCCACAGTCGTTAGCCTAACATACGTCCTCATCCCAACAACCACCAACGCAACTCCCAACAAGGTAAACGCTTCAATAATAAACGCCTCCATGGTGAATCTGGCACCACTGTCCGTCAAAGCGCTCGGTAGGTAAGGTCGGTATATCGATTTCGGCCCACGTGGGAAGGAAAGGGGGCGTGCAATATTTCCCAATAAGGCCGCTACGACCTCGAAGGAGAGATAAAAAACGGCAGATTCCGTCTTTTTAACCTTCATGAAGAAAAGATGACCTCATCAACACCACCCGCCAGACAGAAGCCCACAAGTTAAAAATACAACAAAGTCCAGAACGATAAAGAAACCTCCAGCAGGACGCCCCAGCGCGGAAAAGCAAAAGCAGATTAAGGTACCCGAGGCGTCCTCTTCTTTAAAGGGAGCCAATGTAGGTAGATAACACCCCGTTCTTGCGCACCATGCCTCCAACAGGAACACAAGAAGCCTCAGGAGAAACAAAGCGCGGGCGGCCAGAGGAGCGAAGTGTATACAGCACCCACCCCGTAGGACAGCATCAGGCAAGCAGCATATCTACCTAATTACAATAAGCCCACCCCCCCCGAAATCCAACCTTATCATTCCACTGCTGACCACCCCAAACCCCCTGGCAATCCAAAAAAAAAAAAGGGGGCCCGTTGCATTGGCTGACCACTAGCAATCCCCTCTCCCCTTCTGCTGCTAACCGTTTGTGAAACTCGTCACCGCAGATCACGTTGACGGGTAGAAACACCACCAAGAAAAGAAAAAGCAATTCCCTTCTCTCTTCGGGCGCATGCAAGTTTCCCTTGGTTATAACATTAAATATGTTCGTCCTGGCTGCACGTGGTAAAGTGATCCGGTTTCACAGCAGCAAACCCGCTCAGCTGAGCGAACCAGTGGCTGCAGTGTGCCGTTGAAGAAAAAGAAAATCTCCGACGAGTCTCCGGGATGGGATTGGAAGGTAGGCCGACGGAGGTATTGCACCGGGAGGGGATTAACATCGAGCGAGAATATCTCCATGGAGCAACTACTGAAGTGTTGATAGGGGTATCTTCAACACAGCGGGGTTGAGCCGAACGGCCACGTGGGGACGGAAAGGTACAGTACTCTTCATCGGCAGCACCGAAGGGAAGAGCATTTGACTTGATCAATTGAAGAGATCTAAAACCCACGTGCTTGTGGACGGACGGACCGCTCAGGTCTTTCTTTGTCTGCTATGACATTGACCGGCATCTTCCCTTTGCTTTTCTTCAGATTTCATCGCCAATCTCGTCACTCTTTGTCAAGAATTTCGTAAAACACCCCACGCAACGCCCGCCGCCGTTAGCCCCCCACGTAAAAAGAAAGGAAGAAATTACTGGATGGTGGGTGTTGGACTGAAAGCAGTAAGTGATGCACGTCATCATTGCCCTGACAGGATTCTCCATGTGTCTGATGCTGGCACGGTGGCCTTGATGCGAAAGTTTTGCTGTCCTTGATAATCCCTAGAGTCCTGAAGGGGCGATATCGGTTTCAACGGTAGCACCGTGAGAGACCATGCATTACTTTATGATGTGTTTGCTCACCTGCAATGATATGGCAACTCTCCATTGCTGAACCCCAACCCCCCTCTCCCCCAAGAGCCTCCCAGTTGTTACACCACATGCGCTATCGAATGCGACGAGAAGGCTATTGGTTCCAGCCTCAAGAAATCTCCGCAGCAAGCTGACAATGCATTTTGGCAGCTCATGACAACCTTTACTGTTACGCACCTTGATAGCATCCCCACACCATGATAAGGTATCCCCCACAAACTGCAAGACTCAAAGCCTGGCCAGGCCCAAGGAACAACCAAGATGAACCCCTGAAACAACCTCAAAAAAGGGGGGCTGCACCCCGCCGATCGCAGCCAGGTTTAGGCACAAAGCGGTTCACAGCTCAATGGAATGTTGGCCTTGGCATCAAGCCCCTCAGCACGACACAGTCAGCTTCCCCACGTTCTCTAATGCCTCTCGTTGGTCAGAATGGAAAATCGACAAGGTGAATAGGGAAGAGAGTTTCGCCTCTGCCTATCGGATGCATTGTAAGCACGGCCGAACATGCAGTTGGTTCTTTGTCTGGCATCCCATCTGGGATCCGACTGCAACCCTACTGATAAAAGAACAGGGGACATATGTCCCAATTCAAGAGCATGTGCCGAGACCGCGGGACCAGCTCCCTTGATCACACATCAGCAGCGTGCCCCTTGGTGATTTTGTTCCTGAAAAAAAGAAATCTTCAGTGAGCAGGGTCAGCAATGAAGAAGGGCTTCAACTTGCGATTGCCATAATCCGATCACGGCACTGCACATACCCACCGTTGAGACAGTAAGAAACCTTCCTTTTTGACTTGGAACGGACGTACCTGCATTCAGGGCCCGAGTTGTCCGAGGGTCAAAGAGGTCACACCTCCAACCATTGCTGCGCTCAGGGAATATCCTTCGAAGCAAACACCCACCGTCCTTCACCGAGTACCTCAACGGGCAACTCAAATCCTCTGCCATGGAAACCCTCGACCTCGTGGTCATAGGCGCAGGTATGCCACCACCCGTCCTGCGTGTCGCAACCCGGAACTAACTGCATTGCATAGGCATCGCCGGACTCTCCGCTGCAAAGACCTACCACCAGCTCAACAATGGCAAGACTCTCGCCCTACTCGACGACAAAGAGAGCGTCGGCGGTGTCTGGGCCAATAGCCGGCTCTACCCCGAGCTCCGAACAAACAACATGCTTGGGACATATCAGTTCCCTGACTTTCCGATGACCACCGAGCAATTCGGTGTGAAGCCAGGAGACCACATCCCAGGCGTTGTCGTGCACGAGTACCTGAAAGCCTATGCTGAGAAGTTTGGCATCGCGGATAAAATCCGCTTCCGTCATAAGGTTGTGACTGCTGAACACCAGGATGGACTGGACGGTGGTTGGACCCTGACAGTAGAGCATGAGGACGAGACGAGCAGGATCTTTGCAAAGAAGCTCATTGTCGCTACCGGGTTGACTTCTGAGCCGTTTTTGCCTCATATTGATGGACAAGAGCAGTTTAGCGCGCCTTTGTTCCATGGTGCTGATTTCCTTCAGCATGTCGATACCCTCGAAACCACTCATAAGGTGACGGTTTTCGGTGGGAGTAAATCAGCTTGGGATGCAGTTTATGCGTACGGTAAGAAGGGCATCCACGTGGACTGGGTGATCCGAGAAAGCGGCCATGGTGCTGTGTGGATGGCACCACCCTACGTGACTCCATTGAAGAAGTGGCTAGAGAAGCTGGTCAGTATGTGTCTTCGACCAACCACACCCCTCTTGTGCATCATCGTACTAACGTCGCAACCCCCAGACACCCGCATGCTCACCTGGTTCAGCCCTTGCATCTGGGGCTTCGCCGACGGGTACAACACGCTCCGCAACTTCTACCACGGCACCGCCCTCGGCCGCGCCATCACGAACGTCTTCTGGTCCGTCCTCGGCAACGACGTCATCACGCTCAACAAATACGACTCCCACCCCGAGCTCAAGAAGATCAAGCCCTGGAGCCACCCCATGTTCACCGCTTCGTCCTTTTCCATCTACAACTACCCCACCAGCTTCTGGGACCTTCTGACCAAAGGTACGGTCAAAGTTCACATTGCAGACATCACCGGCCTGTCCCACAAAACGGTCCACCTATCCAACGGTACAGACCTTCCGGCTGATGCCCTGTGCTGTGTGACTGGCTGGAAGCACGTACCACCGGTCAAGTTTCTCCCCGAGGGAATCGACCTAGACATTGGGCTGCCTCACACACCAAGCAAGGCAAAGTTGTTCACCAAGGAAGCCGTCGAAAGGGCTGACAAGGAAATTCTCGGTAAATTTCCGCGATTGAAGGATCAGCCAGTTCAAAACCCTAACCTGAAGCCACTCCTTGGAACAAAGGGTCTGTCAACGACAGATAAGATCAACCCTTCGACTCCTCTGACCCCATGGACGCTGTACCGGTTTATGGTGCCACCCTCAGCAAGGTTCATGCAGACAAGAGATATCGCCTTTGCGGGTATCTGCATGAACTTCAGCACCATGATCATGGCGCATATCCAGGGGTTGTGGATCTCGGCGTATTTTGCTGACCAGCTGCCTGTGAGGACGATTCCGCCGGTTGATGGGAAGAGGGATCGGGAAGGCAGGGCCAAGACGCTGGAAGAGGTTCAGCACGAGACGGTACTGCATGCTCGGTTTGGCAAATGGAGGTATCCGGCCGGGAAGGGCGCGCTGCTGCCGGACTTTGTGTTTGACGCGGTGCCGTACTTGGATTTGATGGTGGGGGATATGGGTTTGAAAGTTCATCGGAAGGCGGGGTGGTTAAAAGAGGCAACAGAGCCGTATGGGCCGGAGGATTATGAGGATCTCATGTCGGAATGGGTTCAGTCGGTCGATGGGGAGTAGCGGAGTCCTGTTATGATGTAGAGGGCGATGAGATGGGTGTATATAATGCGATCAATTGCAATACCAATGATTGAAGACAGCTTTCATTCTGGCGGTGGCTGCCTGTAACGTTGAAATCATTAGCGATGAGCTGTCGTGCTGATGGGAATGTAAGAACTTGAGGGAAGTCAAAATAAGCAGTGAGTGGAGGCGCACAAGCGCGGCGGGTGGGTTTCGCGGGGGTGGAGATCTCACTCAGCCTTGTTTGTGGAGTTGGCGATCTGGGGCGTCACCACCATGATTGTGATGGCGACGGTGCCAAAGGCTTCTAAAGCTCGATCGGGTAAGATAAGTTGCAAACGTGGAAAGGTTAGTTGCTTGCCGCTGCGTTTGGCAGGCGGGTGCAGTCATTAGCATGTTTACAGTGCAAATGATTTTTTGACGAGAAGCGCTGGGGTGATACAGAGAGGTGCTGGTGGAGGAACTCTCGAGGCGGCAGAGTAAAGAAGAGAGCAAAATATCGAGAAGCAAAAAAAGAATTACCATGTTGAACTGGCCCCAGTCCAGCAATATCCCCCAGCCTCGCAAGGCTATGTGACACTCCCATACACATGGGCGCCCCCTTCGGCAAACAGCGAACTGGCCCCGCTCATTTATGTAGCTATTTTACCATGGACGAAAGTCACACTCCGGGAATCGAACCTCAGAACGCCTTTGACAAGTGATGGGGCTCGAAGGGAGCACCCAAACCACTTGGAAAACACAGTGTTGGATCTTGATGGAAGGTGTGTCCTGTTTGGTCACTATAAGGCACAGGAAGGAGCAAGAACGGGAGTCGCTCCAACTATCTTGCTGGTTTGTCGCCTGTCGTGCCGGTGACAGCATTGGGTGTGAAAGCTCAGGTTGCAGAACCAGGGCGAGAGACGAAGAAACACCGAACAAAAACGCTAGATTAGAGCTACTGGACACCTCATATTTGATTCCAACGGCCACTCCGGCCATCCTCCGCAAACGAAACCTGAGACTTCTTGTCAAAATCAGTTAGAGTAATACAAATAGTAATCTATATCATCAACGGTATCCATGCAGCTTGTGCGCTCGTCATCTTCAGCGTAATCGGGGTAATCCTCGTCGTCAGATCCGAACATCTCTCTGTCAAACTGCTCATCCAAAGTCAAATGGGCCGGGTCTATCCCTGATACCCGTGGCCTCCATGCCTTCATAGGCGATTAAGGGTCATACCCAAGACCATGAGCCTCATCGAGCCGCCGAAAGCCCTCCTCCTTCACCTTTGCTAACCACTGAAGGCTGATCATCATGAGGTACGTAACGTATAAGGAGGGGAGGTGAATAACGCTATTGATGCAGTACTGAACTGTTTTGGCCTCCAGTGGTCAAACTGTAAAAATGCCAAAAGACATCAGGCCTGTCATCTCCTTGTTGATACTGGTCCAATGGTTGAGATCGGCAAACTCCAATTTGAGATCGAGTCGAATAGCCTTTTCCAAACCACTGAGATATGTCTTGTCTCCGGTCCGAGACGCGTTTTCCACGAGTTGAACGTCGACAAGTCTAATTAATCCCTCCGGATGAAGTAATATCGTAATGATGGAGATGGTTCCATGGCGGGACAGACTTTTGCCTTCGAGATCGAGGTACAGCTCTCTGGAGGGGGGACTAGAAGAGATAAAGGCCTGGAGTTCTTCGGTAGTGGAAATGGCACTGGTGGTGGCGTCCGATGTCGCCATACCTTATCGTAATGTCCCTTCCCACTGGTTCTAATATTCGCCGCTGGGGGAGTTGATATTGGTAGCAGAGTGCTGCACTGCTTTTCACCATAATTCAGTAAAAGAGGAGTGGTGACGAGGAAGACGCTCTCTTTCACCTGGGCATCTTTACATATTGCGTGTCAACATAATAAATGTGCGTTGCTTGCTTTGCTGATACAAAATTCCAGAGTCCCGATTGGAGCTGAAACTCAAAGAATTCCAACCCTGTCAAGGTTAAGGTGATAAAATACAACCTTGGTATAGGTAGCAGGGTTGATTGGCTCTAAAAACTGGGGCTTCCTGCCCAAGGTCGTCGAAAATATGTTGATCAAATTGTTTGCTGTGGGCAATTGGGAAAGAAAAAGGGCGAGGATGTTGTGGAGAGGTCAGTCTACCTGATACCTTGCAAATCTTTGATGATCCAAACCCGCACTGCAAATCGGTAGCTCCTAGATAAAATCCTTAATTTGTTCAAGATTTCCCTGCATTGAAATATCACTTAAGTGCATGCAAGACTCAGGTAGGTGGTAATTGACTGCACAAATTTACAATAAATCCGAGCACAAGATCAGCAGTGGAAATCAGCCTCAACAACCCCAAAGAAAGAGTGGATTCTTCATATTAGTCCATGAAAGGGCACGCAGACCAGAACTCCCACAAAACCCCATCTAACCATCGATGTCCACGGCTTCAATGCCGGGACGGACGTCCTCCAACTTCGCATCCCCCACGTACCCCTTGAAGTGAGCAAAGCTAAGTATGATGATAGGTGACAATAATATATAACCAGCCTGTCTTGTTCCCAGTCCTTTGTTGTGCGGCTCTTCGATTTCACCATCCCTCCGTCTTGCTGTCAAAAGAGATGGCCCGTGCATGTCAACAATCAGCCTGGCAACAGTCCTCTCAACGCCGGTCTGTTACAAACCTCCAGCAATCCTCTCCAGCACGGATTTGTGTCCTTTGAGATGTCGTAACACCCCGGTGACACGATACAGAGTCTCCACGTGGCCATAGGCATCACCATGTAATAAAAAACAAGAAACACTTATAATAACAATAGAAGATAACCACAAATGCTAAATAACTGTATCATCATGGCTAGCTAAAGCCAATCTCTCATCAGATCCTATCATCTTAAGACGTTACCCCCGCTGTAGGGATGCTGAATAGACGGCATTGGAAATGGAAACCCACATTCAACTCTTCCGCAAGGAGCGCAGCCGAATGTACAGGTGCACACCGTAAACCACACCCCGTCACCCTCTGCATCAATGTCGTGTTATGTATCTTGGGCGCGGTGGACCACGCGATGCGTCGTATTCCTGACACCCTCGGCAGAAATGATGAAGGGGGTAGACGGAGTATCTTGGCATCATCGGAGCGACCGAGTGGCAACTAGGCCGGGGTAGTAGATCGAGTGTCGTGGTATGGAGAAAAGGCAATGGACGCGACATTGATGGAAGGGATCGGTGGACAAGTCTTGGAATCGGGTTTGTTTGAAGATGAGAACTGGCAGGTGACAAAGGTTAGTGACCACACAAAACGGGGAAAGAGGTGGGAAAATACAGTAGCATGAAAGGACAACTTAATGTTTGCCCACCAAAGCCACGAGGCTTCATCTAGGCAAGTTGTCTGATGACAGCTCGCGTCTCTGTGCTGGCTCTGGGTCTAAGATGTCCGGAGGAAAACTCCAACGCAAAGACCCAGGTTCTCAGGCGGCACCACATGGAGGTACAGAGTCTGTCTTCGCCGCCCGACATGGGTTGCCAGCCCAAGGGTTTACACTGTTGTCCTTCAGCCGTTCTGTAGGTGGTTCAGGTTCCCCCGGTCTACTGTTTTCCTTCAGCCCGACCGCAGCCTTACTCCTCCATATCCATCCTATCCATCTCCATCTCCAACCCATCACCCTTCCCCTCACCCTCACCCTCAACCTCCGCATCTTCCATGGTCTCATCGAAATCCATATCCTTCAGTGCTTGGCGCACGTCCTCAAACTCCACGCGCGGAGGAGCAGCGGGATCGACCCCCAATGCTTGGAGGCCATCAGCCACGCTGTCCAACGCCGCGGCCTCCCTCTCCTTACGCTCGTCCTGGCGCAGCCTCGCCGACACCCACAAATTCACTCCAGCTCATTCTGGGCGAAGAACGGCACCTCGACATACAGCTTGTCCAAGCCGTCGGTCAACCCGTTACCCTGCATGGTGCTGGTTCTCTGCACAAAATGTTCCCAACTTGATTAATCATGCATGCACAAAACTCTCTTTTTCTTATTTTTCTTTTGATTTTTTTGCAAAACAGATTGTAACTTACCGGAGTGCTGTCCCACCAGTTCCGATACCTCTCCCGGGCATACATCAACTCCTGAAACAACAAAATGAACAAGGCGTAGTCCGTCTCGTTCTCCCAACCCATCTCATGGGTGAAATGCATGTGCATTTCCTGAAACACCCAAAACGGGTCAATCTCCACCACCGTCTCCGGAGGAGCGCAGGAATCCTCGTGCTGCTCAACCAACCACCTCCCCATCCCCAAAGCGAACTCTACCATCTTCAACAAAAACCCCCGGACATTCTGCTTGTCGAGAGGCATGACCTGGGCTAGTGTGTTGACCACGGACCTGTCGCGTCTGGTCTTTCCCAAGGCTACGTCGCCTGAGACCAGGATAATCCCTTGTTGGGAAGCAAACGACGGAGTTGGGTAGCCATCTTATCGATCTTACTAAGTTCTTTTTGTCAATTTCAAATTTCAAATTTTAATAAGTTACATTCTTCATCCGAGCATACCTCTCAAAATTCGTTCACAAACGATTGCGGGCGTGAGCGAGGGCGGTGGTGACCGTGTGGTCGAGGTCGGGAGTTGGCTTGCGAAGGAGACTTTTTGAATTTGAAAATCGCGAGCAAGAGATTTTTCATCGGCAGTGCAAGTCATGTGCAGGCAAATAAGGGGGGCAGAAAACCAAAACAAACAGTCACAACTTCGCAATTTAGCCTCTGCCTGCAACTTTGTTTAAAGAAAAGGTGCGACACAGCGGCTCATATCAATTCTACTATAGTATATCTTAAGACATAGTACTGAGGACTGAGACTCGTCTGAGGTTCAATCAATTTTCATGACATGTTAGATCAAAAAGAAGTGATTGTTTTACAAAAGAAATAAACACAAAATGAAAGTACTGTGTTGGCTATCCCCTAGACTTACAACCCTCAGGGGGCCTAAAGCGGAAGCGAACATAGGAGTCAAGCAACCAGGAAATCGACAGTTTCGATAGAGAGCGCCCACCATGGGGATTGAACCCATCGTGTCCGTAGCCTAGCGGTGGCACTCGATGAGAGAACTAGACCACTTGGCCAAACACGGTTGTGCTATTGATGAAGGTACTGCAGAGCTGTTGTTGATTAGGGGTAGTTGCTCCTTCCGCAAGTGTAGCATTCTAACCGCTGATTAAGCACAGACAGTTCCTTCCTCAGGCTTTAAGATGGGCACGATGTCATCCCACCACCTGTCAGCTTTGTTACCAATGACAAGACGACCAGACGACCAAGAGCCATTGGTTGTAGAGCGCTTTAAACTTTGCCAGCTCAATCATCAGCTCAATCATGGCACTGGCAACGTAAACAACAGTGATTTGGATGTCTATTTTACCCACAAACCAGCATTAGAAGGAAACTCGAGTGGTGGTAAGCAAAGCCGGAGGACTAGAATCGCCAAATGCCCTATGTAAAACCTGGCCCAATTTTATAGTGCGAGACAACAGACTGTCGTGCTCTTTGAGTTCGAATAGTAGAGAGGCTATAAGTGTGAGTGAGGCCCAGAGGGTGGGTCCCTTGATACTGGGACCTTGAATATCATTGGGACTGGGTTTCAGTTCGATGAAATGTATACGGATAGACGTAACCACTCCAAATCCTTGGTTTAGAAAGTGTATTGCCCAGAAGGCCCAAACAGACTCAGGAAAACCGGCAGGTTTGAATCAGGGATAAGCAGTCCACTCGATGTCTGTTATTCTACTGTACAAAGTGGCGAAAGGGAATCCGAAGCTGCGTCTCCCAGAAAATAAAACACTAGAGTTTGCACATGCTTCTTCAACCATCACACATCCGGCCAAAACCCCTTCTCCCCCTCCAACAAGGTCCTCCACTTCCCTTCCACCCTCCCCAAGATTTCTTTCTTCACTTCCTCCTGTTTCTGCCCATCCTCACCCACCATCCCAATCTCCCTCTCCACAGCCTGATCAATCAACACCCCCAACCTCTCCACAAACCCCCTAAACTCATCACTACTCCAATTAGGAATAAACTCCCTCCTCAACGCCCCACCATCCTCATCCTCCTTTCCATTAGGCCTCTCCTCCTGCTGCCCCCTCGCCCAGCTCCAAGCCTCAAGATACACTCTCTCCGTCCCCCAAAACGTCACCGCCCCCTCCAACCAAGGAATCTTCTCACTCACCGGCAATTCCCCTCCCCCCGCCCCCAACAACCAAGCCCCCAACCCCTTCCCCTTCTCCTTCCTTCCAACATCCCTAAACAACCCCTCAATAACCCCCAACCCCTTCACCCTCCCCACCTCCCTCGAGTTCACTCCCACAAAATCCACCAATTCATACCTCTCCCCAACCTCAAGAAACATCCTCTCCTCCCTCCTCACCGCACCCAAAGCCTCAATCAGCCAATCCACCAGTCTAACTTCGAACGCCTCATCCTCTTCCCCCGGCTGTTCAACCCCAGGTAAATGCTTCGGCAGCTCCAGACTAGCGAGCAACTGTCCCGCAGCTCGGATATAAGCATGGATATACAACCGGTCATTCACCAGCCAATGACTCAACAAATCTTTGGGGAGCGTCCCCTTTGCTGCAGCGAGCAAAAAGGGGTGTTGAGTCGCGGCTTTGAACTCCTCTGGTTCGAGAGAGAGGAGGTGTTTGGTGAGGGAAAAGGGGGCAGCGGTGGGGGATGACGTCATTGTTATGGAGACTCAGGGGGTAAGGTAAACACAAAGATGGATGGAGGTGATGATTTGAAACGATAATTGTGGAAAAGAAACGAGGGATTTGGTGTGAAACGAGATAGGAAAAAAGCATGTCTCGGCAGGGATCAAGGGAGGGTTAAAATACAGTGTGGCTTGTGGATTAGTGTAACGCTGTGGCATGCGTCTTCGCTTCCCGGAACAGCCGCTCGGCATGACCCGACATCAGCCAGAAGATGCGCGGCCCCACTGTAACGGAGTTCCACTATGCAGCCGGTTGCGTTGCTGTGGATGAATGTTTACTTTGGGCATTAGGGGTTGGTGACACGACATGATTTCACTTGCTTGACGAGTAAAAGGATCAAGGTAGGGGCTGCATCAGCAATCGATTGATGTGCTAGCCTGAGAAGTCAAAGCCCCCTGAAACTCATAGCAATGAAACAATCCTCCTATCCCTAGCGCGCCAACCAATCTGGTGCCAAAGACAGAGAAAGCCATGCCTCAACTCCAGAATATGCTGCCCATTGTGAACCCGAATGAACGCCTGGAACGAAAAGAGACCATCAAGCAAAACAATGCCAATGCTGAAACTGAAAGAACCATGTGTCATCAAATGCGATCTCTAAACGAACCACCAGCAGCATTAACATCCGCCATCTCCACATCCTGCGTATTGTTGAGTATCATGCCCTCAACACCAGCACGAACGTCCTCCATCTCCGCATCTTGCTGGCCGCCAGTAGTGGCGCCATCTTCCTCATCAAAGATCTCGACATCGTCCGCCGCCTCGTTCATGTACAGCTCCAGCTCGGTATTGGACCAAAAGCCCCTCACGGCCCCGTTGAACTGGTCAATTGCCTTGGCCAGGGCAGAGAGCTGGAACTCCTTGACGGGTTCCTGTCAACACAAGGTGTTAGCAATTGATTTAGTTCAACCTTGCAATGGCAACATACCTTGTCGTACTCGAAGCAATCCTCCAAGTACCGATGGCGAGCCATCACAACCCCGAAGAAAAGGTTCTCAAACACCTGCACAACGGCGGGCGACACACGAGCGAGCGCAACCCCCAGGCGTGAGTGGGCGCCGAACATCTCGACGAAGCCAAAGTGGTCCTCCGGCTCGTCGCGCAATCTGTGAGCGAAATCGGTCGCCTCCTCGACCATTTTGGTGATCGCTTTCACCATGTGCTTTTTGCCCGTGGGCACCCTCAACTCCGCCAGTATCTTCTCGACTTTGTGGTCCCAACTGCGTCTGACCAAGACATTGTCACGGCCAGGCCAGGCCAGTCCGCTGAGCTTCGACGCCGCTTAGAGAGATGACAGACATCTTTGGTATCTGCTGAGGGATCAATTTTAGCTTTCTATACCTGAATTCTACATCTTGACGCCCTGAGCTTGCAAATCAACCCCCTCGAAGATAGACGTGAGGCCTCAAAGTCGCATAGTGACACCTCAAATGATCGTTTGGACGCGTCAAACTATCATTATAAGACCTGAAGAAGAAGATTGAACACATACCCTTGAAATGAAGAGGCGTTCGAGTTTGTTTTGAAGGCGTTTTGAGATAGTAAAACGGCGTGCGCGATGGTGAAGATGGGGGATGGAATGTTGAAGAAATATCCTGCCAATTATTTACGATTATCAGAAAGTTTTCAAGCTATTGACTCAGCAAGAGCAGCGAGCAGAAAAGGCAGGAAGGTGCCATGCGACCAACAGGGCAGGCGCAAAGTTCAATCTGCGATAGGTCCTTCCTTCTGCTCCGCCTGGAAAAAGCACACAAGAAAAGAGGAAAAAGAATGATAAAATAAATAAAAATATATGAACTGCTAATCATATCACTCAGCCCATAAGTCATGGGCTATTGATAGTTTTGATTAGCTGGATGGCAAAAAGGAAGTGGAAGTCATGGTCAAACCCCCAGTCTACTCAGCAATCCCACAGACGTATACCGCGGTTAGGTAGGTCGTAACCACCAGTTATGCAATATCACAGCCCTCATCCCTCATGCCATGGAAAATTGCTGGTTGTAGGATTTGAACCTGCAACATCTAGTTGCAAGCGGGAATTGAACCCGCAGTCTCTAGAGGTGGCGCAACCCTTGACAGTAGCGTTGACACCTTGACCAAGTGACTGCTCTGATTTTGATACCTTTGGCATGCCGACAGTTGGTCTAAGAGGTGACAGGTGTTGGGCCTTGCTCCCATTGGCTGTTATCGTCTGGCAGTTGCTCTGTTTATGGCAGCTCCCTAAAGGCTCGTGCCAGGTGAGATGGGCTTTGCGAACGAGGCCGTGTTTACTCTTGGCTGTGACGCGCCTTTCTCTGCTCCTCGGGTCAACAGCCCTTCTCATTATTTTGATCCAGCTTTGGTTCTCGACGTTGAGCATCCTTCACTATTGAATCCGCCAGACAAAGGCCCATCTCCGTCGTTATCACACATGAAGGTTAAGCAAGCTTCTCTCTCAAGTCACCATTGTCGGACAGAATCGGACAAGCCAACAACGGTCATTCCAATCAGAGTAATCGGCACTATCACGAAAGAGGTCTAATTAAAAGAATCCATTCTTTGTTCTCCATTACATCGCTCACTATCAAAAAGCGTCCTAAATGATTCTGATAGTAGTCATGGTCCCGGCCTCAAAAGGAATATCCCACCACGCAGGTGCTTTCCACTGATAATCGCCATGGGCCAGCTCAATCATCCCCACCCGCTCATACAACTGCTCATCGGCATCTACCAACACCAACAACAGGAGGTACCGATACCGATATATCGGATCCAGAATCCCTTCAGTGTCGATACTGGTACCAAGCGGCATACCAAACACTGCCTGTCCCTGTCGGATGATAGGCTCTTCGTTTGTGGTCTGAATATCAAGGAACCCACGTGCTCTCGATTCTTGAAGATTAAGATCGATCCCAAAGCTACGTTGGAACCAGCCCGCCCACTCCAGTGTGTCGTTATGCACTGATTGACTGGATGTTCCAGCCAGCAAGTTCCCCTTGAGCGTCAGACAACCATGAGTGGTCAGTCTGCTGGTGCCACCATCCACCTTGAGATTCGTGGCAGGAATCATATGAACCAAGCCCAGACCTTGTGCTGCAGCTGAAAGCGTATGATACGGAGGGAGCTCAATCTTCTCGACAACAGTACCGCTATCCTCCCACCATGGCTCCCCATTCCCGAGATCCGATCGAGACCAATACTCACAACATGTACCAACCGAGAGCCAAGACCATGTAGGAGCTTTTGTCGTATCCCTATTTGGTCTAGGATCCGTCGGCCTTTTCCCCCTTCGAGTTGCCGTCCCAGTATGCCAGGCAAGATCACACAGAAAGCTATCCTCCCATAGTCCCGCGGTATACAATCCCTTCCTTGAATGCTGTATCTCTACTGCCAGTCCGAGAATAGCAACCGCTCTGTCCGATATTTTTGTCAAATCCAGCGCGGTATAAGCCCTGACCATATCATGCCAGACTCTCCGCTGCTCCGACACCGGCGCCTCCCTTGGCAACCGCGTCTGAATAGCCTTGATTTCCAGCCTAGATCGATCCGCGGTTGTCAGCCAGCTAACCCCCTCAGGGCACTCACACTCCACCGACTCCATACATTCCCACACCAACTCATCCGAACAACAGTGTATGATCCTCCGAGATAAAAGCCTCTCCTGATAAACCCACCCTCTCCCAAGCAGCGTCTTCCCAAAATGAACATGACTCGGCGACCCACTCAAATGCTTATCCATCAACCTAACCTCAAACCTATAACCCGTCCCATCCTTCAATTTTCCAGCCACAGTCCTCTCCCTCGTCGGAACCAACGAATCCTCACACCCAAACCCCGCCGTGCCAGCTACAGTCACAACCGCATTCTGATAAATCGCGCACATCTTCCTTGACTCTCTATACCAATCCTCCGCATCATCCTGGACAATACAAAGACTATCAATCCAGAGATACCTCACCCCCAGCTCCCTTGCAATGTCGATCGCATCCTGGAACAGCTTCGGGATCTTCTCCCAAGGCAACCCTTCCTTCCAATCCCCCAACGTCGCCCGGGTCGTGGTAAGCGGCTGACACTTCCCCCACCGATGACTAAGACAAGCATACCTCCCCCTTTCCCCCACCCTCGATTCATACAACCTCACGCCCCCATTCCCAGGTAACAAATCCAGCACTCTGCTCGGTAATACCGTCACCCCCTCAGGAAGCATCACACCCCCATAAGACCTACACATCTCATGACTTGCCCGACACCGCCCCAGCCACGCCTTCATTTTTTCTACTTTCCTTTCCCACGCGAAACTTTCCTTGTTCAAGGCAGCCGGGGTCTTCATCAAGTTCCACCCCCCAGTCCCACATAACCCATCATCCACAAAGAAGTTAACAGTCTGCCCCTCCGTCCAGGGTGTCACCCTCGCCGGTGTTCTGAACTGAATCAGCAACCGATCTTGCTTCTCACTGCTCTGTTGCATGATCAGCATGACCTGCAGCTGGACGCATTTCAGCTGGGAGGGCGTGAACCAGACTTGCAGGGCGTCGGTGAGGATCTTGCAGAGGGAACAGTCTTTTTTGGTGGCGTGGGTGACGGCTGCTTCCCAGAGGATGTGATGCTGTCTGTGGGGGCGGGGTCGGTGGGTGGAGAGGAGGAGGGCGAGGAGTTGGTCACATTGTGTTTTTGGACCATCATCCACGAGGGGTTTGGGAGAAACCATTGCAGCGGCTACAAGCAACTCGAAATGTGTTTCTGTGAAAACGCAAAGGTAAATGATCAAAGAAGAGGGAGCCTGTCAGCCTGTTGATCCTCGCTTCCTGCCTAATCTACATTACTCCTGACCAACCACACGTGGCAAATTCCCACGCCGCAGACATGCACCAAACAAACCGACACTCAGCTCCACTCCTTAATAATAACATCCGCAGCCTTCTCACCCAGCGCATAAGCCGTCGAGCTCGTGTGCGCACTGATAACCAAAGGCAAAACACTGATATCCACCACCCTCAACCCCTTCGCCCCGTGCACCCTCAGGTTGTTATCCACCACACCCCCCTTATTCTTCGGTCCCAACGCAGCAGTGCAGCACGGATGCTGATAACTCAACGTCGCAGCGCTCTTGATAAACGCCAACAACTCCGCATCACTCTGCACAGCTTCACCCGGGGCAGTTTCCACCGCGCCGTAGCGCTTCATCGTGGGTGTGTCAAGCAGTCTTCGTGACCACTTCACATTAGCAAGCTGCATGTCAAAGTCGACTGGGTTGCTGCCGTGTCTGCTGTCAACAATGGGCTGAGCAAGATGATCTGCCGGGTTGAGGCGGACCGTCCCACGGCTGAGGGGATGAAGAAGGATCGCTGGGGCGGAATAACCTGTTGACCATGGGGTTTCGAGGTTGGGGGCCTTGGGGTTGAGGAGGAGCTTGGCCAAGACGGCGAGCTGGTCTCTGTAGCCTCTGGCCAGTGCTGCGTTGTCTCTGTAGTCGGCTGGCAGGAAGGATGCTGCGGATCCATCTACTGTCTGCCTGATGATTTTGCGAATGATGCTGAGGTAGTTGGGTGTGGTGTTTGGGAGAGAAATGTAGATGGCCTGGTTGCCCAAGGCCATGGTGTAAGGACCGCGCGCTGGCACCTCGTCAAACGCAGCCGTGGCATCAGCCTTGAAAGTTGGGTCGGCCATTTCCTCTGGCATTGGGGTCCAGTTTCCAGGCTTGGTGTCTATAGGGACCATGTTAGCATAAGGGTTACTAGAATTTAGAAAAAGAAGGATAATTTGTGGGGATGGATGACATACAGTTCCAAGCCACGCCTGTGCTCCCAGGATGATCCTGAAGATTGGCACCGACTCCTGGCAGTTCAAGCACCTGTTGAATTCCAGACGCTGCAAGGATATTGGCAGCACCGATGCCGCTTCTAAGAAGAACAGTGGGTGTGTGGTAGGCGCCAGCCGAGAGAACAACCTCAGCATTGGCGGCGATGTTGAACCGAGCATTGGTGGTTAGCGATCGGACATCGAGAAGTGGAGGGCCAGAATTGACTCCGTTGGGGTAGACGACTCTGACTGCCTGATGCTTCACAAGCAGATCGTAATTGGAGCGAGTCCCAACTACATCGGCGTAGTGGCCAAGCCCAGCATGAGAACGTCTTGCAGTGATGGGATGCTGTGAAGTAGGAACTGCACAGAGACCCTCTTTGTCACCGCCAGCGCAGTCCTGACGTGTGCGGACACCCAGCTCTCTCCAGCCGTTCAAGACGACGGAGTTGTCCGCCCATTGGAAGGGGGGAAAACTGGAATGGATGGGTGTCGTGCCACCGTAAGAAGAAAGATCCCATGTGTAGTTGTACTGCTGAGCCACCTGTGCTGATGGTGCGGTGAACTTGATACTCTGTGTTCGTTGGGGTCAGTCTCTATGGTCAATTATGCTCTGAAATGTTACACGGCACCTTTTTGAAATAGGGAAACATTCCCCGCCAGTTCCAGTCTGAAGAAAGGCCGAGCTGGGTCCAGGAATCAAAATCGTGACGTGATGGCCGATCGAAGAATTGGCCATTGATAGCACTGCTTCCACCGACCACTTGCCCAGCAAAGCTGAGGGCCGTCAAGTTGTTGTATTCGGGGTTCGGCTGGGAGAAAAATACCCAGAGGGAGGCGCTTTGAAATGAATTCGGCCCATACCAGTCGACCGGTGGATCAAAGCTTGATGGAGCGTACTCAACATCGCCGTACTCAACAACCAGTACAGTTTCTGGTTCTCGGTTAGCTGTATGACGATGTGGATGATCAGATACGAGAGATGGCTCACTCTGTGGAAAGACTTCACTCAACCGATCAGCTACCGTGAGACCACTTGTACCTCCGCCAACAATGACAAAGTCATAACTCTCACGCAACTGGGAGGCCTGACGCTTGATATTGGCATGTGGTGTGTTCAGCCCGGTGGTCAAGCCCACCAACGAGGCAGACGCCAACAGACAGAACTTGGAAAGCGACATCTTGTCAGGCCCTTGGGTTCAGAGGGAGTGATGGTGATGGGACACCAGATCCTGTCCCGAGGTGCGGACTCCATGGCTTTTGTAGGTGTTCGCGGGTGGTTGGCTCACTGCATGACTTGCCAGCGCCTTGCCAGGTTGGTAGACATGTTGTGATGTGATGCTGACTGCCCTGACCTAGCCCTAGAAACATGCTACCGAACCCGGCAAGGTGTGCATCGGGACCAGGGATAGGGGACATGTTGGACGGGTTCATTACGACCTACCCCGCTTGCCCGAGAAGGCTGCCCAGAGCCATCCTCGACATCCGACTGGTCGCCAACATCACTATTGGGCTGAGCCATGCATATGGATCATGGTGTAGTCGAACCCAGGCCCGGAGCTACAGCATTTCTTTGAAGAAGGGCATCACGCAAGGCACCCTGGTGTCCTGGGGTAGTTGGATGATTGAGTGCCGTTGAACAGGGTGGGAGTTCCATGGGCGAGTGATCATGACAGAATGTTGCATTAGCTGCTATTTGAGCGTCTTGGAGAATGCAGTTGGAATAGTTCTGGGCAAAGTGAGGCAGGGGTGTAAATGTCGAAGGATGCGGTGCCAAGGGGATGGGACATAATACCTTAGGTAAGCAAGTTCGCAGACGCACAGCTGAAATAGCCAGTGGGTCCCTGTTTGAGGCCGCTGTTGGGTGTCGCACGCCGCCAAGCGTCCCCTGTCTGTCACAGGCGGGAAGTCGGCAACCGTTTCCCCAATTGCCCTTTCTCTGGGGGCTGTCGACATCCCGGAAGACAATTTTGACGTCAAACCGCCCTGGAACACAAGCACGCGACGTTGCCCGAACACATTTCCATCGATGCCAGCTCCAACACCAGCTGGACTGATGATGAGCATCTCCCTACAGACCTAGAACGACCAAGATAACAACACTCTTCACCACGCTCATTTGCCTTGCCCGTGGCCATCCAACGAAGACGGTTCCTCCTTTCCATCATTTAATCTTGCCTTGCCTTGTCCGTTTCTAGAAATTGGCCATCCCTCCTTTTTTCTTGTTGCCCCCTCCGCCATCCGCGCGTCTCCCGAATGTGCACAGCGCTTGCGCAACATCCTACACACAATGCCTTCCGAAAAACAGCGGTACGAACCGGTACCTCCGATACCGACCTACGATGAGGCCGTCGCCAGCGGCAGCAACAGCGACTGGCAGCAACGAGATCTCGCCCCCTCCCCGATTGACGATTCCGGAGCCGGCGCAGTAGAGGGGCAATCCCTTCTAAGGGGCTCCCGACATGCACACAATCCTACAGATCCTGCCTCACAGCGTGGCAGCCGACCAGGTGGCTACCGAGCGCCAACTGTTGAAACTGACGACGAAGACAGCCTGTTCAGCTCCGATGATTCCGATTCAGATGAAGAGACCCGCCAAGTGCGCCGGGAAATGCAAGAGCTGGAGATTGACGACTCGGACGTGCGCGGGGGAAGTCGGCCGTCGTGGGGGAAGCGCATAGGGCTCTCACTACCACAATGGCGCTGGAGGTGGAAGTGGAAGTTACCAAGATTACGTCGCCGAGCTGCAACGGCTGAGGAGAGCAATACCGACCCGGAGGCGGCAAATGCAGAGACAGAAACACCAGCCTCGCGCTTTGCGTTCCCCCAGTTTGGGAGCGCGGCGCTGCTGCTTCTGGTCGCCCGCATCCTCGCCATCTTCATGCTCCTGGGGTTTCTCTACTTGATATTCGCCAGCGACATGTTCACCAGCATGGCCAGGAGAATGGGAAGCACCGCGTTCCCGCCGGAGAGGATCAGGCTGTACATCGAGAATTCCATGAATCCAGATCATCTTGCAGAGTACTCCAAGCGCTACACCAGCTATGCGCATTTGGCAGGGACCGAAGGAGATTTTGCGCTCATGGAGTACACCGAAGCCCAGTTCCGTCGGCATGGATT
Organism: Podospora bellae-mahoneyi; assembly: GCF_035222275.1. NCBI lineage: Eukaryota > Fungi > Ascomycota > Sordariomycetes > Sordariales > Podosporaceae > Podospora > Podospora bellae-mahoneyi. The sequence goes on along the minus strand of NC_085885.1, from coordinate 2,883,255 downwards.
GGAAAATGTTAGGCGAGACACGTACCATGTTTATCTCAACTACCCCAAGGCTGGGGGCAGAGCAGTGGAGATTCTGGGTGACGACGGTAAAGTCAAGTGGACGGCCAAGTTGGAGGAAGATGAAGTCGGTGGTGAAACGACAGGCCGTCAAACATACGCTTTCCATGGACATTCCAAGTCAGGGGATGTCAAAGGGCCCCTGATTTATGCTCACTACGGCTCGAGGGAGGACTTCCAGACGCTAAAAGACAGAGGCATCGACACGAAGGGTGCGATTGCCTTGGTCAGATACTATGGCACCCAAACTGACAGGGCACTCAAGGTCAAGGCTGCTGAGCTCGCCGGATTTGCTGGTTGTCTCATTTACACAGATCCAAAGGATGCCGGGTACCTGAAGGGTCCGACAGCACCATTGGGCCGTTGGATGCCAGCTGATGGTGTCCAGAGAGGCTCCGTCAGTCTGATGAGTTGGGTAGTGGGTGATGTGTTGACTCCCGGCTGGGGCAGTAAGAAAGACCAGCCTCGTGTCAAGGTTGACCAGGCCGAGGGTCTCGTCAAAATCCCCAGTCTTCCCCTTGGCTGGCGCGATGCCCAAATTCTCCTTCAGCATCTCAAGGGACATGGGCAACATATTCCCGATGGCTGGGCCGGCGGTGTCCCTTCCATCGATGAGTGGTGGACCGGCAACCTTTCATCACCCATTGTCCGCCTCAAGAATGAGCAAGATGAAATCGAGAAGCAAGCTATCTGGAATGTCTACGGCCGCATCGGTGGCATTGAGCAGGATGAAAAGTCCATCATCATCGGCAACCACCGCGACGCCTGGGCCTTTGGGGCTGCCGACCCCGCCTCTGGAACAGCCGTCATGATGGAAGTCATCCGAGTGTTTGGCAGCCTCCTGGCGCAAGGCTGGCGCCCCTTGCGCACAATCGAGTTCATGTCCTGGGATGCGGAAGAATACAACCTCATCGGCTCGACAGAATACGTCGAGCAAAACGACGACTTCCTACGTGAGAACGCGCTCGCCTACATCAACCTTGACACGGCCGTGACCGGGGGCGAGTTCCACGCCGCCGGCAACCCCGTCTTCAAGAAGCTCCTGCTCGAAGTCCTAGCCAGGACAACAGACGAGCACTACCCCGACCCGAAAAACCAGTTCAAATCCCTCCTCGACCTCTGGAACGAACGCTCGGCCGATCTGGAAGGACTCGGCGCCGGCTCGGACTATGTCGCCTTTCAGGACATCGCCGGTACCGCCTCCATCGACCTCCACTTTGATGGACCTGGCTACCCGGCCCACTCGTCGTACGAGAACCATGACTGGATGGCTGTTGAAGGGGACCCGTCTTGGGTCTACCACACTATTCTTTGCCGCGTCGTCGGCCTTTTGGCATTTGAGCTGTCTAACCGCCCAATCATGCCGTTTGACATGCCCGCTTACGCGGATAAGCTTTCGGAGTGGGTTGGTGATTTGGAAACCTGGGCGAGAAACCAAACAGGTTACGACGAGAAGATCTTCAAGGTCACGAAGCTCAGAGACGCGGCCGATGAAGTCGGGATGGCGGTTAGGAGGTTTGTAAAGTGGGAGACGGAGTGGGAGAATAAGGTTATTGCGACGAATGGGTACGAGACGAACGGGTTAGGGGATATGAGGGCTGAGTATAATGCTAGGATGGGGAGGTTTGATTCGGATTTGTTGGATATTGATGGGGTGAGTTTTTTCTTCTTCCTCTCACGGCGTTGGGTGTGTGCTAATAATGGGAAATTAGATACCGGGAAGGAAACAGTTTAAACATGTGGTTTTTGGGCCGCAGAGGTGGTCGAGTTATGATGAGGGGTATTTCCCTGCTGTGAGGGACGCGATTGAGGACGGGCAGTGGGAGGAGGCGATGAGGAGATTGGAGAAGGTGGCGGGGATTATGGTCAAGGCGGCGGAGAATTTGGCTGCGAGGTGATTTTGTTTTCTTTTTTGTTCTTGGTTTTTTTAGTTTGTCCTAGACCTTTTTTTCCTCGAGGAGGCTCTGTTTTGAGGGGGTTGGGTTTTGCATCGCATGGCGTTTCGGCTTTTTCCTTTTCTCCTGGACCTATAACAGTCCACTGCAGCTTACACAAAACTTTTCCTTGTCTTTTGTTTGTATTCTTAGTCCCCGCCATTTCTTGTATTTATTTGTAAAGGGGAGAAGGAGGAGATCTACACAGAGCAAAGGGGGTTGTATATGAGAAAGACGATCTTAATCGAGAAAATGTTCAAGATAAACTCAAGACACCAGCAAGGGTGCACGCAAAGAACACGGGAGGTTGTCACAGAATTGTACTTTTTGCATGGTCTCCCATCCAATAAACTACCTATCAATACGCTCGCTTTCCCTTAACCTTATCCCGTCTCATTAATTCCACATCACCCCTACACTCACCCCAGAAACCCCTCACTTCGGCGTCAACACCACCCCCTCATACTCCTTACTCCTGATAATCTCCAACGTTTGCAAAAAGTGCTTCTTGCTAGCGTCCACACTCGCGCTGTCCTGCTGGTTGCCAGCAAGGTTGGAGTGTATAAGCTCGATAAGGCCGTTGAGGTATTTCGTTGTGACCTGCCACCAATATCAGTACCTGCCAAAGGATGGGCAACAAGGAAAAAACAGCATACCGACTCATTCTTCTGATCAAAATAATACACATAACGGTCCAAAATCTCGACAAACAACTCAATGCTCGTCGCAGTCTCCATGCAGCTATCCGCCACCCTCAACGCCCGCTGCAGACACTCGAGCACCCTCTTGCCGTCACGATAAAGCTTCAACTTCTCGTCAGCACAACCCACATCATCGGATATCCCAGAGAAACTTACATCCCCCGCTCCCTCCTCCTCCTCCCCCGCCCCGGGTGTAGCCCACCACAAATGACTAGCCAAATACACAGCCCTGCACTGATCCGGCTTCCTCAACAGCTTGCTCGCATGCTGCGCACACTTCGTAATCAGCGTATCATAATTTTCCTTCCCAAAGTTCCTCGTCCTGTGCAGCGCGCTCGCAATAACACAAACAGCCTGAAACTGCGCCTTCGAATCGCTCACCGCCTCCTCGTACACCGTAAAGGCCTGCGCAAAAAACTCATATGCCACCTCCTCAAAGCCGGTCTGGTCAGCCACCTGCCCGCACGAGCAAAAGAGCCTCAGAGACAACTCCGCCGCGCCGGAGCCATTGACTCTTGTGTAGAGCGTTGAGACGGCAGAGTGCAGAAACTTGAACAAGGCCGAAGACTGGGAAGACCAGTTGTCGTCGTAGTGCTCCCTCTTCTTGAAGCGGCGCGCGAGCTTGAGGCCGGCGGTGATGAGCGGTGGGGTGGTGGTGCGGATGCGCTCGTTGCCTTCGGCGTAGGCCTTTCTCGTCATTTGCAAGAGGCGGAATTGGGTGTCGTTGTCTTCGGAGTGGAGAAGGTGGATGAGTCTGGCAAGCCAGCCTTGCTCTTCCATTGTCTCGTCTGTCTCGAGGGCACGGGCGCGGGGCTGGACGACGCCGGGATAACCCGCTGGTGCTTGGGACCCTTCCTTGATGAGAACTTTGAGGATCTCGAGCACATTCTCTAGTTGTGCGGGTGTGGAAATGAAAGTGCGGTTCTTGAGGAGGTGCCTGGCTACCTCGCCGGCTACCGCCCTCCGAGTCGGGTAGGTCTGTGATTGGAAGAGAGGAACATATGTTGGGAGAGAGAGCGCAGTAAAAAGGGACACATATCTCCGGAGCGGGCTCTGGAGAAGCGCCAAAAGACTTTGCTGCGCTGGTTGCGAATGAAGATCTGGGCTGTTGGCGTGCTCCTTCACCTTGCTGTTGGCATAGTCGAAGATTTGATCGACATAGTCCAAACGCTCGGGGTAAATGTTGAGGGCGAGATTTGTCAAAGAGACACAAAGTGCAATTGTATCTTGAATGGGGAGATGTTGTGCTTGCACAAGATTCTTGACCTGGCCGAAGAATATCTCGTACAGCCGGACGTTTTCCGGAATGCCTCGCCGCTTCTTGGCTGGCTCAGCCTCGGGGTTGTCCACTGCGGTCGCATCGGTATCAGCGACTGAAGGGGCTGGCTGGTTATCGTCTTTATTTAGTGTTTCCGCTGTCGAAGAAGCATCTTCCGGATTCTGGTCCCCGTTTCGTGGGACTTCGGCTGTATCAGTTGGTGGCTCCGCACTTGGCGACTCTGCGTTCAGTTTGCCCAGCTTCACCTTCTCGAGCAACTCTGCCAAAGCGTCCTCCTCCATCTTGCCCCTGTCTTCCTCTGTCTCGACCTGTGACTCGCGTTCTGCATAACTTGACAGCCTGTCCATCAGGCCTATCACAATAGCCTTGACGTCGACGTGGGGGTTGAGCCTTGAGACGGCGCCAAGAAACTGGTCCAATGTGTAGAGGTGGAACTCGTCTGGGAAAACCTGGGTAATAACCTCGAGAAGATATTCTTGGGCCAAGACGTCTCGACATTGGACAACCTGCTCGAGCAGGGGCGCGAGGATGCCATTCTTGTAGGCCGGAAGGTCGACGAGCTGGCTTAGTCGCACGATGTTGCTCCCCACTAACAGCTGAAGCTCCTTGCGTTCTTGGGTCCGCTGGTCCCGCTCTCTTGAATGTCCTTGGTGCTGGAGACGCACCCACAATTTGTTCATCTCGACGAAGTTGGTGAGGACAAAGTTGATCGAGTCCTGGAGGTTTCCTTCGGGCCCGTCGGAGTCGCCGGTGGGCAGATAGTCTCTGGCTTGGCCCATGAGATAATAGCGCAGAAAAAGTCCACGTATGGGGTGCTGAACGCCACGGCTCATGTCCATCATATCCTTCATGAGCTCTTTGACAGGGGCACCCTCCACCGACATGTAAGCCGTCCCGACCGTCATCATCAGGTATAGGCGTGGGATGATGTTGCCGGCATATTGCACAAGTTCGTAAAGATCGGCAAGGTGGTTGACGGGATGATTTTCGCGCAGATGGACAGACAGATATCGGAGGGCATCGAAAACTGACATGTATAATTCGTAGTATTGCTTCGGGCCGAGGCTGCTTGTTCGAAGCTCGGAGACGAGAGTCGAGCTATAAGGTAAGGCGTTCAGTCAGCACGCGGTGCGGCTAGCACGACAATTGACAGTCAGAAAACAGACCAGCACTTGAGGGCATCCATAAGCTTCCCGGGAGTATCCAGGCATTTGCGCATCATGGCTGTTTGCTGGCGCACGGCAATTAATGCATCCTCAAGCAGGCGGGCCTGGTCCTCAGGCGGCGCGGGGGTAGACATGTTGCGGATGGGCTGCTTCAAATGTATCGGTTGCCAGCGTCCAGCGCAGTATATGTATGGATGGGATGGTGTAATTTGGTTACTTCGTAGATCTCGTGATGGCGGGTGTTGGGTCTAGATCTAGCGGGCAAGATGACGACGCAATGGAGAGCATGGCAGCAGCTGGGTGAGCTCGTTGATAGCAGTGTTGCTGCAGGGGTATCGCCCACTGTGTCAGTTCCACAGTCAGCGCACTGGAGATTACGTAAGTAAATCTAGCGACCAAGCCAAACCCCGGCAACACGTGAGTGTTCCACTTCGTCAATGGCTTGCTTTCCCTTATCTTATCAGATTGTGGCTTGACCATCAGGTACCGTGAGAGTATCTATCGTTTCACATATCTAACTTCTCATTTCAGCACACCGTGAAGACATTTTTACTGCTTGAATAATCAAGTCGGTCACTGCCGATTATGTCTTCACCGCAGCACGAAGCACCCCGAGAGAGCTTCCCGAGCGACTACGGGGCAGCAGGCAGCCGGAGCGCCATGGCAATTGGTATCCGCTACCATCCTCATAAGTACGGAACCAGTTGAACTGTTGCAGAATGTGGTGTGGTGTGTCGAAGTTTAAAATGGCCACTTTAGAAAATTACTTCTTGTGGGTTTCGTGTTCTGAAACCTTGACATCCTTTCCACCTGGCACCCTCAATCATACATGTTCACGTCCGACTCCAACAGCACAACAACAACATGGTTGGCCTCAAAGCCCTACCGCCAGAGATCTTATTGAAGATCCGTAGGCATATCGATGGTGTCAGGGATGCACCAGGCAAGAAGTGCACAGATCCAAAATGCCTCACTGGCATCGACTACATCTCCAATGTAGCCACAGTGGCCAGCCTGGACCGCCGCTGTCACGCCATTTTCAACCCAATCCTCTTTTATTGCTGGGGTAGCGTCTCCGCGATGTGATGGGCCGTCCAAAATAACAATGTCGACGTTCTCAGAGCTGCTCTCCGCCATGCCCCCTCCCCTGAGATCCAACAAGATCTTGTCAACCGGGAAGCCTGCATCCACCAAGAGAGCGTGCCTTGACACGGCCCTTGGAGCTTGCGTGCTCCCGCGGATACGACGAAATCGTTTCCCTCCTTCTCGATGCGGGTGCAGGTCCTGGGCTGGGCACAGCAAGATCAGCGCCTATGCATTGGTATTGCCCGTGCCTGGCGAACTTTGTTGATCACGTTTGAGTCTTGTATCGGCGGGGACGGAGATGATGTTCCCTATGACCGAACGAATCCCCTCGGCCGCGCCATTTGCGGTGAGCATACAAGCACTGCCTTCCTATTGCGCGGAGCGAACGCACCGTTCCCTGAAATTCTTCAAACACCCAACCACATGACCTTGGGTGCACTATGTTCCGCTATCGCCCATGGTAACGTGGCCCTTGTCACATACCTGTTTGCTCAGTTGCGCAAGCGGGGAGAGGTGGACTCTGATGAGGAAGTAATCTCTTCCTACGGCCTCGATAGAAGAGATTAAGTCGCATTCTCAGTTGCGTCGTTTCTGGGCCAATGTGGCGACTACAACGCAGTGATTACCATTGCTGGTCTAATAGAAAGCCATCGTGCCGCTTACGGGGGGAATTTACCACGCGGCCCAGACGACTTTATCGCCGACGTATGGACCGCCTTGATTCATGGCAACTGGTTAGCTGCCTGCGCTTTAATCGATGCTTTGAGTGACCCCCTCGAGTATTACGACGCAAGTGAGATCCTGCAGAAGTTGCTTCACTACGAGAATTGGACGGCACAATATTGGCAGTTCCGGCCCCATTATGTGGGTTCTGGTGATGAAGGAGACGATTATGCCCGGGAAGACTCGTGTACAAAGAGGGAGAGGTGGCTCTCGAAACCCCAAGATATTGGCTTTGTGGCACATACGACGAACCGAGCTGTGGATAAGCTCCTGGAAGTGTTTTTCTGCGCGTCGAGCTCGTGTGACTCCTCATCCGATGCCGATCGACCTTGCTCCCGAACGATTAACCCTCCACGAGCTAGAGACATTGATTGTTATTCCCGAAATCACTGGTAACAGTGGTCCCCATTCCTCGGGTAGATTTTCAACCCTGCAATGGGCAATCATAGATGGGGAGATTGCCTCGATCCGACTGCTGTTCCAAGTCTCAGGCCGGCCTGATAATGATCTTTCACCACTGGTAGCATACTATCTGAAAGACTACTACTTCCAATATTACAATGTGGCGTATCACGGCGATCATCACCCTAAGTTGTCGCTGGTTAGTTTGGGGAGTCTGAAGGCCTTATTCGAGTCAGGATTGAATGGAAGTCACCCACATCTCGGGTCGAGGGGGCGGTCGCTGTTCCCGGCAGAATGCCACATGAGTAGCCGTGGTTCGCTCTTGTGCAGGCTAGTCACGTCGCTCGGGAGAGCCGTCATTTCGCCGGCCTTGATAGCCTACAATCTGGAACTATTCGACTTTCTGATCAAGAACCTTACCCGGAAGGCTATCACCATAGAAAGCTGGAAGCACGCAACGGCTGGTGCTTTGGCAAACACTTGCTCACTCTCTGCGGATATCTGTCGAGGCCTCGGCAGACTTGCTGCACGTCTGGGCTTTGCTCCCGCGGATGTGAGGGCTGGGACCTATGCATGGAAAATCGTGGAACCATTTGGCAACGCCAGGCGCTGTTGTCTTTGAGCGACGGATTATTTGGGGGTGCTATTCTGACCACTGCTGGAGTCATCCCTCCCTCCGCAATCCGGTTGGCTGTTGAAACTGGGCAACGATCAGATGGTAAAGGCAATTCTCAGCAACATGCCTCCAAGCTTTAGCAAATATCTGCAAACTTTTGAAGTCCTGGACCGTATGTTTGGACCCGGTTACGACCCCGCATGCTTGAATCTAGGGAATAAAGATGATCTGAAGTTCCAAGATAAACATCACAAGACATACACACCAACGCTCTTGTTTTTCAGTCAGTCGGGAAGTTCAAGCCAAAACCTCCCCACACTTTGCTCTTTGACATACTGGGCAATGCCGTTTTGCGATTCTTGAGCTGGCCGAGTCTTGCGCCTGTTCGACAGCACCGATGGCAATACCTGCTCGGCATTCTTACGAGCTGATTCTCTTGGGCGCCGATGTCAACAAGTCGGTGAAAGACCACCCCTGCTTTGCAGTTCCACTGAAAAACTTCATTGATCAAAAGCCCGAGTGCCTTGATCTATTGCTAATAAAGCTTCCAACAGTAGTGCAAGATATGTACGGCCCTGATTATGCACCAGTATTTGATTGGAGGCTGAAGACCCTAGCCATTTCATTACGGGAAGCCTTGACAGTTCTGCCGGCAGAGACAGGGTCTACACCTCAAGGCTGGAAAGTGCTTTTCAATCGCGGGGGAGTTATCAGTCCCGCTGAATTTATCGAGTCACTGTCAAAGCCAGAGGAGGAAGCCGAGGTTTGCAATGAAATTTCTCCTTGGGTTCATTTGTATGGATGGACTCTAGCGCAATTCCTACAAGCCCAGAACTTGTTAAGGTTGATGATGATGTACGGAAAGAGGCAAGATGAGCAGTGGATCTTGAACACCCGTTTTTCGTTGTGGGCAAACTTGAAGAGTGCTCCGGCTTGGATTGTTTTGTCAAGAATCCTTCGAAATTGAGCTTTGCCAAGAGATAGCCAGGGTGGCCTGCAGGGACAACTTTGGTGCTGTGCCGCACATTCTCACTCCGATTTTCTCATCAATTTCTTGTTGTTTTCAACTTGTCTTCCCTCATCACTTTGCTTCCTACATTCCGCTCCTTGACCACTTTTTATTTTCGACCAAACTAATCAATCAGCACCCAACATGGCCAACAACAACCACAACCCCTCCAAAATACCCCCGCTTTTGCTCATCCTTCCCTTGTTGGCCCTGGGCATCTGCGGCACAATGGTCAATGGCTTCCAAACGGGATATTTCTCCATTCTGACCGCTACCTCTGGCAACTTGGACGGTGTACCTTACGTGCCTGGTGGACCGGAATCCTTTGACCCGCGGTATACTGGCAACAAAGCGCTAGACACACGCATGGGCATCCTCATCGGCTTCTTCAGCGGGTTGGTCAACGGAGAAAGAAACTGGGATGTTGACCTGGCTTATGTCTGGGCAATGGGGATGTTTTTCTCTGGATGGGCGCTGGTGAGTGTTGAGGCGCATCGGAGGGCGAATAGAGGGAGGGTTGTAAGCTGGTGAGTCAATCATTTTCCAAGTTTCTTCATGACACAGGAAATGATACTGACGGGGTAAATGAATAGGACAAACACATTTGGGAATATCATCCAGAGTTTCACCTATGCTTTGACTGTTCCGTCATATCTGATTTTGCATTTATTTACCACTTCCCCAGCGACGGATGATATTTCTGTTCCAGAAGGGGAAGTTCGACACTTGCCGTTGAGTATGGCATTGGCATATATCGTCCCAGCCGTGATCATGTCATTGCCTACGCCATCGATCATCCCAGGAAAATCACACTACGACACCACGGCTCTGTGGCAGATTTTCCCCGTTTTGCAATTTCTTATTCACCGCGGCATGAACTTTGTTTGCTTCCCTCGCAAGTACAACACGGCAACGACACAGTATGGGGTAGGGAAGTCACTCGCCAACCACTACCGCTTCGTCATCTTCACTTCGGTTGTGATCCATCTCCCTATCCTTTTGGTGTGTCTGACACCATCTTCAATGCCGTTCGGACCGGCTTGGCTGAGGGACATGATCACCCAGACGACCTTTAGCAATGTGTTAGTCCCATATGGTGTTTGGAACCCGCCTGCGGTGGATCTGGCCAAGGTGGCTGCGCTGGGAGGGGAGAATAAGGTTGATTTGAGCTGGTTGCCGGGGTTGACGAAGCATTTTTTGCATTATGATATTGGGTGTCCTAGTTTGGCGATGGTGGTTTGGGCTGGGTATAACTACATGGCTTCTGTGGGTAAGGGTGGTTGTGTTGGGATCGGCAAAATGGTAGGATGGTTGCTGGCTGGGGGACCGGTGGCGTTGGCGACGGTTTTGATGTGGGAGAGGGATGAGAGGGTGTTGAGGGGAAGGGAGGGAAAGAAAGCTCAATAGTAGGTAGGGGGTAGCGCAGATGGTGAGTTGAACCTTTGGGGGAATAGGGTGGGGTCATAGCGCCGGCTTATGCTGTGGCGGGGATATCTTGGTACCTGTTTAGTACCCACCACCTTATATCAACAAAAGTCCGACAAACTCCCCATCTTATTTTCGTTTCTGTTGTGCTGTAAAGATTAAGAGTTTCGTTTCAACCTCTTCCATTGCTGCCAGTAAAAGATACATCTGAGGCTTCAATGGGCCATTTTCTACCAACAACGCAGGGGCACAATGCGGGGTGACAAACTTGCGTTTGCACCGGACAACGAACCAGCCAAGATATCAGCACAGCTCGAACAGCACGCTGAACTTCATGTTAGCCCGTTAATTACATCCATCAAAGACTCTAACCATTCCATATTCAGTAGTCATTCGTATAACCTCGGTTCGCACGCGGCGATGGCTTTTACTCAGCGACCTCCACTTCAAGCATCAAGACCTGGATAGAGTACGGCAAACGGGGCGATGGATCGTTGCGGAGGCAGAGCGAAATCATGTCTTGCGGGTGGTGATATGCGGTGACCTCTTGATCAGCCGGACGATGCAGCCCACACATGTGTTTTCTACCTGTTACCGTTTCATCAGCCATCTCAGCGACGTCGTGCCACGGGTACACATCGTGCTTGGCAACCACGATCTGGCCTATCGACGCGATTACGAGACCACAGCCCTTGATGCCCTCAACATCACACGCATGGCGCCGTACCTATCGGTACATAGCCCCATCACCCGCCAGAAATGGAACGGTCGACACGTGTTGTTGTTGCCATTTCGCAAGGAGCAGAGCGAACTGACAAAGGCTGTCGCTGCCCTCAGCCCTAAGGATGCGAAAGAAACAGTTGCCTTTGCCCATCTGGCAGTCAACAAAGCCATCACTCAGCGGTATGTGGTCAATGCCGACCAGCAAGACGCCCATGCGACGAATTCGATCACCTACCGCGGCCTTACTGGCCCTGATCAGTTGCCTCTCTGGCTCGAACATTCACGGGCCACTTTCACAGCCACCAGACCATTACCCAGCAGAAATCCAGTAGCGGTGACAAGACAGATATTCGGGGGAGCATTACATATCTCGGCTCGCCCTTGCCGCTGAACTTGGCTGACCTTTACGATCAAGAGCGAGGCGCTGTTCTGCTTGATCCGGAAACGCTCGAGCACAAACTTCTCACCAACCCGCATGCCGTAGGCTATACAGCAGTTGCCCTTGATGAGATTCTCAACGACGAGGTGGATGAACGTTCCGTAAAGGACAGGCATGTCAGCAATCAACGAACTGCTCAGAACTGACTACGAAACATACATCAGAACTGTTGTGCTGAGCGAAGAGAGCGCAACGAGCTTCTTGTCCTCCACGCCAACGCAGTGGCGGAACGTGATAGAGACGGCACTTGGGCTGTCTACTTTGGATCAGTGTGAGGAGGTGCTGAAGCTGCTGCTGCGAGATATCGGTACCGACATCAAGGAGGCCGAGAAAGGGCTCGAAGGTGTGGCTCGGACGGCGGAGTACACCGAAAGACGGCTTCAAGACCTCACTCGCACGCATACACGACTTGACGCGGAAGCAAGAAAGGAAGCTTTAGCTTTGGAGAGGACCATACAAGACCATGCAGCCAAGGAACGACTTTTGAAGGAACACCAAACCCGATTCAGATATGAAACCTCACAAAGTATTGCAGATTCCAGCCGCCAAATCTTGGGGTTAGAGAAAAAGGATCTGGCCCTGGAGCTCAATATGGGCTTTCATGCTCATATTTCTAGATTGCAGACCCAAATTCGCATGGAGGAGGAGGCTTTGCAGCAGCTAAGCGAGTCTTATGCCAGGATGAAGGACGAGGTCCAGGTGCAATATGAAAGGGTCTTGAAATACAAGCAAAGCCAGGAAGCAAAAGATGCTCAAGAATGCGTATATCCCCGTCGAATGGAATGGCTTGCCTTGCGGCTGGAAATGCTTAATGAGAAACTGAAAGCCCTCGCTGCGGCCCAGCCCAGTGACCTACCTAAGTCTTTTCATGGAATGAGGACTTCTGTTGTCTCTTGGCTATCCGCAGCTATTGTTACAGTCATGAGCTTACTCCGAAGGCCAACTCATCATAATATCGCTCCAAGAGGTTCACTCAATCAAGACGGGCAGAGTGCAGTGCACCAATACACGACGCTGAGAAAACAACTACACAGAACCATGATCAAGAGCCAGCTCTCAAAAGTCTTCTTCAAGCTATCAATGAGAAAAGGTTGCGGTTACGCAGTCTGAAGCATGAGAAAAATATCGCTGCCAACCATGCCAGGAAGATGGGCGAACTGCTGACGGGTGTCGTTCAAGCCCAGGAGGCATGCGATGCCTCGAGACAACAGCTGACGATACACCAGCGTGATGCTTCTACCTACAAGCGTCTGGCCGAAGCAGAGGCCTCATCCTTAGATTCCTTACGCTCGGAGCATGAAGCCCTGACAAACAAGATCCAGGAGCTTGCCACCAAGCGCGAGCTATTTGCCTTTTGGTCTGCCGCCTTGACCAAGCGTACAGCCCGGCTCTCACCGTCCCCCTCCTCATCAGAACCCACAGCGAAACTCAGGGCCAATTTTCGGGAGCATATCCTCATCGCGCTGCTCTCGGAGCTCAAGACTCTGCTCGTGCAGGTCCTTACCGTGCTGTACGATGACACACGCCACGCGCACCTGGCAACAGGTATGCTCGGCTCGCTATTTGACTCTGCTGAGTCGGGCGACAGCGCATCCTCCCCAGGGTCCATTCTTGACCCAAAACTCGCCCTCCCATCCTCACTCGCCTACGCCAAGCGCTCCAGTGGCGAGCGTAAACGCGTCGATCTGGCACTCTTCTTTGCATTGCTACAGTTGGCCAGGGCTAGAAGTGCACATCGGGCACACTATCTGCTTGTTGACGAGGTCTTTGACAACCTAGACAAGGCAAGCCAGGCGGCGGTCGTCAGGTGGTGCGGCGTCATGTCGCAGACTCGGGTGGTGGGTTGGATCACGCACAGCCAGTTTTTGATCGAGCTGGATCCTGGGGAGGACACTGCAAAGGTTCTAGTTGTGACGGCAAAGATGGGGCGGGGAGGGGGGACGGAGTTGTCGATCAACAATGGACGTAGCATTGGCGGAGGTTCTTCCGTGACCGGGTAGCTGGTAGTATGCGCGCTTGTTGGGTAAATATCTTGTTTTTCCAAGCGCGCCAATCGCCAAGAATGAAGGGTATGGAGCTAGACGGATTCTTTTTTGCATCAATGGGAATTCGTGAGATTAATAAAGGTTACGGCCGCCTCGAACTTGACACCACATCTGACATGCGAAATAGTACCTCTCGAGTATTTCACAACACTTCATCGGTAGCGTTTACAGCCCTCCCAACCTCAAAGCTCACCACCCACCTCCCAAACCCTCACCCCTATCCACCCAAAATGAGACCCCCCCACGTCCTCCTCTCCCTCCTCCCCCTCAGCGCCGCCCAACTCCAACCGGTCCCCACCTTCGGCCCCCCTATCCCCAGCCGCGCCAAAATGTTTGTTTACGCCCCCCCAAACCTCCCCCCTAACCCAGCTATTCTCCTCGGCGTGCACTACTGCACCGGCACCGCCCAAGGCTACTACAACGGCAGCCCCTACAAACGCCTCGCCGACGAGAAGAAGTTCGTGGTTGTCTACCCTGAATCACCAAACGAGGGCGGCTGCTGGGATGTGAGCTCTAGGGCTACGCTGAAGAGGGATGGTGGGAGTGATAGTCATGCGATTGCCAATATGGCGAGGTGGGCGGTGAAGAGGTATAAGGGGGATAAGGGACGGGTGTTTGTTATAGGGGAGTCATCGGGGGGGATGATGGCTGTAGGTTACCCCTATACCTGAGCTGAGCTGTGAGTGTGGCGCTAATTATGACCAGAGTATCCTCGCTGCTGCGTATCCTGATTTGTTCAGCGCGGTTATCAACTACTCCGGTGTAGCAGCTGGCTGCTTCTTCACTGACTCCGTTGCCGGCTGGAACGGGAACTGCTCAGGGGGGAGGATGAACTTGACACCTGAAGAGTGGGCGAGGTGGGTGTTGGATGCTTATCCGGGTTATAACGGGACGAGGCCAAGGATGCAGGTTTACCATGGGAGTGCGGATGATGTTATTGCGCCGGCGAATTACAACTACTCCATTGCGCAGTGGACGACCGTGTTTGGGTACCCTGGGACGCCCCTGGAGGAGAAGAGGGATGTGCCTGAGAGAAGGTATACCACGCAGGTGTTTGGGGAGAAGTTGACGGGGATTTGGGCGGAGGGGGTTGGGCATGGGGTGCCGGTGCATGGGGGGGAGGATATGAAGTTCTTTGGGCTGTGAGTGACTGCCAGATGGTCCGGTGTCGGGAAATATGGCGTTATTTTCATGGGGGCGGGCTGGAAGTGAAATCGGTGCTATAAAAGTGATAGAAAAGAAGCCCGGGTATGCAACTGTTTGACCCCTTGCACCATGTAAAAACACCATCCTTGAGCTGATCCTTCGTCAGAAGTATGTCCTTTTCTGCGTCTTCGCTCTCGCCCTATACTCCAAAAGAAGATTCCTCCCTCTCTCCGCTTCCTCGAAAATGTGCCCCAAGCCGTACTTCTCTGGGTTTCGACACATCGGGCAGTTATGAGCAAGCCCGTCATCCTCATCTTCGTGGGGTTGAAACTCCCGAGCATCGTGATAGCTATCGCCATCTTCATCTTCGTACCAAATATCCCCGTCCTCATCCATTTCCGCTCGGTAGCCGGCCATACACAAGGCGTTCGTGAGCAGGCAAACGAACGGGAATCGAGACATGCGTAGTTGACCTTCCGGTGTGGATATCGTATCGTAAAAGAGTGTGATCCCTGGTCGGACATTCTGGTTGTCTCCCCCGTCAACATCACAGTTACAGAGACTTGAATCGCTGTCCGTGTCAGTGTAACTCCGGTGCTGTTTTCGACAATCACAGTCACCATCTTCGCTGCCTGAATCCGTATCGTCATCAGAAGATTCCAGTGAATCATCTGAATCGCTGTCCCTATCAGAACCAACATCATTTGGCGTGTCTCTTTCAGCTAGGTAAATGTGTCCCCTGCTACACCACAAACTAGTTCTTGCAGATCTCCTCGTGTGCTCTGCGTCTTCGTATTGTATAATGACTTCCTCCGGAAAGCCGCACAGGGCACTGCCGTTCTCGTCTGATCCCGAAGGGTAGAACAAGAGGCCTCGAATCCTGTAGCTGCAGGCTCTTGCTACCTCAGGGGTCTGGATATGCCCACAGTAATCATACCATGCTCTTAAAAATCCAGTGCCATGATCGAAATGCTGAATCCAAACAGTCCTAAATATCTGGTGTGGGTCTGAGTCATGGAGAAGAAGGTGGGTGAGCATCGCCTCTTCTCTAAGAAAGTCAAAGCAAACGTCATGGTTCCGACCTACTACCCTTGTCATCATCCTTTCCCAAAACCCAGTCCATACATCGTTTGACAAAGAGTCAGATATGTTAGTATTTGCGCCACACTGAAGAAGCCAGTGGCCCATTTCGTAAGCTTTGAAATCCATACAGCGTTGTAAAGGTGTGCCACCCCAAACGCCATGCCCAGAGTTGATATCTGCACCAGCTTCGCGCAGTATTGAGCCGTCTAGAACACTGTTGCCCATACCAGCCTCATGAAGCGGCGTCATGTAGTTATCTCCAGTATTCGGATCTATTCCAATGGCCCCCATGCCAAAAAGAAGCATTGGAATATCGTTGTAGTAAGCAGCGGCATGTAATAACGACATCGATGATTGGCGTGTAGGGTTCCAATCTGAGAAGCCCACGGAGTGCAGTAGCTTGAGTTGCCATTTGTACCTTCGATGCGCCACAGCGTCTATCAAATCGGCGGGTCTGGATTGGAAAGATTCTAAATCTGCACCATGAAAAAGCAATGACGAGACCGAACGCGAGAACCCGAGCCCAAAGGCAAACAGAACTGCCGGTCTTGAAACTGTCAGCGAGGCCTGCTAGAATACACCCAACGACGTAATCGGTTATGGAATGGTCGACATTACTTACAAGCCCGTACTGCCATTGAAGACATTAGGATCGCAGCCTCTGTCAAGAAGATACCGAAGCAATGCACCACCTCGGAACTTGGTGGAAGGCGAATGAAGCGACTTGTCTTGGTCACTTTCAGTGGTCCTAAAAAGATGCTACAGTTCAACATCAGCAGAGTGACTCAGAATCACTTTTGTGGAAGTACTGCCCCCCCGGACTGTGTCCTGTAAACGGACCTCGAGTAAACCTCTCCGGGTTTCATGATCAACATCATTAACGCTGGCTTCTCCGCTTTCCAGCAAGTGCTTGACTGTAACCATGTCCCATTCATAGCAGGCCTGGAATATAGGAGCACTGGTTGGTCGGATGTTGATGATTGTGATAGCACAATTCATGCCCGGCAAACTCATCCAAGTCCTGGCAAACTGCCTTGCCTTTATCTCGAACTGAAATATCCGTTGACCAAGTATCTTGAGTCTGGCCCTGAATTTTGCGTGGGCCCTCCGCTCATTTTTCTTTGATAGAAGTGCGACGGCCATCCCACCAACGCAAGGTTTTGTGACGGTAATCCCAAACAACTGATCATCCGGTCCAGTGGACCAATGGTGTCGGGCAAAATGCTTCTTCCAGTCGTTCTCGGTCATCAACTGTTCAACCTTCGAAAAAACCCTCTCTGTTGCTGGCTGTGGAGCATGTTGTCGAGGGAGAGATGAAATGTCCCGCGTTTTCCGTACTGCGCTATCGGCTCGCTGCTGGGGAATATCTGATACTGGGGGGGGGATGGCCTGCGCCGACGCTGGTTCTTGGTTTGCCTTATTCTCTCGCAGTTTTGATAAGTCACCGCTCAATTGCTCGTGGGAGCTTACCAGGCCCTAAAGCTTGAATGTAAGCCTTTGCGAATAGTGATCAACTGACTTCTAAACAGTAGCGTTACCTGAACCTTGGTATCATCTTCAATCTGTGACTGCAATATGGACAACAGCGTATGGTCAGCATTTGCTTTGAATTCAGATATCGTATAGTATTGAGCCTCGACGATGGTTTTGACGTCATGAGCTGACTGCAAAAAGTCTGCTCGGAATGCCTGCTGCGCGAGTTGCATCGCGGAGAACGACATCCAGATATGGGAGTTGAGCCGGCTGTGATACGATATCTACGTAAGACAATGGTCAGGAAGTCAAGAGGGATCGACTTACGTATTAAGCATTAGTATGACTGTATCCAAGACCATCTCTGCCTTCCTTAGCTCCTCGATAACCACCGTTGACCTTTTCTTATCGATTAGCGACCACCGCAGCCTCCGACTGAAGTTGCAACCAGGTTTTGGTGTCGAGGACTGCCCAGCAGTGTTGTGCAGTGTCGTGAGGTTCTTCAATGCCCTCTCACTTGCGAGGAGGGAGCTAAGGAGCATGTCCTTGTGGGTAGCTGGAAGAATATCTTCCACGCCCGTCATTAACAAATCCCGGCCGAGAGCCTGAAACTGTTGAATGATCATCTGTAACGAGGCGAGCTTCGCGCTCAAGTTTCTGAGCTCAGTTGGGGCGTTGATGAATGACTGTACGAGCTGGGTCGAAGTTTTTCCGGCCTTGATGCATAGCTCCAAGAGCTGGCCGACGGCCGCCACCGCCCCAACGATCTCGAGAGGCTCCATTTTGCTGTAATCGTCCTGGATGAAGAGAGAAATCCTGAGAGTTTCAGCGAAACTTGATAGTTGTCGGTGTTAATGTTTCTGTCAAGGCGAAGGAACAGCGCATAGACGTCGGGCAATGCATGCAAGCCAAGCGGGGTTGAGGCAGGGCAGTAACTGCAAGTCACCAATCATGGTGAGAACTGAGGTACATAGATGCATGTCCAGATGCCACGGCGGAAGTTGCCGCGGGCTGTGTACCGCAGGCATTTTTCTGGTGAATTGGCGATGTTCGTGGGGGGCATGAGGACCGCATTTCGTGGGAAGCAGGCTCAGACAAGGTAGTGGCTCTGGATTGGTCTCGGAAAAACTAACTCTTCGGGGGCATTTCTTCAAGGAAGGCGCGACGGTAACCCTAACCCACACGACAGCGTGCCCATGGAGCAAGTCCCTAGGTGCAGGAAAAACGTCTATGCAGAACCTTCCGAATCTGGCTGCAAGCGCCGGACATACTTGTGGTGAACATCATGGTCACAGTCTACGATTTTCTCCTGTAACGATCATAGGGCTTTGTGGCGACGTAGTTTAGCGCCCCAATCGGCTATAACCTGAAGGCATGTAGAAACGAAGCGGACGGCCCAGCGACAGAGTGACGTAAGGTGCAGGTACCGGAGTATCTCAAACCCATCTATCAGACAATGCTGTTCATGAAGTTCCCAAACATACCTATGCTTTATAAGAGCTGTGCCCGTCAAAGTGCTTTTATCCCATGTCTTCACAGCATCAGCATCCATATTCAGCCTTGCGGTCGCCACGATGAAGTCCTGGAAGGTTGCACTACTACCCGCACTCGCCAATACCCGGCTGACGGTGGCATTGGATAATGGAGTTGGGTTGAAACCTCATATGGGTTGGAGCAGCTGGGTACCGACAAGTCCCTTCCTGTATGCTTACCGGGTGCTGACTTTGTTGGTAGAATGTCGCTCAATGCAACGCAGCCTCAGCCAGTTATGCCCTCGCAACGGCAGACAAGTTCATCTCTCTTGGACTCAAGGACCTTGGGTATGAATGTGAGTTCTTCTGAGCCCAGTGATTGCTAAAAAACGCGCTCATCCATCCTAGACATCAACATCGACGACTGCTGGTCCACCAAGAGCCGTGACAGCTCTGGAAGGCTCGTACCCGACCCAGCCAAATGGCCCAACGGCATCAAAGCCGTCACCGACAGGATCCACAGCATGGGACTCAAGTTCGGCCTGTACGGCTGCGCTGGCGACAAGACGTGCGCTGGATACCCAGGAAACGAGGGCCACGAAAGGGGTGATGTTGACCAGTTGGTGAGTTGGGGAGTCGACTTCTGGAAGTACGACAACTGCTACACACCCTGCCGTCAAAACCCTCGCCCTCAAACTTGTACCAGCCCGGCCGGTAGCACCAAGACTTGGTACGCGCCCATGAGAGACGCTATTCTCGGAGTTCAAAACACCAAAAAGCTGCATTTCAACCTCTGCAACTGGGGCCGTGACGAAGTCTGGACTTGGGGTGCTAGCTACGGTCACTCATGGAGGTACGTCGTAATCGCCCACCATCAACACCCCTTACCAAGGCTAACAGCTAGCAGAATGAGCGTAGACAACTGGGGCGACTGGGCCAGTGTCGAGCGTATCGGCAGTGCAGCCGCCGGGATCTACCAGTACAGTGCTCCAGGCGGCTTCAACGACCTCGACATGCTCTATCTTGGATCCTCCAAGCTCAACACGAACCAGGAAAAATTGCACTTTGGTCTCTGGGCCATCACCAAGTCTCCTCTCGTACTGGGCTTGGATCTCGAAAAGATTTCCAACTCCACCCTGGACATCATCCGGAACAAGGGTTTGATTGACATCAACCAGGATTCTCTCGGCAAGGCGGCAACAACCTTTCGTCCTCCCGGTGCGCCTGCACCAGTAAATGGCAAGATCTACCCGTATTGGGCTGGGCCGCTGTCGGATGGTGTGGTTGTTGGGCTTTGTGCTGGCACTTCGGCGGGAACCTACAGCGTCAACTTTAAGGATGTCCCTGGCTTGGGTGGCTCTGGATCGTATGAGTGGAGGGAGATGTATACTGGCCAGACTGGGAAAGGGACGAGTGCTTCGTTCAATATCGGCCTGCACGATATGCGCGTCATCAAGGTCATGAAGGTTTAGATGGAAATATGAAATGGCCCCAAAGATAGGCAGTTGGATGGCTACAACCAAGGTTGATCGGGTCTTGGATAGGTAGGTAGTTTAGGGTATTTAAATACAGATGCTTGGTAGGTCGTTAATCATGGATCTGCTGGAGTGAGCCCCGGTCTTCATTCTTTCATCTGCCGTGGTAATCGCACTTTCACGACCCCTACTCAACACCCTTTGTTTACTATCATTACTCTGAATGTGAACAAAGCCTTCTGAACAGATCAACTAGTATTAAGTTTAATTAGTGTGTCTAAATGAGGTCCTTGCCCGCAAGTCCGGTAGGTAAACAGGCCTATAACAAGCCCTCAGTAACCACTCGTCATCATGATGAGACTACCTTACTCTTCAACCCAACAACGGCCTCCTCTCCTCCTCCTCACCAACAACCCCATCTTCATACCCCTCCCCATCTGTCTTCAAGAAGATCACCCGCCACAGACTCCCCCCTGTCAACGCCACATCCAGATGCCTCAGCGCCAGCGCAAGCAACAGCCCCTGCCCAATCGCAAAAACAGCATAATCATACACAACAAACCCAACAGCCTGAAACCAAAACACAAACACCCTCCAGTTCAAAAAATTCCCATCCGGGATCTTGTCCCACTGAAACACCAGCCGCCCCGACCAAGTCACCGAAAGCACAGCAAACAAGACAGCCTGCACCGCCAGCCCGAGCAAGCTCAGCGCACTGTCTTCATGTCTGTGGCGGATGATCTCGCGGGCTTGGGCCCCCATGGCGAAGAAGCAAAGGAAGAAGACACTGGGGTTGATGAACATCATGTGTATCGCTGAGAAGAAACCCAGAACCCATTTGTGGTAGGGGTCGGTGGTGTCGGCGAAGAGGGCGTCGAGGAAGAGGGGGATGAGGGAGATGGTGAGGAAGGAGATGTATATCAACATGATGTTCGATGTGTCTCTGGTGATTGGGGAGTAAATGATGGTTAGAAGTAGTCTGCGTGGAAGTGTTAACTTTGTTCTCTCGGTCGTTTCCATCGAAGAGGGACTAACATTATGATCCAGGCAATCCACACAGCCGTGAAGTGAGCGAGGTTGAGGAGATCACCTAGGTTGGGCGGATCGTGTACGAACGAGTCAGATCCCTCGCAGCGGTTGTTGACTAGGTGGAAGAAGGAGATTGTGAAGAGCTCGGTGGCGATGATGAGGTTGAAGAGGACGTAGTAGAGGGAGATGCCTGTACTATCGCGGCGATGATAAATTCGGGCGATTTGTGGCTCGAAAGATAGAAGTGTTAGGATGAGAAAGACGCTGTTTTTCTCGCCCAAAGGCTTCAAGGTCAGTATATGTGCGGATTGTAGTATGTCATGGGAGTGAGGAGTGTCGATAGATGCTGGTAAGGTTGGCTTACCCTCGAAGCCAGTCTGGGATTTCCATGGCTGGTGGAGAAGGCAGAGACCACCAAAATAGCGAGGATTCTGTGGCTTCGCTCGTTTCTTTTCTTTGATGTCTAGGTACTTATTTGGAGCTAAACAAGAGCCGTATCAAATTAAGGGGTCGGTATTGAGAGGACGAGGGCTTTTTATGATGTTTTGTTAAGGGGTTTTGAAAAAAGAAAAAGAACGGAAAGGCTTTTCTGTTAAGCTCGCGGTGGTGCTGTGTGAGGTTTGGCGCATACGCAGGTCTGTAGGAAAGGAACTCGGACGGTGTTTCCTCTGAGCAGATGTGAGGGTGAAAAGGGAATGGTGCGATCAACACTAAAACCGGGCACTCACAAGCAAACCGAGGATGGTCAGGCTTACTTATGCTACCAATTCTGTGGGTGGCAACGGCTATCCACCATCTAAATTTGTTGTTTGCTAAGGTTCTGAGACCCAACTGTTTGTCGGGCCTGGGGTAAAGATCTGAAGGTGGCGCGGGGTGAATCCGGGCCTGTAGCACATGACATCGCATCCAACTTCGGACTAAGTAAGGTAACAAGAGCTCAGATTCATGATCCTCCCAATAAAACATTTGCCGATATGTCTTAACTACCCAGGTACTATTTGCATGGATTAATGTATCGGGCTTGTCTTCATTGTATGGCTCACCATTGAAAGACTTCATTCACATCAATGATAGCCTCGAATGTCCTGCCTCGGACCCCAACATATGTGGCGTCTCGGATACATGTGGCCAAGCTCAGCTGGGCCTTGCATCCCATATCTCGCTCCTGTTCGGCTTAGATGAAGGCTGAAGTATGAAGACCGTAGTTTGATATTCGAGTTGAATATGGGATTTACAATTGCCGTCAATGCGAATAATGTTTGTGACTGGATGGAGATAGAGCTTTGCACAATTGTCACAATGGTCTGACAGACTTGAGTTGTATAAAGACATCGGCAACATGGAACTTCTTGGACATCACGCCCTGCTTCGTTCTCACTCTCGAATCCAACACACATATCATTATTCAGCACCAGATACACGGCACCATGAAGGTTGCCTTCAAGTTGGC
The DNA here is from genome assembly GCF_035222275.1 of Podospora bellae-mahoneyi. Classification (NCBI taxonomy): domain Eukaryota; kingdom Fungi; phylum Ascomycota; class Sordariomycetes; order Sordariales; family Podosporaceae; genus Podospora; species Podospora bellae-mahoneyi. The sequence continues at coordinate 2,860,522 of NC_085885.1, read as the reverse complement.
TTTAGCTGCCCTGGTGGCAGCAGGCTGTCTTGCGCAAGAAAATAATGCTGGAAAACCCACGGGACCTGTCGAAGGAATCCCAGACGATCTGAAGAATCCCAAAGGCCCTACCGACGGAATCACCCCGGACATGAAGGTAGGTGATCACACAGATTTCAGATTTCAGCTACTTTCATGAGGTTATCACCATCGACTGTGTGACAAATATCTAATTGGACCCTCCCCCTACAGGCTGCTATTGTACACTTTGAGGGCGACACCTGTGATGACAAGAAGAAAAAAGACATCATGGATGAAATGCAACATGCCATGAACATGGCTCTCCGTGCCCAAGAGTTTCTTACCGAGGGAAACTATTACGATCACTTCTTCGCCAAAGGACTCAGGGAAAAAGAGGGCTTCGAAGACGATATCCGTGAAACCTATCGCCGCATAGCAGACTGTAAGTCAACCCTGGTTCCTAGCCCCTTATTCTCCATGTGCTCAATGATCTGACATCATACAACTGCAGTGCTTTCAGGAACCTCTTCAAGCTACACCTTCAAAGTCAACTGCGATAACAACAGCCCGGCCTGCGCACCGAAGAAGAATTGGTGGGCAGCCATGAACGACAAGGAGAAGAGGATGACATTCTGCGACAAGTTCTTCGACACCAATGACATTGGTGAGACACAGCCCGCGCTGGACAACAACTGCGACTCCTTGAAGGATCTTCGGCAAGCCCAACGAACAAGATCTTCTATCATTATCCACGAGGCCTCCCATACAAGATACGCGATGCGTGATAACGATCCGTAAGTTAGCTATATGCGTGTTAGTGTTTGCACCGTTATGAATACTAACTGTCTCCTAAACAGGGCTGTGGATGTTGCCTACGGTTACACTGGGTGTACCAGCCTTCCTCTTGGGTTATTCGACCGCGCATGCGCACCGTATGGTGGGCTGAAAAAGAAAAAGGATGGCAGCTTTACCACTCCAATCTGCGGGAACAATGCCGGTGGCGAAGGGTTCTGCAATGGCGATATGAGCGCTCAGAATGCAGACACCTACTCCCATGTTGCGGCCGGGGTGTTCTTCTCAAAGGAGTGCAACCGAGAAATCCCACATCCTACCAATAATGTAGGGAGCAGCGGTGGCCAACCAGGTAACACGGCGGGTGTTCCTGGTAAAGGCGGTACAATCGGTGTTCCTCCAAAGCCCGCGACTAGAAGACATCCCCGCCAAAGACCACGTCTGAACGCCGACACATATCAGCATGACGCACCTGCAGACTCTGGGTTGAATCAACCTCGTCACCCACTCCGGTCCAGGGATGAATCATGCCCCTTTGTCACCGACGCCATCGTCTGGGACGGCAGTCCAGAGGAAATCGACGCTACCGGCGTCATTGGCTTCGCTCACTTTGGCGACTCCTACGCCTCAGGCATGGGCACCGGAACAACCTCGACCGATAAGTGCCGAATCGGATCCAACAACTACGGTGATCTCCTCAACAAGTTCTTTGACAACAAGGAAATAGTGTACGACCGCCGCTCCTGCTCCGGAGACACAACCGAAGGCCTGTACAAGAAGATCGAAGAGTGGGATCAAAAGAAAGCCGACGAAACCAACGTCATCACGCTCACCATCGGTGGCAACGACTTGGGTTTCTCTGACCTCGTCTGGTACTGCGTCATCACGCCCAACACAGCTCACTGGGGGAGTACAAACCGCAAAAACTGCGAGGAAGCGGAAAAGAAGGCCCGCGCACACATGGATGACAGTTCACCCAACGGCCTGCGCGCCCGGCTGAAGGATGCCTACCTGCGCGCTCTCGGGCGGACCAAGCGCAAGGACACACAGCTCTACGTGGCAGGCTACCCGACCTTTTTCAACGAGGAGACAGACGACTGCGACGGCGCGAGCTTCCACTACTGGTTTGGTGAAAACAGACCTCCCTCCGACTGGCCCGCCAATCGAATCGTCTACCTGACCAAGAGTTTGAGAAAGGAGCTCGACGATCTCGTCAGGCAGCTCAACGAGGTCATCCAGTTCGCTGTGAACGACGCCAACACCGAAGGTGGCCAAGTCCATTATGTCGACGTCGACAAACGCTGGATAGAGGGGGGACATCGCTGGTGCGAGCCGGGCGTCAAGGATCCTGATTCTAACCGCGCCGATACTTGGTTCTTTTTGAGTGGTTGGAAGGATATCGAGCCCAACAACGCCGCCGGGGTTGATGGTGGAGAAGTGGAAAAGGACGAAACGCAGATGCTCATCGAAAGTGGCGAGATCAAGCTACCCAGTGAGGAGACGTGCAACTCTACCGCTAGTGAGGGTCGCGATCCGTACGAGTCATACCTGTGCTACGTGGCGGAGTTGGTAAGGGAGGAGCCGGAGGGAGAGGAGGCCAAAAGAGTGAACGGCGCAAACGATTTCATTTCTGGCAAGGATGGAGCCAACATCCAGGATGTGTCTTGGTACGCGCCTACCAGGCAGATCAAGACTTTCCACCCCAGGACCGTGGGCATGTTTGCGTACCGCGATGCTATTCTGGAGAAGTTGGAAATCAATGGACAGCTGTAATTGCCCTGGCGGCGCACGCTACTTGTTTGGGTCTGACCACTTTGAACGGACTGGCTGGCCGGTCGTCAAGTTGAGACTCCTTTGGCTTTTTGATTTACTATAGAACAAATGACAATTATTAATAGTAGTAATTCCACTGACAATTTCTCTTCTTCATCTTTTTTAACGAATCTCAACAGAGGGGTAGGTAGCTACCCCGCCACAACCAGGTATTTCTCCTCCTCATCCAAGAAGGTTTCCACACCGGAATGAACAGATACTGATATTTCCCCAACCTCGGCACGTCCTCATCATCCCTCTGCAACACCCTATTCGTGAGGAAGGGATAAGCCCATTTCACATGCTTATTTCTACACGGCTTGTCCACATACAACGGATATTCCCAAATGCAATATCTATCCCCTATCTTTGTGCCCCATCCATCCCTGTCGAAATTTCGAGATCCGTATCGCCAGGGAATATTCCGCCACAACTACCCATCAGGATCCGGGCACTGATCATCTGTAATGTTCATAGAATTCTTGACGGTGGCTACCACTCCTTCGACTCTCCGGATCAGGTGAAGAACTACGTTGGCGTAGTCTTCTCGGTCATCGTGCAACTCAAAAGGGTTGAGGTTTTTGGCAGCGGGTATGAAGTGGTCGAGGTAGGTGACGAGTTGGACTCTGGATCCTTCTTCTTTTTTTCATTTTTTTTTTTCGGGTGGAGAGTATTTCCAGCGTTCGACTGTGCCAGGGCTGTTAGAATGGTTGTCCTGATGCCATTCACAGAATGATTTTTCGATTTGCTAGACTCACTTGTACTTGGGTAGTAAAGCAAGTTTGTCCTCAGTGCAAAGCCGTGAACCTCGCAGTAATAGGTCAGGGACCGTCTGGCTCGCCTGTTGAGCCTTCTGGTATATCTCAAGGCATATCTTTCGTAAATTGCTTTTGGACTGCCGTTGTCTTTGCGTTCTAAATAGTCTTTACCTAGCTTCTAGAGAGCTGTCATTCTAGTTAGTGTTGGTTGGTCATTATCATCCCGTTCCGCAACCGCATATGTAGCTTTGCTAGCTGATGATTAATTCGTGGCTTGAGGCTGTGTTGCTGTGACATGAGTGTCAAGTATGATAACGAGTATTAGGTGCCTGGAAAGAGAACCGCAAAATAGCTATTAAAGGATATGGTTGCATGGAATCTCGAGAGCGTAGAGGATGAAGGCAGGGGTCTTAGTGATACATAGGAGACATGCAGCCTCCCGAAGGGCCTCAAAAGACCTCCTGAGTGCGTTTGGCCTTTGTTCCTATATAGAAAATGGTCACACCTTTACCTTGGAAACACGAATGGCCCCAGTGAAGCATGATCTCAAACCTACAAACGTAAACACTAACCTGCCACTGTGATCACTCAGTTGATCAGTTGCAATCGGTGATAACACAACTGCTGCCCCTCTTTGTGGTAATCCCGACCGAGTGAGAAGACACCGCCGATCAGACCATTGTCAAACATGGTCCAAATGCGAAGTTTGGATGCAAATCGGACTGGTCTGAGGTGCCAATCGCTGGCCCTGACCTGGCTGTCAGTCTTGCATGCCGTATGAGTCTTCGGTCTTGGCTAGTGCGAGGCCCGCATGAGGTCATGCACTATGCAATGGACAGGTACATGCGGCCCGCGCTGCCTTATGGAGTTATGGGGGGCAAAAGAGGGGTGAGATAACGGTATGACAGGTCCTAAGAAAACGTTTAAGATGGGATCCAATCCCACTGTTGGAAAGTGAAAGACCCAGGTGAACAGCAAACCGCTGAGGTTCAATGCCCCCTGACCCCGACAGCAGATGACTGACACTCCTGCCAGACAGCGCGACACACGACTGACATTTATTCCAACGAAATGGCCAGCCCTCAGGAATTGAGCAGCACGGAGGAAGACAATCTCCTAGACATCCAACTAAGCAGTGCAGAAGAAGACAACCTCCTTGACCTCCCCTCACCTGAAATCTTCTCCGAAACCCCTACTCATCAATCAAACAGCCCACTCACCATCGCAGACCTCAAGTAACCTCACCTTTTCCCAACAACCCTCAACAAGACCACATCACTAACCCTCTTTCTTGTCAGCCCTGGAACCCCCCTCCTCTCCGTCCAACTCTCCGCACCCCAAACCACTCCCCTCAAAACCAAGTTCGCCATCACACTAAAAATCACCTACACCGGCCTCCTCCTCAACCCGGACAAAACCACACCCCCAACCACCCGCCCCATCACCTTCCGCCCCTGGACAATAATAGCCTGGCACCAAACCGAGCCACAGCGCGAAGGGTTCTGGCTCTACCGCCACCGCCCAATCAACAACAACAACAACAACAACAACAACAACCACGATAACCCATGGGAGTTCACCGAAATGGACGACGGCACAATCTGCACCTTTGCCATCTACGACGACCCCGACAAAGAAGTCCCCGTCTCCAAAGGCGACCACATCACAAACTCCTTCATCAGCCTCCGCCCCGGCGAAACCTGGACCTGGGAGGAGACACTTCAGCAGGAATACTGGAGCTTGCTACCAGATGACGCAGTCCCGACCGACAGATTCAGGTTTTGTTTCAAGGGCGCCTACGTCGACTGGTGGGACTGGGGGGATTTGGAGGAGCATAAGCAGGCTGGGACGACGGTCTTGCTGCCGTGCTTTGAGGCGGCGAGGTCGATTGAAAGGGAGACGGACAAGAAGATGCCTGCTTTGGTTGTTCCTGGGGCGGACGAGGGGGTTGAGTTTGTTATCGTCGATGGTTCTACACAGGAGGGTTCTGGGGGTCTGACTTCAGAGATTAGTGAAGGCATGGAAAGCCCCGTCAAGAGAATATGATGATGGACATTTCCACCTTGTATATCTCGGCGATCCAGAACAGAACTCTCAAACTTGCACCCAACAAACTGAATTTTGGGTCAGTTGAACGAGTGCACAGCGGGGCGCATGAAAACGCCTTGGTCGGTTGTTGACGACCCAAGGTTCTTGTTGGTCAGTTGGTCGGGGTTAGCCAAGATCTATCAAGATGCTTTCAAGCACGCCTCGCTCCCGCCCGGGTTGCAGTGGAAAGAAATTGCACTCGGTTGAAGTGCGGGGGGATCTGTAGGTTGGTGTTGGTGCTTGGCCGTCAACAGTCAACATAAGTTACCATTGACTGCTTCCACACAGATGTCAGGGATAATATGACCTTTGGAAAGGGCGGGAAAGCTTCGGTTTTAGCGGGTGTCGCAGCTGCTCGTGAGGGACATAACTATGGATTTGTCGGGAAAAGGTTGGATGCTGAATAACAGAGCAAGAGCGACGCGGGCTATACACTGATACACCTCGGGAGGCACCGAGACATCCCATGCACAGGCCGTTTCAAATGGCAGGTTTTGCTGTCAGGTGTGCACGCTCCCCCTTGCCGTCCTGTCTGCTTCAAGTGCTGTGACCAAGCAGCTGATATTCCCATGTCTCAACACCATCAAACGTCAAAGATGACATTTCGCCATGTAGCATGGCAGTCATATTCCAGCTTCGAGGTCATTCACCCACTGGAAAATGGAGCCTTGGAAAGTAAGGAAGTCTCCAACGCGGTGTATATGAGGGGCATTCACCACCCTCAAATCTCCATTCTAGACACCATACCATTCTCCAGGTAAAAGCACTAGCACAGTTTTCCAAATCCAGCTCTTTCCTCTGTCTTCAAATGACGCCATTTGGAAACACGCCGAAGAACAAGTGCAAGGTTTTGTCAAAGGTTCTGTCAAAGGTTCTGTCAAAGGTTCTGTCAAAGGTTCTGTCAAAGGTTCTGTCAAAGCGTCCCTGCTATCCACACACGCTTCTATAACGTATCGTTAAAGGTCCATCACCTATGTTTCAGGGCTCTACCCCAAGTACGCACAGTAATCGCTATTATTCATTCACGACATGGTAGAGTATCACGCGGCTAATCATCTACAACTTACTCCCTCCGTGTTGCTGCTTCTTCGCCAACGCTCTCAAATCCTTCCTCAAAATCTTCCCTGACGGACTCTTGGGAACAGCCGCCAAAAACACAACCCCTCCCCTCAACTTCTTATGACTAGAAACCTGCTTCGCAACCCACTCCTGTATCTCCTGCCCCGTAATCCCCTTTTGATCCCCCACAACCACATATGCCCTCGGCACCTCGGTCCCCTCCTTCTCATCATCTACCCCAATCACAGCCGCGTCCAAAATCTTGGGGTGGCTGATCAGCAGCGCCTCCAGCTCCGCAGGCGCGACCTGATTGCCCTTGTATTTGATTAGTTCCTATCGCTTGTCAGCACGCTATCCCACTTAATCTTCCATGATCTTCAGTGAAACAAACCTTCTTCCTATCCACCACATAAAACAAACCTCCCCTATAAACAGCCACATCCCCCGTCCTAAACCACCTCTCCCTCCCCACCCCCCCATCCGCAAACCCCTCCCTATTGGCCTCCTCATTCTGCCAATACCCCTTCGTAATCATCGGCCCCCTAACCCAAATCTCACCCTCCTTTCCCACCTCCACATCCCGCCCCTCATCATCCACAATCCTCGCCTCTATCCCCGCAACCAAAGCAGAAACACTCCCACTCTCGTCATCCTCAAACTCGCTCCCCATATTCAAAACAGTAACACTCCCCGTCGTCTCCGACAAACCCCAAGTCTGCACCAACCTCCCCTTCCCCAGCCTGCCCCCTCCCAACTTTTTCTTCGCCGCGATTTGCAGCTCCCTCCCCATCGGCGCCGCGCCAGAAACAGCCTGCTCCACCGTGGCAAGCTGATCTGTCACCATCGGCGACTTTGCAATCAGCAAGAAAACCGGGGGGACAGAAAAGAAGTGCGTGACTTGATACTTCTTCATGTAAGTCAAAAACAAGGGGAAATCAAATCCCCTCATCCAGTACACCGTTCCCCCTAGGTAGAAAGGGTTGACAAAATAGCCTTGAATTCCCGCAATGTGCGCGGCAGGGAGGTGGGCAACTGTTCGGTACACCAGCGGCAAGTTCAAGCGGGTGTAAAAATCTCGGTTGGGGGAGAGGACCAGTGCTGCCTCGGCGACCATGTTGGTGTGGGATAGTTTACACGCTTTTGGGGGGCCGGTGGTGCCTGAAGAAAAAAGGAGGCAAATTATTGAGCTGTCGAGGACATGACGGGAGGTGATTTTAGCCCAGGAGAGGGAGCCAGATGAGGTGAGGGGGGTGGAAGAGTTGGTTGGGGTCAAGACGAGAGAGCCGCCGGGCAGGGAGGAGTAAACCACCACGTTGCGGGAATCAAGACCGGTGAGTTTAGCAGCGGCTACGGCGGTGGCTTCGGTGTCGGCGTTGCAGAGGATGACTTTGACGCCTACTTGGCTGACCTGGGCGGCGAGTTCCTTGGGGGTTGAGCCGGGGTTGGAGGCGGAGAAGACGCCGCCGGCGGCGATGGTGGAGTAGAACAGAGAGGGGAGGAGGTAGTGTCCCGTGGAGATGGCGAGGACGACATCTTTGTTGGGGCCGTTGGCACCGATGCCGTACTCGTTTCGGAGGATGGAGGCTGTTGACTTGACGAGGGTGCGTAGCTGAGATTTGGTTATCTGGTTGTTGTCTGGATCCGCTGCGTCGGCGTGGAGGATGGAAGTTTTCTCGGCCAGGGTGTGTGGTGAGTCTGTATCACTGTTAGCCTGTGTAGGTCGTATCAAGGCGGGTGGGCAAACCAAAGAGAAACGTCAAGAGGTCAAGCTCAGGGTGCACCGCGTTGGTGGCAGCCTTGTAGATGGTCCCATCCCTGGTTTTCTCGACGATGCTACCCATTGTGATGTTTGATTGATGGTGGGAAGCTGTACAGATTGGTCTGTTCAAGACAGAGAGAGCATCTACGTCCGAGACGTCAATATATCCGAGAAGCGGGGCAGGTGTCAAATCGACACTATTCCTAGTTGGATTGCATCCTGCAGCCACAAAACCTGGGGTAACAGGGTAATCAGCGGGACGAGCCTCGGTTCATTGTTGGGGTCAGTCAAAGCTGATGCGGGGGATCGACGAGCTGGCTCCAAGCTTTGACAACTTGGGGAAGTGATGACCTTGGCAGCTGAAGATGTGGTCCTGGTTAAATTTCAGGAACGTTTTGATGTTTCTCGAGTTTACTGGGCCTGTAAATAATGTTGTTGAGCTATTGCTGTTGGCATGTTACCTAGGTATGAGAGAACGGTGGTTGACTGAACAAAGAACAATGAAACCATTCTCCCACCTCTCTTGAAGCCTTCCACCCCTTTCTTCCCCTGCCGAGCCGCCGTCCTCTCGGTCACCTGCTCCAACCCCTCACATCACAGAACATAAGTATTTAAAAGAGACTACAATATAAGATTAAGGATTTGTAAGCCCCTCAGCCATTCTCTCATCTCTTCGTTACGCCCTTGAATATGCGTTTTAGGTTCATTAACTATCCTTTTAAATATTCCGGAAGCATATTTACTACCTTCAAAGGTCCTTAACTTCTTTCAAGGTCTATTACCTGTCTGTAAGAACCCACCGACTTGATCGCCTCTGCTACCTCCCCTATCTTATCCGGATCACCAAGATGCCCCACCGGAACGGCCCTAAAAAAAGAGGTCAGATACCGAAACAAGGGGTCCAACCTCATGGTTGACTCCGTCGCCGATCCCTCCACTACCCACGGCTGGTTATTCAGATCGAGCGCCGGATCGGCGCCAATAAACGTCGCATTCACATCCACCACTTCAAACATAACGTCACACGCCAATAAGTTGACATGTCGAGGAAATCTTGCTCTACAAAGGTGTTCGTGGACACAGTCTTCCCTAGATTCCCATACGGCGCGACACATCGTAGATGAAAGGCGATTGACGAGATCATCATGGCAATGAGGCCAAAGACAAGAACCGGAAGTGCGGTCCAGGTATAGATGATGTATGTGTCATCATCCCCTGCGTCCCCAAGTCCATGCTCGTCATTTGACTTTCGTAGCATCAGTTCGAGTGCTATTATTGATCCACCCAAGACTGAAAAGAGTGCTACTCGTGAGAAAGGGTGAATGGTGGCAGGACGAGGTAGCACTGCTGCCTTTTCATTGAAGCTTCGGGTCCTAAACTGCGGGTGGGAGACGTGGCGAGTGTCCAAAATGACGAACCTCTCACAGCCTAATCCGGCGCCGTCAATCACCACCGACTTGAACGATGTGTCGTGGAGACGACGCTCGAGTGCATTGTTCCTTGCTGCCGCGGAGAATTTCAGTCTCTGAACCAAGTCCTGGCTGTGAGAGACGAGTGCTGCCCTCCCGGCAAGACTTGTTGGGTTGCAAGGCAGTATTTCTCCTTTAGGAGAAGAAAAATGAGCACGGCGCACAGCGCAATGCAGGTCGCAGTCAAGCCAGTCATCCAACGTGCGGCCCATGCCCAAATAACCAGACGGTCGTCATTAATGGAGAGAGACCAAAAAGAGCTTATCGAGGCGGGCTCCAGAAGCAATAACTTGCCCAGCATGGCGCCAAATTGCTGATAGAACTCTGCTGCCGCTCGCTCAAGAACATGACCATCGTATAACTCGAGAGCTTTTTGGCTCTGATGGAGACCATGCCGATATGGTAGGAGGGTCCCCATCACCTTGTTCACGCTAATGTTACTGCCCCCAACCTCTATCACGTGTCCATGCATTCTGTAGGCCAACTCGAGGGGGTTTGTCTCAAAGCTCTTCAGAAGAGTCGACAGGAAGTCCAGAGGCTTGATCGTACTCAAAGTTCTTTGCGCTTCTGGTTCCTCCAGGTTGGCGGTCTCAATAATCTTGGTTCCATTTCGCACCAGACTGATGTTCTTGATGGCATAACGTGGCCTACACAAGAATAGCGTTGACTTCTGCAGTTTGGACTAGAACGGAAGGATCATGTCGCCCTTGTTCCAGCAGTCCGAGATGCTTTTGGAAGACTGTCATCCCTGATAAAGGTGAGATCGCCAAACATGACCAAGGCCTTCTTGCTTTCCTCGCCCGCCAGTCCCTCACGCTGTGCTGAAGGGAATCTTGCGATTACCATATTGCAGCTGTTTTTGGTACCACATTCAGCGGTCCATGGGGCTGGATCCACAGACACGTGTGCGATGTTGCAAGTATCTGTCACAAGGGATATGTTCAGGATCAGAACAAAAACAACAAGAAAGGCCAGAATGACAACAAGTCTGAGGTATCGGGGCCTCCATGGCAATGTTGTACCCACTTTCGATGCATGTTCTAGCATCTCGAACTCGTCATTGTCTGAAGCTTCGCCAACTGAGGATGCTTTGACCGATATGGAAGGGTGACGATATTGGTGGTTGTTGTCATGTTTTCAGCGGTTATGACCATCAAAGGTGGATGATTGAGGTGAAGAGTTCACTGCAGCGGCACGTTCAAGAGAGAAGAAGCTGCTAAAGAACATGTCAAGGGCCTTGATTTCACCTTGCGCCTCACAAATTCCGAAGCTCTCGGATGATCGCTTCACCCATCCAAACGAACGCTGGGGGACCACAGGCAGCAGACCATCCCCTGTAAATCGACAATGTAACTTCCCCTCGTCTTTGATTGGATCATCATGCGTCTTCCCCCTTGTCAGACTCGACATCTGCGTGTAGGACAAAACTTGAACCACTATGCACCTCGCAGAGAGCAGGCCTTGAAAAGATGTTTGGGCGTTTCGGGATAGTCGAGAGGCCTTCAAGGACAAACTAAAAGATCATCAAAGATAGTCGGATCGACTCAAAACGTAGTCGAGAGGCCTTGAAAGGTAGCCAAGAGGCATATTGAACATCTTTGAATCACCGATATTTTGTCACAGTTCCTATTCCTCTGTCGACTGTGTGTTATGTCGCATACTGTGCTACACCAGTCCTTGGCGATCGGCCTTGGTACTGTAAAGCTTGATGCGGGGGACCCCTTTCCATCCAATGTTTGGTATCGCCACCAGCTGATTTCTAGGCCCTGGGGGATAATCAGACCGGGTTAGGCGCAGATTAACAATAAGCAAACGGACGGATCGTTGTCGACGGTGAGTTCAACATCCTAACAGAACTGGGATACATGGGTCGAACAGTGTTGTTCCTTGCAGAAGGGATCTTTGAAAGGTCTGAGCTTTCAAAAAGTCAGCGCAGTTTCTTAGTACTTTTGGACGTTGACGTAAGGAAATCATAAATGACATAGTGCCTAGACTGCGCCACCTCGCTTGCACCTGGATATAGTGTCTTACCAGACATTGTAACACGGCCAAACACAGCTATTGGCCGAACATGGTAGAATACTGACACACAGAAACTGGACCGGATGAAGTGATGTTGATCTCAACACGTCCCGGCTCAACCAAATGGTAAGGCCTGGGATCGGGCGACTCAGAGTTCAGCCGTTCCTTGATGAAATGGGCGCCTGGTTGGCTGCCTTAATTCATGAGATCGTGTATAGGAGAAAGCCCAGCCTGTACTCTGTAGAATCGTGGGTGTCTTGGCCTCAAACACTTTCCACATCCAGTTCATAGTGAAGATCTCAGTGACTTGAGTTGGTCCGTCTTACTCTTCTGTCTTGAATAGCTGGAAGATCATGAGATAGGAGGCGCTGGTGATCAGCAAGAAGAGACTCGTTATGTTGTAATCGTCCAGTTCAGTCGCAACATAGGCACTGCTTCGTGACAAGTTCTTGTGGCACTAAAAAAGTATAAAGAGAGGAGACTCTTCGACTTGGAATGGCTATTTTCTCATCATCATCAGCTTCAGTATTCAAAGAAACACAAACACAGAGCTCACAAACACACATCTTATCCATCCACCAAAATGCAATCCAAAGCTCTTATTCTACTCCTGACCGGCCTTGTGGCTGCTGTTTCGGGTGCCGCGGCGCCAGCCAACGAAGTCGAAATCATTGAGGAGTCTACCGGACCTCTGAATGCTAGACAGGCAGACATCACCTGGCAGGCTACTGGAGGCTGTAAGACTGATTGGTATGTGCTCCTTTCTGTCGAGTGGTGTATCAGGCAGATCCAAAATGCTAACCACATAACAGGGCCAACCGTTGCAATGCTGCCTGCCGCGGTGAGGCTTCGCAGCGATCTTACTCCTGCACCAGCATCAAGTCCCGCATCTGGCGTCAAAGCTGCGTCTTTGGCTGGAGCGTGTGTGATTGCACCTGTGTCCGCTAGAGGCCAAGCCCTTTCGGATGTCCAACTTGGGCTAGGAGGAAGTGGAGGTTCGGTTCAGTGAAAAGCAAGGTTTCAGGTTGTCGGGTTTAGGGTTATTAGTCTAGGGACACTCCTTTGTCAGCTGAGTCTTCTCGAATTGTTTTCTTGGATGGTAACCGGTACCTTGAGGGTGGATTGGCAGATACACACATGGAAGAGCAATACAACCACCTCACTCTTTTACATAGCTCCCCTGTGATTTTGGTTCGCCAGTTGGCTGGTCCGTGTTGCCCAAGATTTGCCAGGCCATGGTCGAAAAATGCTGTAAATGGTTGCTGCCTGAATGAACGAGTTCCATGTGTGAACCCTGAAAGTGGAGACCGCCCACTGGCTCTCTGGTGCACACTGTTCGGGTGGAAGAAGCACCTGAGCACTCCTGCCCCTCCTGTTGACCTGCCTTCATCAGAGTCAGAAACAGCTCCTGTAGCGCGGTATGTCCCCACCAGGATTAGTTTCTGAATTTGTCCATGGCTTGTTGGCGGGGCAGGATAGGGTGATGACGGTGCGGCTTAACGAAGCGGACAGGAGCAGAGGCTGAGCTGTAGCGGGGGGACAGCTATTTACTTTATAGGTTGCGGCTGAGGCTGGGTATCACAGGCCTTGATGACAGTGCTGCCGCCCAACGTGGAGGCATCACGCACAGTCTCAACTGTCTTTTTGGGGGGTGCCACGAAGTTGTCATCGGGAGGGATTTAAATTGAAGATGAACGTGCGCAAAGAAGCCACGATATAATCAAGACCCAGGCTAGATTCTTTAACGTAGTCAACCTGACTGTTGGTAAGATTAACGCCCGGGGTAGGTTCTTTGCTACAGGGAGGCTATCGAGATGGTCATCGTGCTGCCGGAGGTAAGCTTTGTCAAGCTCCAGTTGTCTCTGAAACTCCTTCATAGCGGGCATCGCGGCTCAGTTGAGTTCTGGCCAGTTTTTGGCTCACTGCTTTGGCTTCTATAATGAGGTGATCCAGCTTAGACATACTGGCTGAACCGGCAGTCTCTTTAGTACGACAGGCAAGGTTGATGCAGGCAAGAAGACTCGAGCAGGATAGACAGCTCGCTTTCTGGGTAGAAGGCTTGGTATGGTGGGTGCTGTAGTGCGAGTCGCTTGGTGGTGCAAGTTGCTTGGTAGTGGCAGAATTCCTGGGCGAGAGCCGCGGGGCTGCGCGCCTCGATAGGCACTTGTTCGGTTGGTTTGGCTGGTGCTGCAGAAACCGCGTTTTTCGACGTTGGCAGGCAATTGAATATTGGTTTGATTTGGCCAGAATCGAGCGATCTGATTAGTTGGTGATCTAATGATCAGAGTCGGTCGTCGAAGGGCAAATGAGAAGGGTAGGTTTGTTGAGCGAGCTCCACGGTGCCTGTGGTGGTACTTCAAGTTCAAAAGTCCATCCATTTCTTTGCCTACCTTCATTTCGCCCACCAGCCCACACTATGACGGCTTCGTCACACCGTCACCAGTCGTCCTTGGAGGATATAATCGACTTTTGCGAAGCCGATCCCATTTTCGAAAACAGCCAGCAACGCGCCCAGGCCGTCAGCAAGTTCCGCCGCATCGCCGCATCGTTGCATACTTCGAAACCACCAAGCAACGGCTAGCTTCTTCCAAATATGTCGACGGATACAATCGCCCAGCCCTCATTCGCCTTACGTTCGAATATGCACGCTCGCCGAAGTCACAGGACAAGTTTCTCAAAGCTTTTTTCCAGTCGCTCGGCCTCGGAATGGTCGACGACTACGATAGCATCGGCCTTGGTAACGACAGCAGGGTCGCCAGTTTTCGCGAGCTGCTGTTCGGTTTTGCCGATCACCTTATTCACCACTTCTTCCTCTCATGTATGTTACCAGTCTCTGAGACCTCTAACTCCAATTTTCTTCTCATTAACAGCTAGTTTTAAACAGTACGGGCCGCCACAGGCAAAACACCTCGGCCAACACCTACCTACCATATCGCGGAGGAAACCTAGTGCAGCGGCTATCAACGGCAGATGAAGAGATTAGTGTGGTCATACCGCCTTATTACGGGGGTTGCTGACCAACTCAGTATGCCCAAGGTTAATGATCAGATCATCACTGCTATAGCAAGAGACAAAGGATCAGGCCCTAACAAGGAAACTATACTTCATCAAGGTCATGCTCCATCACCGGTTATGAGGGATGAGCATTTTACTGTTAGTCGAGCTGCAGTAACATAGATATGCTCTTGTGAAGGAGCGAAAACGGTGACACAGAAGTTTAAACCCAGCGTAACCATCATTCTATACAATGGCGAAATAAGGAAAATGGCGACTAATAGAGAAAATCACTACTGCTTGCACCCTCGTGATCGATATAGTTTAATCATCGGCTTCCGAAACGAGAGCCTTCCACATCTTACTATAGAACCAAGAATGAGCCCCAATCCCTAGGGTTAAGACCTCTGTGCCACCTGAAAGGTTGTATTGATGGGGTAGGTATTACCAGATGGAAGGTGCCTTAATTGCATATCTCAAGCTGGAAGACTAGAATCACACTGCGCGCGTATAATAGAGAGGCGCTCTTATTCGTGACTACCCCTGAGCCCCTCACTGGTGTTGCATCCCTAGACCAATGTTATAAACAGCACTTGTTGCCTCAGGGACAGATGCCAAGAGGTGAAACCGCTTAGAGATTGCCATTCTTGGATCCTTTGTGTGCCGGTGTAACCCTTCCTGTGCGCAGCATTATGTTTGCAAGCTCGACTGCACTTATACAAGGCAGAAAGTCTAGGTGTGGGTGACATCACTGTCTAGAGCCAAGCGAACCTCAGCCAGATAGACTCACTATGAAGCTACACAAGTAGTGAGGTTACTCTTCGGATCTACTTACGGAAGCAAATTTACGGAGAGGATACGGCAAAACCACAGGAATGAGCCACTCAAAGTGGTTTGTCGATTTTGAAACAATAACCCGTCTTGTATCCTATAGGGGCAGGTTGTGGCTTCATAATGCATGCCAGATTCTGCAACTATAATAATAACTTGTATTTGCGTATCACTATTAGGATCGGCGTTTCTCAGTCTTCTGTTTAAAAATGAAAAATGGAAACCGAGCAGCAACTAGCTTACTGAAGCCAGTAAGAGTGAAAGAACTACGGGATATCGGGTAGTTCAAGAAAAGTCACTTTGAAAGCCAAAACCATGCCAAACAAAACCCGCACCCGCCTTAGCGTTACAGCCCACAGATGTCATTCACAACTGGGTATCGTCAATGTCTCTGTAGAACTGTGACGAACCAAGGGTTCAGATCTTCTGAAAGGGATACTCAGTTGAAGATAGTTTCTCAATGTCTGGTTCCGCCAAGTCCATGATAGCGATCACTGATTACTACTTAACTGGTTACGCTGGTTGTGGCTCGTCTTCCGTCCTTGTACTGCATCTTGTGTTAAAAAAACACAACATTTTGTATACAAAAGTACAAATCCATCAACAACTCAGCACGTATAATGTGTATTATTACAGAAATCATAATGTAAATACTTTCGTGTACCAAGGTTTGATTCACGTAAATTTATTTACACGCATGCACTATAAATGTGGTTGTTGAAGATTTATATTTTGCACGTTCACACCCGAATCCACCATTTTTACGGCCACGTAGTCTTGGTAACAAAAAATCAGTCGTATTCTTTTGCGTTAATTCGTGAGATGGCGTAGTTTTTCTCCTTCTTTCCAACTTGCGAGTTCCTCCCGTTCTTCTTACTTTTCGCAACATGTCTCCTTCCAATTCTTTTCGTTGTTTTTAAACTCGGAGCCAAACTAACTGTCTACACCCAGCAACTCAACCAGATTATCTTGCAAAACGACGCAGTGGAGGCAGAGCTAGAGAAGGCAAAAGAACTGGCTGAAGCAGCCAACGCCAAGGTTCAACCGTAAATAGAAGAAGGTGTGGCTTGAGAAAATGTCTCGCGCTGTGTGGCGCGGCCTCGATAATGTGGAGGAGTTCGAAAAGCTCGAGCGCAGGGAGGCTGCTGGCAGATGGTTTCCCTTCTGAGTCTGCCTAGCATCTCGATCTGTAATTAGGTCCTTGGGCGCTCCCGCGGTCATATCGTCGCTGGTAGCATCGCCGTTAGGTAGTCACCCATTAAAGAACGGCAAACCCGGCGTTACCCAGTACCCCAAGCCATCTCCTCTCAGCCAGGAACCATCTGTTCTGGGCAGCAGCCCTTCAATAAGCCTCAGGCGATAGATCGTAGAAGCAGCGCTACGCAGGACGTTCCTATCCTAATATTCCCAAGTCTAAATGCGCGATCCAGAGTTTAGTCTAGTAATAAGGTCCTGAAAAAGAAAAATTTGCTATTCATACCTTTTGTACCTGTGTATACACCAAAAAAAAATAAGTACCATCGTGGATGATGGCTAGCAGATATAAAGCCTAACAATACAGGATTTTTACCCAAAGTTTTTTGTCAACTTTGTTATGTCCGTCTTTGTGTTTTTCCCATTTACTATTTGGGCGTTGAGCACCGGATGCTTTTAAGGCTGCCGAGGACGAATCCCGCAGGTGTAGTTATTGTCCGCTCAGTATGCGGAAGACCTCACCAGCCCATGCAGCCACCTGAGCGACCTCAATACTAAGGAATCAAACCTCCGCACGGAATCGAGCTCACCGTGGACAGCAGGGGTGAAAATGTGGATAAGTACTCGGTATGACGGCTAGAGTCACCCTGTGGCCAGCTTGAGTTGAAGTAATAAAGTATGTTGTACCAGGCACGCGATTCGGATCTTCGTTGGGTACAAACATCAGCAATTTGATGTCGGCAATGGAGAGCAGAACATAGGTATGCTCTTCCATAGCTATATCTTAGGCATATGATAGGTACCGGGAGGAGACTACATTGCGACCTACATATGTTTAAAGATACAGTTCTGCATCTATGTAGCGGGATTTGTCTTTGAGATGAGACAGATGACAGCGGTATTTGGCGTAGAGCGTATATCAATAAGCGCTTGAAGCAGCTTATATGATATTCGCGTTATCTGAGCTAGATGTTAAGTAGACCATACTGTAGCCAGAAATGGCTTCACTTTCTAGAACTTACATCCGCAACACCTATAAGTACAAGGATAACATCTCTCAGGGCTTCTAGTTAACATCTCTCTCTCACACACGCAAACACATACATACACACAAAATGACAGGAAAACAGACCAAAGTGACCAAACCTACCAAGAAGAAGCTCCATGGAATTAAGCCCCCGCTTTCCGAATGCCGAGAAGGGTGTCAAGAAGGATGCCGAGGAGGATGCCTGCAAGATGCTGAGCAGGATTCTGAGCAGGATTCCGAGCAAGATACTGAGCCGGTTGATCAGAGCTTCCTATCCTGGGTTAAGGATAGGGAAAACCCGGCAAACATATGACTTCGGCTCAACAATTAAAGATACTATCACCGACTGCTCAAAAAGATGTTGATGACAATACTAAACTTTTTAGCTGGACAAAAGGTAATATTAGGAACAAATGGGTCCTTGTACAACATGGGCCAATAAATTCTACGGTATTCCGACTCAAGCGAGGAATTGAAGTCGATTCGGTGTTTATAGAGAACATTTCAAATCACCTCAGCCGACCTGGCCAGCAGAAAAGGAGTAGCGTGGGATTTTTCCTCCCGACGAACCATGTCCAATAAGATTACTGAACCCTATTTTCTAGCCCAAGGCCAAAACCACGTCCAAACGCAAAAACATCATTCAAAATATAAAGATGAAATTCCTGTCACCTACTGAACCAAAAGTTACTACGAGTTGGGAGACAAGGTCAACTTTCCGACGGCTGTGGGGCAATAAAATGTTAATTATGCAGGAAGATATCAAGATAGGCGAACACACCGTAGTTCCTGAGGGCGGAAGTGCTCCTCGACACTCTTCGCTTCCCCTATTAAGAACAGACTTTGTAAACGTGCGGATAGTAAATAATATATGGAAGGGCAAATGTGTAGGTTAGAAGCGATTATATGATGGGAGTGAATCAGCAAAGGAAAGTAGATAGAAGCCGGAAATGGCTGCCCCTTATGTAGAGGAGAACCCCGTCGCAGAGATATTCGGTTTTAGATCCTGCGTGAGCCGTGTGGAGCCCAACAGATTCTTTCCTCAAGGGCTATTTATGGCTTCTGCTGAAATATTGTGTTCAACTTGTTGTTCTTGACGAGCCCTGCGGCTTCGGAGGACCATGTGTTCAAAACCTGAGCGTAGACTAAGCACAAGGGAGCCGACCCTGAGCCGTCTGAGCAGGCCTGATTAAAGCGGCGGGACGAGCTAATTACGTTGGGGATTGTGTGAGGTTCATATTCGTCGCCGACTTACAGAAGACTGCAGCACCTAAGCAGGTTGCATAAACTGTGTATGCCTTTTCTTTCAATCTCAGTAGTATGGAGACGCATCGCGAATCCAGAACTCTCCCATCTGCGAACGGGCGGCCTCCCACTTAGTCGAAAGTTCGTGAGCGGGTGCTGTTATCCGGAATAGGTACTCCACCGCACACTCGCTGGTATGAAGCATGGCAAAGATTTATTTTTTGAGATGTGTATCAAACAAGGTAGACTGAAAGATTGCCTGTGATGTCTTCACTGGTGATGCCTTTTCCACTCTTAGCGCTCAATAGTTTAGCACTTGCTTTGCAAAGCTCCTTGGGACGCCTTCATCGTGACATTGGCAGATATCAGCTCGTAAGTTGAACCTATGAAAGCCACGCTTGGTGGAGAGTGAGGTCAGGCCATCGCCGTTGGATGCCTTACTACCTGCAAGGTTCTCTTGGCCGAATGATAGTCGGGATGGGCAGAAAAGCGGTCGAGGTAAGATTTAATCACCCCACAATGCTTCATTCCCTTGGCAGTACCAAACCCAAATCCCAGGGACGCGGTCAACACGTTGTCAATGCAGGGCACTTTTGTCCTCTAACAACTCGCCCGCTGCGGCGTCCGTCATCCTAAAGCTCGTCTCCATTCCGGAAGGTCGTATAAGCAGGCCCCAATTTTATGTGCGGCTACGAGTAAGCATTGAGACCCAAGACATGACAGCAAGCTTGACTGCGCCACAAGCCTCATTAGCTAGTCTGTCTTAGGGCTGGATGAACTCGGGACATTTGAGCGGTTCCTCATCGTTCCAAGGCGCTCTCTTGCTTTTAAAACGTCACGATGGACTCACATGCACCCATTGTGTTTCTTGTTTGCGCTGCACAATGACGGTGTGTGTAACTGGTGAGAGCTGATGGGTTTCCGCTTCAGGCCAACCGTCGTGGTGGTTTCCAATGTCCTGATTGGCGCACCAGTAACTCTCTGTCTTCTTCAAGGCACAAGTCACATGATTCAAACAATCAATTCAATCGGAACCATCCTCATCGGGTATGGTGTAGCGGTAACATCGTTGACTCTCACTTCTCAGAAGTGCCTGTTCTCTCAACAGCCCCGGGTTCGACTCCCGGTATCCGAGTCCTTTCTTTTGCATTTTTTTGGTCTGTCGAATCTCCCAGCTGCTTCTATCGAGATCGTGTACAAAGGGGGTTGTTATGGAAGCAGACACACACATAAAGATGTGATAGTCCAAGTGGTGCTTATGTTTTTTCGCATGTTGTGTCGAATCTTTTTTTACCTCATGTGGTCCGTGCTTGGTAAGATTGACGTTGTGTTGGTCCAGGCACAAAGCTTGGCATTCTGGGGACGGAAATTTTGGTCGCTCAGTTGCTGGTGCTGTCTCACACACCTCAGCAACAACCACCTGCTTTCGGAGCAAACTGACCACAACATCAGCAACTCGCTGGAACATGCAGCTGTCGAGAGGAAATCACTACCCGAATGCGAATGAGAGCTCGCCGGCAAGCTGCGAGAACTCGGCCACCTCTCCCCACAGGCCTGCCCAGCCTCCAATGATGAGCGCGGGGAACTTGTGCATCGGTGTGACTGGGCCGAGGTCGTGCGCCGCCGACGACACCATTTGGTGATCGCAGGAGGCCATCTCAGCTCACAGAAGGCAGTTTCCCCGCGTCGGTGACAGGTTGTACCTTACGAACCGGCCACCCAGTTTACCCAGGATAAATTATCGAATATCGAAGCATAATACCGCATATTGGGGGTCTGGCCCCCCGCGTCTTTGGGGAACGTGCCTGTCGTGCTCGCCGGGGACAATGGATGATGAGAGAGCTTCTGGAATTTCGTAACCGAGAGCCAATGACAGGTGCCACTCGCAGCCACGAGGAAGCAGGGCCGGCGGCGAAGGTGGTCCAGACGCGGGTGGGGATGGATGCATGCAGGGCTCAGTGAAGCTAAGAAAAGCCAAGTTTGGACAAGCGGCCCTAGCCGGCCCCCCCTCGTCCCTGATGGGCAATTGATTGACAAGATCTGTTGGCACCGGAACCAGGCATCCCACTCGCAGGGCAACGAAAACCGGCGCGCTGGATCTGCCTTCTTGGCAGCTGCTTCATGGTGATGGTGAGGTTTCTGTCTGTTCTGTCTGCTGACTGCCGCATGAAGCACAATGTCTGTAGGCTGCCTGCCCACTGTGCCAACATGATCAGACGGCAGAAGATGAATGGGCAAGGGCATGGGCAACCACAGGCTCAGTCTCACGGTAGGTAGGTCAGCCAACAGCGGCGCAAGGGAGCCTGCCATCTCGCCTCCACTTTCCTCTCCGCCGCACGGTATCTAACGCAACACCGTGGGTCAACGCCGACATCGTGGCCATGCCCGGCTTGTGGCCCTACGCTAGCGTCTCACGTCTTCCTCTTTCTTGATCATGACTGCTGTCCCCTTACTTGTCCCCGCCGCTCCAGGAACCTTTTTTTGTTTACCTCCTTCCAACCACAACAAAACCCACCTTCCTCCAGCAACATGATGCCACCAGTTCCAACTATGAACAGGAAGCTAAGCCACGGCTTCCTCGGGTGATATTGGCAAAACTACTTCATCACCACCACCCGCTTGTTGCCCATATTATCCCCAACTTTTTAGCCTATTGCACACACACATATACACACCACACACACACACGACGTCCGCTATTACACTGCAACACTTAATCGGGATATTGCGACATTTTAAATCCAAAGGACCTCGCTGCCTCTTATCAAGATCACGGTATTGCTCTTAAATTGGATACATACCTTTTTCCTTTTGCTCCGGTTGTTCCAGACCATCCCCCTCCCCGCATGCGGAACGACCAAGTCACCCGAGACATTTTTCGTGATCACCACATCACCATCGGTCCGTTTCCGCTTGACTTACACGGCGGTCCAGGCGGCTTTTTGAACTTTCTGCCTTGCCTTGGCTTCTTTCCCCCCTTGCCTTGGCTGGTGTGGACCAAGATATCGTGGCCGACTGGCAAAAGGGAGTATCCTTGGGTGTACATATAAATAGGTGTTCAACGAGTCCGGAAACGGGTTATTGTGGTGTTGGCTCCTCTTCGACCTTCTTTTTAAAAAATTTTAACACATTTTGCCATTCACTTGACAATCTTGCGACGTTCGCCCTCTGGCAGCTGTCCGCATCGCATCACTTACACCCACGATATCGGGGGCTTTGCTGTCCTCTCGGGACTTGCCCTCACATACCTATCACGCCTCACACCATCACCACCAAACCCCACTTACAGCCAAAATGTTCCTCCCAATACACAACCTCATACTCGGTGCGTTCCCCCTTCTCCTCCCCTCTCCCCATCCTTCACTAACGCATCACGCAGCGCTGGCAACCCCCCTAGCAAACCAAGGCGTAGCAGTAAACCACTTCAACCTCGGCTCTCGCGCCGTCCAACCCATAGCAAACGCCACTCCCCTCCGCATCATGCCTTTAGGGGCATCAATAACCTACGGCCAAGCCTCCACAGACGGCAACGGCTACCGAAACGAACTCCGCAACCAGCTCGTCGCCGCCGGCAACACCTTGGTAAACTTCGTCGGCTCCCGAAAAGCGGGCATAATGCGCGACAACGATGTGGAAGGCTGGCCAGGCGCCCGCATCGACGAAGTCCACTCCAGAGCCGTCGCCGCGGTGTCGGTGCCGAAATACAAACCCAACGTTCTTCTTGTGAATGCGGGGACGAATGATGCGTTGCAGAATAAGGATGTGCGTACTGCCGCGCTGAGGATGGAGGCGATGTTGAATGATTGTTGGACCTTGTCACCCCGGGCAGTGGTGATCCTTTCAACACTGCTGCTCAATAAGGATCCGGTCGTGGAGAGGAGGGTGTTGGATATAAATGACCAGTTTCGGAGGTTGGTTAAGAGCCTGAGGGATGCGGGAAGGAGAATTGTGCTGGTGGACATGCACAGCGATCAGGGGCCGATGGAGGGGGTGGATTTTGCTGATCAGACGCACCCTAATGATAGGGGATATAAGAAGATGGCGAATATATGGTTTGCCGGGCTGGTGGCGGCGGGGGATGAAGGGTGGATTCAGACGCCTGAGGCTGTGGCGGGGCTGCCGGATGATGGGCTGAGATCTTAGAGGGATCGAGAGCAAGTCGTTTACGGTGGTCCTGCTGGTGGTGTTGGGGATGAGGATGTGGTGGCTGCTGAGGGTGGTGATGAGCAGAATAGGGGGGATGGGATTAGCCCGGGCGGTTAGACACCGAAAACAACACCAGTCCCCGCGGAAAGACCAGCATGGGCTACATCAACACCGGCTGCCACCACCAAGTCGCCCAACAGCGAACCAGGGCAAGTAACACCAACCTCGAGTGTGAATATTGTTGAGGAACAAAAGCAGGAAGGCTCCCCGTCTGAAGAAGGCTCTCCGTCTGAAGAAGGCTCTTCGTCTGAGGGAGGCTCTTCGTTTAAATCAGTCTGGTATATAAAAACGCCAAAGGACAGCATCACGACCCATATCCGCCTGCAGCTGCTGCCGTCTATCGCAATTCTGATTGAAATGCTGGAGAGATCAACCTCATGGTCGGGTTACCTTGTTATCCGCCTCCTTATTCTTTGGAATTTGTGGAGCTTTCAACTCAACTACGGCATAGGGTCTATTTGGGGGCTTTACACAACAGCATTGTTTTGGATGGTTTATTCTGAGCAGTTCGAAACCATGTCCCATATCCACCTGCTGCTGCCGCTGTCTATCGTAATTCTATTTCCAAGGTTGTATAACTAGCATCATGGCCGGGTCACCTTGTTATCCGTCTCCTTATTCTTTAGAATTTGTGGAACGTTCAACTCAGCTCTGGCACAGGGTCTTTTTGGGGGGCTTACGCAACAGCATTGTTTTGGATTGTTTATTATGAGCAGTTCGACCGAACCTTGTTTCTCCTCTGGTTGGTGTTTGGGGGCCCTCTGCCTCAAAAGTTCCACGATGTAACCATCGTGGTTTCCCAACGGATTCGATAGCATATGAATGGCTTATCATGGATCCGGTGTTTTTTATCATGACTTGGGAAAATGGAAAATGATGAAGTGGAGGGAGAAGATGAGCGTCATGGATTGTAGAGTAAATTGTCTGCACAGCTGAAATAAAGCGTTGCTTTTATGTTTATAAATGTATTTGATGTCCTTGAAGGTGGATTGACTGGTCGTCTTTGAGACTCTATCCAGAGTGTGTTTACTCTTGCCGATAGACCTTGGCTCCTCCCTGATGTGTGTGTAAACACAAGCCCTCTGTTTTCACCCAAAGTGAGGGGGGCCTGGGAAAGTGTTGACCAAGGTAAGTGTTGAATGATAACAAATAAGGACTATGCATAGATGGATTCCACCAGACAACAGTGTCCGTTGTCAATACAGGTAGGTGTGAATCAAACTCAGATAGGTGCCTAATAAGCTCTAGGGAAAGTACCTTGACAGTGCAGAACGGCGAGCGCTGGCCATCGGTGCCCGATGATGGGTGGAACCCTGGTCCATGTATGTGGGAGACATCTGCATTCACACGGATAGGTGCACAAAAGCAGAAGAAGGTAGGTAGTGTTCAAGCCCTCGTAAGCAATACGGATGGACCCTACTCAAACTGACACCAACATGGCTAGGAGCTCAAAATCCAAAAGCAGGTTAGGGGCCTTGAATCCTGGTTTGGACTGTTTCACTTTGCCTGACTGAGCTGTAGAGAGAGAGGCCGGGAGACGTGCCGGTCTGAAGGCGTGTTCTGCTCTGTCTGGTGCTGGTCGTGGGAGAGTTGGCAGGTCTGACCAAGAGGTTGAAACCACAGGTCGACGACGACAACAAGGACAAAATGACTATGCACTTCGATATTTGTCGCATGTCTGAGTAGGATATGGCATAGATAGCCTACCTCCGGGACCATGGGCTCGGATGGATCTGATGCATTAGTAACGGCATGGCTGCAGGCTGTATGTAAGATGCCGCACCTGGATCCGACAGCTGCATGATGCAGCAGGTGGTGCAGGCCAGACGACGGACCACTAGTTGGTCGTCGATCTAGAGCCTGAGCACGTTATAGGGTAGGCACAAATGATGGGCATCACACCGCAATAGGTAAGTTGTGTACCTTATATTGTCAGGTGCTGAAAGTCTTGAGATGGCAGATCTATACCTCCCCTACTCCCCCACCTCCATAGGCCTCCCTAACCGCCTCCTCACACTCGCTCTTCCACCACTCCCTCGTCTCCTCCTTGCATTAACTCGTCTCCTCCATCGCCCTAACCGCAAAGGCATAAGCCGCCTCCCTGGCCCGCCTCGCGTTGCTGGCGTAATTTATCCGCCATGATCTCGTACCCTATCTCCCTCTTCTCAAATCTCGCTTTCTCGGCCCTGGTGATCTGCATCTGCCGCCTTCCTCTCAAATTCTCTCGCCTTTTTGGAAAAGTATGCCGCTCGCGATAACAGTTTCTTTTCCTTTGCGAGTAGCATCTCTGCTTCGGCGGCGTAGTACTCCCGGGAGTACTTCATCAACTTACTCGAGTACAAGATGATTTGGGCACGGTAGTAATGGCTGTTGTAGAGTTTGAGTTTGAGTTTTTTGATGGCGGTGATGCCTGGGTGTGAGATGCGACGGGTGGTGGTGGTGGTGGTGGTGGTATTGGGTTTCTGATCCTCTTCATTTCTGTTGAATTTGGATTTTAGTTTGATTGGAGCCCTGATTGTCAGGTGTTGATAGCCTGGGAAGAAAGCGAGGTCTGGTGCGCTTTAGTCGTCTGGTTCGGGCTCGACGAGGGCTTGTTGCTCCATGTTGATGTTACGAACTGACGCCCCGATGGGTATGAAGGTGGAGCATGAGTTTGCTTGGTATGCCTTCAAACATATATATATATATATATATATATATATATATATATAAAGGCGTTCAATATGTGTTATAGGCCTTCGGGGATAGTCGAAAGGCCTTCTTAGATGTTTAAGAAGTATCCTAACTATCTTTGAAGGCTTTAATATTTCATCGCAGTCCCTTATTTTCTGTCCACAGGGGTGCTACTAAGCGGAGGTTCGGAAGGCAGTGAAGAAAAAGACGTGATTTTGGGATGGAAAGTTGCTCGCTGTGTCAAGTTAAATATTAAGGAGACAAACTTTGTTTTCGAGTTTGGAGGGTGGATAAGATGTGCACCTGTGGTAAACTCAATTTTCCCAGTCGATAAGGTTTGGTACCCAGCTGAGTAAAAAGACATAGACTGCCATGCCCTTCTTGACATGGGTAAAGATGAAATAGAATATTATCCAAAAGATCATATGACATGTAGAGGCCTCAGATATTGTAAAATTTCGCCCCTGAAGATAGCCAGAAACCACGGGACCTCCCAAGTAGCGTGCAGCAAAAAGGGTATCAAGACCAACCTTAAGAACGCCATAACGCCGTCTCCATGCAACCCTATTCACATTATACCCTCGTCCACGGCGCCTACTCAACCACTCTCACCTCAGCCAGCCTATCATCCAAAGAATCCTTGGTCTCCACGCACCCAATCTGATGTTTTGGAACGACCTTGAACAGCCTATCCCAACTCTCCTCCCCCTTCCCATTTTCCGATGACGGCGAGGGCGAAGGTGAAGGCGAAGGTGACCCCGAAGGCGAAAGCCCCGGCGAGCCGGGTCCCAAACCCTTCAACACCCCCAACGCCGCTCCCGCCTCCTCCTTCTGCCTCGTCATCCCCCGCCTGACAAACTCGGCCTTCTGCAAACCCTCCAATGCCTCTTGCTCCTCAACCCATTTCCGCAACCTAGTCTCATTCTCCACCCAAGGCATCCCTCCCATCTCAATCAACCTCCACCTGAGTTCAGCGACCTTCTTCGGGTCCGAGAGCTCGTCAATAGCGGCATCACCCCTCAGCCCAGGCCATAAAAGGATCTGTCCATATTGATCATATACAGCTTCCAAGTAAGGTGCACCACAGTTACACGTCACCTGCTCTTGTGCCATGATCTTGAAGATGCTGTTTTGATTCTTGCACGTCGCGCAGGTGAAAGCAGCTGGGATTCGGAGCTTGAGCGGGGGTCGGCCGAGGTGGTCTCTCATCTGGCATCCTTGCGGGGCATTGCTGTGATGATGGCTCGGGACACAGGTCTGGGGATCGTGGGCGTGGGGACAGGAGCTAACTCGTCTGTCTTGGGAGAAGACAAGGAAATTGCTGGCGTTGTCGCAGTGGCAGCATGTGTATTCTTTCGGGGTGAAGGGTGAGCAGATGTTGATGTGACTGGGAGGGTAGATAGGCTTGGGCGCCGGTTTCGTCGTCGGTCGCTCCATTGTTGTTATTCCTGATCTAGGCTGTAAATCTCTTCTCGTGGTTGAGAGTATTTTAACGAGGTGAGTATCTTCGGGTAGCCAAGTCGAGTGCTGCAACAAAGTCGTAGCTAGCTCTCTCGGTGGTCGCCGGTTGACTCGGGGGATTTATTCGGAGTATTACTCTCAGTCGGCTCCTTCGGCGGTGTCTTACCCAATCGAGTCAATGTCTTCAAGCCCAACAGCCTTTTGTATCCGGCTCTTCATGTATTTTCTGGCTCCTTCGGAAGAGGGACCGGAGTAACTTTTTGTGCTGCAACCGGTGCCGCTCCTGCGGTACAAAAAGCCGTTAGCCCCCAAGTGAATTTGTCGAGAGCTTGGAGAACATTTAACCTTTCGTACCTACCTGAGCAACCACACCTCCCGATCCTGCTGGAGCTAATGTAGAGCGTTGGTATAGGAACTGGGACGCCAAAATAAACAAGCTCCCGGTAGCTGATGTCAGGGCTTGACGGACTTTCCCCTGGAGCTCCGTAGCTGAGCGCAGCGCCCGCTGTTCAGGATCTGGTCATGGTCGATAAGATCCAATAATCCTTACTTATGCGTGCTGCTGGATACCGAGACCGCAAAGTGAAGTCGTGGGAATCATGACGCCATCTGTGCTACCCTTCATCAGCCAGTACAGTACCATCGTGACTATCTCACCATCTGTCCGGGGTTCCCCACACTGACCCAAAAAGCCACCAAGGGGAGATGCAATCTGACCCCGAATGCCACATTGATCGGCAATCCCGGTCCCCCTCCCAGATCACGGACCCCGGGGGACGGCAGCCTTCGGTACGCCTTGCATCGTCGACGATGAGGGATGGGTGTGGCAGGGCGAACGCAAAGGTCCTTGCTAAAACGAACGGCTACCGATCGATCGCAGGTTCGTCGCGCACAGATGGGGTACCCAAGCTCCTGGGAAGAGTTCACTCTTGCTCCTGCCAATCCCCAAACTCCGAGTATCAGCGACCGAGATGGAAGGTTGCACCCCCGCAGACCTCACCAGCCTCCAACTTCTCAGCCATCAACCACGTCCGTGTTGTTCTCACCTCGTGATGTTCACTGCAGAAAATGCAATAAGCAGCCATTCCATCTCCATTACATAGCAAGCTGCTTGACATCTCATCTTAACTCTCTCATCATGAGAAGAGACGCCCTTGGCGACAGGAATATCAAAATCAAGAAAAGGCATGTACAAAAGCTTGACCGCTGGCAGGGCGAGAAAAAGAGCCTCAACAACCACAGATGGGCTGTGGTGTACTAATGTTGCCGCATGTGACAGACAGACCCAAGGGGGGTGGCTAACATCTTCTCCCAGACTCAGACTCAACTACTACCAACGGCCAGAAGAAAGAAGCAAGCACACTGCAACCAACAAGCGTTGGCACCACAGAGATGGCATTATTACACACCTTATAATCACCATCACAGAGAGCAAAAGTAAATCACCACAAGCCACTTCCAGGTTGCTAGCCTTGCGCTCTGCGCCAAACAACTTCCCTCCAACCCTCAACACCCTCACGTTCACATCACCCATCAACCAAAAGATTTATAAAAATATCATTTTTTTTTTTTTTGCTTTATATGCATACACCCTCCCCTGATCCCTCCCACCCTCTGAGAGATGACTGCAGTAACAACGAAACCGAATCGAATAGCAGTGCCCTCCGGGGAAGGAAAAAAAAAGCCCCCCAAATCCACTGATCGCCCCCAAATTCATCTCCCTCCATGAAATGGTAAAATATCCTGCATGCAATAATAGCCCATAAAAGTCGCGGGTATATCCATCCCTCTGACAATAACCCTCAAAAACAGCCCTGTTCTTTCCCATTTCCTCCCTACCGTGTCTATAAACAACCCCAGACTCCAAACCTTTGTCCAGTCTACAAAGAAAACAAAAGTTGCGCTGTGAATCGCCTCGATACATCGGGCGTTGGGTATCTTGGTGGAAAAAACTCAATCTCGCTGAAACACTCTATCTCATGCGCCTCCCCTCCGCTTTATTCATCCCAGGGATTGAACCCAGGCCCGTGGCCTCCCTGATCATAATCACCCTCGTCGTCCTCTTGCTCGTAAGTCTCCTCCTCATGGTGTTGGTAATCCTCCTCGACACCCTCTTCCTCGTACGCAGCGGCGGTGTCGTGATCCTCATCACCCGCAGCCTGAGCCGGAGCCGGATCGTCGGGCATCTCTTCATCATCCCCTGCTCCATTGTTGCTGGCGGCGGCACTCGGCATGCCACTTTGGGTACCAGCAGAGCCAGGACCCCCCTGATTGAGGCTAAAGAGAGTGTCCATGTTGCCGTAATTGAGCTTTGTGCTGATCACGAGCGCGCGGTTGGCAAGCATCTGTGACGTAGCCTCCGACGCCGAAGCAGCAGGCCCGGATTGACCCTCTCCAATGCGAGCCTTTTTCCCCTGGCTCTTCTTCTTAGGCTTGTTTCTCGCTACCTTTGCCTCAAACGTCTTTTGCTGCACCTGGCGAAGCCAGTCCTTGTTTTGGTTATACCAAATTTGGGACTTGACCTTGCTATCTTCCTCGGACAAGCGGCAGAACATGACCTCGGGGTCATCCTCAAACTCGTCCTCCCGTATAATCGGGTCCAGAAGAGGATCGGCAGCAAGCGAGTTGGAGGCAGAGGCGGCAGGTGAAGTGCTGGCCTCGGCTTCCTCGTTGGAAGGTGTGTTGAGCGGAGCTTCGCCGGGCTGCTCATTCACGACAGCAGGAGCCTCCTGGGTAGAAGTCTCTGCGGCTGGGGTCTCTTCGTCTAGAATCGCCTTGGACACCTGAATGGCCGGCTGTTTCTCGAGCTGCTGTTCCAGGCGGGTGACCTCTTCAACGACGCGGGCAATGGCCGGATCCTCGATAAGTCCCTCCATGTCTGCCTCAATATTATCATCCTGGCTGTCGAAGTCGATAGTAAGCGTGGGTTTCGCCCGCTTGCCTTGCGCGGGCTCCTCCTGGACGCCCTTCGTTGCGTTCCCATCGCTGATGGGGGCGCCATTGGCAGCCGGAGTGGAACCAGCTCTGGGCTTGATCGTCACCTTCATACCCGGAATAGCAATGCCTTGCTGTTGAGCCATCGCCATCTCGCTGCTCGCATCGTACTCGTGGCTGTTCGCATTCTCATCTTCGTAAAACTCCCGGTGCAACGCCTCCACTTCCTCTTCCTCCAATCCGTCCTCGGGTGCCCCCAAACCACCAATCAGGAGAGCGCCTTCATGATCGGTCAAAAGCTGTTTCTTCTTGGGTTGTTCATTGGGGTTGGGCGGGATCACGAAACCGTCGCTGTCCACGTGGGGAGCTGAAGCTTCCTCAGCTTCCGAGTCCGGCGTGTAAGCATCAGCAGAAGTTCTCCGACGCTTGGGAGCGCTTTGCTGGTCAGGCTCTTGGGGATCTTCTGGGCTGTTGTCCGAGGCCTTCCTCTTTCTGGCTCTCTTGGGGTGCTTCTCGAGCCACTCCCTGGACTGCTTGTAGACAGCAGGGGGATCATGAGAAGCCTCGGGGTGCATCTCGTCACCTTGCATAAACTGCTTGATGCTGAGACTGGCAGCGGGGACGGCGGCAAATTCGGACATGCGTTCCTGCAAAGTGGCCATCGTGACCTTGGCGACATAAACCACCTCCCGAACAGTGCGGCGGAAGTTGTGCGCGCGAGCAGCCATGATGATAGCAGCGCCAGAGATACCCGCGGGCCGGCGACCAATGCTGATATTGTCTTTGACCATGCGGTGGGCGATGCGAAGTGCCGAGTTGGCGACCTTGTTGGTGTCATGGAGGAACTCTAGCTTGGCGGCGAAACGAAAGATCAGATTCTCCAGTGTGAGAGGGTCGTATCCAGTGTCGAATGTGGGAAGCCGTCTCATGAGCTCTTTGTAGTTGCGACCAAGAAGGAACACATCTGTCTTGACGATGTCGGCCAGATCGAGGAGCATGATCTGTTTCTGATTTGCAAGGCGGCAGGCGGCATACATGCAAACAGCGGCGACGTTGTGCTTGCGGCGGCCCTTGACGTAACTGGCACGAACAGCTTCCCTGTAGATGTCCATAGCTGTGTCTGCAACATCAAGAGGCACAGAAAGCTGGTGAACCATCTGGCTGCAGAGATCCCTGGTCTCTCTCTCGGCGCGCTCACGAGCTTCCTTGAGGCCAGCGCCGGGAACCCGACGAAAGGAGAGTCCCATCCCAGTTGGGCGGACGCCACCCTGGTTTGCACCGAGATAGCTACCTTGAACTGTGGCAGCTCCGTTGGAAGTCTCGCCGAAGGTGATCTCGGCGACGATGTCGTGTTCGCGGAGGACCAAACCGCAGTCCGCGCAAGCTCCTTCTTGGATGTCTGTGCTACCGCAGTTTCTGCATTTTTCCGAACTGCCTGAAGAGCCCTTCGCCTGAGCCGCCGCGGGGGCAGGTGAGGGAGACGGGGCGACGGATAGCTGTCTCCTGCGGTCCGTGTTGTCCATGATACGACTAACGCGATTCGAGCGTTTGTTCTTGGGTTTGGGCGGCATGATTGCTGGTTTGGCTTGTTGTCCGTCTCAAATCGTGTTGTTCTTGTTAAGAGAAGAGAAAAGGGGGTGGCGGTGGATAGTTGGCTGTTGTGAGAGCCGTGAGAGATGAGTTGGTGGTGAAGATTGATGGCCGGCAGCAAGTCTCAAGGTTGCAGAGACAAGCAAAGCAGCCGACGCGTTCGTCGCCCACCAGAAACAGCTTTGGCGGGGCTCCTCTGCCAGGAGAGACTGCAGAGTCGCGATCTCAAAGCTGGCAACTCGCAGGAGATGATGATGCCCTCAGGCCAACTCTTCCGTGAAAGATGAGAATAAGGGGGGAAAGGGGTGTAACACGATTGGATAGAATTCCTGGCCAAGGGCGGTGATACTGGTGCGGGAAAAGAGTTCTGCGAGGTGAGAACTCTGTGTGGGGATTGAATTTTGCAAAACTGGGCGAATGGTCAAGCGGGGTGTTGAGGGCTCTGCCAAAAAAGTCGGCGGAAAGCTTGGGCCACTGGGCGAGTCAGCAGTCTGACAGGGGTACGAACGTCAAGATTCGAACACGGCTCCAAACACTTTTTTGCGAGCTTTGCATCCGGCCCGTCGATGGACAAATGACGGCGTTCAATAAAAGACTGGTAGATTTGCCTAGTGCCCTGCAATTCAAACATTTTCCAACTCTCTCGCTGCCAACCCGCCACCTCAGTTTGCCCTCAAGCCGTTGATTGCCTGCGCCCACCCGTCCTCAATTCACTTCGTCACCGACCATTTGACTGCCAGCGACCCTGGGGATTACTGCCGCAGGTAACAACAACCTTGATGAACCCACCACCAGGCGGAACTGCCAATTCGAGCCTGTCTCAGCTGAGAAACTCCGACAGCAGCAACGTCGCAAATGCCGTGCTCAAATGCAATCCGGCAGGTGAGAAGCCGCCCCGCTTCCGTCCACCGGGCAGCAGACCCCGCTGTGGTGCGCCTCAGCGACTCGAGTGACCACATGTTGTGATGTTATGCAGCAGCAGCGTTTAACGTCCCCTTTTCTCGTATCCATGTAGCTATTCCTCAGTCCATGCTTCAGTATAAATATCTTTGCTCACTCTCACTCCTTTGACATCCCATCATCCATCATCAACCCACCTCCGTAAAACCTCAAAATGTCCTCCTCACCCTTCACCATCCGCGCCCCCCCAGCAACCGACATCTGGCGCAAGCCCCCCTCCAAAGACATCTTCAACGGTACCTCCCCTTTTTCTCCCCACCCCTCCAACACCACCTCGCTAACCCCCTCCAGCACCAACATCCACCCCCTCCCACCTAACCCCCTCCTCCCCCCTTCCCCTCTTCCTCTCCACAACCCTGACCTTCCGCCTCCCCTACAACCACCAATACGACCAATCCGGCCTCCTCCTCACCTTTTCCTCCCCTTCCTCCCCCTCCCTCAAAAAGTGGATCAAAGCCGGCATCGAATACTACAACTCCTCCCCCCGCCTCTCGGTAGTCTCCTGCGACAACTGGGCCGACTGGTCCGTCTCCGCCCTCACCCCCGACCCCGACACCTCCACCCCCTGGACGACAATCTCGATCCAAAAAGAGGGAAACGATAACGGGGTGTCCCTCTGGGTCTACCAAGTTCTCAGTGATGGGACCAAGGTTCCCGTGAGGGAGATTTGCTGGGTTTATGGGCTCGCTGACTTGGAAAGCTGGACGGTGAAAGTTGAGGCTATGGCGGCGAGACCGGCAAAGGGGGAATTGGGGGAGTTGGTGGCTGAGGTGAAGGAGATGGACGTTAAGTGGAAGGAGTAGAGAGCTGTGGATGACATGGTGAAGGTGGGGCGTAAGGGGGTAAAGGGGTGAAGGCGGTTTGGTCCTCTGGCAGTATGAACCAAACACCTCATCACATCACAGCACCAAAGCAAGGGAACAAATATCTGAGGTGGCCGACTCTTTTTCGTCTCCCATTAAAATCCTAATCTGACCCTTTAAGCCATCATCGCTAGGACTCAAGGTGTGCTGTTATGTGTTTTCTGGCAAGCCCTGTCTGTGCATAAAACAAGGCTCCTCCTCAAAATTGACCAAAAAAAAAGAAGATTCGTTACGTATCATCATCAAAAAAAGTTTCGTGACAAGTAAAGAGATACAAGTGAATGTATATCCTTCTTCTTTTTCCTCAAGTCCAGCAAGATGTTAAAAAAAATTTACCGGCAATCCATGCAGGCAAGCAAAACACCGGAAAAGCTCCATCCAATCCCTCCCTCCCCAACCATGATCATCCTGATTGTTGTAAACGCTGTCGATTTGTTGCAAACAAAAAGACAAAAGAAATAGAAATTGTTGTTGTGGTTTGTGTTTTTCTTTTTTTTGTCGTGGATATGTTTCTTTTTTTGCTGCTCATAAAAATGCACATTGGGGTTTGCGAATAGATCCAAACTAAAACCCCGGGTATTGTTGTTCAATCTGAGAGTGGTGTTGGAGACGTCCACAGTTTGTGTGACGCTGCGTAAAGTTGAGATTGGCCGTTCCGTTCCGTTTCCGTAGTCCCGAAATTGAAAAGAGCAAAAAAAAAAAAAAAACAAAAAAAGAAAAAAAAATGTCGTCTTCGTCAAGTCCAGCAAGCTGGAAATGAGACACAAAAAATAGTACACAATCCATGGTTTGGGGGGGGGGAGGGGGGAGGTGTTGACTTTTTTTTTGTGTGGTTTTCTCAGTGTGTGAGATGGGTGTGTGCGGGGCAAAAACGTGTTTTTGTTGATTCCATCATGAAAAGACAAAATTGACGGTGAGGGTATCGATGAGAAAAGGCTTCCTGTTCTTAGAACGCCTGTAACAAAGTCCCTGCTCTCTCCAGATGTGAATCGATCGACCAGAGAAGACTAGCTCCCCCAGCCAACTGGAAACACTCCAGAGATATCAGACACCAAAAAAAAAACAAGTCCCAAAAACAGCCCGACGCTCCAAAAAGCAAGAGAGATCAAAGCAAAGAAGAAGATTCAGAGAGCAGAGGGGAAGGGTTTGGTGAGCTGCGGCAATGTCTCCTCTCTTTGCAACCACACTCACATCGTGTATCGGCATTAGGCCCCTCTCACTTCGCAAATCTTGTACATCAAAAATAGGGGATTGGTCGGCCAACCTTGAAAGAAGTGAAGAGATTTCAGTGTGAATGAAATGTCTCCCAAATGGTGTTCCAATCTGATGTGAAGATGTGGGAGATGTGGATGAGAAAGACCCAAAACGCCGGATGTTGAGTAAGAGCAAAAAGAAGACGCAAGCCCATCACGGTCACATCCCCTCGACATGCGCAATCCAAGTATTCAGCTTCCTGCCCTTTGTATAGAGATTCCTCCTTGTCATGCCTTGGTAACGCCAGATATCTGTCTGCTGCCTTGCACGCGTGCAAGGTTCATTCAGTTCACCCTCTTAGATCGTCTTGGGGGTCCGCGCGTTGCTCGCATCGATGACGTCGTCGAGGTGGTTGCACATGGCAACAAACAGATCAAAGAACAACTTCCCACTTCCCTCGCCGTACACGTTGTCGCTGCCGCACTTCTCCATCTCGGCCTGCATGGTGCCGCTGCGCTTAAAGGTCTTGCGGCACCGGATGATGAGTGCTAGGTAATGGGCGCGCAGACGGCTGTCTGAGTCGGGCGTGTTGGCGTAGCAGTACTGCGCGCTGCGGAGGATGGTGCCAACGTCGATGCCGGCCTGCAATCCTTGCTTCCGCAGCGCCAGCCTCTTGAGCTCCTCCAGCCCAAAGCGATCAGCAGCGCAGTAGATGGCCGTGTCGCGAAGGATGTGCTGGCTGATGCCCGAGAGGAACACGGTCGCCTCGACAGCCGCAGGGGTCTGGGGGGTTTGGCCTGCGCGGCCACCTCCGAATTTAGGTGAGTCGTTGATCGTCGGGGAGGTTTGGGGGGTGACCCGACGGGGAAGCGAGTCCTCGAGCTCCCAAGAGTTGCGCTGCTTGTTGTGCAACAAGCGGGGGTAATAGTCGCCCTTGTAGAGATATTCGAGGATTCCGCTGAAGACCTCTGGCTCCTCGTCCGGGAGGGAGATCCTTCTATTCTGCGCATCGGTGAAGTTGCTCCGAATCACCCTCTCGAAAAAGGATGACTGGCAGAGCACATCTTCGTGCGCTGCAAACAGCCGTGCCTCTGCGCCCACCACCAGGGTGACGATGGGTGAAGGGGCAAGAGACTTGTCGTTGAGCCTCGTCTGCACACTCTGTGTACGCGAGGTCTCCTCGTTGTTATTGAGCGACCGTTGCAATTTCGACACTTTTTGGGCATCCCGCACGGAGCCCTTCCTCATCAGCCTCGCGGCCTTGTCCACGCGGTGTTGTGAATCCATCGTCGTCGAGGCAGCCTCCCGCTGGGAGTTGCTGGTCTCACGGCTTCGGAAAGAACGCTTGAACATGTTGGCGGTTGCGTTGTTGTTTCGGGTTATGGCGAAGCTGATAGCGGTAGAGGAGGTGATGGGAGTGGTGGTGACAGCGGTGATGATGGTATGGTTTTGGTTCGATAAAGACTCGAGGCGTGCGGGATGAGGCAAAAAGACAGCAAAAGAAAAGTCAGACTAATGTCTGAATTACTGCCACTGTCTAGTTTCCATGTATGTTCTCAGAGAGCGACGAAAATAATGAATGAAGGGCCGAAGGAAAAGCAAGAGAAAAAGAGTGAGAGGGGGGGAGAGAGAGAGAGAGAGAGGCACAAAAACGATTGACAGGGTCCGGGGGCGGAGAGGTCCTGAAGAGAGAACTCCAGAAAAACTCCAGAGAGCTTTGCGACCCGTTGGTTGTGTGAAGAGGAGGGGGGGGGGGAGGAAAAGAGGAAAGGGATGTAAAAGTTGCGGGGGGGTGGGAAAGTATTTATATGCAGGAGGTGGGGGGTGATACAAAGAGAGGTGTGTGCCTGGGAATAATCCATGATCGACAAGAAAAACAAGCAGGGCTGGGGGCCGGCTGCAGCTGTTCTTGTGCTGTCACTTATGAATGGACGGATGGCAGGTGTTGTCGACAAGCTGCCTCAGGCATCGTCACTATCTGGCATCCGAGTGACACATTGCTCGTACGCAATTGATCTCTTGCGCGGCATCTTGCGATACCTTCTCGATTTCAACATTGCCGCGGTCGTCGTCAGCCCTGAAGACATGGCCGTTGTGAATTTAGCGTGCAAGGCGGCCCTGGTTGTGGGTTTGTCGAGCAGGGGTTTGCACTGTGGCACTTCAGATGAGGGGTAGCTCCATCCGTCCATGAACTTCCATCACAACAGCTCAACTATTTTTGCAGAGTTAGCTAAGCAGTCCTGTGTTCTCCATCGGATTGATATAAACGGACAAATGAAATGTTTTTGCCATTGTATTTGCATCCTCTAGGAAAGTTTGGGAACGATTCCAACAGGTCCAATTGTGCAGCATGGTTTTTGCCTCTGCGGGGCACGTGTTCAGCAACCCTCCAGTGACAGCGAAGCAAGAATCGGTTTCACGGCACAGCCTCACCTGCCGGCGCTTGCTCTCCTCTGCACAATCCGGGAGGTCTCGGCGGACACTTGCTTCTGACAGAATTGTGTGCGTGCACGCCCGTGATATCGTCTCCCGGACAGACACACACACCTCGGTATGGGGTCCATCAAAGACGCAGAGATCGAGTCACACTAGCCACGCGGCACATCCATCTCCCAATGAGTGTCTCCTCCCATTGGGCCGTGATGGAGAATCCTGCACTTCGACCTGACTGAACTGGCGGTATCCGCACAGCTTCCATCTTCGGGTGAGGTTGATGGGAAAAGGGCAGCAGGGCGGTTGACTGGTCAGGGGGAACCAAGCTTACCCCACACGAACCACTGTGGTGGGAAGGTGGGCCCATTTTTAAGACAAGAATGGAGCGACGGGCCGCCCCTCTTGGCCGGCACGCCGGCCAGGGCTCCCTTGGTGAGCTTCAACATCAAACTACCCCTGTCAGCCTCACGATTTGGAGCGTTGCCGGTGCAAAGAAACTGCAAGTCATGAGAACTGAAGTCAATGATTGCCTCTATTGTTTCAACTTGC
Organism: Podospora bellae-mahoneyi; assembly: GCF_035222275.1. Lineage (NCBI taxonomy): Eukaryota > Fungi > Ascomycota > Sordariomycetes > Sordariales > Podosporaceae > Podospora > Podospora bellae-mahoneyi. The sequence goes on along the minus strand of NC_085885.1, from coordinate 2,822,609 downwards.
GTTAGTGTACACTACCGGACAGGATCCCCCACATCAGTCATGACAATACCAATCTTCCATCAAGAACATAACGATGCATGTCAAACACCACCTCCCCTCACATGAGTCACCCCTCCTTCACCAACAGAAATTGACTTAGTCCGATATGTCGCCTTGTCGCCTTGTTTACTCGTCCAAGAGCGACCTGTTGTGGGCAGGCTGCTTCTTGTCCCCGTCATCCTTGTGAGTCATGTTCTCGCGCATGCCAATGAGTCCATACATGAAGGAAAAGACTGTGGTTCATGATATCAGCATAGATCGAACCATGAAATTGCTGCAAATGGCTGTTCACCTGTAGGTCCAAGGCCCAAGAATCCTGCAACATACGACGCAATGTACTCGGTCTTCTTCATGATCTCGGGATCCATCCAGAAGAATGGATACAAGCCGGTGAACCACTTGCCGACAGCGGCCCAGGCAAGGTAAGCCGAGAGAAAGAATACCGTCGCGATAACGTGCGCAGGAACAGGGACCTGGCGCTTAATGCTATTCAAGACAAAGATCTCGAAGAGGGCAATGAGCGAAGTAACCAGGTAGAGATTGAGAATGCAGAACGGCTCGAACCATCCGTGGCCCCAGAAATCCTTCCCTATTGTCTCATGAGTAAATTCCCAACCAAACGGTCCGTTGAACCAAACGTCACTCACAAGTTGAATCCGAGACCGGCTCGCCTTCCTTGCCCTTGGGAAGGTGACCGTACCCCTTCGGCACCAAGATGCACCAGTAAATGAGCGTGTTCATAAAGACAAACACATGGGAGATGGTGTAGAAGATGCTGAAGTACAAGCGCTTGCGGGACTTTGGTGTCTGAAGAGGTGGAGACATCTTGCACAAAAGCACAGATTCCCAGCTGTTGTCATCCTCGTCGACGTCGGGGAAAAAGAGATGGGTAAAGCTCCAGCACTGCAAAATACCAGAGACGTCAGCGACCGTTCCTTGGATAGCTACTCGGAGGACCGACTCACAAAGGTAATGAGTTGATAAAGCCAGAAAAGGAGATAGGCCATTGAGGCAAATTCGAAGAAGATATGCCAATTGGGCTTTGCCTCATTGTGGGGATATTCGTGGTGAAATTTGTATCGCAAGAGCATACCGGCGAGGCCAGTGAGGTAGCAGAAGATGAGACCGCGAAGGTACACCAGACAGCTTTGGCTAACCCATGGCCATGGGGAATGGCAAACTCGAAGAAAGATGGGATGGTCCTGAACGGTCGAGGAGCTGTTGGCCACAGGAAGACCTTGACGGGTCGACAAGAGCGGAGCTCGCTCTTCGGTAGACATTCTGGCCGTACTCAAAGAGACGGTGTTTTAGAGATGCGAAGGCAGCGTGGGGCAGATGGGCTCTGCGTGAGCTTTGTATAAACAGATTGAACAAAGAGCGAGAAGCAATGGCTATAAAACAACTGACAACCAAAAGAGGTGTTGAGGGAGATGTCGAATCTTAGAGGATCGGAGGATAGAAGAGAAAGAGAGGTGGCCTGGATCTAAGAACAGAGGAGAAGTTGAGGGTCTGAGTATGAAAGACATCAATAAGGCAGGCACGCCTTCATCAACTCAGACCATCCGCAGGCCGGTTGGAAGGCATGAGCAAGAGAGCTTGAGCTGTGAGAGATAACAAGACGGGAGGCAGCTGCAAACACGGTCCGATGAACCGGGCCCGTGACGGTGGACCAGAATAGCCATCAAGCACTTACTTGCCTTGAAGGCTACATTCAACATGGAAGGAAGGTGTCAAACGACTGGAGCGAATCGTCTCAAGACAGACGTAGCTACCAAGAGAGAGTTGACTTAGACGCTTCCAGTCAGTGGTTCTGAAGAAAAGCATAACTCTCATGTAGATGCAAACACATTGCTAGCCGGTGCTTATGGAAGTCAAGAACAGTATAATGGTCTCCAAAAGTTGAACATCTCCAAAACCATAAAGGGTTCTCAGAAAGTCAATGACCCACAAAAAGCGGCCCCACTATTTGCATTACGCTCCAATCACAAACTGCCAATTCGACACGGTGGTCTCCGCGTCCATCAGCCATTCGAGCTCCTGGAATTCAAGACAGCTCTTCCCAAGCCGCAGCAACGAACGTCTCCTGCCGGCTGCACCACACACACCAATCTCTCCCCATATACCGCAGACATGTTATCAGCCTTAGGAAACCCGCGGCAGGCCGCCGCCCAGCTCATGAACTTTGGCCTGATACTGTCCACGGCTTTTATGGTGCGTTCCCTGCCAACCAGCTCCCCGAGTAGGCCAGCTAACAAAATGAATAATAGATGTGGAAAGGTCTCTCCGTCATCAGCGATTCCCCCTCTCCGATCGTCGTCGTCCTCTCCGGCAGCATGGAGCCTGCCTTCCAAAGAGGAGACCTGCTTCTGCTCTGGAACCGAAATCTGTTTACCGAAACGAGCGTGGGCGAGGTGGTGGTGTATAACGTGAGGGATAAAGATATCCCAATCGTGCACAGGGTTATCAGCAAGTTTGGCACTGGGTTCGTTATTCGGCGGCAGTGGTGGCTGTTTACGGGGATTTGTGATTGACAGGTGGTATTCTAGGCCGACTGCAAAGCTCTTGACCAAGGGAGACAACAACGATTCCGACGACACAAAGCTCTACGCCCCTGGGCAAAACTACCTGGTTAGAGAAGATATTATTGGGTGCGTTGCTCCTACTTAGTGACCAGCATTGGTCTTTCTGGGCGGATGCTAACATTGAAGCAGGAGCGTCGTTGGATATATGCCTTTCGTCGGCTATGTCACCATCATGCTGTCTGAGCACCCATGGATGAAGACGGTGATGCTCGGGATAATGGGCTTGGTGGTTGTTTTACAGCGGGAGTAAAAAGTGTAAAAAGGCAAAAAGAGGTTCAAGCACGGCGTGATTTTGTGTCGAATCTTTGGTAATAGTACTGACAGCTTCCCTTTTATGGACATGATACCCTATACCAACAGGCACGGCCAAGTTGATATTTTCACTGCGGAAGAGTGAAGCAGGAACTTTGCCTCCAACGGACGCCGTACGGTGGACGAAATCAGTGGCATGAATCACCAAGCAAGGTAACTACACCATTTCCAACAGGCTTCGTTGAGTCACTAGAGGGTTTATTACGGAGCGGCACTCTACACAAGTCCCATGCATCTCGTTATTTCCTCACAAGCACTGACCAAAATTCCCCAAAACATCACAAACGGAGCTCTTGGCGGTCCCCTCGTTCCACTGCGAACCAATGCCAAGCGACAGCTAACCCCTGTGGTCTGCACCAACAGCCAGGGGGCGGCCCTAAGGTCCAGAGTGATGCCTGGAAAGCAATTTTAAATAGACGACGTCGCCGTCGCTGTCGCCGGTGGTTCGTTCCACTTGTTTCCCCTCTCTCTTCATTGATGGGATTTCTCTCGTCAATCGCACTCGTTTTTTCCCTTATGAGTCCCAACTGAGTGTTTGCGTGACATCATATCGCGCCTTGAGCTTGATATTTAGCGAGTAACATCCGGGCCATCAAATCGCGCCCACGACTGAGGTACTGATCAGCGCTTATCGGAACTAGAAAGGACGGACGGGTTGGATGATGGCAGGCGACGACAGCGCGGCTGCGCAGCCAAAACTGGAGGAGCCCAAAGCCGAGGCTGGGACTGAGCAAAAGAAGCAAGGGGTTGTTGAGGCTGTTGCCGAGGCTGTTCCCGAGGCCAGTCAACCGCAGCAGAGGGATGTTAGCGATGCCAGTCAACAGCAGCAGGAGAATGTTCCTGAGGGCAGTCAACCGCAGCAGAGAGATGTTAGCGATGCCAGTCAACAGCAGCAGGAGAATATTCCTGAGGGCAGTCAACCGCAGCAGAGGGATGTTAGCGATGCCAGTCAACAGCAGCAGGAGAATATTCCTGAGGGCAGTCAACCGCAGCAGAGGGATGTTAGCGATGCCAGTCAACAGCAGCAGGAGAATATTCCTGAGGGCAGTCAACAGCAACAGGAGAACGTTCCCGAGGCCAGTCAACAGCAGCAGGAGAATATTCCTGAGGGCAGTCAACCGCAGCAGAGGGATGTTAGCGATGCCAGTCAACAGCAGCAGGAGAATATTCCTGAGGGCAGTCAACAGCAACAGGAGAACGTTCCCGAGGCCAGTCAACAGCAACAGACGGAGGTAAACGATGCCGCCCCACAGCAACAGACGGACGTAAACGATGCCAACCCAGCACTCTCACCAACGCCACTCCCGCCAACCCACCAGGAGACGCAAAAAGGTGGGCAGCCATCGGGCGGTGCTGTACGGTTCGACACCCTCCCAGGCCCGCATCCAACGGCCCATCTGCAGCCGGTGTTTGGAACATACGACGTCCGGCGCGAGGAGGATGAAGTGCCCTATGAGATCCCCCACAACCCCAAGTGGCACAAGGTCAAGATTGGACTGATGATCTTTGCTGTTGCGGTTTCGGCCTTGGTTATCGGGTTGAGTGTTGCTACGGGGTATATCTCTGCGGGAGACTCCGGGTACTGGTATATTCATGAATCAGCGTATATTTCCGGTGTTTCTGCCTCGGCGGTATGTCTCCCTTCTCTCACCTCTCTCTCACTGTTGGAAAGCGCTAACATCACCAGGCGATCCTCTCCCTCGTCTTCATCGTCATCGAGATGTTGACCATGTGGTTCTCCAAAGACCACCGTGGCCTGCACCCAGGATGGCTAATCACCTTCAACCTCATCGTCGGTGCCCTTGCCGTGGCCGGGTTCGGCATCATGGTTCACTATGTCACCAACGTAGGGGGATACGACGGTTGGTCCCAGTATTTCGACAACCAGGACACAGCCGACAGAGAACTCGCACTCTTCCAGGCCCTTTTAGCCTTTGACCTTGTGTTATTCTTCACTCACCTCGTCTTGTTCGTCGGTGCCTGCGGCGAGGCTCACCAGCGGAACCGAGCCAGACGGGAGGTCCAGATAGTGGAGATCCCGTATGATCCTTCCCACCCTCTGCCCGCTGGCTTCCAGCATGTACCACATCCAACTTTGCAGCACCCTCCACCACCAGCACCTCCTCCTCCTCCCACCCAACAAATGCCAGGAAGCTGGGCACCCCAACAACCACGACGACAACCACAGCGTGTGTCTGTTCACGGGGTTATCCCCTACATCACACCCGAACAAGCGGCTCAATACGGGGGTTACTACTCCCCTATGCCGACGCCGGCGCCTCCTCAGCAACCTCAACGAGTGAGAACAAGCCAGAGGGGGTATTACGCCCCGGCGCCGCAGCAGCAGCGGTCTTCGATGCGTGGTGCTAGGGCTGCGGTGGGACAGGGGAATGTTGCTGCGGCTGACAAGACGACGAAACGGACTTCTGCTGCTGCGGCGGGGAAAAAAGAGGCGCCGTTGCCGGAGATACCGCTGCCGGAGGTTCCAACGGAGGAGGAGGAGGAGGTCGTGGCCGAGAAGAGTGAGCCAGCGGCGCAGGTAGAGGTCGTGGCCGAGAAGAGTGAGCCAGCGGCGCAGGTAGAGGTCGTGGCCGAGAAGGGCGTGGCTGAGAAGTGAAACATGCCAGCCATGTATTTGTATGAGATGTGTTATTAATGAGGATACCCAGCGCGATAATTAAACCCTCTTTTTTTTTTTTTTTTTTTTTTTATGGAAGCCAAGTTTCCTTGATCTGGTGCTACTGGCAATGTTTGTGTGCGGAGTTGCCTAGGTCCCGCTTTGAGCCCCTGAGTAGTTCAATTGACACCGCACATGCCGGTCCAAGACCTTTTGATTGGGGTTGATGCTGTCAACGGCGTCCTTGTGGTTTGTTGAGGGGGTTGTGCAAGTGATGTCTGTGTTGCCTTGGACCCTTTCTATTTCATGATCAAATACAGCACCCACTGCTCAACTCCATCTCCCTCATTCCCTTCTTCTCATCAAACAATCACGACAAACCCCCCAAGAGCAATCATGTCCTCCAAGCTAATACCAAACACGACCCAAGACGCCGACACAGACAACTCGTACGTCTCCCGGCCAGGTCACAAGCACGAGCCAGTGCAGGTCATCGCCGACGAGCAAGCCAGGGACGAGGTGAAAAACAACAACCAGACCAACAACACAAGCAGTGATCAACTCGGTTGGTGACCCCCCCACCCCTTGTCAAATAAGATCTCACAAAAAAAAAAAAAAAAAAAAAAAAAAAAAAAAAGACACGACCAGACAAGAAAAATCAGACCGACAGCAGAAAAATCCCAGACAAACAAGCCATCGACCAATCCAACATCATCTTCAGCACCAAACCCGTCACCCGCGGCGCAGCCCCCCCAAAGGGGGCCTACAAAGAGCCCACCGACACCGAGGGCCTGCCGAGGAATGATGGGCGGAGCTCTGTCTAGAACACATCTCTACCTATCTTAGCTTAAAGTTCCCAAAGAATTCAAACCTTTTCCTCTCAATATGAACCTTTCATTATCACGATGTGAGATCCAGCCATGCAGTTTCTTTCGTCCATGCTCAACTAGCAACTTCATGGGAAAACTTCTTCTTACCAATTCACGCTGTATAAGGTAGGTAGTGTCTCAACTGATATCATGTGGAAAGAAAGCGTGGGTAGGTGTACATTTATCTATCTCCACCCAACCAACAATAACCAACATAAAAAATTCATATCCTCTGCAAAACCAAACCAGCCCAAAATGACTTGCCCGAGGTGTATATATATATATGCTCCAACCCCTTCCCAACCCATCCCAAGACAAAACATAACGAAACCCCCATCAAACCCCCCCATCTAACCCCTTCCCCACCCCCGCCGCCCGTTCATAATACCCCTCCCACAACCCCCTCAACTCCTCCCTCTCCCGCTGCAACCTCACATGCTCACTCTCCAGCCTCTGTATATACAACCTCGCCCGATCCAGCACCTCAGCCTTACTCACCTTCCTCTCCCTCTCCAAACTTGGCGCCCCCCCATCCCCCCCCAAATATGTCGTCTGGTACGTATTCTGATACCCATCCCCCATCATCATCCCGCCCACACCAACCCCCGACGGCAACACCTCCAGCAGCTTATCAAAATGCGTGTTGAGCCTATGTCGGTACTTTTGCTCAACCATATTATGCCTAGTGCGGGCGTTATGATGACCTTGCCTGCCCGTCGAACCAGCCTGCTCCTGCTCCGAGTCACAATCCTCTTCAGGGAGTGAGTTCGGTGCCGCGCTGCCGCTGGATATGGTTGACTGGCTTGTGGGAGAGGAGAGACTCGTTGTGGGAGCTGATGGTTTCTTTCCTTTGCTCCTCTTGGCCGCCGCCACCGCTGACTTGTGAGGTCGGCGATCACCGTGTGGGTTCATGGTCATTGTATCAATCGTCAAGCCTTGAAAAGGGGGGTTGGCGGCGTGGCTTTTATGACATTTGCTTGTTGACGGTGGATATTGGTAAGGAACACCACTGCTTCTCTCACCAACACCCATCGCCACACGAGGGTCCTCTGCAAATGGCGTGAAGGATTGAAATTGGGGGCCCCAGCCAGTCGGTGGAGGAGGACCCTGATTCATCACCCCTCCGTCAAGCTCGTCGTGTATCTGCCCGTTGGGAAAGCTGTGCGGACCGGAGGACATGCTCAGTGAAGCGTTGTTATAGGCAGACACCGGCTCGGTTGGGGCATAGTAGGAGCTTTCTGGCATGAGGGAAGCGATACCGCGGGAGTCATAGTCTCCGTATGCTCCGGTGTTGCTGAAGCGATCAGTCGGCGAGATCGAGATCGAACCCCCCAAAGGGGAGGTTGAGCTGGGACACAAGACGGATGCGCTGGCATGGTCCTGCTCCTGAATGTCGAAAGCTAAGGGGTATGATGGAATGTTCTGGTTGGCGGTTGTCAGCTGAGGTCCCTACACTGCAACAACAGGTCACCCCCTCCCGAATAGCCGAGTCGTTGTCAAAGACGGAACACATGCTATAAATACAACACGGCAGCATTGAGGCTACCAGTCATGCCATATCAACGGTTGCGGTAAGGAACCGAGGTCCCGAACCGATCCATATGGTCATGACAAACGTCACCGTGCATCATGTAGGGACATGAGATGGCCCAAAGGGAGCTAACGAAATATAGGTGAAAACAGGGTCATGCCAAGGACTGAGCCGTACCTGTTGGGTTTCGTCATCGTAGTGACCACCGTAGTAAGTGTTGTCCATGTCTGAAACTGAAAGAGCAAGCTTGTTGAAATGACCGTATGATGCAGAGCATGTTCATGATACTGATGGGAGGTCACGATACCGGAAGGAGGTCCGGATCACGACAAACTTATACCACGAGCAGTCCCCCCTTCGTGTGACCAAGCGACATGGCGACTGCCCTGTGATGTCGTAGAGGGTGAGGAACCCAGCCAGACCATGGCAGACATTTCTTCTTCTGGACCAACAATGTCAACTCTGAGGAGGCGTCGGCTTCATTTGCGAGCCAGGTACAGTGTTTGAATCGAAAACGGACATTGTGCCAGAGGCTTGACCAATGCCGCCAAAGGCGGCACTCGACACACGGGTAGCGGCCGATAATGCTCCTGTCTGGAAGCAAGGGCAACGCGCATATCTGACCATAAGTTGGCAGCGGCCCGAGCCAGTTCGGGGCACGATGCAAGCTACTACAACCAAGATCTATCCAAGAAAATAGTCAGGTCAGTGTCTCTGAATCAATCGATTTGAAATCCCCGTCACTCCCCTTTCCAGGTCCAGCCCCGAGCATGTGGTTCGTGCCGTTCCCCAAACGAGACTCGGCAGAGCGGGAGATCGACATGGTTGTCAAGGGCTGCTGTACATGTACATATTCAAAGGCTGCCGCGGCGGAGATTGGAGCCAGTATTCTGTGAGAAAAATAAGCTGTGGTTCGATTTGGCTCGCCGATCATGCCATTGCGGTAACTACCGACTCAGCCCTAGAATCGTGGCGTCGAGTTCTTTCGAACACTCGATCTGGTTGACCCCTGGCGGCGAGCCCAACAAGTCCAGTGCTTTTCTGGAACAAAATGCAGATTTGGGTACTGATCGTCCGCTCAGCAATTATGTCCAAGTCGCCATAATCTTGGGCACTAAAGAGCTGGAGTCGGATAAAGCACTCGCCTTGATTCCTCGACCTCGTCTCGCGCTCTCTTCTTCCACGCTCGGCACTTGGCTAGGGGTAGGGGCTGAGACACGGCGCATCCAGACAAACATGGTCTCGTTTCCACGAGGGAGAAAGCCACGCATGCCATGTTCGCAGAGCAGACAAAATCCGGGATGACGTGAGTCCCTGCTTCTTTGCCAGTTCGAGACATGGCAACTTGTGTCGCACAACATCCTCGACAACCCTCCTCGTGGGTTGAGAGAGGCGGTCCCAAAGTTCCGGTTGAACGGTTTTTCGGGTATTGTATCCCTCGTTTTTCCGAGGTGCGCGGGGTTGATCCAAGTTCATGGGGGTGGCTTGATATGGTAGAGGAACGGGCATCTCCGTAAAGTGATTCGAAGGTTTGTTAGCTAAGGGACCTCGGGAGTCAGAATCAACAACATCTCGAGCTTGCAACGTGGTGTACGGATACCGTAGGCATCATACCACCAGAGAAAAAGCTCTTGGCAGAACCGGTGAACGTGCTTCTGTGAGCGAGTGAGGGGATCCAACAGAGCGGCTGCCCTGCATGCAGACAACAGACTGGGCGTTCCGTCACCCATCGGGTCGATGTCTGATTCGATCGAGAACATGGAGGAGTCGTAATCGTAATTAATTCTGGGGTGCTTGTTGGAAGTTGTTTGTGGGTAAGGGTTGCTGGATTCTTGCCGACAACTGGACAAGCAGTGCCTGCCTGAAAAAGAATGCCTCCTTCCCTGAAAGTCCCGGTGGCTTTGGAGCGCCAGCTGTCCAACACTCTTGGTCAAGATAGCGTCTTCCCACACATTTTGATGGTCGAAACTTGTAAATCATGCATATGCATTCTACAGACAATGGATATGCAGGAGAAGCATCTCTTTCCAATCAGCAAGATACAACAAAGCAACAAAGCTGCTGTCAGAAGCAGCCACCCGAAACACATCTGCCAGATACCGGACCATGAAAACCTGATTGTGTTGGAGCAAACTCGTAGATGAATGAAGTACAAGTGCAAATACAGTAAATTTGGTTGGAAAAGAGAAACGCCGATGCTATCAACCACAATTCTCGCCATGCTTTTCAAACAAGTTTCCATCCTTGATCCCCACCATCTGTCTTGTAACAACATGCCATATTTGAACTTGTACCGTGACCCTTTTCCCCATCGCGCCAATGTGGAGACCGAAACCCGATACCTTTGACCAAATCCAATCCAATAAAATGCAATCAAAGTCCTTGATTGGCTGCCCGAGCAACGGCTCCAGCCATGATGTCCATGTTCCTTAGCAGCTCTTTTCTTTCTCTGTTCAAGCGCTCCTTCTCCATCTCAAGTGCCTTGATACGTCTGGTTGCCAAATCCAACACCTCGGCCTTGCTCATTCTCTTCTCATCGGTTGCGAATCCATCACAGCCTTCTCCCTGACCCAGGTGACCCCCCTTGTATTGCTCGAGAGGAAGGACGGCCAAGAGGCGTTCGAACTGGGCGTTCAGCCTGTTGCGGTACTGTTTCTCGACAAGGTTATGGTTGCGTCTGGCACGGCGTTCTTCAAGGGTGAGGTCATCATCATCACTGGCTGAACCGGGATTGTGAACGCTTTCAGCTGGAGATAGAGGTGTTGCTGGCGCCAAACTTCCTTTTCGAGCCTTGCGGGAGGCGGTACGCAGCTGAATATTGTGCTTGCCACGACCCTTTGATCTACTGGTGGCCTTGATCTTGTTGTTGGGCTGATGCTTGGCCGACATGGACGACTCCTCAGACCCAAACCTCTTGGTGTGTGTCACAGAATCTGCCATATCGATGGTGGCTAGTTCGCTCACTGGGGAGAAGAGCTCATGCTCGCAATACTCGCCCCCGGGTTCGCCCCTCCATACGCCCGCTCTGGAACCTACTGAGCTGAGTGGTGTTGGTAGAGAGACTTCGGGGCTGAGATTGTTAGACAAGTGCCAATTTCCACCCACAAATGGAGTAAATGGAGTCCTCGACAAGGAAAAAAAGTCGCAGGATGGTTCCTCAAAGAACGAAGAAGCTGTGTACGGTGCGTCGGGCAAGCTCCATGGGACGACGTTAGCCCCGTAGCTGGCTTGACCCATATAGCCATAGCCTGGGGTGGGTACTGCCAACACCGAGGTCTAGATTCCAACGTGCCTTGGTTAGCTGAATCCAGAAAGTGGTGAATGCAAAAGTGGCGTGACGCCGGGACTTGTCTGGTAACACCACGACCGCCACAATAAACCACGAATATTTCTCACCTCGTCAGCACCGGAACTCGCTTCCTTGATCATGATGCTGGTCTTCGTCGCGCTGGGTTCCATGACTTCTCCAAGGAGTATCTCGCAAGGGGTCGAACGCACGATAGTGGGTAAGATCGTTGTCTTGCGGCAGCACCCATGTGATGATGCTCTTGACGGTGCGCGTCAAAGGTAAGCACAACGGCGGAATGGAAGAGAGAACTGGGGAGAATAGCTGATAATCGTACGGTCGTACGTAGGATGCGTGTCCTAGTACCTCGGGAGAGCTGCTTTGCTGGTGGATATCTGGCCGTCCCGCTGACTTCTGATCTCCAGGTCAAGTCTTATATAGAGGCTGGCCCTTCGTGTTCACAGACCCCCCTTCTTCGCAAAGTCCCGCCTAGATTCAATACCACTCCATGGCCCCTTCCCAGGACCACGCAGGGGGCCATGGGCTGCTCGGGTCCAAGAAGACGGCTGCTCCAGAGCCATTAGCGTTGCCGCTCCCGGCAGGCCGGCATGAGCAATGGAGAAAAGGAAGAGAATCGATCGGGCCGCCCACTTGTCCCTACTGCGGTACATCCTCCCACATCCCTTTCGAGGCCTGGGAGCGGGTCAGTCCGGGGGATCGAGCCTATAGCTGGGGATGATGTCAGATCATGGAGTCGTCCGCCATGTGCGTTGAATGTTTGGGGGGGGGGAAGCAGCCTACATGAAAATGGCGCCATGTCGGGCAGCTGGTGTGTGGTCCCGTCTTTTGACAACTGCAATCCAGAACAGTCCAAGACTTCCCCCAGGGCTGTGTGAAGGCGTGTGTGGAAGACTGGTGTGCATCCGCACAGGGGGTTTGACAGTTGAGAGGTGGGGTAGCCAGTCTTATCATGCATTCCCTGCAAAGCCATTTGTCGAGGCCTTCAAGAACCTCAATGGACAGTTCCTTCCCGCACAGCAGACAGAGCAAGCGAAAAGGAAGCCGCCAGGGACGAGATATCCACTACTGAGCAAGATCTTTGTGGAGTCTGCCCCATCAAGTCCCGATGCATGTCAATCCTTTGGGGCAGGGGAAAGCGAACCTGATGTGTCATGCCAAGAGGGGAAGACAGAGACTTCAATTCTCACGATCTCTGCTCAACAACAGACCCCTCTCCCAGCCAACCTTATGGATACACACACAGCACATTATCCACTCTGCCTACTGATGAGTATGAGTAGCTCTCGACACCCGGCATCAGCCTAGCTGTAGAAATGAAGGCCAAGTCTTTGCTGCTCCCAAGTCGATCCTCTCATCAGCACGAATGGCATGATGTTGGCAGTGGCTCATCCGAGCATCGATCTGTGTTTTTCCCAAGAGACCAAACCCCGGATCCCGAATGGCCGATCCGATATCCCAGGACCCAGTTGCCACGAGGCAGCGGAGCTCACCGTTGCGCTTGAGGGCTCGGCGACGATCCGGCTTCTTTTATTATTTTCGCCAACCTGCTCAACTATCGTAGCGCCGTCCCAACAACAGCCCCGCCAGAGCCGCTACTACCACCTGCGTTTTTTTATGCTCGGTATCCTCAAAGCGGAAACAGCAAACGAAGTCTGTCATCGACAACGGTGGTGAAGCTCGTATTGCGGCGGCAACTAGCGGCACAACAAGGATCTTGGATAGCTGTCAACGGTGAGCCCTACATACACTATTTCGACCGCGAGCTATCATTTCCTGTCTCTGGTTAGTGAGAAGCCATGTTTCAGGAGGATCAATCGGCATTTTGAGGGCTCCCAATGGGACAACATTGTCCCAAAGAGCTTTCGATGAAACTGTTACTTGTACGGATTGACAACTCTTCCCGTTGACAATCGAGACAAGAGGGAGTTCGAGCTCTGTCAAGAACTTGGTTGGTACTCTCGGCAAGTTCGGAATCAGTTCTGAGAATAGACCTGAGTTGGCGATGTGCTTGCAGACTCAAGATGCTGGGATCAGTATGCTTCCTTTTCCCCCAACAACCAGACTCGGTTTGGACCAGGCATAGAAAGGCTAGCCACGGCTCTCGAGGTCATCACCATCAGCCTCTCTGCTCAAGTAACGAACCGGTCGAAAGGAAGGTATAAACGCAGGCAGACGACCATACATGCACATATGCAGAGACTGCGCCCACACCTCTTCCCTCAGCCGCTGTTAAACCAAATATCTCAAAAGGTCTCCTACTCGACAAGCCTATCAAACTGATGGCCACCAAAATAGGCCAGAGCTTGGCGGATCTCGACCCCCATTGTCGACGTGGCACTACATGTCCCAGCCTAAGATTGGGCATCACGAGGCCAATGGTGTGGGCCTCGCCAAATCGACAATATGACTGGGGCTGCTGTTAGGGAGGTTGGTGTAAAACACAACACTGCTTTCTTCCCTTTTCATCCGTTCTGTTCTTCCTTGAAGAGACCGCTCCATCTGCGCTTCCCCCCTTCGGCCGCCGTCCACACGTGGACCAAATCAGCAACGAAGGGGCAAGCATGTAAGCAACCAATCGCAATTCACACCCCATGCTCCTGACTACAAGTCGGTATAGCGCAAACACCAACAACAGGAGCAGTTCATGACATGGATATATATATCTAGCTGAGATCGACGAGGACGGTACCTATTGCGCACGCATACCAAAGCAAACAAAAGACAGCCGCTTCCTCCGGCATCCAGCCAGCCACGAATCAGTGGTCACAAACGCCAACGCCTTCAGAGCAGGAGAGGTCGCACGCAATGGGGGCTCATGGATCGCGAGGAACTTGCCAACACCACCACAGCCATGTCTCACCACCATTAGTCCTCGTCGTCACCATCAGCGGCAACAGCAGCAGCGCTGCCCTCGGCGGCGGCAGGCGGTGCGGCAGCCTTCTTGACGCCCTTGGAAGCGATAGGGGGCTCATCCTCCTCAGCACCTTCCTCGTCTTCGACGTCATCATCGTCGCCTTCTTCCTCGCCCTCTTGATCCTCCTCCTCTTGGTCATCTCCCTCATTCTCGGCGACACCGTTCTTGTGGCCGTTCTTCTGAGGCGCATCACCCTCGGCGGTAGCTGCCGTCTTTATCTTCTTCTTGGGAGGAGCTTGGTTGAGGGAAGATGATTAGCGCGCCAAAAACAAGTTAATGGGATTGCGAGGCTGGTCATACCCGGGGCAGCTTCCTCGTCTTCTTCTTCGCCCTCCTCGTCATCTTCGGCATCCTCTTCGTTGAAGCTTCCGTCATCGCCGGAACTATCGCCGACTTCTTCGTCATCCTCGTCAGAGACATACCTGCACCGCTACGAGTCAGCCACAGATTCGGGGTTATCTGGCATGCAAATCATGGCCATCTCCCAATTGTCGACGGAGACAATGCTCCGGCTACCACCGCGAAAGTAGGATGCGCCAACGACATCAGCGCCCATTTCGCCACACAAGGTCTGATGGCGTTCAGACCAGTCGCGTCGCATCAGTGACGATGGGGAATGGCATCCAAGGCAGCTACAGAAAACACCAGCATCAGGGGAGCACGGGGGATGGGCTTACTCCTCCTCCTCCTCTTCGTCATCACTGGGCAGAGCTACGAGCTCCTCCTCCTCTTGCTTTCTCTTGCGGCCGGTCATTTTGATGGAAGGGCGCGTTGGTAAGATATCAATTGAAGAGTGTAAGGATAGAACACGGGCGTGGAGAGTTGGATTTGATGGGAAAGCTTGGATGGGAGAGAGGGAAGGAAAAGGAGGAGAAAAATAAGGGAGAGAGGAAAGGCTGAGTTGGGGGGGGGGGGAGGGGGGAGGAGGGTGGTAGACGGGCAAAGGCTGGAGCTCCGGTGTGAACGGTACGTACCTACCTTTTCTTTGCCAGCAGCCAAGGACGGGATTACAAGGTGGGAAGGACGGAGAACAGAAAAGGGGCGGGGGAGCAGCAGAGAGGGAAGGGAAGCCAGCCAGGCTTTGCGCGCGCGCACAGCTGGGTCACTGAGGGAAGGGGGGAGGAGAGCAGAGCAGAGCAGAGCAACTTGGGGGGGGGGGCGTCAGAGGTGGGCGGTGTGGGCGGGGGAGGAGAGGGGAAGCTTCCCCCCAGCTCCCACCTCTCTCAAAGCTACCGTGGGCGTGGCCTCTTCCCGCTTTGGAGAAGTTGGAAACCTGAGGCATCACTCCATCGGTGACGGGTATCAAGGAACGGAGCAGTTGGCCCAGTGTCGCATAAGCACAGTGAACAGAGAGGGGGGAACTCTGATCGCATTCTGGCTTGTGCATCTGCCCGTCCAAGTGCGCAATTTGACGTTTCCGACTGGCTGATTGACGCAGGAGCTCGGACCTCTTCCCTCTAAGTGTAACGGAGTGACGGCACGTAACAATGTGAGTGAGCCTTTTCACTGCGTGCGGCACAGTTTTTCAGGAATAATCGGAGCGATAGGGAGGGCCTGTCAGCAAGCAACGGTTGAGAAATGTCGAGCATTGCGGCTAGCGTTTGGGATGGTCGATTCCAAAAGAAAACGTCATTGACATTCTCACGTGACAGCAAATGCTTGGAAGGAGCTTTGACCATCTCGTGTCTCGGTTGAATATTTTGCCGGCTTCATCGCCGATAGATTTCCCGATGCCTTCATTCCGGGCCGGCTCCAGCAGAACAGAACCTCTCTGTTGTTGGAGTTGGTGCCGAAGCCGAAGAACGGAGGTGTTGCTGCTTCGGTATGTTGGTTCCGGACTGGGATACCAGGTGAGGATCGGTTGGCATGTCCCGAATGATGCTCATGGCGTGCTCATCGAGATCTCTCACGTTCTAGCGAGACGGTGGCCCAGGTTTTCTTCAGACCGGCGACAAGACGAACATGCTTCACAGCGTCAGGCCCAGCATGATCGAGACGGCATCGTGCAAAAGGCGTACGAGGTTCTCATCCCCGCAGCGCGAACGGTTTCTGCTGTGTCGCGTCGGACGCGTTGTAACCTGTAAATTTGACTGGGGTTGCATGTCTTCCGCGTAACGGACTCTGCTGATGTAGGAGATGCTCGAGACGAGGTCAGGTAGGTTCTCGGCACATCACATGGGATTGCTATGACGAGTACTCCGATTTATCTGTTATCATTCTTCGCCGTTTGATGCAAACCGTTAAACAATGGCCGAGAGTCAAAGAGTGCCAAGAGGGCAAAGCTGATATCAAAGAGTCCGGCGTAGCTGGAGGAGAGGAACACTCGACCCCTTCGCGATTGATACAGCGCATTGACTACACCTCCTGGGACCTTCATTGATGCTGACCAACAGTGGCAACACGAGAGGCGGTGATATAGGTACTGTATAATTATTAACAGCACCGGAGCCATGTACATAATAGAGTCACATCTGGACATGTTCCTGGAGGGGATAATTTTGAGATGAGAGGTCCATCCGTCCTTTCCCCTGGCGATCATCCCAAGCTAGAAATTTTCCAAGTTTTCGAAGGCTTCCATGAAACCAGGGCTGCGATCCATGGATGGGAAGACCCACAACAGGGAGCCATTGCCCGTATAGGTCTAGTGCCAGGCACAGAGTGGCCCGGAAGACCCTCGCCAAAGGCACAAGCGCGAGTCGTCGTCCGGAACTGCGGGTTCGCGAACGGACAGGGGGAGGGAAGGGGGTAGGGGAGCATTTTCATTCCCGATTGAACAAGCATTGCGATGAAATTTCTGTGTGAGTCTGCTGGTATGTCTCCTGATGGTGACTTGTCACAATGGACCTTTTATATGGGATAGCATCTATGTATGCAGGGTCAAGGAGAAAGAAAATAAACTTACAGTACCCAGCTGGGGGGGAACTTGTGTAGATCGCTGCAGCCGTTTGCGTTTAGGGGTTCCCACCATCCCCTACAACGGCAGCCCACTGCGGCGATGATGTCGGTCTTGGAGGGGGGCATTGTTGCTTTTTTGTTTTCCTTTCTGCATGTCCTGGGGGTCTTTTTGCACTGGGGTCAGCCAATAAATGGCACGACAATAACCATTTCCGAGAGTTGCACAGTCGTACCTGCTTCGGGGGAACATGACGAATAAATCAGATGGAGTTCTGGGAGAGCCGAGAGAGAGGGCCACGAAAGCTGAAGCTTTGCCAATGAATGCTCCGCCCATTTGCCCCGCCTTTCAGATCGGGCTGTCCGCGGCTTGTTTTATTTATTTTCTCTCTCTCTCTCTCTCTGAAATCTCATCCAATTCCCAGCAATTTGGGTTTGATATCCTCCCTCGCAGAGAAGCTCAAACTCAAACCTGGCCTCGGGCCGAAAGTGCGTTGCCCGGACCCTGTTACGCGACGAACGGCTACTGCTTCGTCCACTGTGCACAACCGCAGCCAGAACCACCACATCGACCCAGACGCGGTAATATTAGGACTGCAAATTATTCGGAGCCTGTCACCCGGCTCTACCTTGGACGGGTGAAACGGTCGTATCCTTCCAGCGGCAAGACAAGAGATGGTCAGGAAACAGAACAGGCAGAGTCTTGAAGTTGAAAAGGAAACTCAAACCAAGGCAGTGGGCAGGCCACCTACTCCGCAGGTGCTCCCGGGATCCTCCCCGGCACTAATCCCAACAACCATCAACCCGGCTCCAGCGCGGTGTCAGGCCCTGCATCCGCAACCCAGAAGCCTGCTGCGTGCTCATTTGGGCGCTGATCACGACGCGCTGGGGAAAATAACAATTAAAATAAAGTAATTCCCAATGCTATTTTTCACCACGGCCTCCACCTAAAGGATTGAAGCCTTCACCGCACACACCCGCCGTTCTTCTTCAACAGCATCGGCCGCCGCCATGTTGGGCCATTACAGAGAAGACGGAGGAGGAGGAGGAGGAGGAGGAGACAGTGACAATGATAATGATAATAATGGTGGTGGTGCGGCCTATCCCGCCCCAAGCAGCATGATGCACCACGGCTTGCCCGCTTCCCGACAGCAAGCGAAACCACAATGGCCAAACGCCGGACCCTGGTCGAAACCAGACGAACAGACCGACTACTCCTACTACCAGCAGCAATACAACCAGCGCCATCAGCACTATCCTCCCCGCAACTTTCCCGTCCAGAATCTTCACTCTTACCAAACACGCTCCAACCACCAACGACGACCGTCGAGCTCGCCGAAACCGACGCTCGATCTATCACACGACCGCCGACAGATCCCCCCTGACCTCCTTTCACCTCGCAGCGACTCTTTCTTTTATAGCTCCCCGAATGCTCGGCGCAATCCGGCCTTGACACCGACCGCCTCTCATTTTCCGAACAGCAGTGCTCGGATGAGGGCCGAGTCGAACCCCGTGTCGAGACCGCCGCCCAGGTCGGCTTTTCCGGGCCTGTCGTCGAACCCTTTCATCATTGAGGCATACGAACCAGAACCAGAACCTGAACCTGAGCCGACACCGCAATCGGAGCCCCCATCGCGGGCCCATTCTCGACCGCCGAGCGATGAGCCGCCACGCAAGTTCCCGCTCCTTGCCCGACATCACGAGCAGATCGGGGGGGCGATGTCTCCAGCCTCGATGATGTCGCGCTTCGAGTCACCGCCCGGCAGCAGGCGAGGCACACCAACCCCATCGGAAGGTACTGTCGTGACAGTCGAAAACTTTTCTCGGCCACGGAAGACGAGCATTCGGTCGCAGCAGTCTGATGGTGCTTTGTCGTCACGACGGATGGGGCTGAGTCGCCCGCAGGTGGAGCCGACGCTGGAAGAGTCGGGAGAGTATCAGAGTGATTATCAACAAGTACACGCGCAATCTCACGCGCCCGGAAATCCGTGGCCTAGGCTCCGGAGACTGTCCGGCTCGTCCTCGCAGTCTTCCAGTACGTTTTCCTCGATTGCGCCTCGCCCGTCGCAGGATCATGCTCCGAGAAGCGAGACTCCGAGAAATATGAGCGCCCCCATTGCGGCCTTGGCCGGCCCCTTTGCGAGATCGGTGCTGGGTCCCAGTAGTAGTGGCACTCAGGCCTACGCTCGGGAAGAGCAGGCGGCACAAGAACAGCAGCAGCAGCAGCAGCAGCAACAACAACAGCAACAGCAACAGCCAGTTCAACCTCGAGAGCCACCACCATGGCTCTCGGCACCGGACGAAACCCTTCGGTCGAGCTTTCGATCCCAGCTCACATCCTCCACGGCTCAGGGCACGTTATTCACGGCGACGGGAACCGAGAGAAACAGCGTTCTCACCAAGGCGAGCAGCGTCGGGGATCACCAATCTATTACTAACATCTATGCTCGGGCAAGCTGGTGGCACAGCTCCATCATTGGAGACGATGGGCTTTTGGAGGATGTGATGGGAATGTACGAGAGAGGGTTCAACGATTCGGACATTGAAAGCATACGGAAGAGCATGAGGTTTGCGGATGACGAGGATATTTTTGCGCAGGCTGATTTGGACAACCCGATGCCACGGAGGAACAGCTCGAGGCCTGCGAGCAGCCACCATTCCGACGCCGACGTGGTGAAGGAGAAGATATTGGAAGCGATGAACGACAGCTTGCCAGCGCCAACTGGCATCGCGATTCCGATGGGCAGTCCGGGTTCGAGACAGTCGGTTCCCAAGTTTAGACAGTCGTTACTGCCGACGAACTCGTTGCCGAAGGATTTTGGATTTGGACAGCACATCGCGAAGAGAAATCTGGCTGAAGCCGAAGGGCTGGAGAAGCATGATTCGGCCAAATTGGTGGATGGTGATGATGTCCCAGTCCAGCAGGCGGTGGGACGGGAGGAAGAGAGACCAGTTTCGCCCTTGTCGCCTGTACAGCCAGAGCTACCGATACCCACGATGCCGATACCAGCTTCTCGCCCTACAACGCCATCTCGCGCTCCGCCACCAATGCCACAGGAGCCACCGGAGGAGCCAGGCGCCCGGGACCGGTACGGGTTCCGAAAGGCGGGTCCTAATGTTTCCCGTCAGGCGTATGACGCTTGGAACGCCGGTTATACCGAATACTTGTCCAGGAGACGCAAGAAGTGGATTGCCTTTCTCAAGGACAACTCGCTCATGACGGACCGACCTATACGATTCCCGCCACGCAGCACCAAGACGAAGAGATTCATCCGAAAGGGCATCCCGCCAGACTGGAGAGGGGCGGCCTGGTTTTACTACGCGGGCGGGCCCGCGATTCTGAGCAAGCACCGGGGTGTGTACCAAGATTTGCTGAGGCGGGCTGCGTTGGATCCCACCGGACCTGGGAGCATGCCGGGGTTGGTGGGGGAGGTGAAGCCGTTGATTGTGGACGACATCGAGAAGGATTTATACAGGACGTTTCCTGACAATATCCGGTTCAAGCCGCCCAGGCCGGCGCCGCCACCTCCGAGTAGTCCGGTTGACGATGAGGAGGGAGATGATGCGGTCGAGGCCGAGCCAGCGCCAGAGCCGGAGATCATCACGTCGCTCAGGAGGGTCTTGCACGCGTTTGCGTTGTATAACCCCCGGATTGGGTACTGCCAGAGTCTGAACTTTCTGGCTGGGTTACTGCTGCTGTTTGTCGAGACCGAGGAGCAGGCGTTTTGGTTGCTTAATGTCATCACCAGGGTTTATCTTCCGGGCACGCACGAGATGAGCCTGGAGGGATCAAAAGTTGATCTTGGGGTTTTGATGGTGGCGCTCAAGGACTCTCTCCCTAATGTCTGGAAGCAAATAGGAGGCGACGAGGACATGGGACTGGGCGGGGGAGGAGGGGGAAAGAAGAAACCCAAACGAGGCCTCCCCGGCAGCGGACACAGGGCCAACCAGCAGAGCGTGAGCGATCCTAATCGGCTCCCTGCCATAACACTCTGCATGACGGCCTGGTTCATGTCTTGTTTCATCGGGACTCTCCCCATCGAGACGGTCCTGAGAGTCTGGGACGTGTTTTTCTACGAGGGGAGCAGGACGCTGTTTAGGGTTGCGTTGACGATCTTCAAGCTGGGGGAGCCCGAGATCAAGGCGGTGCAGGATCCGATGGAGATGTTTGGGGTTGTGCAGCAGTTTCCACGGAAGCTGCTGGACGCGAACGCGCTGATGGATTTGTGCTACAAGAGGCGGAACGGGATCGGGCATTTGAGCCAGGATGATGTTGAGGAGAAGAGGCAGGAGAGGAGGGATGGAATTAGGAGGTGGAAGGCGGAGCAGGAGGCTGCTGCTTTGGGCGGTGGGAGTAGCAGCAATGGGGGAACAGGGACGAGGGGGTTGGATTTAGCTGGGGGGGTGGACGGCGGCATGAGGGGGGTTTTTGGAAGGGTGGGGGGGAATAAGTCCGGGGGGAACAAGGAGCAGGTCAGGGCTGCGGAGGTGATGTAGAGTGATCCTCGGCCTGTCTCTGGCTTTGCTCCTGCTGCTTGGAGAAGGGTGGGGGTGACGTTTTGAAGCAAGGGATTTCTTTTGTTTTAGACCACATCACATCACATCACAACCGGGTGCTGTCACGTCGGGGACGTTGTGGCAGCAACCGAGGCTTTCTTTTGTCAAAACACACTTTGCGAAAAATCATCAGCTCCGGGGGAAAAAGAGAAGAAGGTTGGAGGGAAGGGGGTCAAAGCATTATAAACGGCGAGGGTCTCTCTGGGGTTCTTGTACCTATTTGGGGAAGGCAAATGGCAAAGGGGGCAAACAAACGGTGATCAGGGGGGGGCATATTCTGGGCTTTTTTTGTTTGTTTATTTTGGGTGGTTCAAAATAGCATAGCATCATCTCTTTTCATTTTCTGTTAAGACTTTTCTTCTTGTTCATATTTCCCTTCTGTTCGTTCTTCTTCAGCATGTTGTGGTGTGTGTAAGTTAGGGACTGGCTGGCTAGTTAGTGAATGCGAAGGAAGAGGGGAGTCGAAAAATACTAAGGAGCACGTTTGTTCACATCTCGAGATCAAATACATGATGTTTTGTGATGGTGACCTCAGTAATTTGAAGTGCTTGTATTTGATTGATAAAATGACTACCGCTGCCATGTCTTCACCACCGACTAACCCCTCAACATGTATCATATCCCGAATAACTGTCTTGGTAGACTTCGCTGTAATGGGTCAAACCCAACCAAAAAACACACAATTACAATCTCTTTTCCCCCAACTACCTTCTCCCCCATCCTCCTCTCCCAAACCACCACACGAACCCCCTCCAAACAGCAGGTCCAGCAACACCACCCCCCAAAAACCCTCCCAACACGCCCCAGCTCCAAGCACCTCAAACATCAGCCCACCAAGACGCCGCCCGCCGCCGCTCCAAAAGAGCATTCGTCGTTCTCGGAGGAAACCTCGGCGGTAACCGCTCCCCCCCCCCCCCCCCGGTCCAAAGACCCCAAACATCAAACTAAGACACCTGTTGTTGCTGCTGTTGTCCCTCCCCCCCAGTCGTCGCCGCCCCTGTCTCGGTGCCAAACTTCACCGGCCCCTTGGCATACCTCCCCACATACGCCCTCGCCTCCTTCTCGAACTCCTTCCTCTCATTCTTGTACTGCTCCGCGATTCTTGTTTCCAATGGGTCATCCGGCTGCGGCTCGACAAGCAGTTGTCTAATCGCCTCCAGCACAGTGACAATCTTGGTTGACGGCTTCCAGTTGTCTGTTTTGAGCAACGAAAGGCAGATGGAGCCGTTTGTCTCGTTGGTGATGTTGGGGTGGTAGATGCGGGTTGCGAAGGTGATGGTGGGAGGTTTGAAGGGGTATTCTGGGGGAAATTGCACAATCAGGCCGAATTTGCCGCCGGAGTAGATTGATTCCGGGGGTGCGGTGAGGGTGATGTGCCAGAGGGAGATGTTGGATTCCGAGGGGAGGGTGATGGTGATGGAGGGGGGTGGGGAGGTGAGGCAGTCGTTTAGCTCCTGAAGGGCAAAAGGTTAGTCAGTTATTGGGGAGGAAAGGGGAAAGGAAAGGGAGGGAAAAGTAAGTACCTTGGTGATCCTCTTGGACGAAGACATGGTTGCTGATTTGCCTGATTTGGTGATGAGGGGCTCGGTTTTGGTTGGAATAGATAAGGTGGTAGCTCGTTACGGGAGGGAGAGTTTGGTTTGAGAGGGAGAAGATGTCGACGAGTTATGGGATTTGAGAGTGGAAGTAAGAAGATGCTTGGAGGAGAGTAAAAGTGTTTGTAAAGAGGAAGCTTTACAGGCGTCGGCCAAGACAGGACCCCAAGTAGATGCAGGGCAGGCAGACAAGGCAGGTGAGTTTGGTGGGGTTGCAGGTGACGCGCGGGGTGCTGCTTGCCCAGCAGGATGGTGGGGCTTTCCCGGCAGGCGGGCTGGCCCCGCCTCCAGATACAGTGGTAGCTCTCGTGAGCTTTGATGTCATTGCTTTTATCAGCAGGCGAGGATGAACTGACAGAATGCGGCAAGAGTAACTGTAAATTCTTAGAAATACTAGAAGGCAGCACTGGGGAAATAGTTCATGATGAACTCATCATAAAACATGCAAATCAACGCAACATTAGCAATGCCCCATAACCCTTTTCGCTTCAAATAGCTACCCGAAATCACTGACGCCCTCAATTTAACCACCCAGAACACATATGCACCCGCCACTGAGCTTAACAGCAAAGCCCTACTCGACATCCTGCTCTGGCCCCTCATCCTCAGTAGCCTCTTCATCATCCTCCCCATCTCCAGCCTCCGCCATCTCCACCGGCCGCTCATGCCCGTCCTCCTCCTCTTCTTCCTCAGCCTCTTCCGCCTCGTCCTCATCATCGTCCTCGTCTTCCTCCTCCTCCCCATCTTCTTCATCCTCATCATCCTCATCATCCTCATCATCAGCCTGCTCCCCCTCCTCCACCTCATCCACCACCTCGTCCTCATGATCAGATCGAGGTCCCACATCTTCCATCTCGGTATCCACCATTTCCTCATCTGGTCCATCCTCAGCATGGGTCTCTTCTCCTTCATCCTCCTCCTCTTCTTCCTCCTCGTCCTCCTCCATATTCTCATCCCCCAATTCAGCAGTCTGATCCCCGTCCTCCATGACCGTCTCCTCCCCTTCCATGACCGTTTCCCCTTCCTCCTCCTCCCCTTCCTCCTCCCCTTCCTCCTCCTCCCCCTCGCTCTCCACCTTAGCAACCTTCCCCAAACTGGGAAACAGCAAACTCTCCGGAATATCATCCTCATAATCCGGCGGCACATCACTCAAGTCACTCTCATCGTCATCATCATCATTCCAACCCCCGGGCCCAGGAGTTGACCTTTCGCTCCCACCCCCCACAACCCCCCCAGCATTATTACTCGCCTTACTCGCCTTCCTCGAATGTCCACCCGCAGCAGCACCGGCATCCTTCATCTCCACATCCTCCCCCTCCTCCCCCTCCTCATCCTCACTTTCCCTTGGCGTCCGCCCATTTTTACCTCTGCCGCGGGAGGCACCGCTAACCGCCGACTTTGGCGCCTCAGCAACCCGCAAAACAGCCTGCACGGCATCGTCCGCCTTGCGCAGGATGTTCGGCCGACGAACACCCAGTCTGTGGCTTCGCGGTGCTGCATCCCCTGCCACAGACGCTTTTTCAGAACGGTCAGGCTGTTCCGACACCGCCCGCAACGAGCCGAGAACGGTCTTTTCTTCTTGGGCGACCAGGTTCTGGAGGAGCTTGCTTTTGAGTTCCGCCGCTGGAACCCCAGCCCCAACCCCGTCTTGAGAAGCGGACGGTGGTGGTTGCTGAGAGGAATCTTCACCCGGTTGGGTTTCGGTGCTATGTTCAGCTGGCCGGGGCAGCTCAGGTCTGACATCGAGGAAGATGGTTGAGTAGCAGTCTGTGATCAGGTCGTCGATGGGACCCGCCTTCATGAGGTTGGAGTTCAACTTCTTCAGCTCGACCGCTTCCTTCATTGCGTTGAGGGCAGGGTGGGATTCTGCTGGGGGCGTGGTGGCCCACTCGGTGATTTTCTCGCCTACGACGTCGAATTCTTCGGTATTCAACGTCTTGAAGGCGTCCTCGCCGGCGGAGGGGACGTTGAAGGTTTGCCTGATCAGCTTGAGGTAGATTTGGACACAGTACTGCCAGAGCTCGTTGAAGTAGTAAAAGTCGGCGCCGCGCTTGCGAATACGTCGGAGGACAGCCTCGAGGTTGGTTCTGTCGTTCAGGGCGGCGAGGATCTTGGCGACGTATTCGATGTAGCGCCAGGTGTAGACGTAGTGCCGACCAGAACGCTCGGCTTCACACTTCCAGACGTTCATCACCATGGTTTTGGTGAACATGTTTTCTCTCAAGACGGCAAAGGCTGCCTTGGCGGCGTCGACGTTGGCAGGGTCGTTCTCGTTCACGGAGTCGGGAAAGAGCACCCGAGCATGCCGCATGATAATGCGATGTTGCCAGTTGGACTTATCCTTGTCTCGCAAGTACCGCAAGCACCGGATAATGTACGCCTCCCACTCCTCAGGGGTATCGACCGTAACTGGTTTCCCTCTGTCGATAGCGTACGGCTGACGCTGAAGAAGATCAGCAGCCTCTTGACGGGGTAAATCCCCCCGACGAACCAGCTTGTCAACCACAGAAACAATCTTGTAGTGCGGCTCGAGAATCGGATCCTGACCACTGCGAGGCTTCGGCAACGCCGACACCACCTCCACTGTCTTCTCGAGCGCCCTCAGAATCATCTTCACTGTGGGACGATGCCGGCGAGTCTTCTCATCCAGCTCCTCGGGCGCCTTGGTGTACATCTTCCACAGGCACTTCGCCACCATGTAAGGGTTCTTCCACTCCTTTGGCTTGCCCTCCATCGCCTTGCGGAACAAGTGAGCCGCAAACTTCCAGACCTGATAGTCTGTCATCTCGTTGTGACGAATCCGTCGGAAAGTCTCGATCCCTTCTGGCTCGATAAACCACCTCTCCTGATCAGAGTGCTTGAACGGCTCCATCGCAAACGGCTCCCGGCTGGAGGCATACATCCGCATGCCAAACTCGCGGTACATGTCGTTCAGCGCCTCCTTCTCATCTTCTGAAGCCCCATACGCGTGCGGGTCAGCCGACCAGGCATACGAATGCGACAACGCCAGCGTGTAACAATGGATAGAGCTTCGCTGGAACTTCACCAGCTCAGCCCGGTCCTTGTTCATCTTGTCCGCGCTCCAGAGGACAGACTCGTCCAGCTCATAGTCGAAGCACTCGGCCAGACGGAACCAAGCATCCCAACGGTCGGGGGTGAACTGAAGCTGGAGGCGCAGGTACGTGGCGCCAATGCGGAGATCGTCAGTAGCGCCCGGTGTTTGGCGCCGCGCGAGCTCGACGCCCTTGAACTTGGTGAGACCGATCATGCCGAGGAGGAAGTACCACCCGTGCTTGGCGGGAGCGCTGTCCACGGTGTTAATGGTGACGGCGTCGAGGTCGATACTGCCGTCGAGCGCCTGGAAGAGGTGCAAGGGGTGGATGGGAGTCTTGAGGTACTCGGTGTAATTGCGCAGATTGTGCGTCATCTGGGGATTGGACTTGGTAGTCCCAATCGCCTGCTGCATCCGCTCAATCGTGGTCTTGAGATCCGATTTCAGGAGATCCTTCATCGACATCCTGTTGGCAAGGACGGTGATCTTCTCGACAAGCTGCAGAGCCTGGCGCTTCTCGAGATTCTCAGGCTCGCAGCCATGCTCCTGAACCTCCCAGATACCAACTCCGAGCTTCAAGCCGTGCAGATCGTATAGGACCTGCCCCAGGTAATCTTCCCAGTTCTCAATGTTCCTCTGCTTCAGGAGCTCCACCCGCATCATCTTGAGGAAGATCTTGTTGGACGACTTGCAGCTCTTGCGCAGACCGAGAACTTGATGAACGGCCGCCAGGTACTCGGCCAAGTCGTTTTCGTAGTTGGGGAAAGCGTCCGGATGCTGCTGAATGCCGACCTTGAGCATGGTATACTGAAGGGACCAAGTTCTCACCTGCATCTCCTGAAGCTTGTTGAGGAACGATCGTAGAGTTGAGTTGTTGGCCGGTGCCGGTCTCATCCCGATGCGAGTCTCGTCCTCGTACATGGCTGCTACATGAAGGAGGCAGCTGAGTTTGGCGAGGGCCGAGAGGGTTGACTTCAAGTGCTCCTCATCGATGATGTCGAATGCGCTGTTGTCGTTCAAGGCCAAGTGCAATGATTGTATGATCAGATCATCCAGCGCCTTGATCATGGTCATAAACAGGGCCCTCCTTGGTTCGGGTGGTGTCTCGAGGTAATCTGCATGTTCAAAGTCGGTGATGATGGTTTCGATGCTCCTCAAAAAGCACGAGAACTGTTTAGTCGCATAGCTAATCTTGCCGTACGCCTCGCCCAGTCGTGACCATAGCAACAGCCTGAGCTCCGTGCTGCTCCGCTTGAGGAACTTCCACAAGTCCATCAGACTCTGGCTCGCGCACTCCAAGAGCGGTAACTTCTGTTGCTTTGCCCATGAGTGGTCACCGTCGGTTCCATTTGGCTCCGACGTGCCAGGCACCGTGATGTAAACATTTTCCGGGTTCAAAACCGGTTCTAGACTGTCAATCACAGAGGTTGGATCACCCATGTCCTCCTGGAAGAGACCCAAGAAGAAGTCCATCGTCGTCAACTTTGATATCTCGCGTTCGGCAGCAGCGGTTGAAATTTCGGGCATAACAGCGTTGTTGGGCAATGTGATTTCGCTGATGGAGGACTCGAGAAGATGATCGTACATGCTATGCCAGCAGTTGAGGATATGATCTCGTGGTGTGTCTTTCGCCAATGTTGTGGCATACACTCCAGCCCACAGGAAGCGTGACGAGAGCTCGTCGTCTGTGTTTGGATTCCGTTGTCTTGTGACTTCCGTCGTGAGGTCCATCCACTTGTCCACACGCAGCTGAATCTCAACCTTGGTGCTTTCTTCCGCTGTGCTGTTAGGGTTGGTGGTGCGTTCATAGACGTCCAGGTAGAGTTCAAACACCATATGTACTAGCTTGACTAGCTCAAGATGCGCCTCATGGTCGCCCTTCGCAAGGCACAAGTCGAGCTCGTAGGTGACCCTCTCGTATATGCTGGAGCCAAACTGTGTGATAACATCCGACAGCGTTGTCTTGGTGTGGTCTGGCCATTTTGTCCCAGTGTATGTAGGCATAATGATCTTGAGAAACTCAAACACCACGTCTTGAACTGGGTACCATCCATTGTTGATCTTTTCAACAAAAGCTCGAACGCCCCGGGTCTCATCGAACGCCGGGGCCTCATTTGCTCGCTGAGACCCTGACTTGGTATGCTCAAGGAAGGCCGAGAGACTGAGCTGCGGGCGCTCACGCTTACTTAGCAGGACAGTGGCATTTTCCTCGTCAAACTGGAGCATCGAATCTCGAAGATCAACGGTTGATAGATTCTGAATCTTCCCCATCCGGTCGTCAGACGCACACGAATCAAGGACCTCAGCTATTCTTTCCAGTGTCACATGATCCGTTACTCCAAGATTCTCCAGAAGATTCTTGGTCGTTTGAAACAGATTCTGGTCAGCGGCCTGTAACGGTTGCAATTGCGTCGCGAGAAGCCGGGCAGGATCCACAATCTCTTCCGCCGCTGTTTCTCGTCGCCCTGTTTCCCGCCGTCGAGTCCGCTTGCTCCGCTTGCCTTCGGCCGCCTCTTCTTCCGGGGGATCGGGAAGCCCAGCAACTGATTGAGAACGTTTCCTGGAAGGCAAAGCACGCTCCTTGCCCGTTGCTTCACCCAGGGATGCCGGCTCTGCCACCATTGGCGTGGATTCTTCCTCAGCCGCTTGTGGTTTCTCGGATTGCTCGCCCGAAGCTTGTTCGTCTTTCACAGCACATTCAGATGACCTGTCGAGAGGAGGCGAGGAATCCGGAGGCAAAAGTTGCATATCTATTTCCATCTGGATGTCCTCATCATCGGCCGCATCTGGAGTTTCCAAAAACACCGGCCGTCCTGAAAGCCCCTCTTCCTCAACGAAACGCGCCATGGCCGCACCCAGCTCTGTCCAGGAGGAGCTCGCGGCAGAAATAACATGTCGTGGGGGTGGGACATCTGTTGTCTGTTTCTTGGGCACAACCAATGACTTTGCAGGATTCGGAAGAAAGGGTATTGGATCTTGATACCGTTTCAGCATGGGAGGAAGTCCTCGTTCCACAAAGGGCTTCATTATCGGATGGCCCAGCGCCATTTCATCCCCCAAGACTTGAAGCTGGTCTTTGAGATCCTCGCCCGCATATCCTTCTGCCAACGAAGGGGGCTCCACCTCGTCCACCGCAGGGTCATCGTCCAATTCGATGGCAGCCTCCAAGCTGTAGCGACTAATCCGGCTGCTCTTCAGGAAAGCAGCGATGCGGGCGGTTTTTCTCCATAACTCGGCGTCTGAGGGGTCACGGTCGAGCGCGGCGCTGAAATCCTCCAGTGCCTTCCTGGCATCTTCCAACACAGCTGGATCCTCAAGAGCGGCCGACTTGGCCACGAAAGCTTTTCTGATCTTGCGCCTAATCCGATCGACGATAAACTGGCCGTGGTTTTTGTACGCGAGGTAGAAGGCTTGTGGGAGGGTGTTGCTCAGGGTGTCGGTCTCCGCGGCAGCATCGAGCACTGTCGCAAACGTGGGCTCAACAGCCAGGACGCCATCTTCGCCCGCTTCGGCCCGCTCGTACTCGGTCTTTGCCTCTGGATATTTGAAGATTTCGGAGCCGAAAAGGGCGTTGTAGGCGTCGGCCGCGTCATCGAAGAACTTGGGGCCTTGCGAGTGTAGTTTGAGGGCGGTTTGGAATAGCTTCAGGGCATCTTCCACCTGGATATCTCGAGTGTTGTCGATCTCCTCATCGACGATTTCGTCGGGTTCGACATTGATTGCTTGAAATGCGGGCTGGGCGGCGAAGCGATTAGCATTGGTTCTGTGTGGTTTCTCCATGGTTGATGGAGCTGGACGGGACGGTGCAAGAGACTTGCCATGTTGACGCTGGTGAAATGCCAAAGTGGTCATGCAGGACTCCGTTGGATGAACTGGCGCGACTGTCAGTGGTAGGCTAGGGTTGAAAATCTCAAGCTGCTGCCATGTATCCGTATGCGCAAGTAGTCGAATGCGCATGTCCGTCTCCAAATCCTCCAATAACCAAATCGCGGTTGGTATATTTCGAGACGCGACATGCCGGCCGGCAGCTTTCATTGGCACTCTCTTGGCACCGCCCGAAGTGCTGAGTGTGACGATATGCCTGCCCGGCCCGGGACCGTGCGCGGCCTTACAAGGAACACCAATCCCACTGGGCCCCACTGAAGCTGTTGGCTGCAGGAGACATTTGGCATTTGGGCCACTGTGCAGCAACACCACGGGGTAGGCCAGACCAGAGCAACCCGACATCACCCCCTCGCATTCGTCCAGTCTTGTGCAGTTGGGGCATCAGACGTTTCTGGACTTGGGTATTGCAGCGCGCATACATGCTTATATCCAAATAGCACCGCTTCAGCTCTCAATCGCCACTACCCACCCAGGTTCCAATCCCACCGCAAGGTCCAAGCTCCCGTCTTCTCTTAAGACCAGCTTCGTCTTCTCGAGCTCCCTGAGGGGCATCTCATTCCCGTCGCAACGGCGCATCCATCATGGTAGCGCCAGCGGTTCCCGAGTTCGTCTGCCTCCACCTCAGTCATTGCCAGGCACTCTTCAATAACCACTAACACTGCTCTCAGGGTCACGGAAGAGCTCCTGCACGAAGCAATTGAGACTCGCACCGAGTCTCTGAGCTCCCTTCGTGAACTGGGCCCCCCTGACCTCGTCCACCTCGTCAAACAACCATTGAGACAACAAACCAAGCAAGTTGGGGTGTACCACCATGTCACCGGTGTAGATGCCTCGTCGTCAGCCAGTCTGGCTGCCTACATCAACACTCTTGCATACAAAGAGTTTGGCCCCTCGGCAACCACAAAGACGCTCGAGGGCACCTACTGGTACGCCTATACCCACGATTGTGTATTCAGCACGTTAGCTGACAACTCCTTCTTTCCAGCTGCTACAATGCCTTCTCCCGAGTCGATATGCGCGTGCATGCCCCCTTTCCTGGTTCAGTAGAAGCTTACTGTATTGACGAGCGTGGCGAAAAGCGCAAGGCAACCGACGAGCTCTGGCTAGAGACATATCTCTGCAGTGTGTTGCGAGCCTATTCTTATGCCGACGATGGAACAGGTGATGCTATAAGGAAGATCATGTGCGTGAGACGGTTCAACCCCGTCACTAACACGGAGACGGAACATCGCTTCCTCAGCGCAGCCGAGCAGCTATTTTTCAGGGGTACGTTGTCATACCAGAATACGTCAACGACGAGCGATTGCTAATGGACGGGCAGGCTGGTCGCTCGGGTCCGACTCGGTTGTACAGGTACCCAACGTTGTTTCGAATCATCTCACGACTGGTCTCATAAAATACTTTCACACTACCGGTCGCTACGCCTCGGGTATCAACTTGTTCGAGAAATTGCGCACGCAGAACGTTGAGGTTGCATCTTTGCTGGCTAAGGTCATGTTCATGGGCAACGAGGAGGTACAAGGCATCCGCGTCCTGCACGAAGCCATCAAGGAAATGCCCATGGATTATGTCATGCTGGACACGCAAGCCGAATTCCTGTTGAAGAAGGCTGAGACTGCCACCACTCCCGAACAGAGGGAAGAGAGACTACGGCTGGCTCTTGGCTGCGCCGACCGAAGCACCATCGCAGCACCGAGCGAGTTTGGAACATGGGCTAGACTCGCCCAGGTCTATGTGGCCATGGAAGATTGGGAAAATGCGCTGACGACACTCAACTCGTGCCCGATGTTCACCTACCAGGATAAGGATGCACCGGTCATGCCGGAGCCGAAGGAGTATCACTTGCCAACCCTCCCCGAGACGAGGCTAGACGAGATCGACAGTGAGCCCGATTTTCGTTACTCGGAGCAGATTGACCCGAGTCTCTTGGGCCTCCGCGCGGCCACGTATCGTGGCACCTTCAAGCAGGCCTACGCCATCTTGACCGAAATGACAGCCAAGATTGGCTGGGACCAGCTGCTCAAGATCCGGAGCAACGTCTTCGTCATGGAAGACGAGTACCGTGAGAAGCAGGAATCCTCGCATTACCCCGCGAACCGAAATCCTAGCACCGATGTTCTTCGCGGAAGCCCTGACCCAGGCGTTAACGGAGAAACTGCGGTGGGGGAGACTGAGGTGGCTGAAAAGAGCGAAGAAGCTGGCCAGGAAGCTGACGGTGAAAATCTGGCGCCACCAGCGGCCAAGGGAAAGCCCGAAGATATCGAGAGACCTTCGAGTGCTATGGACCCCGATGTGGTGAAGAAGGCAGAAGAGAAGGTGAGTGCAGCAGTGTCTGACCACGTAGGGCCAGTTGCTGACATTAAACAGGGTTCCGAGGACCACTCCTCCCGGCTTAATAACAAGCGGCTGTGTGAGCGTTGGCTTGACAGCCTTTTCATGGTACTCTACGAGGACCTCCGCGTCTACACAATATGGCGTACCCAGATGGCTCAGTACCGCGCTCAAAGCATGCAGTACAAGAAGTCCCCTGAGGAGTGGGAGATTCTTGGCAGCCTTGCCGAGCGCCTCCAGCACACGGACGAGGCTGTGGAGGCGTACCGTGCCTGTCTCGGACAGCGGTTTAGCCCCAAGGCCCTTGCGGGTATCTTGAAGGTGTTTATGAAGACCAAGCTCACACGAGATGCGGTTGCGGCAGTCATCCGGCTGGTAACTTGGCAGTATAGGTGGTACAGCGAGTTCTCACCCGAGCTGCTACACACAATTCGCATTCTCATTGAGGATGAGGGCGCCGTCAAGATTCGGAGCATCATTCAGGCCACCAACCTGCCGCAGAACGTCCTGGACCTCACGCACCACTACGCGGCGCTTTGTGCTACTTTCAGAAGCAGTGGCACAGAGGGTTAGGAAATCCACCGCATCGGTGATCGCACAGCTTCGCCCGAGCCTGCCGAGTCCATCAAGAACTTTATGGTTCATTACTCGAATCTTTTTACTGGTGTCAAAGCGCAGATGTACTGAGGGTCAATTTAGCAGCGTTTTTTGTTGGTGTTGGATGGGGGTGTTAAAAGAAAGACGGGCTTTAATCTTTGAGTTGTTTTATTATAGCGAAGCACGACAAAGTTTTTGGGGTTCATTTATATCATGGGACGACTGATATAGTGCGGCTCTTGGTGATCTCGGACTTTGACCCCTTGCTTGGGTCTCGGGTACCTGCATGCATGATAACACTTGGTCAGGGGTATGTTGTCTTCAAGAGACGCTTCAGCCACGATAGAGGATCGTCCATCTTGTCTTTTCTAGAGACTTTGTCGACGTATTCGAATCTCCACCCTTTCTTTTCGTATTGTACAACACCCGCAGTGTCGGCCCGTCAAGCCCCCTTTTGGACACACAAAAGACCAATGAAGCCCCTCCCAGATAGCTCGGCCTGCAGGTCTTGTACCCCACCAGATTGTCACTATCAGAGCTCAAGCTCCTCCTGAGGCACAGTAGCGCGGTCAGACGAACCCCTCATTGAATCCCGCGCGCGGGGATATGATAACGTCATAAGGTGAGGGAGTGGGTGGGAAATTATTAGGAGAGTAGAAGGTAGCCGAAGCCTTTCGTTCTACCTATAAGAGGGCTGTTTTTGTCTCTGAAATACCTTACGCTGTACCATGCTCTCTATTCTGAGACCAATTCCCAGACAAGTAGCCAGGACAAGTCTCCGCCCTTTTCGATCTTCGTCTTCCATTTACTCATACCCGGCCATCTCGCGTTCGCTGGCAACAATGGCTTCGACTAAGAAAACAACGTATATTTCCCGCTCTCTTCCATTTCGCCGCCTTAACTAACGTTCACTTTTAGCAAACGGTACCCCCTCAACGTCCCAGGTCTCTCCATCCCAGCCATCGGCCTCGGAACCTGGCAGTCCTCCCCCGGCGAGGTCGGAAAGGCGGTTGAGGCGGCTCTTCGGAATGGATACCGCCACATTGACACGGCCTTTGGGTATCGCAACGAGAAGGAAGTCGGGCAGGGGATCAAGGCGTCTGGCGTCCCCCGTGAAGAGATCTGGCTGACGACCAAGCTGGACAACCCCTGGCACAAGAGGGTGAGGGAGGGTTTGGAGAAGAGCCTGGAGAACTTGGGGGTGGAGTATGTCGATTTATTCTTGGTGCACTGGCCGGCGAGTATTGATCCGGAGAGGCAGGGGGAGAATGAGGGCAAGGGGGAGGTGTATCAGGATTGGGATTTTGTCGATACCTGGAGGGAGATGCAGAAGCTGGTGGAGACGGGGAAGGTGAAGGCTATCGGGGTTAGTAATTTTGGGATTAAGAACCTGGAGAGGCTTCTTGATGATCCTTCCTGCAAGGTACGTTCATTCTTTTTCATTCCATCTCGAGAGATAACGGTCGCTGATTGAGAGAAAAGATTGTCCCGGCCGTCAACCAAATCGAACTTCACCCTGGCAACCCCTCCCCTAAGCTGGTCGCCTACAACACGGCCAAGGGGATTCACTCGTCGGGGTACTCCCCTCTCGGAAGCAGTGACTCGCCGTTGTACACCAACGACACGATCAAGGCTATTGCTGAAGCTAAAGGCAAGACGCCGCAGCAGGTGCTGCTCGCGTGGGGGGTTCAAAAGGGGTGGAGTGTCCTGCCCAAGAGCGTTACTGAGTCGAGGATCAAGGCCAACTTTGAGCTGGATGATTGGGAGTTGACTGAGGAGGAGGTCAAGAAGATTGATGCTATTCCCGACCGGTTCAAGGTGTGTGGGGATGATTGGTTGCCGATCAAGGTTTTCTTTGGGGATGATGAGTAGATTTGAGACGGACGAGTTGCGCTTGTTTGTTGGCAGCTATGTAGCTTAGGGAGGTGGGGGATTTTGAATCGAGAATTCTATCTTCAGCGGAGTGTTTAGCATTTGGGAAATTGTCCTGCTATTTTCGCGCCGCCATGTTTCCATCCTCCACTAGATCGCCCCGGGGCCTTTTCTCATGGAACTTTCAACGCCAAATACAAAAAGGTGGTATCTCAACGCACACCTCGCTTCCTCGTTCCGCGCCCAACACATGATAGCTTGATCATGCTGATCCAAGCCCACCATCAACACCCATATCCATGCTCATATCCCCCCCTACAACTTGCCCCTCCCCTCCCTCTCCTCATCATCCCTCACTATCACCCTCACCATCTCCCTAATCTCCCCCGCCAGCTTCTCCCCCTCCTCCTCATCCAACTCATCCCTCTGCCCACGCCCAAACATGGTGCTAGTAAACCTCTCATTCCTCTTATCCCTCAATTCTGGCCTGGGGATAACGTGAAAATGGCAATGGGGCACCACCTGCGCCGCCGCCGCTCCGTTGTTTTGCACCACGTTCCAGTCTTTGATGCCTGTCGCTCTGGAGACTGCTGTCGAGAGGATCCGGAGGTACTTCCCCAGCTCGGCGGATTCGGCGGGGGTAACGTCTGTTAGTTTTGGGCGGTGGGCGCGGGGGCAGAGGAGGAGGTGGCCTACAGAGAGGGGCATTATGTCGAGGAAGGCGATCAAAAGGGGGGTGGAGAGGATCAGGTGGGTTGATGGGTGGGGATGGGTTAGGGTTGGGGAGAGGGAATCAGGGGGCGGGGGGAAGGATGGGGGGTAGGGGGGGTAGGTGAGGGAAATGTGACAGAAGGGGCAGTCGGTTTCTTGAGAGGGGAGGGTGGTGGTGTCGAAGGTTGAGGGGGAGGGGAGTGGTTGGGTGGGTGGTGATGGGGGGTTGTCGTTGGAGGACATGGGTTGTTTTGTTGGTGAGGGAGAGTAAGGATGGTTATGTTTGAGGTATGCCAGCCGTGATAGGTCTGGGGTATCAAGAAATTATTCGAAAACCAAATATACAGTATTTACTCGTTTGTTGTTCAAGGGAAACAACTGCTGTCAAGGTTCACCTGACAGCAGCCTTTCCCCGGGTCTCAATTCCCGATAGCGTCGTCTCCCGGGATCTCCTTGCGTACCGGAACCCCCCTGTCAGTCACCCCAAACTACCACGTGATCCCTGCTGTTTCACTGTCACTTTCCCACCGCCAAGGTTTTGCCGCCCCCCTCCGCCTTTTTTTCTGCCTTGCTGCTGCTCTCCCGTTCAGTCAGCGTGCGCATCAACCTGTCTTTGATAGAGCCCCTCCACTTCGTCCATCCATTCGCTATCTTCAACCATCTCATCCACAAACAACCCATTGCACTTCCCAAGCAATCACTTACACCCAATCACTCACCGTCGTCAACCAGGAAAAAGAAATGTCCGGCCAAGACTACGAAGCCCCCTCGGGCGCCTTCTCCCAACGCGACGACGTCGCCGCCAGCTCGGGCACAATGATCTACCGCTGCGGCGACTGCGCCGTCCGCGTCCCCCTCGAAAAGGGCGCTCCCATCCGCTGCCAAAAGTGCGGTGCCCGTGTCCTCTACAAGGAGCGCACCAGAAGGTTTGTTCATCCGCCTCCCCTCTCCCCCGTCCATCGCTCAAAACGCTGACAAATCTCGTGTATAGAATGGTTCAGTTCGAGGCTCGGTGATCGATTCGTACACTCAGGCGAACAAAAACTAAAAAACACGAATGGGATTGAGGAACATAAAGATGGAGCTGCCGTAGATAATACCTTACGAGGGGATGGCTACGGCTCGGTGGCAGGAACAGCATTTTGCACATCATGGCGTTGGGGATACATTGAACAGGAACAGAATATAGTCTGGTCATGAAAACTTAATTTCGTCTTTTTCCGCTACCAAAAACACCCTGGTATCATGTCTAAACGCCGAGTCAAATGCTAAATGTACCCTTTATTCCTCCCACTGCCCAGTCTCTTTTACACATGTGCGCCTAGCGCTGAGAGTAAATATACTTTGCAAAGCTAGCATCCGTCTCAACAGAGTCCGACTGCATGGCGGCCGAGTATCTAGCTTGCAGCCCTTCTCGGTCATCCTCGTCAATGTCGATATCGTCATCGTCTTCGTCAGAGCTCAGAGTCGGGGCGTCCTTCTCGTCCTCGTCGCCAGCCTTGAGATCGGCCACAGCCTTGGACATGGATGAGTCGCCCATGTTCATGTCAGTCATCATCTTGGCAAGCTGCTTTTCGCGCTGCTTCTCCTTGTTCTTCTCCCGCTCGTCGCGCCTCCGGTCCAATTCTGGCTGGTAGTCCTTCTTGAACTCCTCTGCCTTTTCCGCAACGGCCTCAAAGAATTCATCGATACCAGTACCGAGGAGCGAACTGACGCCGACGACGCTGAGGTGAGAGTAAAACTCCTCGAGCATCAGGCTCATACTGTTGATAAGACCGCCCATATACCCGCTCCCAGCACCGTCCCCTCCCTCTACACCACCAAAGGCATTGCTGTTCTCATCCTCGGCAAGAGCAGCCTGGAAGGCTTCGTAGTCCGTCATCCACTCCTTGGCAAAGGATGGGTCCTTCGCGTCGGCCTTGTTGAACACCAAGATCATGGGCAGCTTCATCTTGTAGAGAATACTGCAGGCATAAAGCATGTTGCTCATAAAGGTCGACGTTGAGCTCGTGCGCGGGGTGTCGATTACGTAGGCGATGACGGTGGGGAACGATGATGCGAGCGACTCCAGAAGAATTGTGCCCGAAGCTGACCAGACAAACACTTCGATCTGACCGGGCGTATCGACGAGGATCTTATCGATGGGCTTTTGGGCAGGGTTGTCCGGGTTGGGCTTGGCGCGCTTCTCGAGAATCCCCATGACTTGGTCAACCTTTGTGGCGAAGAGATTCAGAGACGTCATGATGCCTCCGTTTGGGCCAAGCTTGTACTCTTCCATCACCTTCTTGTAGTTGACCGAGTCGCGGATGTCGATGTTGGCCTGGAAGGGGGAGTGGGTGATGGCGGGATCGAGGTTCATGACGTAGGGTGGTTGTTTCTTCTCGTGGAGGTAGGCGTTGATTCTCTGCATGAAGGTCGTCTTGCCCGAGCCTGTCATGTTGGATTAGTGGAAGGGTGGGAAAGGAACGGGAGGCGCACATCACGAACCTGCCATGCCAATCACCACGATGGCGACGGGGGGCTTGGTCTCTGGCGTTTGCGCCGGGTCTGCTGATGTCGATGCCATTGTTGTGGTATGGTTGGTTGTTTTTGGGATGGTGACAGAATCAAACCGACAGAACCGACAGCGGGGTTCCGAGCATCGTGGGGCAAACAAAACTTGGGAAGGCTTCCACCGCAACGCTAAATTCACTGTGTGCCCCACTGTAGAGCCTCTAGCCCGGCATGGATGCATGGAATTGTCAACAGTCAGTGTTCCATGTGTCCGTGGGTATCAGATACTCGGGACCTATCAGAATCTATCACTTATATCACCAACAGAGGGCCCATGCTCACCACCGACATGAGCTATATGCCTCTTGACAAAAGGGCTGGCGACACGTCTCCCAACTTTCGGTTACACGGGCATGGAAGACAGTGCACTGGTTCCTCGCACATGGCAAACATTCAAAAAACCCAAGGGCCTCCACGTTTGGGTCAAGTGGACCCAACAGCATTAACGGTTCTCACACTAAAGAGCTTGACCAGCGATCAAAACCACCAGCTTGTCTCAAGTTACCCATACGAAGGACTGAGCTTTTGCCCATGTTTCATTGCTTCATCACAGAAAGTAGAGGAGGTAGAGGATGTAGAGGACGTAGAGGATGTAGAGGAGGGCAGTGATAGAGAGCAGCATGGCAAACTGCTCGATTAAGTAGTACGTACAAGAGGCGCGGCCGTCCGTCTCACGTCATCGTGCTGGACGGCTCTCCGGGACAAAGGGTCTCCGAGTCCCAGCCCAGATGGTTGATTGACCTTGTCACTTGGCGGGGGAATTGAGCGACTGGCGGCTTTGGGCCGGCCTCTTTGGGCTGAGCAGACTCCCTGGTCCCATCTGCCCAGCAGGGAGCGACCAACAGTCCTGCAGCTTCAACCACTCACAGCGAGGGCCGCCCAGAGCCCAGCCGTTTGTTCAAGAAACCCCAGGTCCCATCCGATCAACCCGCTTCCCACGCCCTCTCCCCTCTTTGATACTACCACAGCTTCTTTGTTGTACCATTTTTAGCACTCCTGCCCCATATCCCCATGCCGACCTGACAGCTTTATTCTAGTTTTTCATTCTGCATCCCCCAGAACTAACAACCTGGAACGAGTAATCGCTCACATCACCATCGTGAACTGTATATCCAACTTTTATTCTCTCATACAACCGTAAGAGTTCAGGATCATCTCATTCGCCATGTTGCGGAAGAAGGACACCTTCACCGTCATCACGCCCATCCCGGGCTTTATCCCCCGCCAACTCGCCATTGATATTCTTCATTCTCATTCAGAAGTCATCACGCTCAACCCACTGGTTATCGACCACAAGCCCATCGCGGCGCCTCAAAATGCCGAGACCGATGAGTATTACTCGACTTGGTATGAGATCACGGAGCGCCTCCAGCTCGTGCCTGGAATCGGTAAGATGGGATCCTCAACTATCAAGTTCAACGGCTGCTTTCACGATATGCCCTGGGGGCTTCAAACACACGTCTACGCGCCCATGAATATCGACATGCGCAGCACCTATCGCATCGCGGGTAACCAACCCGGTGTCGAGCCCCCCGAGGTGCCAGAGATTGGCCTCAAAGCATTAGGCGTACCTTCAGACGGACTCTACCTCCGCGAGGACATCGAAATCAAGTGCAACGTCACCATGGTCAGCTATGTCAGGTCTCAGATGAAGAAGGCGTCGGCCGAAATGGTGCAGAGGATGATCAAGAAGGCCGAGCTGCTGGATGCCGGTGTGCTGTCAGCCATGATTGAGGACGGAAAGCTGAAGACGCTCAACCCAGCCGACAGACGCAACACTGTACGATCACCATTGCCGTCTCCTTCCAGTCTTCACTACCCACCGTCTGTCAACGGCGGCAGCACCCCGCCGCAGATGCACTCACCAAGAATGCCGTACCAAATCCCCAGAGTCACATCAGTGCACAGCCCCTACGGACGACCCGGCACGGCAGGCTCTCAAGGGCCGGGGGGTCTCCAGCAGCAAATCCAAGCAGCCCAGCAACAGCAGCAACAACCACCCCAATACGGGCAAATCCCCCATGATAACGGCCCCCAGGAACTCCCCGGCGTAGAGGCCGGCCAAACCAACAACAACTTTGCCGTCGAAATGCCTGGCGACTTTGTCTTTGCCAATGGTCAGCGCACCCCGAAATTTAATTCACCATTGCCTTCACCGCAACCCACACCGAGCGCAGCTAACCGGGAGTCATTAGTTGATCCAAACCGCCCCCCCACCAACCACGGCAGTCCACACTCGCAGCAGGGCCAGTGGTCGAATGCGGGTTCACGCCCGGCGAGTTATCAGTCAAGCATCACGTCTCCGAACCCTGATCTAAAAGGGGGGTACCCAGGGCAGCAACAGCAGTTGGCGCCGCATAGGGAGACGAATGAGGAGCATCACACGGGGCAGAGGAAGCATGATTCGATTCAGAAGTCGCCTTATGCGGCGTATAACCCGGCTGATTACGCAAAGGTTCCTTCGCCTTTGCAGCCGGGCGGGGGGCAGCAGCAGCAACAGCAAGGGCAGCAGTATACGCAGCAGCGGTATGGATATTGATGGTGTATAGCTGGGTGGTTTTGATTGAAGGATATAAAAATGGTGTTGAAGATGGATGGGACGGGATATAGGAATTGATGTTAGGTTATACCCTGGGGTGTATTTTTCATTTTTTTTTTTTTTTTTTGCTCTTTTGTGGGATGGATGGATAAAGGTTGATGATGGGAATGAACAGGCAAGTCGGCGTTTTGGGATCTTTTTTTTTTCTTTTTTTTTTTTTTTTTGGCACTTGTTGGGGATTTACGGGCTGGGAATATGCACTTCTCAATTTTGTGGTTAATACATTACCTTTTCTCACCTGTTGCCTGATTTCACGACAGCCATCATCACCCCTCGGTTCTGTGTGAAAGAGAAGTTACGTCGAGAGACGTCGGTGTAACGACAGTGACGCAATTCCACCGCGGTCGCCTCGTGGCACAGAGACAATCTCTACATTTTTTTGACCATTTTAATCCGAGAAACCGCTTTTGGTGGGAATGGTGTGGTGATGCGGTGAGTTCTTGTCCCCCGGCCCGCCACTGAGATGCATACGAGACGACAGGACACCAAGGTAGTTGCCGTTCCTACCGGCGCTTACGCAGTATATCTTCCCACTCAAAATTAAGGGAGCTGCTATGATTAGAATTAACTATCGAGACTATGATCTGCTTAAATAAAACGCTTGCAATAACAAATACTATCAAATCTCAAACTTGCGCAGGGCGAAAATAACACCATTGTTAAATAATTAAAAGCTTCACAGCCGAAGATAGCAAGCGCTATCGGATCCGAGTATACACAGCGCGCCCCGTAGCTATATTAAATCCTGATTAACTCCTGCAAAGACATCAGTCATCGCAGCTAGAGCTTATTAGCAAGCTTGATACTTGGTACAGTACACAAGCAGATCACCTGGCTGGTCGACAAATTTGGTCAGGACAGACAGACACAACACCGGCACGTTTCAATCCCGGAAACACAGGAAGAGGCTGAGATGGGATGGGATGGGATGGCCCCGTTAGGGCGGGCCCGGAAGGAAACCGGTCTGTCGGAGGTTTTAGGTCAAGGTACTTCCTTGCACACTGACAAGTCTATCTCAATGATGAAGATTGCCGGGAAGACAAATAATTGGGAGCACGGTAAGACAATAGAGCAAAACTGGACCATCTCGTGATATTCCGGAAACGTGGAAACAAAAAGAGAAGGGGACTATTCACTGTTGGAGGATAAAACCCTGGCGGCCATGAGTTGGGGACAATGAAGCTAGTCATCAGCGTCCTTTTCTCCCGAGACCAACCCGAAGACGAGGTTTGGAATGGTACAGAGATAAACTCGGATAGTCACAGGTGGTTGACAGCGGGAGGCAACGTCAGGTTGGGGATGGGCTCTGCCGAACGGAAGGGTTACTTCCCGTTTTGCTCAGCCACTTTGGAGGTTGGAGTTGTTTTGAGATGGGGAAAGGTGGTGGTCAGAAATTGTTATTCACTTCCGAGATGATGGGAGGATATGGCACATACTTTCAGCACTGCCACTGTGTCTCCAACTTCTGTGTTGCTCAACTCAATATGCTGGAGTTCAGTGGGGGAGGATGCCACCAAAAAGTGAAGTCAACAGGGGGCACCCCTAGTGTACAACCCCTACCCCACTAAGCATCGGCGCTATAATCCTAGCGTCGTGCACGGTGCACATTTGAATGGAGCTCCCAGTTTTCGACGTCACTGGCGGCTCTGGCTTCTTAAATTTCCAATGCATCGTCGCCATCAACCCCAGCAAACAACCTCAGAAAATGGACAGCCTCGAAGACTTTGAAAAGTCTCTCGCTGCCGAAAGGGCCGAGCGTGAGCGCCAAAAGGAAAAGGAGGAGCGCAGAGACAGAAAACATAGACATCACCATCGAGAGTCGAGACGAGACAGGTCAACAGAGCGCGACAGAGACAGCGATCGAAGACGACGACGCGACGACCAAGACGATGAGAGCCGCAGGCATAAG
Source organism: Podospora bellae-mahoneyi (assembly GCF_035222275.1). NCBI lineage: Eukaryota > Fungi > Ascomycota > Sordariomycetes > Sordariales > Podosporaceae > Podospora > Podospora bellae-mahoneyi. The sequence goes on along the minus strand of NC_085885.1, from coordinate 2,779,885 downwards.
CGGTACCGCCGTGATGATGAGGACGACGAGTCAAGGCGGCATCGACACCGGCATAGAGATGATGACCGGGACAGAGACAGAGACAGGCACCGGCGCAGCGGGAAGGACACGAAGGATTTAAAAGCATCCGACCCGAAAGAAGACCTACCACTGCCAGACGAGGAACTCGCGCCGGGTGAATCCAAGTCGTCATTGGTCCGAGACTCGTGGATGACGGCGCCGTCTGCGCTGGATATTGACTATGTCCAGCGTAACAAACGGAAAAGTCCCTCGCCTGTGAGGGAGGAGCCGAAGAGGGTGTTGCATCATCGGGAACTAAACAGGGGCCTGGAAGAGGCGAGCAATAAGCCGGCAGAGGAGCCAAAGACCGGCAAGCCGCGGGAGGTCAGATACACCTTTGGCGACGACGGGTCACAATGGCGCATGACGAAGCTTAAGGCTGTCTACACCATCGCCGAGGAAACTGGCCGGCCAGTGGACGAAGTCGCGATTGAGCGCTTTGGCAGTCTCCGGGAATTTGACGATGCGCGAGAGGAAAAGATTGAAGTGGATAGGAGAAAGGTCTACGGAAGCGGCTACGTTGGCAAGGAGAAGCCAACCGGGGAGCTCTACGCGGAGAGAATCGCCAGCCAAAAGAAGGCACCACCACCCCCTGGCTTCCCGGCCCTGAGCAAACCCCCCGCCGAACTCGAACAAGGCGTCTCAATCGAAGACAAAATTGCCCCTGCCCCTCCCATGGATCAATCAGCCCTCAACCGCCTCCGCGCCCAGCTCATGAAGGCCAAACTCCGCAACTCTCCCGACGTGCCCAAGCTGGAAGCAGAATTCAACTCTGCCATGGCAGCGTTCCAGTTAGGCCAGGCAACCAGCAACGCCATAGTCCTCGACGCCTCCCACTCGCGCCTCTTGGCCGGCGGGTCAAGAGGGGAAGTAAAGCCAGTAACCAACAAACGGGGTCTTGAGCGCGGCACAGTGGTGGAAAACGACGAGATGACGCTGGACGACATGGTCCGCGAAGAGCGCCGTACAAAAGGCGAAGCCGGCGGGGAAGGGATGCGTCTGGCGGAGAGGATCGCCAAGGATGGGAAGTTCGACAATGATTTGGAGTATCTGGATGAGAATGCGGAGAAATTGGCGAAGAGAGTGCACAAGACTGACTCGAGCTTGAAGAATGTCGCTGTGACGGAGTACAAGAAGCTGAATCGGATCTTGGATAGTTGTCCGTTGTGTTATCACGAGGAAAAGAACCCGCCGGGGAACTTGCCGGTGGCGCCGGTTGTTTCTTTGGGTACGAGGACGTATCTCACTTTGGCGCCGGCTCCGGAGCTGACGGGTGCGGAAGGCGGAGCCGTCATCGTCCCTTTGTCGCATCGAACAAATCTCCTTGAATGCGACGATGATGAGTGGGAGGAGATGAGGAATTTCATGAAGTCGCTGACGAGGATGTATCACGACCAAGGACGAGAAGTCATTTTTTACGAAAATGCCGCGAACCCGCAGCGCAGGCAGCACGCCGCTATGGTTGCTGTGCCCATCCCTTACGAACTAGGGGATACGGCACCGGCATTTTTCAGGGAAGCGATGATGAGCGCGGGGGAGGAGTGGTCCCAGCACAAAAAGGTGATTGATACTCTCAAAAAGAGCAAGGAGCCCGGGTTTGGGAGGATGGCGTTCCGGAAGAGCATTGCAAAGGAGATGCCGTATTTTCATGCTTGGTTTGGGCTTGATGGGGGTTTGGGGCATGTGGTGGAGGATAGCGGGAGTTGGCCGAGGGGGGATGGGTTTGCTAGAGAGGTCATTGGGGGGATGTTGGATGCTGATGTCGCTGTGATTAAGAAGCAGGGGAGGTGGACGAGGGGGGATGAGAGGGTGGAGGGGTTCAAAAAGAGGTGGAGGAAGTGGGATTGGACGAGGGTGTTGGAGGATGGACAGTGAGTTCACATAGCATGCACATTTCAGGGCAGGATGAACTCAACAGGAATAGGATGGACGTGACAAAGTTAATCCAAATGTATTCACTCACCAACCCAGCGCGCCCTCATTACACGTAAAACTCCCCAAGATGGTATATACCCACTCCGGCGCTCTCTATCCTCCACTCACCCCCGCCCCTATTCCCAAGAAATAACAACCCTTTTTCAAACTCCGCACATGCCAGACAAAATAAAAAGATTCACCACCTTCCAGAGCCTGCTCAACCCTCCTCAGCATCCATATTATCCCTCCCAGACCCGGGCGCACCCCTCTTCTTCCCCCTGTGGCCCTTCAGCACCGACCCCTTCTTCCCCCGGTCATCAATCAAGTTCTTCATCTCATTTCTCGCGTGCCGTTGGGCCTCTTCCACCCGGGGCTTAAAAACCATCACCTCGTCCTTTTCGTAAGCGTACTCGGTGAGCTTGGTGCCGAGGGCGGCTTCGATGCGGGTCCAGATTTCGAGGTCACTGTTCACGTTAGTTCTCAGGTCAACACAAGGTAGAGAGAGATAACTCACTATTGCGTCACAATACTCAAAGCATGCCCTGACTTGCCCGCACGAGCCGTACGACCAACCCGATGAATATATGTCTTCGAATCCTGCGGCAAATCATAATTGATGACACAGTCCACATTGGGAATATCCAAACCACGAGCCGCAACATCAGTAGCCACAAGAATATTCCTCGTCCCAGCGCGGAACTTGCTCAGCGCACCGAGACGAGCTGACTGAGACAAGCCACCGTGGAGCGGGATAGCGCCCATGCCCAGAGTGCGCAACAGAATGGCAATTCTTTGCGTCTCGAGAACAGTACGGGTAAAGACGATCATTGTCTTGCCGGCGAATTCATTACAGAGGTAGATGAAATACGTGTCCTTGTGAATGTGAGGGATGAAGAGGTAGTTGGAGACGAGCGTCGAGACGGTTTGGTACTTGGAGGCTGAGACGTTGACCTTTAGGGGGTCGCGGAGAGAGGCGCGCTGGAGGGACTCGACTTTGCTGGACATGGTGGCGGAGAATAGAAAAGTGCGGCGCTCGCGGGGGAGGAACTTGAGGATCTTCTCGAGGATGGGGCCAAAGTCCATGTCAAGGAGGCGATCGGCTTCGTCCATGACGCAGTACCTAAGATTGCGCAAGCTGAAGCCCTTGGTCTTTTCCAAATGGTCGAGAAGTCTACCGGGGGTTGCGACGACGACGTGAGGCTTCTTTCCGAGGGCGATAGCTTGCTGTACCATGTCTAGACCACCAAGAAGAAGAGCGCAGCGCAGGTTGATCAGGGAACCGAGAGCTTCAAAGGACTGGGCGATCTGGGCGGCAAGTTCTCTTGTCGGCGCAAGAACGAGGGCGAACAAGGGCTGGGGCTTGTCGAGCAAAGCTTGAAGAATTGGAAGGGCAAAAGCGGCTGTTTTTCCGGAACCCGTCTCGGCGATACCAATGATGTCGCGATCTTGAAGCGCAAGTGGGATGGCCTCTTGCTGAATAGCGGTTGGCTGCTTGTATCCGAGTCGGTCGCATGCTTCGCACAGGGAGTCGACGATGCCCTGGGTACAAGTCAGCAGAAGACTCAAACACTATACAGGCCATCAATTCCAACATACGAGATCCTTGAAGGTCTTTGGGGCAGCCTCCCCGTTCTCATTGTCAAGGGTGGTCGATTCCTCGGCATCTGAGGCCTCAGATACTGCGTCTTCGATTCTGGGTTCTGGCCCAGGTGTCATTTTGGGCTTGGGTGCTTCGGTCTTCTTTTTCTTCACCGCAGAAGGGTTGTCGGAGATCTTTCTGCGCTTGACTGACGACATTTTGACAGTGTTTCGGACAATCAAACCTTACAAGAAAGTGTTTGTCCGGTGAAATAGACTTTCAGAAGCTGTCGAACTACATAGCCATCTTCCAAAATTCCAGGCTTATCGGCCATGTGGGGCGGCCCGATAAGCAAAGGCCCCACCGAAATTTTCTCTGCGCGCCGCCAAAGCTCTGGCGCATCAATTGGTTTGCTGCAGCAGGCCGAAAGCTTCCTCCATCATACATTTCTCTGCCTACGAAACCAGAGAAAACACATCAACCACCACCACAATGGCCAAGAAACGCTCCAAGAGAAGAACCCACCTGGGTGCTCACAACCCAGCCGCCCCCACTGCCGTCACTGGCCACATCGACACCAAAGACCCGAAATCCATGGTCATCCGCATGGGCGCCGGCGAAGTAGGAACCAGCATCTCCCAACTTGCCGCCGACGTCCGGCGCGTAATGGAACCCGGCACCGCCTCCCGCCTCAAAGAGCGCAAAGCCAACCGCCTACGCGACTACGTGACCATGTGCGGCCCCCTCGGCGTCTCCCACCTCCTCCTCTTCTCCCGCTCCGAGTCGGGCAACACCAACATGCGCCTCGCCATCACCCCCCGCGGCCCTACCTTTCACTTTCGCGTAGAAAAGTACTCTTTGACAAAGGACGTCCGGCGAGCCCAGCGACACCCCAAGGGGGGCGGCAAAGAGTACATCACCCCTCCCCTCTTAGTCATGAACAACTTCACCAACCCCAACTCGGACCACACCTCCAAAGTCCCCCGCCACCTCGAGTCCCTCACCACGACCGCTTTCCAGTCTCTCTTCCCCCCAATCAACCCGCAACGAACCCCCCTCAAATCCATCCGTCGCGTCCTCCTTCTTAACAGGGAGCAATCCCCCGAAGACGACGGGACGTTCATCGTCAACTTTCGCCACTACGCCATCACCACCAAACCAGTCGGCCTGTCGAAGCCACTGAGGAGGTTAAATGCCGCCGAGAAACTGCTAAAGTCGTCCAAGTCAAAGAAGGGGCAGCTGCCCAACCTGGGGAAGCTAAAAGACATTTCCGAGTTTATGATTGGGGGTGAAAACGGCGCGGGGTACGAGACGGATAACACGTCAGGAAGCGAGTACGAAACCGACGCCGAGGTGGAGGTTCTCGAGACGTCGGCGAGGAAGGTTCACAGTTCCAACAAGCCAAGACAAGCACAAAATGAAGACGGGAGTGATGATGAGGATGGTGACACGGGGCGTAAAGACAATGTTGAGCGTCGGGCTGTGAAGTTAGTCGAACTCGGCCCGAGAATGAAGCTTCGCATGACAAAGGTGGAGGAAGGGCTGTGCTCGGGCAAGGTGATGTGGCATGAGTATGTCCACAAGACAAGGGAGGAGATTAGGGAGCTGGAGAAGAAGTGGGAGCAGAGGAGGAAGGACAAGGAGGCGAGGAAGAAGGAGCAGAAGGCGAATGTGGAGAGGAAGAAGGCTACCAAGGAGGCGAATAAGCAGCAGCAGCAGGGGAAGAAGGGGCAGCAAGAGGAAGAAGAGGATGATGATGAGGATATGGAGGATTACGATAGTGATTTGTACGAATATGGGTATGATGGGGATGACAAGGGGTTTGATAGCGAGGGGTTGGCTGGGGATGCTGAGGAGCAGGTCAACACGAAGATGGAGGAGGATGGGGAGTGGGAGGATGAGGAGGAGGAGATTGCCGATGGGAATAAACAGGGCAAGAGGAAGGCTTTTAAGAAGTGAAAAAGTTCAAGATACCAAGGGTGTAGATATCGGGTTCAATGAGAGAGATTGCTGTTGTTGAGATCATGCTCTATTGGGGCTGGACGATCAAGTCTGTTTCCTTGTTGTTTTAGGGATTAAGATGTCGGGTATAACTAATTTACAGAAAAGTACAGATGTGTTGTTGGTCATCTTGTTGTTGTTGTTGTTGTTGTTGCTGTTGTTGTTTTTATTGTTTTTGTTGTTGTCCTCATGTTAATCCCGTCGTGTCGATGTTTGTTACTTGTACCTTCCCTTATCCCGTCTGTTCATCTTACTCGCACATACCATACTTCATCGTTCGTTAGTTGGCTGTTGACCACTGAGTGCTAGTTGTCGTTCATGTTGAATCTTTCTGGTTATCGTCGCTGGTGGTTTGCTTTGGTAGGGCACGCCTGTGAGTCGCTCAGGATTTCTTATCCATGATAATCTCATGAGCCGTGGTCGGCCTCGTGGTGGACAGCGTTGGTGTCGAAGCCGAAGCCAGGGTGTGCGGCGTGAGCATCTTCTCCCGGAAGCTGTCACCATCGCTCATCTCCATCAGTTGCTCCAAGTCATTCTCGGGCTTCTTCCCTTCCGGCGCCGAGCCCCTCAGTCCAATGATGCTCGCCAGAGAGGCAGCGACGAGGGTGGAGAAGCAAGCGAGGAAGACTGTTTGCCGGTGGCGAGGGTCTGGGAATCATCAGTCTCTGCACACTTGGCATCAGGCGAGAGAAGAGAGTACTAACCTTCAACAGCAGTCGCAAGTGCAATGATCACAAACAGGAAGTGAGGCAGCTTCATCAGACCGTACAAACCAGCTCTGTTGCCCTCGTTGACGACGATACCCCTATGGTACGCCACGCAGGGCACGTAAATGCCATTGCAAAACTCGAACAACAAGTAGCCAAAGAAGGCGAGGACCTCGATTGGGACATATGCTGATTGCAGTAGACAGCCGCCGCCGATGAAGATGACGATGCCCATCAGGTTGTGGGGATTGGTGAAGGCTTTCTTCAACCAGGAAGTCTTGCTGGGAGATTGGGAAGGATCGACGGGCAAGGCGAGGCGGCTCTTCTTTCTCTTCATGATGGCACTGAACAGCAGAGCGCCGAGAATCATGGCCAACATGAAGGCAGCGAAGATGGGGCCGTAGGGCACATCTTCAGCGTCAGGTCCGTGGATGCGTCTGTGTGCGTCTTGGAGAATACCAGGCCAGAAGAAGAGGACCAAGAAATTGGTGCCTTCCCAACAGCAGCTGATGAAGCTAAGTGCCCAGATTTTGATGTCTTTATCCGTTAGCAACCGCAAGGTCTTGGCGGTCTTTCTGGCACTTACCTCCAAGCTGTCTGAGGGTCTCCTTTGGAGTCATGCGCTTCTCCTTGCTGTCTTTTGGCTGTCCGTAGTTCTCGTTCTGCGAGATCAGTCAATATGTAGCCCAGAAAATCTCATGGCGAGTGTCTTACCCAGCAGCAAATAAGCATGGCCGCAGCAATGGCTTCAATAGCCTATGTTCGTCGTTAATTTCGCCTTCTTCACCACAAACAATGGCCATGCACTTACCACACCAACCACAAAAGGTCCCTTTCTCGTCCCCGACACCTCCACAGCCAAATCGCCAATCAACCCACCCAACACAGCAGCACTGCAGTTGGCCCTCGTCATGGTCCCAAACATGGTCCCTAGCCTCTCATCTCCAAGCTTTCTAGTGTTCCACTCAGTCACCATCCAACTCTCAAACACCGTCCAGAGCATCGCCAGCCCTATTCCACCAAGTGCTTGTCCCGCATACAGCACTTTCAAGTCCTTCGAAAGCACGCTCAACGCCGAAAGCGAGTGGATGAGACAGAACGCTAGACAGGCATTTCTTCTCCCAAACTTGTCCGCCAGAAACCCGACAAGGAGTGAAGAGATTGCCGCAGCAATAAACGTCGTCATGTACAGTGACGCGACCGTCTTTTCTGGAAACTCAAACTCCGTCTTGAGGAGGGGGTAAGTGTATGGCCCCTGCAACCAGTCGGCCGCCATGGCAAAAAGGTACACCTTGAGAAACTTGATCTGGAACGCCCGCGCTTCCTTGTCTTTGATTCGCTCATTGTCATCTTCTCCTGTGACGGATTCTGTTGGTGATGGTGGTGGAGTGTCTGATGTGTGTCTTTTTGCTTTGGCGAGGAAACTTTGTGCTGCTTTGGCCAGTAGGCTCCTGCTCATAAGCAACACTGTGACGGGAAGAAGAACAAAAAGCGTGATCCAGTAGAGATTGGCTATCATTCTGCGTGTTGTCTTGCTGGGTATCTCGAGCCCCTTTCTATGGGACTGGTGCTGGTATATGTCTAGGGGTCAAAATGTACAAGAGAGCTGTCGTATTGCTCCCCCTAGAGTGTGTAAGTAAGTCAGAAGAAAGCAGAACAAAACGGAACAAGTTGTGCTGATGCAAAACACATCTTATCCTTCATAGTGATTGCGCGTGAACGAGAGAGGAATAGTGGGAGGAAGGGGGAGATTCGCGCGTTGCGAGACATCTCATTCCTCGTCGTTAACCGAGTTCACGGATGGGACTCCGAAGCAGGTGTTGCAAGCCCCAGATCGTGTTGCGTATCCCGCGGCGAGCATTCCGGCGAGCCTTAGTGTGACGTCTTTCTCAGATGAAAAAACAAGTGTAGTAATCATCGGCTTCCAACACGAGGCTGGGAGGGGGTTGAGTTTGGGCGAGACTATCGCTGACATGGCTTGCTGCCGTCGCACTGCCGATGCAGGTCGTGATGATCGAGATAGCCAAGATTGAGTCGTGATACTAAAGGGGTGATGAGTTCATAGTTGAGGCCAATGATGGGATAGAGTATGAAAACATCGTCTTACCCCTTGCGCTGGTGTGCTCACTGCTCCTCTTGTAGACAGCTGGTCTAAGTCTGGGTGTCTCATCTTGTAGACAGATGCCTCCCTTTTCCAACTTTGCACGGCTTCCGCCTTGCCTGTCTGGAGCATTCTGCCAATCTTATCCCCGTTCCATCGGGTGCCAACGAGCAGTCTCACAGTTTACCAACGTCATGGGCCGTAGGGAGCCATGCTGAGCAGGGCTCCATCCATTTGGGGAGGAATTGCCCAGAAACGGCAGCAGACTGGGCGTTGATAAGAAAAGGGCGGGTGAGGTTGAGGACTTGTCATCATGGAGAATTTTGGTGCTGCAAGTCTCTTTTGTGTTGAGTAGGTAGAAATTCAAGTATGTGACTGGCGGACATCTGTGGGTTCCCATGAGGGAAGGTACAACCAGGACAGAGCCCCATGTTTTTCCAATTGTCGAAAGGCAAAAAGATCCCAAAAAGCAAGAACAACCCAGTGTTCCTATCGGATAGTTCCCGTACTCCGCGCGGCAACTTATTCCGCTCGGCACAAGCCTGACCCGGGAAGTTATGTGTGCTCAGGAATGTTTTCGACAGCTGTATCTCATTTTTGATGAACCGCCTGATCAGGACAGAATTATTCTGTCATGTCATACCAGCCTCGTATCTCACTCCTCGGTTTTTGATCACTTAGACCGACGTAATGAAACTGAGCAAGTCTCGCCTCATGAGCCATCTCATCAATTCCTCAACATGACTGACGCCCAGCTTCTCGCATGCATATCTCAGATACACACCACAAATGTACAAGCAGTAGCTCACATACCCTACTTACGATTAAGAAATTCAAATCCCCGACTCTTATGTACAGCCCAATCAAAACCACCCAATAACATCCTCCAAACCCCCACGTTGAAATCTCACAGGCAACTCAACTCATCACCCTTCTCTTCCCCAACTCGCAACATCCGCATCCTCGCAAGTACGACGCCCTCCGCAACGCCCTATCACCCCCATCGTCAAATCACAGTCTCACAAACCCCCTACCCCCCTCCTCTGTGCCATGCTCCCACATCAAAGATCAACCCCATCAACCCAGATCCCCGCCGATCACTCACTCATCCAACCACAAACACCGCATATGCACGCCGCCAACTTTAATAATCATCAGGCATCAACCATCTCATCCCCCGCAGCAGATCTGCACTGCAAAGGTATGACAACACCACCACATCATGCCGTACAAAATCTCCCCCATAGCCCCCATCATACGTGCACAACAGGAGAGATTCGAGGTATTTTTGATGAACTCTGCTCGGATTTAAGGTGAGTAAAATGTGATTGAGTGTGATGGATCTTGCAGGGGGGGACAAAGCTTGACTTCTGCCACCGTCGGGATGTGTGGAAGGGAGGTCTTGGCCGGTGATGAGGTGATCGTGCTTCTCAGTGTTTGAGCCTGGGTGTGCAACAACCCCCCGCTCATCACTACCCCAGCATCATCCACACACAACATGATGACCAGAGCAGATAAGAATATTATTTTGACATTTTTTTCTCTCAAAATATCTGCAAGGAATAGTCAGCCGTAGCTTCCCATGATTTTGCATCAGATTGTCCATCCAAAAACGCCCCGCCAGAAAGTGTGCCTTGTGCCCGTTTGCCCAGCCCCATCCATCCAGTTTCATAACCCATGCTAATGCCTTTCAAAAAACCAACCCAGAAAAACACCAAAACAAGATATCAAAAAGCCAAATTCCACCGCATTTCCCATTTCCCCATGTCATTGCCCTGTCAGTACGAGAGAACCCTCCAAGAGCCCGCTCATCAGTCAGTCCCCCTCTTCCTGGGCAACATCACCCCTGCTTAGTTGTTGCCCCGCTGCGCCTCATACACCCTCATCGCCCTCTCCAGCTCCTCCAAGCTGCTCCTGTCCCCGTAGGCGTCCGCCAAAGCGGCGTTCTGTCGTCTTCTCTCCAGATCAGCCTGCTCAGCCTCGGCCTGTCGTTGCTGGGCGGCGGCGGCGGAGGTGCGGTAGGTTGAGACGGCTACGTAGCCTGCTGCGAGGGCGCCTGCGAGAGATGGGACCCTAAACACAAAGAACATGTTGGAAGCTGTCGGACAGAGAGGAGAAAGGGGAAATGAGGGGGAGCATACCACTTGATGCCCCTTGCTACAGGGGATGGTTTGGTAGCCGCGGTGTAAAGGTGAGGAAGGTAAGGGGGGTGCACGCGGGCAGAGGTGGAAAGGAGGCGGGATTGCTGCTGAGTAGAGGCCATTTTTGGTAGAGTAAAGGTGTTCTCTCTCGGTAGTCGGAGGTGGTTCGACAGAGTGGTGGTTTGCCGTCCTTGGTAGTTGTAGTAGTACGTAAAAAGGGTGGGGGGTGGAAATGTGGTGGTTTGTTACAAGGAACCGAAACAGCACAAAACCAACAAAAAGGGTATCTTGAAGTGCGGGCGAGAACTGTTGAAGTGTGTATAACGAAGCGATGATGTCAAGGTCAGGTCGAGAGGACAGAAATCAGGGACGAAGGGGAGTGTTTATATTCCCACTTCGGTTGCCGCGGGAGGAGGTTGCCCCGTGGGGAAGAAGACGTAGTTGTATGGAGTAGATGCAAGGATGAGATGACAAGAGATCGACAAGCAAATTAGAGCGTGGGGAGGATAAGATACCCCTCTCTCTCTCCGGCGTATGTAGATTCAGGGATAGATGCTTGTAGATGGCCAGCCCAGAAAAGGTGGGAACTTTCTGGAGAGTGGGACAAAGAGAAGAAAACATACGAATTGATGTATGGCAAAGGCAGAGCAGGTGCGTTGGGCACAACTGGCAGACTGGCCAGGAGAGAACATGATGGGCAGAGCGGGAGGAGCAAGTGGTTCGGCATGTGGTGGTTTCTCGTGTGATTAGCGGCCAATGGTGGTGTGTGTGGCCTGTGAAGCGCTCCGCATGTCGTGCCACGAACTGTGGGGTAACCGAGGACAAAACGGCTCTGGTGGGCTTGGTGTTGCGGCCAGCTCCGCTTCCCCGGACAGCTTCCCCAGAGCTCCCCCAGACCCGACCTCGCCCCGGATTGGATTGCCCACTGCTGCTCGGAATGGGTCGTTTTTCCGGACAACCGCGTTACAGGCCTCGGCTTTTCCCTGTTGGTGATCCAACACAAAACGCCGCATCTTCAACACCAGTGCACCACCCTTCGAATGTCAAAATAAGCATTGCTGGACCGCTGCGCTAGCAACACTAGAATCTCTCAGATCCAGGCACACGAGGCACGTGCGCGGCAATCTCTCGGTTTGGAGGTTGTTCCGCGACGGGACGCGAACCGACAAGATTTGCCGGCCAGAGGGTTACCAAGACACTCTCCTGGATCCCCTGATTATAGTCCATAACGTGACCTCTTCCAAGCCTCTTCGGCAGCGTCGGTCGCTAGTTTCAGCTGGCAACTTCACGACAGAGTCTCAGAATTGCTATTTCACTAGCCGCGTCCAACTCCCATCTGCTATGCTAGACTAAAAAGATTTGTCAAGGCTGCTGGGTCCCGAATAGCTTCCAGGATTAGATAAAGGCCAGCTGACATGGATCGACATCTCGGTCTTTGAACAAGAGAATCAAAAAAGTCTCACGACGCACGCTACTGTCATCTCAATTTCTCAAAGGTTGTCAGACAGGAGGCCATATGCAGGACCTGTCTCACGAAACAACAGATCGCAAGTCTAGACAAACATAGGCTGATCACTACTAGACGTAGAGAATTGTAGTGTTGCACTAGACGTGCATTGGTCAGCCACATTGATCAACATAACCATATCTTGATTATCTGACTTTGAGTTAAAAACCTCACCACCTCTACTCTTTAAAGCCGTTTGATCGACCTCCGAGAAAAAGCTATGGCAGGTCTGGCAGGCTGATCTGATCGGGTAGCAGCATTTTGGCGTTGTGTACGTGCCGCCGGTCGTTGCATTACTAGAATTAAACGAAGCAGAGAACCAAACATCACGGCTTCAAAGGTTGGGAGGACAGGGGATAAAAGTCCAGATATCTTGACTCTGATTGGCCATGACGGGCGGCTGCATTGCCAGTATTCCCACTCTCGTGCAGATGCAAGATGTGATGGAAGGCAAAGAAACCTGTCTTGAATGGGAAGGCACTTTTATGCGGAACTTCCATGGTCTTATCACTTTTGCAGACGCGAACGAGAGAGCGTTTTCCCGAAATGTAAGCGGACTGAATCTCGCCGATTCTTTCAACCAAGCTGCTCTGATTTTTCAACCTGGTGTTGAACCCCAGCGCTGGGACCACGGCTCCTCTACGACAGATTGACAGCTAAAAACCCTCCGACGGAGACCACGGCCCGACAGATCAAAGCCATGGCGCTGCCGTGCATCCTGTCTACCGCAAAAAGTCGGCTGGGCTCCATAAGCGATGGTGATGGGCGCCCGCCCAGGTGGCACGCGGATATTAATGTTTTATATAGCCAAACCGACGACCCGTCCCAACCACCACCACCACCGCATTCCAGCTGTGTGTCCTGTCGGGTCTGACGGTATTTTGTTAATCTTTCACTCCGTCATTTCTTGAAGCTGCCGAAAAACGAGAAAAGGCTCCGATTCTGTGATCTCGATATCGATCCTGAGACCGACGACGACGGACCAAAAGCTTCGCGGAAATTTCCTTCCTGAATCCTCGACAATCATCCCGCGGTGACGTGCATTAAATCCCGGTTGACGTCAACGGTCGGCACAGCTCTCCGATGTCAGGACTTTCAGAACCCCAAAGGGGGCCATCCGATGACCCCTCACATGTAGAACCACCACTACCACCACAGACGAAAAGATCGTCGCCAAAACCACCGCAACCGTCAACACCGGGCCCGATACCGGAAGATGAAGCATTTTCGCAAAAAACAGTCGATGGGAGACGGCAGACAGAGCAATTCCCTAATTCAATCGAGGCTGAGGAGGGCCCTGAGGAAGAAGACGAGTTCTTGGCTGAGGGATGGGACGGGTCGTCCAAGGCTTCGACGTCGGTGACATCGAGCATTTATGCACATACGTATGAGAATGGGAGGAGATATCATTCTTATCGATATGGGAGGTACCCAATTCCAAATGATGATCAGGAGCAGAATAGGGAGGATATGAAGCATGCGATGATGATGGAGTTGACGGTGGGTTGCCCCTTTATTGCCCCTTAGGTAATTATTCACTAACATTGTTTTGTGTCGAAAGGACGGGAAACTCTACCTTTCACCCATTGGACCCAACCCACAAAAGATCATTGATATTGGGACCGGCACAGGAATCTGGGCTATCGAGATGGGGGACCTGTTCCCTGGGGCTGAAATCTTGGGACTCGATCTCTCACCGATCCAACCACAGTGGGTGCCGCCAAATGTCAGGTTCATGATTGACGATGTCGAAGACGAGTGGGCGAACGGGTCAGAATGGGACTTTGTGCATTTAAGGGGCATGGCGCTTGTGCTGAGGGATTTGCAGAAGGCGGTGGACCAGATCTATCAGTATGTGTTCCCCTTTTTGCCGATGAAATATGAGGCTGACAAAGCAAACAGACACCTCAAACCAGGAGGCTGGATCGAATTTCAAGAATCACATGGGGAACCTCGTTGTGACGACGGAACCATGGACCACGAGACGGACGTGATGAAGAAATTCTGGGCTTTATGTGTGGAAGCTATGGCCAAGTTTGGAATGAATTTGAACATGCCGGTTGTGGTGGGCAACTTTCTTGAACGAGCTGGTTTCGTCAATATTACCTGTGTCAAGAAGAAGACACCAGTGGGAACGTGGCCTAAAGATAAAACGATGAGGTTGATTGGGCTGTATGTGAAAGAGGCCGCGTTGCAGAGCTTATCAGCGCTGGGGAAAGCCTTTGCAAACTTGGGGATGGATGCAGTGGAGAGAGAGGTCTTTAGTGCGAAGGTGAGGGAGGCGGTTATGGATGGGAAGGTGCATAGGTATTATTACTTTTATTTTTGGTTTGCGCAGAAACCGTATGATAATAAGGAGGGTGATGGGGGTGGGGGAGATAGTTGAAGTGGAGTGGGCAGAAAGCATCGAGTTCAAACTGGAAAGCTTGTTCCATTGTGGAAGGCACCACCAAGTGCGCTCCTTCCAGCAGGAAAACACATGTGTGCTCCCGTCTAAAATGGTCACTTGAATCGTTTTCTTCTCAACTCAACACAGATCGCTTGAAATGTTGGTTGATAACCACGCCTCTAACTTTTGTCTGGATACAATCATGATCTTTCGCTACCGGGACGCAATCACGAGCAACTCCATGTTACATACAATCTCTGTTACCAAACACACATCCACAGTCTTAGGAGGCGTTTGAATCGAGTCAAAAAAACAACAACATTTGGTACGTCCTTGACTCTCACAGGTGATCGTCATGTTCCTCTCGACTGACTCGTACAGATTACTCGACCATGTCCATCTTACCACAACGGAGCCTGGATACCACTGCTCAGTCTGGAATCACTATCGCGAGAGGTGTCCTGCAGCAGAAACATCGGATAACATTCAACCCCTTGCCATTTTGGCCTGTGAGCATTTCGGAAACACAATCGCAATGAGCATCGAGACGCGTCGAAAGAAGGAACACGGCGTGGTGCCCACCCCTCCGCCAGCTGTGTTGAGCTTCCTCCAGGTCACGGTTGGATTTGCGGCAAACGACAGTGTGGCCCGTTTTGGCCGCAGTCTCGCTGGATTGCATTTCTTGGGTCTAATCTGCAGTCTTATTTCGGTGATGGATACTTTCAACAGTGGTCTTACTGTGCACGCGATGTTAGAGGAGTCGGCTGCTGATAAAACGCTCCGGCCGACTGAGGTCACTCGCATCGTCATAGAAACTTCTACATCATTCGCTGCATGGACAGCCGCCTTTACCAAGTGGTGCTTGGGCATCCCTCCCAGCATTGCTCATGCCGATGGTACGGTCGGGCTAGAGCAACCCGGCTCAATAGTCGTCATCAACATAATTCAGAAGGGTCACGCTAGGGATATTTCGACATTTAAGGTGATTACCCATTCTTTCAATAGGGGCTTTGTCAGAACTTGTGGCGGGGCCTGGTTCCCCGCCTCCGATATTTGGAATGGTCAGGTTGAGTACCTATGGGCACCTACTACTCAACAAACTTGGGCTGAATCATGGTCACGCCAAGCAAGCAATGGAGGAGGGCATACCATATGCTCTTCGGCAAGTTTTACAAAAGCTTGAACTCTGGAATAGCCCTCTTGACTGCCCAAGATCCAACTTGAAGCATCCCAACTACCAAACCCACAAGGTTCGTGGTCAGAAACTCTCACCACTCCCTGGCGAAAGAACAGTTGGCATGGCATGTGCTCTTCTGTTTAGCGCCACTTCTCCGCCAGATCTTCGCAGTCTCGACCCTCGAAACCTTATTACCGACTTCCCCAGGTGCGCGTCCACACTCAGAACGTTACTTCTCAATCTAAAGAGTTCCTTCGAAAGCTAGCAATTTTGGTCGCGAACATCCTTGCTCTTTTGGTCACAAGAGATCCCGGAAGAATACTGCGCAATCTAGCAAACGCCCTGATTCTCAACCGATGCGAGCACCCGCCTGATACCAAACTGACTGAACCGGACCCGGCCGCCCGCTTCATAAGTCCGCTCATAGACAGCGAAATTGCTGAAACTATGGGTGATCATGGGCAGGGAACCGAACTTGAAGGTGGCTGTCAGCGAGGCCGTCATCGTGAGCGCAGACGTGCACGTGGACTCAACGTCGTCGATGTCGTTGCTGGGGACGGGAATGACGAGATGACATTCTTTGCCCTGTCTGACCCGCTTGTACCGACGGATTTGAGCTTCGAATTCCAGTCGTTGGTTATTCTGCGAAAGAAAGCTTGCCTTGGCTGCTGCTTGAAGCTTGCTCGGGAGGTGGGCTCCAAGGTTGTTATTCTGTGATGTATCAAGCCTAGTTTCAAGAGACAGGAAGGAAAGTCAATAACTCCACGGAACAAGCTTTGTGCAAGGCTATTCATCAATATGTTGCGTATGGGTACAGATCGAGTCCAGTCTTTTCGGTGGAACCAGGAATTCGGGTACTTATGGCAAG
Source organism: Podospora bellae-mahoneyi (assembly GCF_035222275.1). NCBI lineage: Eukaryota > Fungi > Ascomycota > Sordariomycetes > Sordariales > Podosporaceae > Podospora > Podospora bellae-mahoneyi. Next base: position 2,763,438 of record NC_085885.1, on the reverse strand, counting down.
CAACGGGTGGTCTTTTTTGGACTTGTATCAATGTTGGTGTGGATGTACCGGGCTGTCATGTGGGAGGTCTGGAGTACTCCAACCTGCCGAATTTCATTTTGCTTTTTGTTGTTTAATGTTGAGATTTACCAGTAATGTTGATCATCGGTTTCGATCGCTCTTCTCAGAGATCGTCCAGGGCGATGGGCAGATGGAGCCTCTTTAGAATTGGGTACCAATATCCAAACCAGAGTACATGCTTGCCCTACGAAGGTACTTCCAGCGATCACGGTTGACTCGGGAACAGTGATTTTGAAAGGCTTTCACAGGTCCGAAATCCTACGTTGCAGGAGACAAGCGGCTCTTCTCAAACTACCAAACACAGAGCATGTGAACAGGCATCTGACCGCAAGATACCCAAGGTAGCCTCGGATCCCGAAATGCAACGATCACTATCTCCCGATTCCTTTAATACCCCGCTCATTTCAACATTTCAGCGGCTCTCTTGTGTACATGAAATGTTGTGTTGTTATCATGTTCCACCGGCCATTAGGAGGCGGCTTCGATCCAATATCCTCCGATCACGGATACACCAAATCCCTTCATATGCCACAGATATTGATCACGGCTGAGGTTAAAAGACGATCCTACATGAGGTGTGTAATCTGTGAGATGTGAACAGCTCAATCGTTTGGACTGTGTTTTTTGCCAGGGTGTAACGTAGCAGATTTGACCCAGTGGCCATGTTGTTGGAGTTACCAAACTTTGAGGTGAAAGATCGGGTGAAATTCCCTGACTTTTTTCCCTTTTAGTTTTCAAGTTACTGCCTGCGAGAGGAAGGACATAAGATGAGGTGCAGGGATGAGGTGAGTATCGATGTCAGGCTATCACGTCAGGTAAGAACACCACACATGGAAGGAGCGACTCAGTGAGCAGGCAGCCTGAACCAGTTCAATTCTCGAGGTACTTTGGCAGTTATCGAATTTCTCGAAGATAGCGGGCACGTCGGCAAGCGATTTACAATTCAAGATTCACCTCGACAAGCGCCAACCACGACCTTCAAACCTTTCAATTCCCACAACCTTGAACTTGTTGTTCACCAAAAATGCTTCGATCTCGCAATCTCCTCGCCCTCTGCGGCATCATCCTTTCTCTCTCCAACAAAGTCCTCGCGGGCTTCGACCCCACCGCCTCAAACAACATCGCCGTCTACTGGGGTATGTTTCTCTCCCAACTCCCCTCCATCCCGAACTTTTCTCTCCTAATCATCTGAGTCCCAGGCCAAAACTCCATCTCCCTCACCTCGGGTGGCCAGCAACGCCTCTCCTACTACTGCGCCAACACCCCCATTAACATCATCCCCCTCGCCTTCCTCTACACGATCAAGACCCCCTCCACGACAATCAACTTTGCCAACGCGGGCGACAATTGCACCCTCTTCTCCGGTAGCCAGCTCCTCTCCTGCCCTCAGCTCGAAGAAGACATCCAAACCTGCCAGACGGCCCACAACAAATCTATACTCTTGTCTATCGGGGGAGCAACTTACACCGAAGGGGGTTTTTCCTCCCCCGCCGAGGCGGTCCAGATGGCGGGGGCGGTATGGGAGATGTTTGGACCGAAGAAGGAGGGTTCAAAGGTGGAAAGACCGTTTGGGGATGCGGTGATAGATGGGTTTGATATTGACTTGGAGGCTGTGGCGGTGAATATGGTTGATTTTGTGGGGGAGTTGAGGAGGTTGATGGATGCGGATGGTGGGAAGAAAAAGTTTTACATGAGTGGTGCGCCGCAGTGCCCGTTTCCTGATGCGGCGATGGGGGGGTTGATGGATGGGGTGGGGTTTGATTTTGTGATGGTGCAGTTTTATAATAATTGGTGTGGGGTTAATAGTTGGGAGGCTTCTGGGGGTGGTGATGGGAAGGGTGAGAGCCAGTTCAACTTTGAGAGGTGGGATCGGTGGGCTAGGGAGGAGAGTAAGAATAAGGGGGTGAAGGTTTTGTTGGGGGTGCCGGGGAGTCAGGCGGCGGGGAGGGGGTATGTGAATGGGGAGGTGTTGAAGGGGGTGGTGGGGTATGTGAAGGGGTTTGCGAGTTTTGGGGGGGTGATGATGTGGTAGGTTCTAATGATGGGAAGTGTGGGAATGAGAGCTAACAGATTACAAAGGGACATGTCGCAGGTTTATGGGAATACTGGGTTCTTGGACAGTATCCAAGCTGCGCTGGGGAGTGATGGCCAGTCGTCTGGTCAAGGATCCGGTCTGCCGCCCACGCAAACAGCCAGCCAAACAACGATTCCAACCAGTCTACCATCCAGCCAACTAGATAGCCTCCTGTCTAGCCTCCTATCCAGCCAAACGTCATTCGTTACCATTACAACTACTGCTGTTGTCAGTGCGACAGCAACTGAATTTTCCACAAAAGAGGTCCCATCGCCTACGACGGCGTCTGTCAAGTCTACATCGGGCTCGTCAACCCCGACTGGCGCACCGGTGCCTCACTGGGGAACATGTGGTGGGATATACCACCTGGGATCGACGGTTTGTGAATCTCCATATCAATGTGTCGTGTTGAGCGTGTGGTATTCACAATGTCTTTGAGTGACGCATGGCAAAGACAAATCGCGGGAAGGGTTGGAGGAGGGAGTGAAGGATTCTCCTGTCATGGATTACGATCATGGTTGGATTTGAGATGTATGTTGGCAATGGGTTTAGGATATCCCGGGGATTTGAATGGGAGTTGGGGTTTAATTGCTTTGTACTTTGACTTTGTTTTTACTTTCTCTTGATATGGCAGTTCTTTTGCCCGCGACGTCATGGTTGCTTCGATCTGGGATCTTCCCCTGAGCTAGAACGGGTGGAGAAAAGAAAGGTAATCATTGGCACTGGCTGCCAGGTGCCCGATGTCATGGTTATGGATGCAAACAAAAGAAATGAGATGAGAGTCACAAACGACATGGAACGTGTCGATGCGTTGATGAGAATATAGATTGCTCTTCAGGTTCTTGACCTTGCACGTGTGGGAACTCGCGCTTGTGAAATTCCCTTCAACTGTTCGCCCACTTTACCCCCATAGCGCGACAACTCGTCTTTGTGGCATCATTTCATCGCACCACGGACGCGCCTGCGCCGTCCGAGTCCCCTTTGGACGAGATCAAGAACGGGCTCTGCGACGCATTGGATCGTATCAAGGCTGCCGGAAGCTTCGCGGCATTTGCCAAATTGACCGAGTCCAGCCTCTACCCGATATTAGTTCGCGATGTTGGCCATGTCGCCCTTCCTCTGGGGGAAGACAGTGCCCAACAACTGATTGAAAAGGCACGTCAAGCCCCTATGGCGAAGGCACCGAGACCTTCGTCGACACCTCGGTTCGCAACACATGGCAGCTGGATGCAGCCCAATTGGAGCTTCACCCGCAGTAGGAGTCGACCATCAGCGCTGCTTGCAAGCTAGTCGCTCAGCAGCTGGGAATTACTGCTCCCGTGAGGGCCGAACTGTACAAGATGTTGATCTACGAGAAGCGTGACATGTTCAAGCCTCACACTGAGTTTGTCTCCGATGGTACCCTCTGATGACCTTTCTCTGATGACCAACATGGGGTTACAGTACTGAGAAGATCCCGGGAATGTTCGGTGCTCTTGTCATCTGTCTTCCGTCTGAGCACCAAGGTGGCAACCTCGTTGTGAAGCAACGGGATGTTACCAAGACGTTCAAGACGTCAGAAGTCCAACCGTCGATGGCATGCTGGTTTTCCGATGGCAAGAAGTGGTTGACATTATAGACACGAGGCTCAAGATCAAGAAGCTCGCTACGACCGATGGAAACACGCTGCGCGAGAACATGGAGATTGAAGACGGTGGCCTGGACAAGAACTTGGTTCAAGATTACGAAGACCCTTTCGAGAATGCCGCACGCGGGGAGGAAGATTTCTCGGGGGTCCACAGGCAACGAGGTATGTCACACGTCTTGTCTTCTTTGTATCTACTGAACTGACATATCATGTTTCTTTAGGGAGTCTCCGTGTCACACTGGTATCGCTTGGCGGTTTGTTTCTCTTGTCTTCCGATTGCCCGTCCGACTAATCCTCTGGGATAGGTTGCCGTCATTGTTTTGGCATGTTATTTTGAGAAGTGCTTTAATCTGGACGTGCGCGAGTCGACAATGCAAATTGTTCGCACCCTCGCACAGCTTGCATGGGCAGCCCAACCGGACCCATACGGCTACATCTTGCAGTCTGATACGCGGGATTTCAACGAAGAGCCTGCACTGAAGTTCTTGGCGGCTGTTCTGCAGTAACCGGGAGTACGAACTGTTTGGCCGGTCCATGGGTTGGGTCGGGACCAAGGCCGGGTTCAATCTCGGGACGCCATTGTTTGATCTCGTCAAGAAGGCTGCAGCCGCGGACTCGTTTGATTTTACACAAATTCAAGGATAGGTATGCGTTTATTCAAAGTATGCCTGGTTCAAATGCTGACACTATCCAGTCTCGCCCAGTATATCTCGCCTCGTCCAGCGGCTGTCCGGATGCAACTGTTGACAGTGCTTGGTCGGCCGAGCGATGCTTCATACAATCCTCAGATTGGACAATGGGCCGCCAATGAAGTCGTTCCTGCTGCCTTGGAAGCTTGCCAAGGGGCTAATGTCATGGCGTCGACCGGGACTGCTGTCATTGTCAACATGATCAAGGGATTTCATGATTTTGACTATTTGAAGACAAGGCAAGGCCTAATTCTTTCACGCGTGGTCTGACACGCGGGCTGACTTCATACTTAGATTGACCCCAGTCATCGAAAAACAAGCCTCCCTGACACCATCTGCTGCGGCTGCTGTTATGAGAATCATTGAACTAGCAAACGAAGGCGTCTTTGATAAGACTGCGAGCTTGGAGATTTGCAAGCTGCTGCTGCTCAAGTCTGTTTTCGATACGATGTCACCCACCAAGCTTCGGACCGTAGAAACAGCAGAGGCCGAGTTACGCAATGCTTCAAAGAGTCGCAGTAACGGCTATCCGTACTACCAAATGAGGCCCATCGGGACGGACCACATCAGAATCCTGAGACCTACATCACACCCAACCTCTTGGCCGAGTGCCTGGGGCCTGGCCCGGTGCATCGAACTCAACTGGGACGACCTAGCCATGCGCTTTTCCCCCAAGATTGTCGCCAACATTGCCCAGGTCCCGTCTGCCGAATTCCATTACCTCTGGCTCCCCTTCGTCCGCCAACTCATATCCACGCTAGAGGCAGCCAACGTTTCCCTCTCCACTCCCCCGCTACCAAGAACTTGCGCTTGCCGTCTTGGAAGCATACCTGGAGAAGCATGTCGGAAAGGAGGGCAGCGCGTTTGGTCACTACGCGTGGCTGAGAAATGGGTTGGACTAAATATGTGTGGACAGACTCGGTGCATAAATACAAAACTGTAGGATGCTTTAGAAGTTTTGGTCTGAACATCCAGAGAGTGTGGGAACTGGGAAATTAGCCTAGGTAAGACAATTCTTGTTTATAATTAATGTACTGATTGCACCTCTGTCAACAGTGTTCAGCACGGGAATTTGGCTGGCTCTCTTTGCAAGCATTCCCATCAAGCTCTTTGCCGTTGTCTTCAAACCAGGAAGGAAAGCATCACCTGCAGGCTAGCTCTAGCCAGTCTGGCATCATCCTACCAGACCGGCAAGCACGTACCGTGTCTGAGTGCCGTGAACCAATCCGGTGTCTTCCTCTCCGAAGTCTTGAACCATGATCCTTGGGACAAGACTCACACGTAACACCATCACTGCTCCAACTTGCTCATCGTCTGCACTATTCTCCGCAATTCGTGCGCCTGGGGCCACTCGGACCGTTCTCCTCATTGCTTTTCTTGTCCATCTCTCACCCTTCTAGTTTCTTTTTCTTGCAAGCCTCTAGGGTTACTAACTCGAAGGCAAGGAACTCATTCTCACCCATCAAGCCTTCAGGAGTCAAGTCCAAGCTTGGACAACCATTACCCCTGCCGTTATCGGGCATAGATGCCAGATTGCTTCACACCCTCTTCCAATTCTGACATGACGCTCGACAGGCACATCGATTTGACAACCTCCACATGGTGCTCTCTCGTCACTCCCAGCTCCCGCTTCTCGAACTTTCGGCTCTCTCGATTGGAGGGACAGCTATGGTAGTAGCAACAAGGGCGTTTTCCCGCTTGGCGCAGAATTGCACCCAACTTATCCCCAACCAGGGGTTCCGTTCCCCAACTCGAACCAACACTGTACGGATCTGGGTCCGCACCGCTCGACCCGTCTTTTGTTCCTGCTCATATCTCTTCTCGGACATGATAACCGCCCTCCGGACGGGATGTGGGCAGCCACCCCCATTCCGAAACGTTTTTCTTCGCTTTGGCTGCACCCCCCCGCATTCTCGCCATTTTAGCCTCGGTGGGACCCCGTTGACTTTACCCCCGATCCCGCCTCTCGCTAACTGGAAGCGTGTGTGAAAGCGATATCTAGAGTACAGCCAAACAGCGCCACCAGCGTAGCATTCAACAGCTTGCTTGGACGAGAGGAAGCGAAAACATGGGGAAACTCTGAGCTAACCCTGTCTCGCCAAAGCGGCAGATTCCGTTTTCCTCGAGCTAGATCAGAAGAAGTTGTGGTGATGACGACGCCAACGGGTGACAATCCGCTCAGAGTTGTGCTCAACCATCTTTGGCTACATTGACCACATTGGCAGTCACGGAGAAATACGCAGATGCTCTAGCCAACGGAGCTGTTTCTGTCCTGGCGCTCGCGGGTAGACAGCCTCCGAGTTCTTCTACGACTCTACCATGCTTGATTGTACGATCATCCACCATTTCGACGGCACCCTGGCGATCCCAATCAACAAGATCCGGGTGGAGAATGATGCAAGCTGCTGGTCCCGTTGGGTGCGCTCCCCAGGCCTTTTGCAACCTTGTCGTCCACCCAGTGCTCGTCATGTAGGTCCCGGATAAGCTTATGAAGCTTACGTCGACCTCATTTCTCCGTGGTTGCACTATCCCCCCACAAACCCATCGCAGTCTAGATCGCTCCAAGCGCACAACAAGCATCGGTGTCATCGCCTTACCGGCACTTAGTGAGGCTAAAGAGCATGCCAAGACCACACCTGCCGATGCCCCTGAACCAGCTGAAATCGGACATCAAAAAATCTGAGGAAGATGTCGAGAAGTGTCTGGTGTCGATGTTTGTCTGATGAAAGCCGCAACTCTGGGCTTTGTGGCTTGGGTACTCGGCCCGCATGCGGTTGACCGGGTTGGCGGAACTGTTACAATTCTAAGAAAGGCAATCAGCTGTCTATACAAATCTGCACCATCCGGTTATTTCAACTGACGATATTCACAGGTCGATCACGACATGTTTACCTCATGTTTGCGGCTAAGCGCCACTCTCCCGTTGGGCGGGAAAATGGGTACGAGTGCGCCCCGATTTCGACATTTACCGGGGACGACGTTACGCGTTGTGAGCCACAAATTGTGCTGCTCACTGTTATTGCTGCTGCAGATGCTGTATGCTGAGTTCCGACTATATTGATGCTTGTCCTTTAATCTGTACCGCACTCTATTCAACCGCCTCAACGTTGCGCTGCCCGGACGTCGAACTACAACCAGGGGGAGCCAGTGAGGTGATTCACCAGGTGGTCAAAAGTCCTGTCCTCTGGGTTGCAATCTCAATATCGGCATCCTTGGCTCAGTCGCGGCTAGACATGGACGAGCTTCTTGACGATTGTGGCGACATCGTTGCATCGTGATTGCGCATGTGAAGCGTCGATGAGGTCTCACGATGGGTATATAAACGTGGTGGACGGTGCAGGTAAGAAGCTGCTTCTCTTCTCGACAGGCTCATCATCTTCTTCGGCACTTGGGTAGTAAGTTTCAGCTTCTGAACAGCCCTCTCAAGACAGACTTCACGATGACTCGCATTCTTATCACCCTCCTCGCTGCGGCTGCGGCCATTCAGCAGGCCATTGCCCTACCTGTGGCTGATGCCGATGTCGACCTTGCGGCTACTCGTCCCCCCCGCCCGACTGGTCGTCCCACAGGCTTCGTTCCTCCCGTCAAGCCGACCAAGTCTGTGGTTCTTCCGCCCAGGCCGACCAAGTCTGTGGTTCTCCCGCCCAAGCCTACCAAGTCGGTCAAGCCGCCTCCCCCGAAGCCGACCAAGAGCGCTGCTCCTCCCAAGCCGACCAAGCCAGTTCTCCCTCCTAAGCCGACCAAGCCGGTCCTTCCTCCCAAGCCCACCAAGCCGGTCCTCCCCCCTAAGCCCACCAAGTCCAAGGTTGCTCGCGATGAGCCCAAGCCTACCCGCTCCGTCCGCCCTCCCCCTCCCAAGCCGACCAAGTCCGCTGTTGTGCCCCCTAAGCCAACCAAGCCCGTGACTCCTCCCAAGCCCACGAAGCCGGTCCTCCCTCCCAAGCCGACTAAGCCAGCGACTCCCCCCAAGCCTACCAAGCCTGTCACCCCTCCCAAGCCAACCAAGTCTGTCGTCCTTCCCCCCAAGCCGACTCTCTCCGTTGTACTCCCACCCAAGCCAACCAAGCCCCCCGTCCCGACCATCAGCCGCACCGCTCGCCCGCCTCGCCCAACACTGACCAGGACCAAGGCTGCCCGTGAGGAGCCCCCCAAGCCCACCAAGCCAGTCACTCCCCCCAAGCCCACCAAACCGGTCACTCCCCCCAAGCCCACCAAGCCAGTGACCCCTCCCAAGCCAACGAAGCCCGTCACTCCCCCTAAGCCAACGAAGCCCGTCACTCCCCCTAAGCCAACGAAGCCCGTCACTCCTCCCAAGCCCACCAAGCCAGTGACTCCCCCAAGCCCACCAAGCCAGTGACCCCTCCCAAGCCAACGAAGCCCGTCACTCCCCCTAAGCCAACGAAGCCCGTCACTCCTCCCAAGCCAACCAAGCCAGTGACTCCCCCCAAGCCCACCAAGCCAGTGACCCCCCCCAAGCCGACCGCCACCCGCAGCGCTCGCCCCCTTCCCCCCCTCCCCACCAAGAGCTTCACCCGCGTCCCTCGCCCTACTCCCGCTTAAATCAACACAGGGGGTGTGAAGATTTTGTCTTCTAAGACCTGGCAGAAGCATCAGTGAAGGAAATGGAATTCGTGAAAGAGAGAAAAGGGGTTATTGTCTGACGATGATTGATACTTTTGTGTTACCCAACTTTCGATTCTTTGGGGATGATTGGAAATTGGAAGAATGACAGAAAGAGAATTGTTTGTTTCTTTTAAAAAAAAGAAAAGAGATGGACGCACAGTGTGGTTTTTGATTGAGTAGAACTTTGGATCGCCTATCTATCTATCTAGATAGATAGCTATCTCAGCTTGCTTGTGCTCTGTTGAATTTAGAAATTTGTGTGGCTTGAGATATATGACTATGGGCTTTCTTTGCTTGTCTCTTACAAAAGTGTGACGAGAAACTTGACTCTATTGGCCTTGTTGGCTTGTTGTCTTTTTGAGGTGTGAGGGGGCTTGAGACTGTTTATATTGCGAATTTGATACCCACTTTCGTTCTAGGAGAACTTTGCTGGGACTGTCGTTTTTGCTATGAATGCGTAGGTAGGTGACTTCTGGAAGGGCTGGGGGCCCGATGGAATGCCGGTGATGCTAGGCTCATAATGGCGCGACTCATGCCAGGCAGGCAGAATAAACCAGAGATCCTTCCACTAAACAAACTGCGAGGCCATGGTCAGTCATCATGTCAATCCCTTTTTAATCACAACCTTCCAATTCTTTATGAAAAATTTAAACAGTGGGAAAACACACACATACTACAAATAAGCCCTCGCCGGGCCTTTAAAAGTGTCCTTTCCGTGACAGTGACTCGCTCGCAGGCCGCTCTCAACGGAAGACGGGACATGGACACTATGGGCTCGCAGGCCACATAATAGACACAGGATTGCCCTGATAAGAGGGGCAAAATAGGCCTGTACGGCTGTGAGGCACTAAAAGTAAACAATAAAAAGTCAATGATTTGTCCAACCTAGAGTGCGAGTAAAATGGCCACCTTTTATGCATGAACCCCTGACCCCCTGAATCTCCCGTGAGTCCCACTGCCACACCCCAACCCACAGGCCACTGACTGAACCCCAGATCAACACAGCAACCATTATTGCATCAGATTAGAGAACAGCCTGATAAAACTTATATTGACGTCTTTCAAAAGCAAATCTGGTGTCTGGTATCATGATATGGAACACTATGACAACCCCCCCTCCCGGGCCCCCCACTGCTACCTATCATGCCTACTCCTCCCATGGGTCCTCCCCCTCCCTCTTATCCCTCCCCTCCTTCCTGATACTACTCCCACGACTACCACTCCCACTGCCACTCTCCTGCTGGACAAGCGTGCTCGACCCAGCGCTAGGTTTCCTGGACCCGGTGGGCCTCTCGACACCCCTCTTCCCGCCTCGAGCTCTGTTAGTCTCATTACCCCTATCATCTCTCTGCTGATTATTTCTCCCCAAACCCCCCAACCCCCCCTCCGCCTCAATATCCCTCTCCACCCGGGGGCTCACCACCGGAGTATCCTCCCCACTGCTCCACAAACCCGCCGCATCATCCAAAATATCCCCCGTCGCCCTCCTCCTATCCCCAGGTCCCCCATGTGTAAAATAATTATACAACTCCGCCCCGGTATAACTCCCTTCCCTATGCCCAGCAGACCCAGTCATACTGAGGTTCCAAAATCGGTGAAACAATTTCTCATCGTTGTTGTTGTTGTTGTTGTTATCGCAGTTGCAACCTGGAAGATGCCGAGAGTGCGGGCACCCCCCAAAGATGTTCCCGTCGGGTAGTATTGACGTGGGCATCGTATTGGTCGTGGTAGCAGTGGCTGCTGTTGTCGTTCGTGTCAACGGCGAGGTGATACTACCGATGTGGGTTCGGAGAAACGGGGTGTTGCGACGCTCGCGGGACTTCTGGATGACTTTACCTAGTAGCTCGGCTAGGTTCATTTCAACGCAGAGTTTAGCGAGGTAGACGAGGGGGTGTGCTTGCATGTATCTGTTGGGGACGAAAAAAGGTTAGCCTTGTGGATGTTGGGAGAAATAAAGAGGGGGGGGGGGGGCGTACACAGCATCATCCTCCCAAGACATCAGAGCAATGATACCCACATCCAGCAACAGCGACACGACCATCATGGACAGGTTGAACTTGTACACCAACTCGTACTTCTTCAGTCCGTTGGCGATCAGCTTTGTGCGGACCATGTACATGAAGTAGATGTTGAGGCAGCAGTCGATGATCAGGAAGAGGGCCTTTTCAACCCTGTCCCAGATGTTGTTGAGGTTGATGAACGTCTCGCTGATCTGGAGGCGGGCGGGGAGCCAGATGCAAAAGACGCTGATGTTGATCACGCCGACGGCGAGGCCAACGCCAAGTTTGAGGCGCCGGGCGTGGTCGGGGTAGAAGAAGAGGAGGGAGAGGCGGTTGCAGAGGATTTGGGAAAGGCATTGGATCTGTGAGGCGGGGGTTGGGTGTTAGTGAGGATGATGATGCTGGGGGGTGGGTGGTGACGGGGAAAGAAGATGGCGGCTCATAGGAGGAATACGTCAAGGGGAGGACGTACCTGAACTACCCAGAGAACGACTGCAAATATTCCATCAGCCAGAAAACTTTTTGTGGTTGACGGGAAGCAAGGCCACTTACGAAGACCAAAGAAGATCCAAAAGCTCACCGGGATGATCCCAATGAGGAACAACCAGCTGACGACCGACATGATCACGCAGGCAGTCCACTCCAGCCACACCATGACAATGTAGGCGTTGACCTTGTGGGTATGAAGCCATGACCGCCTGGTCTGGCGGACAGCCTTGCTAAAGCTGAAGCATGCGATGGCTGTTGAGGCTCCCCAGAGGAAGCTGGCGAGGTCCAGCGAGTGCTCGCTGGGTGGATCTGGTTTGTACCAGGGAGGAACAAGTGTTCCCATTGTGGGCACGATACTGCCATTATCGAACAAAGATAAAAAGTTGTTGTGTTGTTTACAGGTGGGATTTTCTTTCGTGACATTTCACAATGTGCAGCAAGTTTCTCGGGACCCCCTTTAAATGCTAGCCCCGTGATACCTAAGACGGCCATCGGGGGAAGAGGGGAGGGGGGGGAGTGTGGCGTCGCCGAAGTCCAGTCTGATGGTGGTGACGATTGTATTCGAATGCCGCCTATTGCTTTCTAGCATTATCTGCGTCAAATGGAAAATAGATTGTTGATTCAGATGGACGTTTGCCGGGAAAACACGATGGCCGGCTTGGCTCTGGCGAGCGTGGCAATGAGATGGCTGGAATCAACAAGAGGACGAAGAGGGGAAGCGGAAAGATCAAACAGAGCCTAGGCCGCCATGACCGTGCAGAGACGTATAAGGTTTGGCATTGCATCGCACGTGCAGACATGTCCCGAGGCAACTCCGAGTCAGGCGCGGACCACTGGGGCAGCTCGGCTGTCACCTCTCTGCTGCTTGCCGATGTATTCCGACTTGACTTTGGGATGATTAGTAAATTATTATAGATAGTGCTATGCTGTTTACCTGTCAGTGCCCGTGTATTTGGCTGATATATTTGGCCGATATATGCTCCCTCGCCATGGGACCAGTGCATGGGCGCGCCCCCCTTGACAACACATCGTGTACGCTTGCCTCTCTCTACCTCTTCTTCTGTCTCCTCACGTGTCCAACCCTTACTGGATCCGCACATGAACGGTGACAGGACCGTTTCTGGAATGAGGCACAATGCAATCATGATCGTACTTGAGGTTGTCCTCATATGTGGTGTTGACGAGCTTGGCCCTTGGAATGATGCGCATGGCGATCAGGGCAGTCATGAGATACACCTCGCAGTAGGCCAAGCTCTCACCAATGCACGACCGGCTGCCCTTGCCAAAGGCAATCAAGAACTTCTGCAGCTTGTAGTTTGGCTTTCCGTCAATCAACCAACGCTCCGGGGAGAAGGAGTGTGGGTTGGGGAAGAGCTCCTCGTTGAAGTGGTTGATCATGCTGGTCATGCCGATGGGAGTGCCTCTGGGGATGACCCATTCAGTCTTGCCATCCCGGGTGCGGTACACCAGGTCCTCGGTACGGGCGATTCTGGCCGATCTGTGCGAGACACCGGGCATCATGCGGAGGGATTCGTGGACAATGGCCCAGAGGTACGGGCGCTGTTCGAGCTCCGCCCACTTGATGTTGGTCGGTGTCAGACCTTGGAGGTCATGCATCAGTTTTCTGTAGGTTTCGGGTTGTTGGAGAAGCCAAAAAGTGATGACGGACAGGGTGGCCTTGAACCATGTTAGCGGACAGGGCAGGTAGAAGCCAGGGGGACATGAACTTACAGCGGTGGTCTCGGTACCGGCAAGCAAAAAGTTGAACCCCTCACCAGAGAGACGATACATAGTCATCTCCTCCGCAGGGAGAGCCTTGGACTTGACAAGCTCAGCAAACACACGGCCGCCGTTGGGGTCATCCAGAGACGCCTTGATGTAGCCAGGGATGACAGTGCCCATCTGGTGCATCACATTCTTGATATCCTCGCCCAAATAGTCAGCCACGAGGGGCATCACGTTCGTCATCTTGCGGACCAGGGCGTTGTGCCTCATGAGATAAGCACTCTTCATGAAGGAGCCGGTCCATGTCGCAAGATTGGGCTCCCATTCTTCTTGAGCGATGAAGCCCATGGATTCGCCAAAAGCATACTGGGAAATGACATCGGCGGTAAAGCAGTTGAAGGCCTCCTTGATGTCAAAAGCCTCCTTCCCAGACCAGCGGAGCATCTTGTCAATCGTCAAGTGGCAGAAGTCGAGCACCTCCCCCTCGAGCTTGAACATCTGCTGGCGGGAAAAGAACTTGGACAGGGCACCCTTGCGCGAACGGTGAAGCTCGTGGGGAACAGTCGAGAAGCCCGTCACTGAAACAGGGCCGGCGCCACCCGTGTTGAGCTGATGCTGCCATTTGTCTCTGATGCGTCCAGGACCGGCATAGATCTCATCGGTGAAGTAGGGGTCGGAACAGTGAAGCTCATCCGGGTTGATTCTCACGATTGGGCCTGGATGTAAGGTGCTCTGGTAAGCGAGTGTTGTTTCTTGTTGGGAGGCTTGTTTATTCGACTTACCATAACGCTTATGCATCTCCTGAATCTTGGGGCCGTATCTTCCCCCGCGAATCCAGTCATGGTAGGCTTCGTACGCGTAACTGGCAGCTGCGATCTTGGGCCCGGGGAAGCGGGAGAGAGGATGGAAGGGCGAGATGTTGTACAGGCAAACAAGGATGCGGTAGCCGAGCCAAACGCCAACCACTGACAAAACGGAGGTGAGGGTGATGGCCGACTTGAGGCTGTCAGCACTCAAAATGCCCGACATATGTTTCGACTCCATGGTTGATGTCGTAGGAATCCCGTCATCCATCTGCCGAGCTGGGGCACGGCAGTTTGGAGAATCAAAGAAGAACCCAGGAGAAATAAGAAGAGAGGAAGGCGTCCCGGGGAGCTGGAAAGGGGAGGGATCTCCTCGTCAGGGCTCTATGCATGCCACTTTGAAAACCGATAGTTACTCCCTATCACCACACTAGGTCTTACATCCCTCACCGCGACTCCGCTTTCTCATCAGTTGCTAGACCGAAAGAAGCACACGAGACCCGCCATCTTGGAGACTGACGGCGACGTGGAGGTGAGAGTGGTGAGTTATGTGCTGTTAACTGGCATCCAGCATATTTAGCAAAGTGGTGGCCCACTTGGTTAAACCGGATGCGGGAAAGAGACTCCGAGAAAACCGGGCAGGAGTCTCCTCCGGTTCTGCCTGGGCTGTCGATCACGACCACCTCGCTGGCACTGGGGTTCAATAGTTGTTCTGTGACATGGCTTGTCACGTAAAGGCCGCCTCCACGTGAATAGCATATTCCGCCATCGTGGCCGGCAGAAACACCAGGACAACCATGATGGTGTTGCTGGCGAGAGCAATGGCGACGGAAAGATGGTTTTCGATGACAAGATTGGACGAGGCTGAAGGGTGTGGGCTGTCAGCATGGGTTCTGGCTGGGGTGACGGGAGTTCCGAGGAAATGGGGGTGAAGGGGAGGTGAGGTGAGCCTGGCACGTCGTGCCCCTGAATGCGTGCTGCTGCAAAGCCGAAGCGAGGTGAGGGGCAACTTGGTTAAAATGTTGTATCGTGAGGTGGGACTCACGATGCTTTTGGTGGCGGTTGAACTTTCGGCGTCTTTCAGGTTTGGCAACTTGGAGAGTGTCTCAGATGTCTGGACCCTGACGATCAGTTGTCCTGTCCGGATCAGCGGGACCAGGATGGCAAAACGGCAGCGAAGAGCGCGAGATGATTGATATGAGAAAAAGTGGCCGTTGCCGTATCGGTCGAGAGGTGCAGCTTCGACCGCTGATGAAAATCAAAAGGTGAACCTTGTAATATTTGGGGAGCCGCCGAGAGGCGAAGGATGCGCCAAGCAGCACTAGTGCAGCGGGTCGCAGCGGCACTTAGTGGCCGTGTTGCCGAGTGGAGCAACTGGCCAATCCGCTTTCTCAACCGGCCTTCTCTCCCCGCTGTTTTGTCCAAGTTCCCAGTGGGAAAAGAACTTGTGTTCACTCTTCACACGGTTCAACCCTCCCTGCTGGGTTGTTGGTGATGGGGCATGCGGCAGAGGAGAGACATGTGGCGTTCGGCCGCTGCCAAAGATCTTGAAGGATTGTGTCGGTTCCAGTCGGTCGGGACATTCTTCGACGACCGCCAAGCCAGCCGTTTTCTGGTGTTACCGCCATGTTCCCAGCTCCATCTGCCGAACCACAGTTTGCATTTTTGGTCAGGGAATTTGCCCACGACATTTTGAGCGAAAACCGGAAATGCCACCAAGAAGCAGGGGAGTGCATGAAACGAGCTCCATCAGCAGCCCACAAAGAGCCACCTATCAAGCTCCAAGTGCCCGCTCTTCTCACCGCCAAGAGAATACCAAGACCGACCGCTCCAGCGCCGGTCTTTTCCACGCGGAACTGTGCCGGGAGCCCCGGGGGCATCAACATCAGCTTTTGTCTCGTCAGCTTGGCCATATGCTACCTACCTGCTTTCCGTGACCGACCGGCAGGAAGGGGCCCAGAACAAAAAGCACTGTCGTGTCTCCGGAAGCTAGTCCGGGTGCCGTTCCGGCCTCCTTGGTTTGACCAGCTTCATTACAGGTCCCTGTCGGCGGAGATGATGGGGGGCTGCTGGGAGGGAAATGCACTGCAACACCGTATCAGTCAGGGCCTCTTCCAGAATGACCGCAAGAAGAAAAAAAACGTTGACGCCTTCTTCCTTCGCCTCCCACGCGAAGCCGCAAATCGCGACAAGGGTTGTGTTTGAGAAGAAGAACCCATAAGGTCTCTCTGGGGAAGATGCTGATCACTGGCTCACAGATGAGCACTTGAAAACTTTCCTTGCTCCTTGCCATTCGTGTCGCTCGTTTAAAATACTTTTTGATCCCACAGCTCGTGCCCAAGCACAGACGGTTGCTCTTCAGATCAACTCTTCGTTACGCTCCTTTGTTTGTTTTACGGCACGACACGGACGGTCCCTACCATACCCCATTGCGATTGTTGGATATCACAGGCGGTTCTTTGACAGGAGGCTTCAGAGGAAGGGCGACGACAGACACAGGAACGATGGGCGAAAGGATAAACATCCCCATGGTCGACCGGGCCCGGGACGCCATAATTGCGATATCTTTTTTATGGGTCGTCTTTGGGTTTGTGGTTGCCGGCAGGGTGGTTGCTCGACACAAGGGAATCGGGCTCGGACTCGATGATGTTCTGGCTGTCGCTGCCTTTGTGAGTGCTTCTTGGGGGGATGCTGCCGTGGCCGACGGGTTCTAACCATGCACAAATTGAACAGTGCCTTACTGGAACCACCATCGGGTTCAATGCTGCAGTCTTTTCCTCTGGTGTAGGGCACGACATGATCCCAGACTCCCCGCTATTTCCCACACGTGAGTCCATATGGAAGACCGCCAGCGATGGACGGCTGTACTGACAAATCACAGTCATGAACAACCTGGAGTTCATGATGAAGATTACCTTCATTTTCACCATCGTTTACGTCTGGGCCTTGTTTGCCCTCAAGATGAGCCAGCTGTGGTTTTACCTTCGAGCCTTTTCCGTACATCTCAAAGTCTGGATCTGGATCGTCTCGGGCATTTGCATAGCCTGGGCCATCATCTTCACCTTTGTCTTGACCTTCCTCTGCGACCCCATTGAGCAACAATGGACACTGATGCGTATCGGCAAATGCATGGACCAAATCTTGGTGCTGAAGTGTGTCATCATGACCAACATCTTGACTGACCTCATGATCATCGTCCTACCCATGCGGACGGTTTGGTCACTGCAAATGAGGACGACAGAAAAGGTTGCCGTTGCTTCGTGCTTTGCCATCGGACTCGCGTATGCAACGTTCCCTCCCTCGCCCAATGTTTGTCCCAGCCTAACACTGCATGTCCAGTTGCGTCGTAATCGGCCTCGTCCGCTTTGGTGAAATCTTTGTCATCGACATGGTTGGCAACTTCACCGGCACCTCCTTCACCACTTTTATGCTCTGCAGCATCGAACTCATGCTTGCTGGCATCTGCATCAACATTCCGATGCTCCGGCCCTTTTACACTCGGTGGAGAAAGAAGTACAAGTCGTCCGCCGGCAACTCTGGCTATGCCGACCCCAGCACAGGCCAAGGCGCACGAAGCGGCAAGGCCACGCCATTACCATCAGTCAAGGGCAACTACAATGCTTGGATCGAGTTGGTATGTTGTATCTTCCATCGACTCCAGCCCAACAATGATGCTGACTGATTTTCCATTAGGAGGACGACAAAGACCGCGACTCGGACAGCAACAACGACGGCTGCTCTGAACGCAAGCTGACAACGTCAACAGCAGCACGCCCTGACCCGGAAGTCGGCTCCCCAACCGAAACCTCGGCCATCCACGTCTCGACAAAGTGGACCATCACTCGAGATTAACTTGACCCGCCACTGTTGGAGTTTTTGGTCGATTGGTTTACTTCTTTGTTTTCGGGCAGCGCGGCGGAGGGTTGGATATTTTTGGTTGCGCATATATAGACTCTTTTTATTTTTTTTATTTATTTAGTTTTTTTTTACGGAATCACGGCACGGCTTTGACATTTTTGGGGGCACAGGAACGGGCCCACGACAGTCCTTTTTAACATCTCTCTCTCTGCTTTTTACGTTCGCTTATATACCCACTTGAAAGCTTTACACTCCTTAAATAGATGTCATGACCTGCGAGCTGTGTTTTTGGGGTGGTTGAAAGATGCTTCCGGCTTGATAATGGGCCTTGCGGCGTTGACTTTGCCTCCCAAGGCACAACAGCCGGGTTTTCATCGGTTCTATGCCCGCTTAGATATATCTTGGCGATTTTTGATGGACCGTGCCGTCTTGTAACACCGGACCTTCCTCCAGCTTCCTCCTAACGTCTGTTGAATGCCGCACACTTTACTGCTCCTCAAGAGTGTGGAACACACCATCGGAGATGCATTTGTGACGCAAAACTTCCGAATTGTAATTGAGCTTGGCCTAACACCGGTCCGTCTTGGTCTCACCGGTGGTCTCTCCATATAGAAACAGCCAATATCTACCTAAACAAGATGATACCGTATAAATAGCTACAACAAATCTTCGCATGTCCCTATATATCAGCCTCCCCGCCCCCCTCGGTTGCCATCCATCAACACCATCCCTCCCCCCCTTTTCTTTTCTTTTTTTTTTTAAAAAAAAAACACCAACCGCATACCCAGCAAACACAACCACTGCCCCATTCACCAGCTTCAATCTAGTCATCAACTTTCCCAATATTCAAAATGCTCTCAAACCCCTTTACGGCTCTCCTCCTTGCGATTCTTGTCCGCCTGAGCTTGGCAGCCTCGTGCACAACACCCGGCAACCTCGCCTGCGGGAACCAGTTCGGCGCCCCGCCCCCCGACGGCGCCATCTATGTCTGCAACGTGGCCAACGTCTGGGAGTTCTCCTCCCAGTGCAAAGGAGACGGGGCTTGCTTCCAGGCTGACACCACGCGGGCTCACTGCAGCAGCTTTTAGACGACGCTCATCTCGATCTGAACAAGAGGAAAAGGCGGTGCTTTCATAAGGAACTGATAGATATTTTCGGAGGTGCCGTTGGTGTTTGGTGTTTGGTGTTTGGTGTTTGGTGTTTGGTATTCTGGCGTCTGGTTTTGGGCTGTGTTCTGCTTTTGGAAATCTTCTCTTCCCGTTGATGATAGATACTATTGTTTTTGGGGGGCCATCCTCGAAGTCGTTTGGATAGACGTAATAACTAGACAAAATAAACACCCCCTCGCTCTGTTCACATCGCACAACACCTCATATAAACAAACAAACAAACGATTCTTCATTATCCGCTATCTCCAATCGCTACCCCATGACCCACCCAATCCTTCCATCCTTGCTCCACAGATCATCGACACAAGCACCCCCACCCAAAACAACAGTCACCCTTCTCAAATACTTTGCCTTCTTTCACTTGCCGCATTATCAGATGCCGGAATCGGACGGAAAGGCTCCTCCAGAATGGTGTTGTTGTCTTCTTGAGAAGTCCCATTCTGAAGGGCCTGCTGCTGCGGCTGAGGCGCGCCCTCGGCCTTGGCTGCAAGGTCCCGGGCAGCCTTTTCCAGGTCTAGCTCTTTTTTCTGCAGCCCTTTCTCCCTCTTCTCGAGTTCGACTTCCAGGGCCGTCCGATCTTTGAATTGGGCATCCCAAGTGCGCTGCATTTCTTGAGTTCTCTGCTCAAGCTCCTGGTGGCTCTGCCGAAGCTGCTACTCTTGCCAGGACACAGCATTCATGTTTTGGTGAAAACAATACCGCAATGTCTCGAGAGCTGCGTAGAACTGATGACTGTTCGGGCCCACAGGGTAAGGTTGAGGCTGTTGCTGGACATGTTCGGAAGACATCTGGGTATGCGATCCTGGGTTCATGGTGTTCCTCTCGGCCAGTCACCTTTCCCTCTGCTCGAGCAACCTTTCCCATTCACAAAAGCTCTGTTCTCTGGCATCAAGCATCTTCTGCCTCATGTCCTCCTCCTCACGAGCCTCCTGCTGCCTGTCCTCTTCGGCCTTCTGATCTTCCTCCAAGACAGCGTTCTTCCCTCTGTGGTCTTTGGCTTCTCTTTCCAACTTTTTTTTTGTATTTTGCGCCTCTGCCCGCTCCTCCTTGAGTTTTGCGTTCTCATTCCTGAGTTTTACTTGAGCATAATTCAGGGCTGTGATTTGCTTGGCCTGCCTTTCGGAGTTTGACTTCAACCTATCTCCCTTCTCGACTACCTTCTCCAGCCCCTTCTCTGCCTTCTCCAACTTCTTCTCTGCCGTCTCCGCGCTGTTTTTTTTTCGACGGCCAGATTGTTTTTCAAGTTTCGTATCTCTGTCGATAACATCGCCCAATCACTTCTGAACTTGTCCCTTTCGGCCGTCAACTTCGCCACCTCTTAATCCCCAGCCCCTTGAAGGTTCACCAGTGCTGTAGTGCCAGCAGCCGTATCAGCGGGAACGACATCGGCTCTACTGCCGGAGGCATCAGGCGTATTGCTAGATGCCCCAGAGGGCGCCACGACGGGTTGGCCCTGCCAAGGTCTGTTCCCATAGTTGCAATGTATGGTATTCTCAGCTGCTGCTTGCACCAACAGGTCGGCGGTGGCGAGAAGTTTCCTGATGGCTCCTAATTCCCCGGGCAAGTCCAGACTCTTGGTCACCATGTTGAAGATGTCGGTATCCATGCTCAGGCTGAACCGGAACCAAACCTGCCCGTATCGATGCCTTTCCCACTTCGCTCCCTCTCTGTTGGGCGGTGCGGGAGGAGACAGCTCAACCGCCAAATTGGCTGTGATAGCCTCCGGTGGCAAACCCAAGTGATTGGGCTGTTCGAAACAAAGTTACATCGTGATGGTGTCCTTGCCGTCGACATCCCACTCCTTGTACGCATACTTTGATACTAGGCACCCGGGGAACAAGTCGCCTGCGCCCATGGGCGGTGGAGTCATGATTTTGTCGAAGAGGCCGGGGTCTCGACAACGCTCATCGAACCCGCCCCGCTGGTCGGCTAGATGTATGGACGAATGGATGGCGAAAGACGAGTGGAGGTTCCGTTTCATCTCGACATGGTGCGTTTAGTCGGCACCTATTCCACTTTCGAGAGTTTCGATCATTCCGGAAACAGGGCCCTCCATTCTGTAACCCCGCGAACGGTGATTCCACTCTCGTCGAGCATGGCGATCGTGATCCATGACGATGGGCGCTAATAGTTGTTTGTAATGTTGTGTTGATGAATGAATGTGTTTTGATGAATGAATGTTATGCCTGGCTAAGCTGGTAGGTTGAATGGTTGTGAAAGAGCCATGTGTGCAGAAATCCTCTGGCTCATGTTGCTGTCGGACGACGGAGGGCAGGTCGATGGGTAATGTAGGCAGTGGCAGTTGCCATGTACGTCGTGGACAAAACACGGTTATCGAGACTTGAACCTAATTGACAGGCTTTTAAAAATAGTTAATGGACGTTCGAAGATAGCAATAGATCTGAAAAAGGATAGTTGAGAGGCCTCAAAATATAGCTAACAGGCCTTTTCAAACAAGTAATAGCAGACATTCTACCTTCTAAATAGTTGATGTACCTTGAAAGATAGTTAATAAACCTCCAAAGATACCTGATAGGCATTTCACCTTACAGTGTCCTTTATCTTGTCGTGGCGGCCCGATTTCAGTGCTGACGGCCAGACGCAGCTGTCATGAGGCATGGCAAGTTGCCCCACCAGCCCCATCGTTCTCAACCTCACTCCAGTTCCGTCCCCTGGTTTACACTGCGAATCGTCCCCAACATTCCATTTTCAGTACCACCAGGCGCTTACCAAACACTACAATGGATCAGACACAACCAGAAGACGGCAAGGGCCACAAACGAACCCGGTCGGCCGTCAAAGGTACGTCCAGCCACCGTCACTTGACATCTGTGTCCGGTCCTGACCTGCCAAACTCCAAAGCCACCCGCCCTCGCTCCTCCACCAAAGGTCCGCTCGACGCCGCCGAGTGAGTTCCTCCGTAACCTAACTCTTCTCTCACATCTCAACACACCACAACTAACCCATCCTTCTTTCCGTCCCCCCAACCAGCCCGCTAGCCCCACCACCAGCAACCTCCCAGCCATCAACCACCATCCCACCACCATCATCATCATCAACAACCACCACAACCCCAGCACCTACCCCCTCATCCCCCAACCCACAGCTCATCCCCCAGCCAACCCCCAGAATGCACCCCTCTCACACCCCCCGCGCTACCTCCCCCCTCCCCCGTTCCCCAGCACTTTCCCCGACACCAGGAACCCCCCGCCGGCCACCCCCAGGCAGCACCGCCCCCCTCCGACCAAAAGACTTCTCCTTCCTCCTCCGCCCCGAAATCTTCCACCCCCTCACCCCACTCAACATCCCCCCCGCCTTCCGCAACTCAACCAAGCAACCGCCGCCCGAAACCCCCCTTCCCGAACTCTTGGAAAAGGGCCACTTCCGCGCGGCCGCCATATCAGCCGTGCAAACCCTCACCGGAACAGGCCGCACCCCCCAGCAGCCGGACCCGTCGGACCACGTCAGGATTTTTGACCTGTTGTACACCCGGTGGGCCTGCCTGACCTTGATCAACTCGACCGACTTGGCGGCGCAGGAAGTGAAAGCGTTGGGGGATCTGAACAGCGCGTTTTATCTCTCTGAGGATCCCACGTCGGGAAAGACACATCATCTTGTTCCGTGGGGGTTGAGGGTGTTGAATGTACGACTGCAGGCGATTGGGTTTGGGGATTTGAGGCGGGCGGTGATGAGTTATTATGAGCTGGCGAGGGAGGCGAGGGTGAAGTTGGGTGAGGCGATGGGGGAGCATGATAACTCTTCGCGGGAGCTGTGGAGGGAGAGGCTGGAGGATTTGGGGGTGAGGGTTGCGGGGGCGTTGGTGGAGATGGGGGATGTGAAGGGGGCGGGGGAGCACTTGAGGGGGTTGAAGATTGGGGATGGGGGGAAGATGGAGATGATGAGGGCGTTGCTTTGGTTGAGGTTGGGGGATGTGGATGCCGCGAGGGGGTGTGTGATGAATGGGGAGGGGAGGGGGGTCACGAGGGGGGAGAAGGTGGTTTTGGCCTTATGTGATATGGCGGATGGGGAGTATGAGGAGGCGGTGGCGAAGTGGAGGGAGTTGGAGGAGGAGGAAGAAGGGGATGAGATGGTGATGGTGAATTTGGCCGTTTGTTTGCTTTATGTGGGGAGGATGCAGGAGGTGAGTTGTGTTTTCCTTTTGTTTGTTGAGATGAGAGAGTTGCTAATGTTTTTAACTGTAGGGACGAGCATTGTTGGAGGGAATGGTGGATGCTGGTCGGTCGTCGCATACTTTGTTGTTTAATTTGACAACGATGTATGAGTTGTGCACGGAGAGGGCGCGCAGCTTGAAGGTCAGATTGTCGGAAAAGGTGGCGGCGATGGAAGAGACGAATGATGGATGGGAGAAGACAAATGCCGATTTCAAGTTGTGAGCCTGGGCATCAAAGTGTGGAGGGAAGAAGTGGGATGAAGTAGCAAGCAAGCAGCTGGTCAACCAAGAACGGAAATGTTGAGTCTGGAATGACAAACACGAAGTCAACGCGGGATGGGCGTGACAGGTGTTTGTTGTGCGCGGATGCTCCAGAGAAGGCACGGGTATATATACTCCACGTCCGACCTCATCCTCCGTCGATCCTACACTGGCAGTTGAACCAGAAGAACGCAGCTTGGATGGCGCAACTGTCAGTGTGCAAGAGTGCGCTTTCCCACCCTGCCAGAACTTGGTCTCGGCCAAAACTGCGCAGGAGGTCACCCGTTTGACTCCCCATGGTGGTACAACCCGCACGGCAGGGTTTTCGTAGCTAGACTTCCAAGCTCCGTCGTGACGACGATAACTTGGTGCCATCTCTCCACCGGCTCCCGATCTTGGTGACTCCCTTGGGAGGGAGTTTGCGAGATGGTAGCCTCGGTGGGAGGTGGTCTGGTGAGCTTTTTTAATTTTTTTTTTTTTTTTGTTTTGAATTTTGTCGCGATTTTTTTCTTTTGATGTGAAAGAATTTTGGTTTGAAAACTAAATTACATTGTCAATTTCTTCTGAATGCCTAACCGTGCTAACCGACTCTAGATTGATACCCTTTCCCATAAAACAAGTCGCTGCTTATCCAAAAAAATTCAAGACCTAGCCCAACGGCGCTTACCCAACACAAAAGAAAACTGTTCTCTCATCCATCCATCATCACCTCCTCAAAACTGCTGACGGCTGTACGGCTCATACGCCGTGTTCAAATTCCTCGTCTGTCTGTTATTCCCCCCCGCCCCCATCGACACAAGCGGGACGTTACTACTCCGTTTCGTGTTATTCCCATCCCCCCTCCTCCCGGAATACTCATCCGGCGCCGCCCAGTCATCCTCCATCCTCCGTTCCACATCCATATCCCCCATCACCACCCCTTGCTGCTGCTGCTGCTGCTGCTGCTGCTGTCGCTGCTGCTGTCGCTGCCCACCATTATTCTGCTTCTCGTAACCACCCACAAGCGGCACATCCACCTCTCCCCCCTCAACACCCCTTTCACTACCCCCCCCCATCTTCCACCCCTTCCCCTTCTGCCTCCTATAAGCAATCACATACCCCCCGCACGCC
This sequence comes from Podospora bellae-mahoneyi, assembly GCF_035222275.1. Classification (NCBI taxonomy): domain Eukaryota; kingdom Fungi; phylum Ascomycota; class Sordariomycetes; order Sordariales; family Podosporaceae; genus Podospora; species Podospora bellae-mahoneyi. The sequence continues at coordinate 2,738,779 of NC_085885.1, read as the reverse complement.
CCCCCCAACAACCCAGCCGCCACCAAACCCAACGCCACTGGCCAGCCCCCGTTCTTGGCCGCGATCCCAAACCCGCCAAAGACATCATTGATCGCGTCGGAAAGTCGCTTGTAAATCACGGCGCCTGTTATCGTTCCTGCGCCAAGGAACACCATCCCAAACCCGCATGTTATACTTGCTAGCAAAGGGGAGAAGTAGCTCTCCACCGGGGCGGACAGAGAGCAGATCACACCCACGATGAAAGACCACTCGATGAAGCGTGCCGAGCGGGTGTAGGAACGGAGGGAGTCCTTGAAGAGGATGGAGTTGTGGGTGCGGGAGGGCTCGGAGAGTTTGAGGTCGCGTTCGGGGCGGAACCAGAAGTTGATGTCGGGGGGGGAGCAGGTTGTTGATGCGGGGGTGAGGGAGCATTCCGTCAAGAGGTGGAGGGTTGCGTGGTCTGGGAGGGGGGAGGAGGAAGGGGAGAGGTAGTCGGTTCCGGTTAGGGTTGAGAGGTCTTTTAGGGGGGCCGAGGAGGGGAGGGGGGTGGGGAGGGAGATGGCTGTGTTGTCGGTCTGGGGATCGTTAGCAGATATAAAGGGGGGTGTTCCCACGGGAAAGGAAGGAAATAAATACCTTGAGCCAGTGGATGGAGGTGAGGGAGTTGTTGAAGCCGGAAAAGATTACCAAGCAGCAGAGGATGAGGGTGGTGAGGTTGAGAAGGATGGGGGGGAGGGTTTGGAGGAGGAGGGTTTTGGGGGGCATTTTTGCGCTTTGTGTTTGGTTGGTGATGCCGGATGGCTGGAGAGGAGAAGAGGATGTCTGACGGAACGAACAGAAGTTCCTCGAAAGAGGTTGGGTCAGTGATATACACCCATCACCTCCCACGAGGGAAGGGGGAGAAAAAACACCGTCGGGGAACTACCACGATCGGGAAAATCTCAACATCTCAAACGTGGCTCACGCCGATTCACACCACGCGCGCATGGTGAGATCTGAGGCAGGCAGCGACAAGCAAGGGAAACACAGCTTGGCTTTGATGACATGACAGGGGCTCCACCACGCCGGCTGCTGCAGGGGGGAGGTTGTCTCCGGTTCTTTTGGTGCAGAGTAGAGTGTGCAGAGTAGAGTGTGTAGGTGGGTATTTGCAGCTTATGGACAGGTCTCGGATTGTATGTTATTCTGGTGTTGAGTTGGTTGTAATTTGAGGTCTGAATGTGCTTCGTTTGGTGGTCAAGGCATCTTCATCTTTGAAGACAGGGGCTGTTGTCGCCAAAGTTTAGCGCTTAGCTGCTGCACTGCCTCTGGAACGGTTGCCCGCCCGTCAGCCACAGTTCCGGAGGTGCAAATAAAGTTTGCTGGAGGAAATGTCCAAAATAGCAAACAGCTTCTCACCCCTGTCTCCTTCTGCACTAAGGTCTGACTTTATCGTGATCCTTTGACGATCCTTGAAAGCTGATGACCCCCGTCAACATCCCGACGGAGATTAGTCAAGGCGTCTCTGTTTCTTTCGCTCGTTGGGTTGCGAAGGCATATTTCCAATGCCTAACATCACCCAGGACCACTCCGCAACATCATCAAGCTTCGAAAACCATGCCAAACGGCAACCACCAGCAGTCAGGCATGGTAAAGAAGCATCAATGCCGGTGCCAATCACTAGTTGCTGTCTTTGCCCTTGCTTTCGGGTGTCTCGGACCGGGTAGACATTTGGATATTTTGCGTGCTGAGGGGCGAACGTTCCGATCAAACATACTTTCAAATCTATCCTTTCTGTCCAAAACACACCACCCAACTCTGACCCCAAGCTCCGTCATTCTATTCCAAAAATCAAGCAAACAGTCTACCCACCGCCTCCGCAACAGCCTCCCCGCTCCCACAAACAACCCCCCCCCCCCTCTCATCCGTCTCCCTGACCTCCCTCTCCAAAATCCGCCTCCCCCCCCTTTCAAACTCCACCGCCTCCCCCCCCGCGCACTCGACCACCAGCGCGACAGGACAAAGCTCATACAGCCTCCTCAACTTGGCCCCGTGCCTCCCGCTCACCGGCGACAAGTAAACTCCATGCCCCTTGACCAACCCGTGGACAATGTCCGGCACCAAGCCCCCGGAGTACCTCAGCGTGTACTCCTGGGCGATATACTGGCTCACCAAGCCGGCATACTGCGGTATATCCGACGCCGACCTCAGATTGGCCGGAGAAAAGTATTTGGTCTTTGGGTTCGGGGCCGAGAGAGACAAAGCAGGGCGGGTGAGTTCCCATGTTTGGGTTAGGTTGTCAAGGCCTGCTTCTAGGCAGATTGATGGAAGGGAAGACAGGAGCCGGATGGCGATGATGGCTGTTGTGCGGGGCCCGAAGACGCCCAGGATGGAGAGGAATTGGGATTTGGAGGGGGGTGTGTTGAGGGCTGAGGGGCCGTCCCAGAGGCCGATGATGGCGCCGACCGTCCAGTTGGAGGGAATGATGGAGCTGCCGTCTAGGGGGTCGAAGGCGAGGGTGTATTTTTCGTGGCATGAGGAAGAGGAGGAGGAGGAGGAGGAAGAGGAGGAGGTGTGGACAACAGGGCGTTCGACCGGGTCTTCTTCGCTGGAGGCGGTGACGATGGTGGGACAGCAGGTGATGGCTTGGCGGATGTGGGCTTCGGCTTGGACATCAACGTTGAGTTCTGGGGGTTGAGATTAGTATGATTTGGTCTGAGGCAAGGAGATGAGAAGGAAAGCGTACGGTCATCGCCAAAGATGTTGGAGGTGCCGGCTGCGGAGACGTGGTGGGAGCTTTGGAGGTCTCTGGCGATCTCGGCCACGCTCTTCAGAAGGGAAGGGATGACGGAGCTGAGGAGGGAGTCGCGGGTTCCGTCTTGAGGGATGGCTTTTTGGAGATGAGAGATTAGGTCTGTCGACAGGCGAATGTCGGCGGTGGTGGTGGTGGTGCTGCCCATGATGCCTATGCCTATGGCTTTGTCAGTTGAAAGAGCTACATGAGTCAAGCTCTGAAGTGGAGGACCGACCTGAAGTCGAAACCTGAAGATACAAAATGATTCTCTTGGCTATGTGGTTATTTCATGAAAATTCAGCTCATGAATCAAAAATATTGATCAAATTTGACACTGATGCTGAAATAGATCATGTCAAGTGTTGGGACCAAGAAATGCCGCGAAACCCGACTTGATCTGAATTTGCTGGGATCCAACCAGCCTTCTCAGGGTTAGGGTCAATTTCAAGATCGAGGAGCGATATAGGAGACAATCACTCAAGTGAACAGGAATAATGGCTCAAGCAGAGGCTGAAAGAAGCTATCAGAATGAAGAGCAAGATAAGGAGTTGCAAAATGCTGTTATTGTGGTCCCAGACTGAATGAGAGCCCACAAATGTGAATACCAAGGCCACCCATTGTCAGGTTCTTGCCTTTTCACTCACCACGATGCCAGGCTATTATAAGTATTTCCACCGTCGACGGTCGAAATAACTCTTTAGCCCCGCCTCCTATTCCTTCAACACCAACCACAATCACCCTGTCGGCTGGCAAAACGCCGAGATGTCTCCTACCAAGCCGCAGCACATCAGCGGCGAGTTCGTGATCACCGACGACGACAACGGTGGTAAGTTGACATCGCAGCCTCATTGCCTTGATACCCAAGCCGCCCATAGTCCCAACCGCACACACAAGCCGCACTTCCTTCTATTCATCCTCTAGCCCACAAAACCCACCTCCAGATTCATACTTCCCTTTCCACCCTCTTCGTTCCCAAGCCATCACCACCATGAGCGAACGCGTCGAGGTTCAATTTCGAGCCCGGCTCCGAGCCGGCTCTCGAGCACCTCGAGACTCTCATGGAAAGATTCCAGGAGCACGGGAAGGCTCTGGGACGAGTCCATGAGGGCCAGGAGGCGGTGCTTCGGGTCCATCTCTTTGCCCCATCATCCTTGAGACTCTTGTCTTTTCAACCCACATCACTCAGCCCAGAGACCATGTCTTTTCGTCCGATCCCACTCAGGGCCTTCCTTTCGTCCCATTTTCAACAATACCCTACTCCTCCAGTCATGTGGCCCGGTGGGCTACATATCCTACCTTCCAGAGCCTCTTGCCCGTCTACAAATTTCTTCGCCTCTCGCAATTCCCTTCACCTTCCACAACATCTTGACCTCCCTGAACGCCTCTCACCTCTCACCTCTCACATCTCCCCAGCACTTTTTCCTACCAACTAACACTTTCAACCAGGTGAACGGGCCCCAATGAAGCGCTCCTTCGACAAGGTGGACGAGATCCCCAAATACGAGGGTGTCCGTCCCAAAGCCCTCGTGTTCGACGCCAGCGCCATTCTCGAGAACCGCACTGGCATCTGCCACGCCATGCACAAGGTCTTCCAGAAGGCCTTTCCCACCCACCCGATGCCCACCCAAGACGAGATCATGGAGGCGTACTCCTACAGCGGTGCCTGGTGAGTCGCAAAAAATCTTCTCGCTTTTCTGGACTCTCTAACCAGACCTCTCCCGCAGGCCTGACATGCTCGCCCACCTCGGCATCTCCAAGAAAGAGTACCGCGCCAAGCAAAAGGTTTCCGAGGAGGCCTACATGAAAGCCTACGGCAGAGCCAACGCCGTCGAGCAGCTTGCCTATTTCAGCGACTCAGTCCGCGTTCTCCGCGCCGCCAAGGAGGAGGGCTTCGTCCTCGTTCTCTACAGTGACAACAGCCCCTTGATAGTCGATGCCCTGCTCCGGTTGGGAACCGTCGACATCTTTGACATCTACATCGACAATGAAAACGCCTGGATCAGCCGCGGTGTCACAGCCCCGCCCCGTCCCATCGAGACCAAGGACATTATCGAGGCCTATGATGAGTACCTCAAGGACAAGGGACTCAAAGTGGAGGGTAAGCCATTCCGATTTCCTTTCTCTCCCCTTCAGCTGCCAACTGAATTCCCGCACACAGGAGACGACAGCAACAAACTCAAGCGCGAAGAGATGATGTTGATCGAGGGCACCATCAAGCAGCTCGAATCCCATCGTGAGAAGGGAGAGAATTCCGAGACGTGGAATTACCCTCTCGTGTACGTCGCCCGCACCGAGGCCGAGATCAGCGTCGAGCAGGAATCTTGGTGCGCTTTGATCGTGGAGGATTTGGACGAGTTTGGCTACACCGTGTTTGGTCTTGCTCTTCCCGAGACTGCTCCGGCTCGTCCAGTTGCACCCAGTCGTGCCACGGACAAAGTTGTCGATCCGGTCGAGAAGGAAGTGGTTGAAGTTGAGGATGGGGAGAAGGATGCCGGCGAGCAGCAGATGGACAATGCTGAGGAGCAGCAGAGCAAGGATGCTGCTGATGAGCAGGAGGACAAGGATACCGAGGAGCAGAACAATGTTGCCGAGGAGCACCGGAGAACCGATACCGAGGAGCGATAGGAGCAGGAGAAGGGTTCGAACGTGGAGAGTGACAAGGCCGATGAGGTTGTCTAGGCGCGGCGGGTTTGGCCCGGGAGAAGTTTTCTTTTCCGAGTCTGGGGTCTGTCTTTGCGGAATCTGGGGGTGTCGTTATGAGCGGAGTTGGGGATGGTTTGGTCTGGTCCTTTGAGCCATGTGCAGCGCGAGAGTGCGCGCCAATGATACCCGATTCGTTTCTTCTGCGCTGTCACCTTTAATTGCTTTAGCTGTGGAAAGTTTGAATGCTTCTCTTTGCTTTTGCTGGGGATATGGGTTATCGCTTACCTTTGGTCAGTATATAGACCACAATCAATGTCTTCCTCACTGTCATAGAAGCTGTGATGGCATGGTAAAAAACAGCATTCTCTCATGCCACGTATGGCAATCTGACATCACCAGACATCCAAAGACAGGTGCCGAGCATAATGAACTTCGGTTACAATAGTCAAAAACAGGAAAAACCATCCTTAGCTGTCACAAAATTATTTCCTCAGATATACCCCTCGGTGATACGGCAGCAACATGGTCGAGTCTGTTGGCGGCAGAACAGTGAGAATCGCCAAACAGGGGCGCCGGAACGGAACGCACAAGACGCAGACACCTTCTATAAAAGCATTAGCGGGTTGAGTTGTCTTTCCTGCTTGCCGACTGAGTCAGATCGGCCGCCAACATCATCTTGAAAACTCACTGCCAAGAAGCTTACATCAACTGCACCTCCCAAGACCACGACTCATCACCACCACTGCTGGCTACCTACCCCAAGCCACCATCCAATCTCCCCAAGCTTGACCCTCTTTACGTTCTGACGCAACAGGCTCTTCGGACATATCTTTCTTGCATTGCCGTGGGTGTGTGTGTGTGAGCTGCTGCTGGGTCGTCGTCACCAGCAGCCAGCCAACAACCACGCGGGATGGCACGCCGCTGATTGGATCCCACCCGAACATTTTATGCACACCACTCCCACGCCCCTGTCGCACAACACACACACATACACACACACACACACACACACATACACACATACACACACACACGCACACACACACATACACGCACGCAGGCACGCGCAACAGCGCCTCTCCCGTTGCCGAAGCGCTTCTCCCAGCAACCCGCTGCCATGTCCATGGGTCTTGCCGTGTGCCCTTGTTTCTCGGCATCTTGCATGATTTGAAAAGGCCTGGCAGTCCCCCGGACCCGAGGGGGTGTGCTGCATGCCGTCGCTTCCATCCCGCCTTTGGCGTCCCACCATCAGCTTCTCCCAGAACTTGGACACTTTCCACTACCCTTTTCCACACGACCACCACCACCAACTAGGCAGCCCATCCTATCCTATCCTTCTCCGCATCTCCTTCGCCGCCGGTAGCTGTTCCTGAATAAAAATCCACGATCCTCTTTTGCACCTGGAGCGCCCGCGTCGTTCCTTTATAGCAAACCGTGTACAAACCACTGGTCAGTACTCCGGGTTTTTGCAAAAGTATCACAGGAACATCCGTCCGGGCGGGGAAAATAGTATGGTGGCAAGCGACGGAGCTGGCCCCGGGCCTTCAACCGTGGCAGTCGAACGGGAACCTGCACCACCGGCTAGCGGCATCACAGGCCTGACAGGAGGAGAAGGAGAAGAAGGAGGAAGAGGAGGAGGAGGAGGCAGTAGTACCGGAACGAAGAAATGGGCGACCGAGGAGGACTTCAACAAGCACAGGGAAATAATCACCCAGCTGTACCATCGTGAAACCCTGTCGCAGCTGATGCAGACGATGGAGGTTCGATATGGCTTCCTTGCCACGTAAGTCGGCCACTCGCGCAGGGGATGGGGGTTTGCTGACGAGCAAAACCAAACCCACAGGAACAAAATGTACAGAGCACGATTTAAACGATGGGGCCTCGGGAAACGTAAGCGGTCGGACAGCGCTTTGGCTAACAGGCCAAGGAAGCCGAAGCTGAAGCAACCCGTGCCGATGCCGATGCCGATGCGGCCCGCAGCAGGAGACGCCAGTCAGCATGCCCAACCCGAACCCGAACCCGAACTTCAGGAAGATGATGTCGAGGAGATTATTCCATCGCACCATCATGAACAGCATGCTGTCCCTTATGTACAGCGACGGAGAGGTTTATTGCTAGTAAACGGCAAATGGATCGATTTGTCGCTCATGACGGACGACGAACGACGGTACCTCCTCCGACAACACAAATCCCGAAAGCAAACCGTCAGCTCCCCCCCATCCACCTCCACCGCCTTGTCCCTCTCCCGATCACCCTCCCCTCGAAACCTCCAGGCACCCGACACCCTCCAGTCAACCGAGAACATGTACCGCGCCGTGAGGGATTACTTCATGGCATCCTTCACCTCCAACCGCTGGTCCTTCCTCGAAGACACCACCTCCGCAGACCAAGCCCGCAACGACAAAGCCGTGATGGCAACCCACACCGGAGTCCGCCGCGGCTTCGAGATCTGGCGCCGGCTGATGACCGCCGTCCGTCTGTTCCACGACACCTCCCACCCCGACAACCGCGCTCAGTCAATAAAAGTAATCCGCATCACCTTCGCCGAGCTCACCTCCACCCTCTCCAGCGGTCGAGAATCCCCCCTCCTCTTCTTCTGGGTAATGCACGCCCTCACCCTCTTCCGCTCCATCCCCGACCCAAACTTCCAACGGCTGGAAATCTACCTCCTCAAACACCTCTTCGAACTGACCGAAACTGTCCGCCTCCAAAACGGCGCCATCCCCCACCCCACCGCCCAGCTCTGGAAAGTCCTCTACTCCAACGGGCAATCTCTCCTGTTTTCGCCCCCCTCCTCACCATCACCAGACAACGATGACAAGTCCCCCCTAATCAACCACACCCACCTCTCCTCTCTCATCTCCCTCGCCGTCTCCCTTTTTTCCTCCCACTACTCCCCCCTCCACAAAAGAACAATAGAACTGTCCAACCTCGCCATCTTCACCTCCCTCCCCCCCCACCATCCCTCCTCCTCCACCCTCCTCACCCCCAAATTCCACTCCCTTTTTACTCGGGTAACCTCCTCCCTCCCTGACGTGTTCGACGGCAGGGAAATGGACGTCCGCGCCTGGCTGGCATCCCATTACTTCACCCTAGGCGACCTAACCTCCGCCTCCTCCCTCCTCGAGCCCATCCTCCTCGATCCGATAAAATTAAAAGAGGTCAACAAAGTCCAGGAGGCCTCCGAGTCGTTCAATCTCTTGTACGGCTCCATAAAGATGGCCATGGGGGATGTACGAGCCGCCGAGGGGATCCTCCGACAGGTGATAAAACGGGGCCGCATAAGCTGGAAAGAGCACGGGGAGGACGTCCACCTTTCTGATGGGCTCCTCGCGCTTGATCAATGCCTCAGGGTGCAGGGGCGGACAAAGGAGGCGGATGAGGTGATAAAGGAGCACAGACAACTGCTGAGGGAAGCGTTGATGAGGCGGGGGGAGGAGGATACTTGACCCCCCTTTAGAGAAAAAAAAAAAAAAAAAAGGCATTTGCATACGCTCTCATGTTTAGCATGGCGTTGGTTGGTAGGTTAGGTACTATTTTCTCGCTTTCGGGAACGAACGACCCCCCCAACCCAACGTCTTCATCTAGAATTTATACACTTTGAGCAGCAGCAATGCCTTGTCTCTTTTCCAAAACCTGCACATCAAGCCGCCTCACCGTCTTGTGGTGTAGTTTTGGGTATCAATCATCATCCGCTGATCTGAACTCCCGTAGACTCCAAACACCAATAACACACCCAGCATGACAACATGTCTTTCTATCCCTCAGGCTTCTCATCTTCTGCTGTGTCTTTCTTCTGCTCCTGATCCTGTGCTGCTGCACCTTCTTCCTCATCCTTGGTAGCGCCCTCCTGCTTCTCGTCCGGCGCATCGGTCTGTTGTGGTGGACCTTCCGTCTCACCCGACGCGCTGCCCTGCTGTTGACCCTGCACCTCCGCCGCAGGCACAAGACTACCACCTCGCCTCCAAGGAGGCAACTCGTTCCTTCCTACATATCCACTTCTTGTCCGCCCTGTCGTGGCACTACTGGGGTCTTGCCACGGATGGGTCCTGTCTCTTACGAAGCGCCGGCCCCTGAGCCTGTTGAAGAATGCTTGAGGCACCACTCTCCCCAGATGCGCATACCCCGATGGCCCACCGCCGGCGGAATACGTGACGTGGTAGGGATCCTGAGCCACAGGCTGCTTGGGATGGGCATGACCGTAGGGCTGCGGCACGGCACGGTACACAGCAGCAGTGTGTGCCACGGCAGGGCGCTTTGCACTCGGCGAGCCTGGCATATTGGCTTCGTCGGGGACGACTCTCTTCTGAGGTGTTGTCAGTTGTTCTTTGGCCTGTTTGGGTATTGCTTCTTTGGGCTTTCCAATCGCGGGTTCTTTCGGCGTTTCAGGTACAGGTTCTTTGGGCTTTTCAGATGGCTTTGGCCGAATAGACAACGTGAACTGAGGCCCAGGAGGAAAAGGCTGGTCCGGTGTCGGCTGGCCGTGTCCAATACCCGGAGGAGACGCCTAGCCCGACCTCGGCGCAGACCTCTAGTTCATCCCAGCGCCTCCTCGCCGGTTGCCCCTGTGTCGGTTATCGTGATATGGGTGCCTACCGCCTCTGTTGTGGTAGCCGTAGTCGTGTCGATTGTTGTGGTGGCCACCGTGGTGCCCGTGATGGCTGCCCCGTCCGCCGCCCGCGTTATGCCGGGGATCAGTTGGTGGGACCTTGATCTCTTCTTCCACCTCCACCTCGTACTCCTCGTATTCGTCGTTGAAATATGTCGCAGCCAGATTTCGTTCCTGGCGGGCAGCTCCCGCGTCAAACACAAAGCGCAGGGTGCCTTCGCTGTTCGCCCTCTTGCGCTTAACTGAGGTCCCCCCGGTCCCGGAGATGTTGGTTGCTGGCGAGTTTACGGACCCCGGCGTGACAGAACGGTTGTCAGGTTGATCGGTGCACTTTTTGCACATGGCGTTGTATCGCTGAAAGCCTTCGGCTGTCATTCTCTTGTTGATCTCGATCTTGACATCCATCAGGTGCTGAAGCTCGTAGTTGAGTCCGACCTTGGTGGAACGTGGGTGGGTGGTGTATAGATCCATAAGATCCAACATCGTCTCATACACACACGCTTCTTGCGTACGCGATGCCACCTTCGTTTTGAACCTCGGCGGCTCCAAGCTTTGTTCCATCAACATGGCCGTGAGTCTCACAATAGACAACACCATGGTGAGGGCTGTCTGCTTGATGGGCACGAAGGTCTTGTAAATGTCAATGGACATGTCGTAGGCCGTATGTAGTAGTTTTTCCGATGAAGTGAGCGTGCTCCATTCTCCCCGTGGAAACTTCATGTTGCGCTCCCCTTCCGGTACCAGCTTCTTGGCCATCTTGATCAACAACTTCTGCGGGTATGGCGCTCGAAAGTCGAAGCCGATGGTTTCGAGAATGTGGCGTTCAAGTCCTATCGTGAACTTGGAGGGGGCATCAAAATGCTGCGTTGGCTGTCAGGACAGATTTCAGAAAGTGGATGGACGAAGAACATCCTTACCTTGTCATCAGGTGTCTTCTTGTCGTGGGGGGACCGTAGGTTATGGGCAGCGCAGAGAATATCTCGTGACTTTTTGATGGTATCCTCAGACTTGCAGGCCACAAACAAAGCGGCAAGTGCAACATCTTCATAGTTGTATTCGCTACTTGGAAACCTGATCCGAAATCGGTGGTAGTATATCGCTGCGGTATCGAATGTCTTGATGGGTCTAGCAGCGCGTCAGCGTCTTGAACTTGGTCACGGAAAGCAATGGTGGCCGTACAATTGCAGTGCCTCGCGGACGTTGTCAATCAATTGGACGCCTCTTATCCTATAATGGTCGTCCTTTGCCTCTTCGTACGCTATGGCCTTGAGCCTCTGTTGTAGTGTCTGCTCCGAGATATACTGGGTGGCCATGTCAGACAGGCCGGTGACAGGTCCTATCGGGACATCGTCGGCGGGGGCGGCGGACTGTCCGTTAGCGGCCGGAGCCGTCGGGTTCGCCGCGGATGGTGCCATCGGGGCCGTGATACCGTCGTCATGCGGGGGCGGAGAGGCGGTCGAGGTTCAAGGTCGAGGTGAGGAGCCACGCAGAGAAAGGTTTGTCTGGATGGGGATTTGCACAGGCTGCCTTGGGTCACGTATGGCAGTTGCGACAGATTTTGACGATTGAGTGGCCTTTGGACAATGGCCTTGTAGGAGCTTGCGGTTGAAGCCAGATGCAACAATTGCGGCGACGACGTGCTCGATAAGATAAGCTTTTGTCGCGTGGTGACGCGCAGCTCCAGTCCCACTTCTTGATCACCCACCCACCACAACCACCTGCATGAAGGGATTCTCCACTACAACAACTTTATGCTCGATACCCAGCTGTTCTGATTTTCGATTGACACTGCTCGTCCCCTAAACATCCCCGGCACCCCCGCTGTCACTCAGGGAGCTAGCTACCTGACCAAATTAGCAATGTTCTAGAACATGTCACGCTGACCATGGCCAGATTGCAAACCCGACAAGCCCAACAACTCCCATGATATCACAATGCGATCCAACGGCACAGGCGGTTATCCGTATGCTCAAGTCAAAATCACAATTAATCTAGCCCCATTACCTCCACAGCCACAGCCACCTTCAACCCTTGCCTGGGTTTCACGTTGGGCCCCATAAAAACCCCTGTCTTGGCATAATCCTTCGCAGAGCCAACACACACCACCCGCCAAATACACACGGATGAGAGCGAGCGAGAGAGCTTCTTCTTTGTTCTTCTTCTTCTTCCCAACGTATTCGTGCCACCTGTTCCACACTGCATGAAACAGAATGCCAGCCGAGTCTGTCAGAAGCAAAGCCAGTGGTGGATCTGCAGGGAGGCGTTGTCACTTATTATCGTTTTATTTGAGTAGCCCCTATTTGGACCTTGATATCATCCCTTTCTGGTATTAACGCAGGGCGTGTTTTCCGAGCTGAACCCTTATATGGTCGCTTTTCATCACGCAAAAGTTCCAAGCATGGCCGCATCACCCTAAATATCAATGCTGTCTCTCCCATACCACTTCCCTTTGGTCCCTATTTTTTTTTCCTTTGTTTTGGGCTTGACCTTGCATTTTCATAAACCGTCCACCGACTATCTATTCGCTCTTTACTTATACCTTACCAGTAATATCAACACCATCATCACCAACATGGACACCAAGGACCAAGACTCAGCCCAACAACAATCATCACCACTCCTCCCCATATCAAACCACCCACCACCATCCAGACCCAGAACCCCAATCCTCCTCAAACTAGAAACAAGCCTCCCCCTCGTCATACCAGCTCAATCCCCAGAGACGACCCCCCAAGAAACCTGGGACTACCCAACCTCCCTCCGCCAACTCACCGCCCTCCTCCTCTTCACCCTCCAACTCCTCATCCTCATAACTTACCACCCCAGCTTCCTCTCCCTCCTCCCCATCCCCGGCCCTCTATCCAACCACCACTGCCTCCTACTAGCCGACACGATCATCACCTCTCTGGCAATCATAATATCGAGTTATGTCCACTTTTGCATCGCCAGCCTGGACTGTGAGCTACTAGAACAGGGTTGGAAGCCCGTCTACTTTTACATCATGGCCGCGGACGAGACGGTGATTTTGCTGGCGGCGGCGAGCTCAGGATTGGAGAATGTTTGCTCGTGGGGGTTGTTTGTTGTGACGGTGGGGAGTTGGTATGTTGGTTGGAGGTTGGAGGCGGTGGAGGTGTTGAGTAGGAGGTTGTTTAGGGCCGAGGGTTGGGAGTTTGGGCAGGGGGAGGGGGAGGAGGGGAGGGGTTTGCGGGTGGTGTAGCGGTGTTGTCTATGCTTTCAGGATTACGCCCTTGGAGAGGGATAATATTCGTTTCGTTGTATCGTGAGCTGGCAATGGACTTCTGGGCTTGGGGAGGATAATTACAAAGGATCAAGACGAAGCGACTGGCCGGCAATGAGAACTCGGTGTTCTTCGAATTCAATGCCCTCACCCTTCACCTTCGCAATGCTCTTACATACGAAACGCGAAGAGGAGGCCATTGTATCCAAAAAAAAAAAGAAAAGAAAAGAAAAAAAACAGCAGCCGTCCTGTCTTGCCAACCAGCTGCTTCATCTCGATGTTTTGCCGGTTCCTCACTATACCCCCTTCAGTATCATCTCCCTAAATACCCCGCCCCCGGCCCCTAAAACCCGCCCGTCCCCTTAACCCTCCTAACAGCCCCAACAACGCCCCTAACCCACCCCATCCCCCCTCCCCCAGCCCCAGGCCCAATCGCCCCCTCCGCCTCTTTCCCCTCCTGATCCCTCCAAACCCCCTCTTCCCCATTCAACCGCCCATACACCCCCGTATTCTGATTCCTCCCCAACCCCCTCACCCACTCCCCACAAACCTCCCTACTATCAACCAAAACATTAACCTCACAACTATGAAACCAGCTCTGCGTATCCTGATTCCCATTCCCCATCACGCCCACCGCCCCATCAACAACCATGATCTTGACGTGACACGACCTCTCCCTCTTGCTCTGCACAATCGGCACGGTCTGATCCCTCCCCACATACCACCCATATCTCAACTTCTCCCTCCCACCCTCTGACAAAGAGCCATACAGCTCCTTTGCAATCTTTTCGTTGTGACCCCCTTGATGGGGCAGGAGCTCACCCGCGTCGTTGTACCCCAGACATATCCAACACGTCACCTCCACCCCGCGCTCGCAGGCCTCGATGATGGCCGGGATGAGCGGTTCCGCGTTGAGGGTGGGGGATTGGATAAAGACTGTCTTTGTAGCGTGTTTGAGCGCGGAGAGCCAGGCGGCGTTTTGGGGGTTGGGGAGGGAGTGGTGGGTTGGGGGCCCGTAGGGGGAGCGGGTGACTAGTGCTATGGGAAAGGGAGAGGTGGAATGCGGGATGTAAGGCGTGAAGCGGTCAGGCTCGGGAGGATCAGGGTTGAGGGTTGGGTCAGGGCGGAGGGAAGGATTGGTGGTGTGGTTGAGCAGGGCGTTGACCGCGTCGAGGTGGGTTTTGTTCGTGGTCGGGGTGAGGAAGGTGTTGAAGCGGGCGACTTCGGAGGCGACATCCGGATCGTGGTGAGGGCGGGACGGAGTGTGGAGGCTGTTGTCGTGAGGTAGGGTGTTGACATCTGGCAAAACAGCGCGGCCGTTTGCTACTGCTGCCATGCTTCCATCGGCTTGTTCAATCTCTTCTTGGACTTCACTGAAGCCATCCCAGGGCTTGCCCCAGGAGAGCAGGGCGACATCGACAAAAGAATCGACAACGGGGCCCTCCAGGTGGATCATCATCTCCAGGTTGTCGTTGTCCTGGACATTGTTGCTCTGGAGCAGCGCAATCTTGCGGTCGACAACCACGTACTTAGCGTGGAAGGTACCCATGACTGGCCGGTGGTAGTTGACCACGTCCATCTCGAGATTCGGGATCTCTGATCGTCGAGGCAAGTTGACGTTTGGTCCGGCAAAGTCCTTCTCCGATACGAAATAACGTGGCTCAAACACTTGTTTTGGGCTGCCTCGGTCGTATATGATCTTGACCTTTACCCTTGGGCCACCCCTTGCAGCTACACGGCGGTCTAGCTCACGGATAGCTTCCGTGATGTAGGCAGATGCTGCACCATTTTGCCAGTAGTTTGTTGCCAGAAAGACCTCTGTTTGGGCTCGCACGATGACGTTGGCAATGTGCCGACATATGTCGGGTATGCTATTCTTCTTCAGCACTCACTCGATTCTCCGGACTGGTGAGACGTACGTCGAAATGATCGTTAGCGGAATGGTCCCGTGGGACCCCATCAGCGAAGGACTGACCATTCCCCGAGAAGGACTCTCGTTGAGCGTGCACAGTGCATCATGATAGATCTGCCATGCGTTTAGCTGTGCCTGCATTTCCGCTGCCATTGAAGAACTTTACCTTCAAAAAGAGCTCACTCGGCTTCGTGTCTCCCCATCTCCCACACATCTCGGCCTTCTTCAGCTCCAACAGGCCCCCGTCTATTGCTCCATTTGCATGCTCTTTCTCGTTTTCTGCAATCGCCAGCGCGGTTTTGCCATACAACTTTTCCCATGCATCCGCAGGACTTATTGTAGGGTCTTGAGATATGAGGGATGAGACGCTTTGAGTTGAGGTGCACAAGTCCAACAGGCGGTCGTTGATGTGGTTGTTTTCGAGGCTGATCTGGTGTTTCTTCATGTTGATGGCTTTTCAGGGGCTTCAGGGGCTGATCAACCACTGAACGGGACAGTCTTTTAAGATAACGATTACCCTCACAATATTACAATGTATGTGGCGACAAATCGTTGGAGCGAAGAAAATAAACTGGGATTATTGTCCAGAAAGCCAAAATGAAGATAGAAACACCTAATCCGAGCTCACGCATGGTTCATGACGACAGGTCTTGTCATGAACCGTCCCAACCGTCCACTAAACCGACGCAGGGACACAGCGCTTCAGGTCCGCCGGGGAGCCAAAATCAAGGGCAGGCGGGGGTGATCACAAGCTTGCGTGGCTTGGCAAGAGGAGGGCTGAGGCTGGCACCTTGATGTCTGGAAATGACGTCAGCTGCTGTCGTCGATGTGTTGTTGACCGGAGCGCCGGGATGCGGCCGGAATGCATCTGGCAGCTTGCCTCAGGAATTCCAGTTGAGATTCATGTATCTATCCAGAAGCCAGAAATCATCAACTGATGGTTGTGGGACAGATGCCACTGACAATCCCTCCATTGTTCCTTATCGCTGGCTTGCACGCTGTTGATTTAGTGGAAGGTTGATTTAGTGGAGGTGGATTTAGTGGAGGTTTGATTTAGTGAAGGTTGATTTAGCGGAGGAGACGCAAATCATCTCCAACTTGATGTCCAAAGGGACCTCCTCATGAACCTGGAAGCTTCACCGTTATTTACTTTGGGAAAAAGGTTAGTCAACATGGCCGGCTAATGACACAGAGAGGGTGTTGTGACAGGCTAGGGAAGCTGTGATTGGTCGGTTCCCCTGCTGACCAACCCGAGCTTCCAGGTACCTGTCGCACCCAGAAAAGGCGACAGCTGAATGCATCCAATCCTCCAACACCAACCTCCTGTTTACATCCCTATTGTTGAACAGTGAATCGAATACACATCACCATGAAGGCTTCATTACTCGCGCTTCTGCTCCCCGCAGTCAGCGCCCGCAACGTCAACCTCGCTGGCGATACACAGCGGCCCATGACCCATGAAGAGGCCGCCGCTGCAACTTATCACATCGAGATCTCCCCTGGCAACACACGATGGGTGACAGAAGACGAGAAATGGGCCCTGCGCCGTGTAAGCCAATTCTTTCGTCCCAATTCGCTCAAGCTGTTACTGATGTTGACTTCTCTCAACAGAAAGGTATCAACTTCTTCGATATTACCGAGCACCCTGACCTCGGCGCCACCATCAACACCCTCGTCGGACCACCCAAGAAAAAGGCTGTCTTCCCAAAGAAGCCCACATACCAAGACGCGGTGAAACCATTGTTCGCCAACCTCTCCAAATCCCACCTCGAAGAGAACTTGGAAAAGTTCACATCGTTCCACACCCGATACTACAAGTCAGATTGGGGCCGCCAATCGAGCGAGTGGCTGCTTGGGAAAGTTCAAGAGACGATCAAGGAGGCCGGCGCTGAGAAGTATGTGACGGCGAAGCACTTCAAGCACCCGTGGGGCCAGAACAGCATCATTGCCACCATTCCTGGCAAGACCAATCAGACAGTTGTTATCGGTGCCCACCAGGATTCCATCAACCTCTTCCTCCCCAGTATTCTGGCGGCTCCCGGGGCGGATGATGATGGAAGCGGCACCGTGACCATTCTTGAGGCCCTTCGGGTCATCCTCCAGTCCAAAGACATCGTCAAAGGCAAGCACCCCAACACGCTCGAGTTCCATTGGTACAGCGCCGAGGAGGGCGGTCTGCTCGGCAGCCAGGCCATCTTTTCTGCTTACGAAAAGGAGCGCCGCGATGTCAAGGCCATGCTTCAGCAGGACATGACTGGTTTCATCACTAGAACTATCCAAGCGGGCTTGCCTGAGAGCGTGGGGGTTATTGTCGACTTTGTTGACCCCAAACTTACCGAATTTATCAAGAAGATTATCACCGAGGTATGTTTTTTATTTTACTTTTTATTTTTTATTATTATTTTTTTTAATAATTATGAACTATTGACTGGTCAATACTGACAATATAATAGTACTGTGACATTCCGTTTGTTGAGACCAAGTGTGGTTATGCTTGCTCGGACCACGCTTCTGCCTCCAAGGCTGGGTACCCGTCTGCCTTTGTTATCGAGTCGGCATTTGAGTACTCGGACAATCACATCCACACTACTGATGATCTGATTAAGTACTTGTCATTCGACCACATGATTCAGCACGCAAAGCTCACGCTGGCGTTTGCGTACGAATTGGCGTTTGCCGACTTTCCTGCTCTTGAGAAGGGCAAATAAATGAGGGGCTCGAGGCTGTGAGGTTATGTTCGGGTACTGGGCGTCAAGGGTAGGGTACATACGGGAAGGCATAGTGACATTGTTTTTTTCTTTTACAGTCTTTGAGCGGTAGTGTTTAAATACATGGTTAACCACATTCCCCTGAATCGGGCCTTCACTGGGCCTCCACAGAAGCGCTCGAAACCCGATGCCAAGACGTATGATGAGCTGTCGGGTCTCCACCATGACCTGCGCCAAACGACTCAACGACATGCCCTCCACTGTTTGGGGAGAGGTAGTCATAAACCTCGGGTGTCAATCCCCTCAGTTTTGCTACCCCGCATTTCTCTCTTTTTTTTTTTTTTTACCCTTCATTTTGCTGCCTTTTTTCTGTTTTTTTGTTTTGTTTTTTTTTGGTCGTTTACCACAAACACCACACACAAGACGACAAGACACAATCAGCAAAACAACAATGGACGACACAGTATCCGTCTATGAAACCGCCATCATGGGCGGGTCCTCGGACTATGACGAGGAGGAAGAGCCGGTTGTCGTCCCCACGCCGTCAAACTCGTTCTACACGCCCCTGCCGTCCCAACCTCTGCCTTCTGAGCTCCTGTCCAAAGTAGTCCCCGAGGAGTTGTCACAGCCGGAAGGGGAACCGAGAGAAGACTTGGGGTTGGACAACCCCTCGCCCATGAGCCTGGCCTCGCCGAGGGACATGATACCCCGGGGGAACTACACGCCCAACCCGGCCGGCACGCTCACCTTCATCGGCCTCCGGGCTATCGAACCACTCCTGCAGTCATACTTACTGTCGCCCAAGAGCCCGCTGTTGAAACTGCTGCCTAAGCTCGGGGTCGCGGTCATCAACCCTGGGTTGCTGGGGCAGACGCCTACAGGGGAGATTTTATCCTGGATGGGGAGGCTGAGCAGACTCAAACAGGCGTACTGGGCGGGGTTTATCGCTCGGGAACCCATGACGCCGAGGATGGCGGTTTTTGTCGCGCTGCTGGAGACGGCGGCGAACGCGGTGAATAGTCTGTTGTATCTGTTGCCCAAGACGAGCACGGCTCTGCTGAAGGGGGTGAGGGTGCCGTTGTTGGGGGAGGTCGAGCTGCCGTTGCCAGTGTTGGTGGGGAGCCTGATGTTTGCGGTTGGGTTGGCGGTCGAGACGATTTCGGAGAGGCAGAGGAGCTTTTTCAAGGAGGAGAGGATTGCTGTCGGGGGGAAACAGATTAGAGTCAATGAGGGGAAGATTTGTGATAGGGGGTTGTGGAGTCTGAGTAGGCATCCGAATTATGGGGGTTACGTCCTCTGGAGGACGGGTTTCGGGATCGCGGCGGGGGGTTGGTGGGCTGGGCTAGGGATGGGGTTGGCGCATGCTGGTCACTTTGCGGGGGAGAGTGTGGGATTGATGGATGAGTATATGAGCAACCGGTATGGGGGGGCTTGGACGCAGCATAAGCAGAGGGTTGGGTGGGTTTTGATCCCGGGGATTTATTAGAGGACAGGAAGGGAAACAAATGGATGAGACGAAGGACATGAGATGAGAAATGATAAAGGAGGTATGTGGACGAGAACGATGTATTCTGACACTATCCAAAACATATACTCAAAAAGCACCACCTCGGTAGCCACTATCCAGTCCATCCTGCAACGCCGCAAATGCTTTGCCACCCACCCAATGCCGCTCGGTTTACACAGACAAAAGGAAACTACATACTATCCTCCATCTGCCTGCTCCTCGTCTTGGCCCAATCATCCCTCTCCTTCTTCCCCCCCTGACTCTCCAACCCCATCCCCCTCTCCACCCACATCTTGCTCCCCATCTCCGTCAACCTCGACAGCGCCCTCGCAAAAGCAAAAGCCTCCTCATCGCCCGTAAACAGATTCGACTTTGACAGCTGCTCGGCGTTGTGCTCCAGGTCATCCATCATGTGACTCATCACGTCCTCCACCGAGCTATCATCCAGCACCTCGCTGCTTCTGCCTGCCGCCTTCAGCGACTCCCGAATCTCCGCTTTGGAGACAAACAGCTCCCTCAACGGCGCAGCAGTGGTGAGCACCAGCTTCGCATGTGACTCGTACACGGCATCAATAAAAGTGATAAACCTCCTCGCAAGATCCCGCTGCCGATATGTCATCCCGGGAACCTCCGTAACGATGAACGCGTCATACGAGCGCATGAGCTCGATGTAATCCGCCGCGCTGGTCGGCTTGCCAATCAACTCATCAAACGTAAACCACGCACACCTCCCACTCACCCTCGGCACGATAATCTCCCTCCCCCAAACCTTCTGCACCTCAGGATGCGGCTCCGGCGACTCGGGATCACCCAAAAACCGAAACCACTTCTCGGCGTGAGAAGCAGCATGAGCGTCGAGCGGGGTGTGGTACACCCCCGACGGTGGCCTCGGAATCTTGCGGTAATCCGTCGTCGAGTCCAAATTGATAACATGCAGCCTGTTTTTCAGCAGATGAATCGCCGGTATGAAACTCTCGCGCTGGATCCCATTCATGTACAGCTCATCCGGATGCCTGTTGCTCGTCGTGACCAGCACCACCCCATGCGACATCAACGCCTCCAGCAGCCTCCTCAAAATCATGGCGTCCGCCACATCGGTGCACTGAAACTCGTCAAAACACAAGACATTCCCCTGCTCTGCAATCTCGGCCGCGACAAACGGGACGCAGTCGACATCACTGCCATACTGCATCTTCATCTTGTGAAGCCGCTTGTGGACATCCTGCATGAAATTGTGGAAGTGTATCCTCGTCTTGGACTTGACCGACTGCGGGAGCGTGTCGTAGAACAGATCCATCATCATTGTCTTTCCGCACCCGACGTCGCCGTAGAGGTATAACCCCCTTGGCAAATTGGTAGGAATCTTCCCAATCGTCGGCTTGGTGTCCTTGCCAAACCAGGAAAATAAACTCTTTTGCGGCTTTAGGCTCTCAAGCGTGGGTCGGACGACAGGTGGCGCGGTGTAGTGTCGCAGTTCCTCGTGGAGATGCTGTAGGCTTTGGATGATTCCTGCACACAAACCAGAGTTAGTCACCCATCTCTTCCCCTTCTTGTCGTTATGGTCGCTCACCTCGTTGGTGCTCGTCATTCCTCAACAACCCCTCCTCCACTCTTCTATCATACTCCTCCGCAGGCCCAACATCCTTCTCATTCCTCACCTCCTTCACCTCCCCATGTTCCTTTAGGGATATCCCTTCCTCGACCGGCACCCCCCCATCCTCAAAAGTAGTAGCAGCAGTCGCAACAGCAGACGCCTTCCGCCTCCTTTGCCCAGCACTGAAAACAGCCGGGTAGGCCACCCTCCCCCCAGGTCGCAAACATGACAGCTCGGTCGGCTTGTTCGCAGGTCGGAGGGTTCGAGCGTTGGTAGAAAGCGTTCGTCGCGACGTTGCTCCTCCCGTCCGAACTACTACCGGTCGTGATAGTGACGTCGACGTCAGGGCCCTCTTGCAAGGAACACCTGCCACAAGCGGCGCGCGCATACTGTGCTATCCGATTTCGATACCTGTGTCAAATATAGCAGATCGTGTCAGGGCGCGGGAGGCATCGTATGACTGTCTCGCCCCTATCTGTAACTTCTGGCAGGTTTGCCACCGAGAGCGAACCGAGCCAAGGTTTGCGACGAGGAGCAAGGCGGGAACGGGGTGTGTGGGGTTGTGGATGGTGCGCGAGACAATCTATTGGTAAAAGTGTGTCTTTCCGTGAATATTTAATCAAGTATGCGCCGTCCGTGTAGGCTTTTTGAAACGTCGTGTCTGTCAAAAGAATCGATTCGAGCGTCTGGTCGAGCGTTGAAGGAAATGCGACACTCAGCTGCCAAAAATTGAGGGGCTGTACATATCCAGCCCCAGCAGCCCAGCAGGGCCGGTTGTATTCGGCGATCGCTACCCGGTGCCTGCCCTGCCGCCGCGGCATTGTCATCCGGCCGGATCAGTCGGGCACGTGGACAAGTTGTCAAACCCAAGGCAGTGTGATCAGTGCAACCAAAAGCAATTGACAAATAGATCTCAGTCCAAATCAATTCTAGCTTAAGGTACCCAGGAAATACACTCAAATCCGTCCCGAAGGCGCACGATCTGATCCCGAGGGCGTGGGGTTGGTTCCGTTTGTCCGGTGCTGGTGCTCTCCGAAAACTGGTGAAGTGCGAGGGTTGCATAGACGTCCCTTTTGCCGTTCTCTATGCGCCAGACAGGAATCTATATTACATACATATCTTCTTTTGCCTTGGCCAATATTTCCAATAAACTAGCAGCCGTTCAACATCATCGGCGCTGAATGTCCTCCCCACGCGGGGTCGCCATCGGGATGGTGGGGCCGCCTCCCGGGATGATGCAAGCGGGCCGCAGGCTTGGCACATCAACAGCACGGAGACAACGCTCTCCCCTTTCACATTATTTTTAACATTGAATATTAACATTCTCTGCAACTCACTCTTGTTTACCTTCTGCTGCTCGGCCACAGCATATTCCCGCCTTCCTCAAACGGTGTTTTCTTTGGGCTTCTCCCTTTTCACTCTTCGCATCACACATCACACACAAGCTGACGTCAGTGCACGCATTAAAAAACACTCGGGGATAAATCTGCCCCCGACCACGCTGATTCAGTTTTCAAGTTACGGCTTCTATGGCAGGGACTCTGACTACGCTGTAACATGCACAATTACGTCGAGATGCACTTTGCCCAATTAAAAACAACCTCCCACGCCTCAGATATTCCCCATGCCCAAGGCACAGAGTTCATCACCACCAAACCCCCCACATCAAACCCCCCAACCTCCCCAAGCTCGAACCTGATACCCAGACCAACAAATCCCATTATACAGAAACCTCCAGCGCTATCCTTTGCAAATCCACAGTCCCCAAGGGCTCCACACCTTCTGATCCCGTCTGTGACCAAACAGCTACACATCCTGAACCGCCCTTTGGGTTTGTGCCTCCCGCCAAATCCATCACATCTCCAAGCCTCTCTACACACACCAAACCCACCCCCTCAAAAAAGTCAATTCACACAAGAGTGACCTCCGCATCCCTCCCCGACTCCCAATCCTCATACACCCTAGCAACATGCCCGCAGCAAAACTCGATCAAGCCCTTGACATGACAAGTCCCATGAGAAAACTCCCAATCCATCAGCTCCGGGACCTGTTCAAAAAGAGACCACTCATCCAACGGAAAATCCTCTCCGTCAAGCATGATGCGCGAATAGGCCCTCGCAACGGCGTATTGAAGGGGAAGATCCATGTAGTAACTCGCGCCCTTGTCGATGAACTCGTCCTCTGTCATCTCGACGGGCAAGTCGTCCATCTCCGAGGCCTTTTCCCAGCAGTAGTCGTGAATGTTGACCCAGGCGTACTAGGCCAGAGTGCCCTTTTCTGGCTCTCCCAGGGTGGGTTCCTTCTTTCCTTCGTGTCCATCCGCGAGGGCAAAAACCACGGCGTCGTCCGTGGACGTGGAGCTGGGCGAGCTGCGAGGGGACGTCGTCGAACTGGGTGAACTGTCCGAGGTCATCGAGGTGGCTGAATCGATGGGTGAATCATGACCGGTTCCTTTCAAGCCAGCGCTGCCAGAGGAAAGGTTCGCACTGCCAAAGGGAAAGTTCGCACCGCCAGAGAGAAGCAGCTTGGAAGTACTGTGGCACTCCTCATGCGTGGCGAAATCCAAGGGCGGATGTGCCTCGAGGCGGGCGGCGCCGGCCTTTTCAGGGAACAGATGGCTGAGGGCCTGCATATGGTCGTCGTGGACCTGGTCCGTGGCGGAAGTGAATGTGGTGATGGCGAAGTTGAGGAGGAAGTCGTCAGTGGAGACATCGATGGACTCGTGCTTGGGATTGACCATCATGACGGACGTCTCGATGAGCCCCTCTTTGACGTTGACCGTCGTGGCGGCCATGTCGACGAGATTGTAGCTAGCATCTCCCATCATGGAGGCCATGTTTTCTTTCGACTCTTTGATGTTGTTCTAGTGAAAAAAGAGTCGAAAAGTGTGGGTGGGATAAGGCGTGAAATGTGAACGGTGAAAGGTCGACGCTAAAAGGTAAAGAGAAAAGAGGAGGGTGAAAGATGAAAGAGGAGGAAGAAGAGAGCGAGGAAGAAATATGAGGGGCCGAGAGTCTCGAGGACGCGAATAGAAAACTCTGGCCACCAGCTATTATGGCCTGGGGCACAATAAAAAGTGTTGGGTGTATTTACCAGCGAAGGCAGGAACGACATCGGTCAGCCCCAAGGCGACTACGTCATTTCATTTGTTGACGAGCAGGGAGCAAGTGAGAGTCGTATGGAGGTCAGGGAGGATCATCCTTTGATGTTTGGATACATCAGATGGCAGCACAAAGTCCACAGATATCTACATAAACAAAGGCCACACATACCCAAATTAGATCTCAGAAAAGTCCTCCCTACCTTAATCAGACATAGTATCACGGCCTTCGTAGAAATGGCTTCCTCCCTCGCCATTTTTACCCATGTCTCTTGGACGAACTAGATGCTCACCAACCCCAACCTGCTACCACAAGATGCCTCAGGTATCTGCCACCATCAAACCATCAAGGTGCCCGCTATTGAACCCGTGACTCAATAATGACAATAGCCCATGACGAAACCTGCTCACGAGGGCAAAAGTATCAGGCAATAATTCTCTTGAGATGGAGTGACCCCTGAGGCCCAAAACAAGCAAGACTGAAGACTCCAAACAGACACCTCTCCAACAACTCCCAAATGTGACTGTCTACGCCTCAGGCCTCGTCCACGCTTTTCTAATGCTCGCTTCCCTCCGGATCTGCCACACAGACGTCGGGGTTGCCACCTGAACAAGCAACCTCAAATAGTGAATGACATCGTCGCTGAAATCTTCTTTAGGGTGTGGGGGAAGTTGCCTAAAATGACTGATGAGGTCTATGGCAACAATATTGGCATATTGATGTGTGCGATAGTTACAGTTGACTAGCGGTGAGGCGAACACATATAGGCAAACACATACACTCTTCCCGACGCCGCATTTCACCGTGCGACCATGGTCGCCAGGGCTCAAGTATCAGGTGTTCCAGACGGCGGAATCGCTCGGCGAATATGTGTTGAGCTCTGGCGCCAACCCCTCCGAGATCTTCCGGTCTCTCATAGCTCACCCGATCGTTACGATACAGTTCCAAACACAGGGGCCGTTGAATTCCCACCGATATCTTCTTTCGCATGTCTTGCATGTGTACTTTTGCAGTTCGACTTCAGGACAGATGTGACGAACCGGAGAGATCCCAAGCGGAAAGCTCGTTCGCTTTTCTCTGCAAGACGACGAGATCTGCGGACCATCTTTCTGCGCGGGGAAAGTGAAAGTGTATTTGGTGGTCAAGGATTGTCAATGGTACAATTTTGTTGCGGAATCAGACTACAAGTGTTTGCAAAGCTTGGTGTTGCGAAAGGAAGGAAACCGAGCTTAAACCAGCCAACTCTTCATTGGCCGCCACAAAGTATTGAGTTCGGCGCACAGCAAAGCCCCCTTTCTTCACAACCTTGAGCTTGGTGAGAAACCAAAACCAACGCTGGATTTCTTGATGGTGGTGGCGCTGGTGGTGGCGCTGGTAGTGGCGTGGTGGTCGTTATTGCGGAGGAGCTCCATAACCCGCTGGAAAAAGCCACAGGCCATGAAGCACAAACGGCGCCCAGTAATACGCCTGTTTAAACTCTGCTCCCAACTCCCCCCTTCTCATTCTCATCACCGTAGACCTCAGAGCACTGGCCAAGTTGACAGCTCCGCCAGTCTGTCTGCTCGCGACCTCCTGATAAAACGCCTCACTGAAAGCTCTCCCCGCCCGACTGTCGATAGGCCACTGGCAACCCAGGACAGACGTGGCGCCCGCATAGAGCAGCGCCGGTATAATTCCCAAAGGTTCATCACCGGGTGCAATGTCCTGCGTGCCAGAGTCACAGGCAATAATGGTGAAGTGGACGCCACCTCGGGGAAGTGTGGCTTCGAACAACTCCGAGACGAGGAGCTCGTCTATTCCTTCGCTATTGTCAACAGCGTCCTCATTATTGTTGTCATCATCGTATTCCGCTTCAACAGTCTCGAGAAGGTCTGCCTCGGCGTCGACTGTCAGATCTCCATCCCCATTTCCGGTATTGCTATCGTGGCCGAGGATGTCTGTTCCATCGCTGAGCACCAGGGATGACTTTAGGATATCCTGGTTACTATAGCGAGCATGGCCGTGATAATGAATCCAGTTGGCGGTTGCACACTCCTGGAGAAAGCGAGGCTTTGTCACCTGAGACCCAACGACGACAGTACCCGGAAACGCTCCGGGGAGTGATTCGATATGGTGAAAGATCTGTTCTCGTTCCAGTAACCTGTCAGGTTCCTCGTACACAGCAAAATACTTGGCGCCGTATGATTGTCGAGGTTGTCCGTCTGTCGGTGGTGCTGGTGATATCCGAAGCAGACACTGACCGAGCGTAGCAACACTGGAGGCGTTCACGACAAGATTCCTCTCAACCAAGGGCTGCTTGCCAACTTCCAGTGCGTGCAATGGTATGCTGTTCAAGGGACCAGACGGCGATAGGATCAACAGGTCGCCTTCTGATGTAAACTCAAGCAAGCCTTCAACCAAGCCGTTCATCTTCTTGAGCAGTTGGTTTCCCGTCTTTCTTGCCAGTGGTGGCGTAGCCATCTCGGGATATGCAAGGGTCTTGGCTATCCAATCTTTTACTTGATGAATGTTGAGCGGCAGTTGCTGCGTATAGGTGGTGCCATCCAACTGGCGTACAAAGAGGCGAATGTTTTGATTTGTAGTGTTGGCCAACATTGGGACATGCCAATCGACAAACTTGACTCTGTCAGCCGCGAGACCTGTTGCTTGCAGAGCTTGTTTCAGCTCATCAGTTGAAAGGTCCAAATCCAACAGCTGGCCCCTGAGCTTAGCAGCCTCGACCAAGAGCGGATGTTCTTCCATCTTCTTTTTCAACGCTGCCAACCGGCGTGAGGCAACAACATGGTTGACGTTGGGCTCCTGAAGAAGTTCGAGAATGCTCTGCTCTGCCCTGAGGAGTTCGTAAGCGGTGTGATCTTTGTTGATCTGATCCACGAGCCTCTGAGGGAGGATGCAGTCAGCACCCAGGGCATCGGCAAATGCTCTAGCCTTTCCTTTCTGCAACCAAAGCCAGGCACCAGCTGGGTCGTGCAATTTCAAAGCAAGCTCCACTGCGACACTGTAGAGTTTGAGGCTGGCCTTCTTTGATACAAGAAATCTCTTATGCATGAGACTCTGGAGTCCTGCAACCGACAATACGCTTTGCCTCATGCTGTCACAAAGCCTTTCGGTTTGTCTCATATCCCCCATGAAAGCGGTAAGCAGTCCATGACGTCCATCATCCGACATTGTCAGTACAGCCAAGTTTATGATCTCCCATACAAAGAGGGTGCAGTCAACGACCAGCTCAACCCCGTTCGCTTGCCGGTATAACTGTAGAGCATCATATGAGTGCTGCAATGCGGCCCAAAGAAGCTTCACGGCCGACTGGGATTCCTCAGGGGCCAACGCTTTGTCTTGACGAAAGGTACTCTGAACACAAACGAAGGCTTGAATACAAGCGTTCAAAAGTGTCTGCGCCTTCTTGAATGGCGGCACATCTGTAAGCCTCTGTAGCTGTTCCACAAGTTGAGTAGAGAGTGCTAGGCCATCGGAGAACCTTCCTTGACGCATGAGAAGACGCAGCTCCAAATCTACAACCGGAATCCTTGCCAGAGCATCAGCTGAATCAGGGATGTGTTTCTTGACCCGTTCCATCCACCTTTGGCCGTCGCTGTCCCATTCGGCGATGAAGAGACATTTCAATACCTCGCCATCCGCATGACCGTGCTCAGCATCCTTGTTTGCCCATTCTTTCAGAAAGTCCACAGCAGAGGAGGTTATCTCCATGAACTCTTCCGACCCTTCGGGATGTTCCCTAGCTAAGCTCAACATGTGATGCCCAACCTGAGTTGCTGCATCAGATTGGTCAACGTAGGACGCACATGACATGGAAATCTCCAAAGCCTGCCTTGTAACCCGGACGGCCTTTTTGGTTTCCCCAAACTTGGAATACACCGAGCCCAGAATGATACCCATGTACGAATGAAACTTGGGGCTGATCTCCTCTGGTACGTTGCAGAAATAGGACTCCAGAGACTGCAAGGCAAATCCGTATTCTGGCGCCTTGAGACTTGCTTGACAGACGGAATGGAGCAGGGATATCTGCTTCAATATCTCGCTGCCACACTCGTTGATCATCCGGTCTAGCAGCTCAAGGGACTTGACAACGTCTTCATAGTAGGTGTCAACGATCATGTCCGGTGAAATGGCTACCGCGAGGCAACGGATGCCGTTTTGATACTGGTGGACTTCAAAGTAACGATCGGCAATCTTGGTCTTGGCCAGAAACCTTTCGCCCGCTGAGATGGTTTTGTCGGCAGAGATTAGAAGCAGATCAATGTCGATATTACCAAATGTATGGCCACATTGTGTGAATATATCTTTGGCGAGCTTGAAGTTTTCCGCCGCTAGAGCTAGCACAGCTTCGCTGCCTGACTTCAACTGCAAGCCGGCCAAGTCTACCAGGGTGAAAGCCCTTTCGATGATGAATGCTGGATCTGTCAAGTACTCGAGGAAGTCGCACAGCTCCTCTATCGCCTGGTCGGTATCCTCCAGGAGATGTGCCTTGGAGTAGATGAGAAACCTGGCTTCCCGAAAGCGACCCTCTGATAGGACTTGTCGCAGGACAGGGGCTAGACCGGCCACAGCCGCAGCTTTGGTCTGTTTATCATGAAGCAGTCCCTGCTCGCCGGCAACCACTTGGATCTTCCAGTACCAATGGACCATGAGAACCTGACAGGAGGTTAGATAGGAACAAAGTATCGCAAGGGGATCGTACCAACTCTGTTTTCTGTTAACGGAGAAGCTTCCCCTTCCGAGTCTTTGATAGTCACGGCTTGCAGCTGTTGGGAAAGCTTGGATTCCTCATATCGGCCGGTGAGATGCCACGCCTCTCCAATCTCTTGTGCAATCCTCAGCGCGGTTCTGAGCTTCGAGTATCTCCCAATGCCGATGAAAGCCTGCAGAAGGTCAAGAGCAGCGCGCTCCTCGCCAGAGGCCGAGGGTTGATCTTCACATGTTTTTGCGGCCAGCGTGTACCGACCCTGAACCAGGTAAAGTTGGGCAATTTCGATTGTAATGCTCGGGAGAGACCGGATCTCTTCGGGCAGGGCCCTGATGAACTCATGGCCTTCTGCGAATGTTCCTCGCGATCGATGACCTCGGATGGTGGCTTTTGTTTCCTCGATATGTTGCTCCATTTAGTTGAGTTATCTTGTTGCATGGAAGAGTGAAGAAATGTAACACAAAATGGCAGTGCGGGGATATCACGGGCACACCCTCAGCCGCACCACAACTGAGGCAGCCGCGAACCTCGCACCTTCCTTCTATCTATTGCATATCACCGCATATTATTTTCACTCTGAGCATTCATGCTTCATAACTCATCCCAATCGCCACAACACCTACCTCGACATTAACCCGCCACAAGAGCATCTCGGCCACGACTTTCTCCCAAAAGTACACCCCCGCTTGCCCCTCCCTCAACATGGCCTCTCCAGACTCCTCCCCTCACGACCTCGACCATGACTCCCAAACCCCCAAACAAGAAGAGATCTCCACCTCCCCCTGGGCCATTACCTCCCCCCTTATTCCTGACCCTTCTGTTCCCCCAACCCTCGCGATTACAAACAACTCCCGCATCAACCGCCCCCTAGCAACTCACTCCTCCCTCTCCCCCAGTTCCTACACCGCCTACCTCCGCCACGTCCAATACGGCACCTATCACTCCCTCCCCTCCTGCCTCCTAGCCCTAGACTTCACCTTCCGTTTCCCCACCGCCTCCACCTCCCGCTTCTCCTCGGCAGAAATAACCCTCACCTTCACCCACACCACCTCCCCATCCAAACCATCCCTCCCCTCAGCCTCCCCAAGCTACGACCCCATCATCTCCAACTTCGCCCCCGTCTCCATCATCGGCCCCCCACAAGCAAGAACAAACTCCAACACCTTTGAAATCGCCGCTCCCTTGACCCTATTCGACACCCCCTTTGGCCTCGGCCCTTCCGTCGGCGTCACACCCCGCTGGGCCAAGGAAACGACCAAGATGGAAGAAGGCCAGGCAGAGCTGCACGGATATCTAGCTCAAGACGACGACCATGACGAGGGCGCGAATTCGGTAGCGTGGGATATGGCTGAGAACCCTGTTAGCAAAGGGGGGATATTCCGCTCGTTTCGGGGGGTGGTTTTGCTGACCCTGCCGAGGCCGGGAGAGCCGTTTTGGATGAAGGTCGAGGTTAAGCCTGTCATGAAATTCAGCTTGGATCCAAAAAGGTGGTTGGCGCAGAGGTTGATCGGAAAGAGGGATGACCCGATACTGCTGGATGGGAAGACAGGGTTGGGGAACTCGGTTTGTCATGGGTTTGAGGCTTTTGATGCGGAGGATTTTCCGTGGGATGCTGTGCTGAAGGGGCCGGGACAGTTGGGTGAGACTTGAGAGATTTGTTAAAGTCTGGCAGGCAATATGGATGTTGGTAGTTGGATGGCTGTGTCCGAAAGAAGACACAAGATTCATATTGATGCAGTTGCATACAAAATAGTGCCCCTGAATAATGTTTCAGGGGTAAACCGCCCAAGCTGACAATAATAACCACAACAACAAAACGTCCAAACAAAGAACTTGAACTTATGTCCGAACCGCGGCATAGCCCCATCCGGACACCCCCCAAGCATCACGCAATCGCCACAATCATCACACCTGACTCAAACAAAGAACATAGCTGCAGCTCCAGCAACTACCAGCGCCGCAACAGGTGCACCCGTCCTGGCAGCCGCATTTCCAGTCCTCGTTGACGTGCTGCTGCCAGTGCTAGTGGAGGTGATAGTCGTAGCAGAAGTCACAGTGCCGCTCGTGATGGTGCTCGTGCTAGTCAAAAGAGTGCTTGTCGCCGCAGAGGAAGTCGAGGTCGATGAGCTCGGCGGCACAGAAGTGTTGGGATTCTCCCCAATCTGGCCCCCAAAGGAAGGGACCCTTGGCGAAGTGGCGTTGCCTGCCCCCGCGGCGAGGTTTCGGTAGCTGGAGAGAGTGGTGATGCCTGTCACGCCGGGGTTGATGATGCCGAACATGCCGTTCTTGCAGTGCTGGCCGTTGTTTTGAGAACAGTAAAAGACGAATGGTTCCGAGCTGTTGATTTGGATGCGGAAGAGTTGGGACTGGAGAAAAACGGTTAGTTACTAATATCGGAGGGTAGAATCGAAACGGGAGCTTACATTGATGGTATCTACCGCAGTGGGGAAGAAACCTGACCAAAAGCCGCCAGTGAGACGAGGAATACAGGGCCTGGTGAACTCTCCCGCTACCACGCTGTGGTTTCTGGGCCAGAAGATGAACTGAATAATATCGCCAGCTCCGGCTCGGATTTCGTTGGGCTCAAAGGTGAGGCCATTCTTGCCGACGGAGACGTTCCAGGTTATGGCGGTGGTCTGGGAAACAAGTCCCGCCAGGCTGAAGATGCTGCTGAGTTTCATATTGATAGGTTGGACGAGATCAAGGTGTATGCTGCAGCCTCTTGGTGGTGTCGCTCATCTGACCTTCCAGCAGATTTTGTAGGCCTTGTACAACACCCGACATCTTTGTTCACATCAGGCTGCCGACCGAAATAGATGGTTGATAAATCGTGCCTATGTCATGGGCTACCGGACGGCTCCTGATTGGATAGCGGAAAGAAAGGCGCGAGCTGACACGCGGTGGCGTGAGTCGACGCAGACCTACAATCTCTGAGGGGGCGGGGAAACTCGTCAGCATACAACAAAGAACGAAAGCCCACTTGAGCTCACAACAGGATATTTGACGCTGGTGTGATAGGCGCTAGACTCAAAACATCACCTGTCATTGTCGGAGGCGCAATAATTCCGCGAACCAAGGCTTGGTGGTGCGGCTGGAAACGCGGTGGATATCTGGATAAACCACTTGGTAGCATGCAACAGAGGAACCACTTGCTAGCAAAATATGAGAGCAGTGTCCCATCACAGTAGAGTACATGGTAAGGAGGTTATAGGAAACTTTCTCATCAAATCCCTTTCCAATCATCATGGACACACGGGCCTGAATTCAAATGTGATGCCTACCAAGTAAGGCAAAGCATCAGAAAGTGAAGTCGGCTACTGTGGAAGTTAGAAGGGTTGGGATCCCGAAGACGTGAACGCGATGGTTGTTCTGCTGGTACATATGGGAGCAGAGAATTTGCAGCCCTGACCTGGATGAAAAAATGTCATGGCATGGCGTAATTGGGTTGCTGCAGGTCAGGAACGGGCGTTCCATATCCTCATGCTGAGGGGTGTTACGCCCAGACTCTTACTCTGGTGCGTTAGGGTAAGGTTCTGTTGGTGCAGGGCTTATGTTGGCAGAAAGTTAGGGTGCACTGGGCAATAAGGGTGGCGTAAGGATTGATGCCTCTCTCTCTGAGAATCGGATAAAGACTTAGATTGAAAGCTGTCTAGGTAGAGACCGGTGTGAGTAGCGAGGGTAGACTCGCTGCTCCTAAATACTTCTTAAGCAACGGGCCTCGGCCTGTTGCCATCCCAGGTGCCATTACCACCTGGTTATCCAGTGTCCTCCTGCCCGTAGGTCCTGTGCTATTTGTCTTGATGTCATTGCCCTGTGGTCAATTGTCTTGTGGTTACTCCTGACCTCATATCTTGCCGTGGTGTCGTAACCAACCGTAGTCACGTGCTCACAACGCTGACATGTCTTAGCAGGTTGTAACAAGGGGTTCCTGCTTTCTCAATATTTTCTCTTTTCTGCCACAAATGTGGCCATGACGTCGCTTATTTTCTCCACTTGTGCCTTCCTAATCACACCAGACTTAGTAGTGGCAATCTGCTTGTTTCACCGTGACCTTGGGTACATAAGATGTAGGTACTTTTCATACAGCCATGCAACTGCTGTGTTATCGCCAACCACCTTCGACATCTGAGATATTTCTTCTTCCTACTTGTCCATGAAATCCCGGCTGACGCGTCAGCACCATCAGATCATCTTACCTGGCTTGAGAGTTTTGCTTTTTTGAGCAAGCAGGACCACGCAGTCTCAGGTGTATATATCATGGATGGTAGGTTGCGACGAGCCCTTGGCATGCGCCCTGTCAGCCCGTTGGGTCCGTGTAACAGTGAAAATGCCAATATATGCGGAAGCTCAGCATGTTTCGTTCTCCTATCTAGTTTGCTTCCTCGGACTTTTCTTGTGCTATCTTACTACACCATCGCAAGCAAGCCTAGCCTACATGCATGGTTCATCGGCACTAGGTCTTTGTGGTAGCATTGGCATCCCACAGCGTTGACTTTTAGACCAGGTACCTACCTACCTAGCATTGTCTGATTTGACGCCCACAGGATATCAAGCTAAACCCTTTATCATTGCCTAGGCTCAGCCAGTGTAGCCATTCCCACCCTCCGGACCGGAGGCTCCGGCCGATGTTGCCAGTCTTATACCAGACCGACGGGTCGGATTGTCTCTGCCGTGTCACCAGTGCAATGCCAACTTTGTATCGCATCCTGGATCAAGACAGCTCGGACTCGAATTTTCGGTCATCATGATGGAAGATACCTGCCCACGATCGCTGGACCTACATGATTGACTGGCATGGCGGTGTAGAGCATAGCCTCTAGTCGTCAATCGGTCTGGTAGGCACAACGAGTACTTATGTGTGTTCAGATATGTCCTAGCTTGCCATCCCAGGGGTTAGGATTCCGCCAAGTTCGGATTCCGCCAGTCTGCTTGCATCTTTTCCGCTTTTAAACACTCCCCTTGACCTACTTGAAGAGACGCCTGTCTTGAGCTTTCCATACTCTTTCCTTAACCTTTCTAATCACCGCTGGAGATGAAGATGGCACCCAACACCTACGACACTGTCATCTTCGACATTGGCGATGTCCTCTTCGACTGGGACTCTTCAGCTGTTACTGCCCTTCCTCGGAAGATGATCCACCTTATGATGCACACCGCGACCTGGCATGACTTGGAGAAAGGCAGCATGTCGACTGATGAGGCGTACACGGTACATGCCCCCCTTTCAGCCCTTTGACCTGTTCTTACCAACTTGTTATTCTCTAGAAACTTGGGATGGATCTTGGTAACGACCCGTCACTTGTTCAGCTAGCTCTACACCAAGCCCAGTCAACCTTGCGAGTCAACAAGGAAGCATTGGCTTTGATCCATGAGCTTGCCGCAGCCAAGGCACAGGGAGCCCGCCCGCTCAAAATCTACGCCATGTCCAACATCGCCAAGGAACACATGGACATCGTCCAAGCGCTTCCTTCCTTCCCATGGCCCGTCTTTGACAGGATATTCACCTCCTTCGACGCCGGCATGCGAAAGCCAGATCTTTCCTTCTATCGCCATGTCATTCAAGAGACGGGCTGTAACCCATCCACCACCTTGTACCTGGATGACAAGTCCGAGAACATCTGTGCTGGACGACTGTTGGGTTTACGTGGAGAGATTGTAGACCCAGACCAGAGAACCCGAGCTTTCAACATTGTCAGGAACCTACTCCTGGACGACGCCTCTCTCCGTGCTGAGCGTTTCCTGCACATGCACGCTGGCAAGCTTGACTCTGTCATCTCGATGCCGGGAAAGGACGATATCGTCTTGAAAGACAACTTTGCCCAGCTCATGATCTGGGGACTGACCGGCATGGAGGACATTGTGTACCTTACCTGGCCAGATGGTATTATTACCAGGGGCCAAGAAGAGGCAGACATGATGGACACCACAAGCCCCACCCCCATATCCGATGCTTCCTGCTCGCCCTCACCCGCCCCTTCGCCCCCATCCTCATCCACATCCCCTCCATCCTCGCCTAACCCTTCTTTGCACCAACTCGAAGTCAAACCCACCCTCTGGAATTACTTCACCCACTCCTCCCCCATCCTAACAACAACCACCTTCCCTCCTGACATTGAAACCACCTCCATCGCCTACCTCACCATCACCCCTTCCCACCCCAACTACCACCTCCTCTCGCCCCCATCTCTAATCGCAGAAGCGATGTTCGCCATTCGCAACAAGGACGGTCACTTCGAGACGTACTTCTCCCCCGACCGCCACGGCCGCGTAAGCCCAGAAGTCTGCGTCTCTGTCCTCCGCTGTCTGAACAAATTCTTCTCATCAGGCCAAATCCCTGACCTCCCCAGTCTTGACGTCACCGACGAGAGGATCGAACCCTCCAAAAAATTGGTGGCGGATTGCCTTCGGTACCGGGCGAATGTTTATGGGAATAGGTTCTACCCCCACCCAGAGACTTTCTTGTACTACCTGGCCATGTTGTGTGATGAGTGCAGGGACTCCTCGCCGAGGTTCTGTGGGGAGTTGAAGGGGGAGCTGGAAGCTGCGTTGAGGGAGAGGTTGAATGTGCCTATGAATGCGCTTGCTTTGGCGATGAGGGTGAGGGCTTGGCAGCTTTTGGGGCTGGGGAGGGGGTTTGTGCAGAGGGATTTGGAGAGTTTGTTGGGGATGCAGGAGGGGGATGGGGGGTGGCCGGCGGGGGATTTTTGTTCTTATGGACGAGTGCAGAAGCAGAGGATTGGCAGTAGGGGGTGGACTACTGCGCTGGTTTGCAGGATTTTGAGGGATTGGGGAATGTGAGTTGGGGAGGGGGGTTCAGGGATGAAAGGTTCTAGAGATGATCAGTAAAAGCTAGACCATGATGTGATGGAGAATTGCTCTGGGGCAATGACTCAAGAAGTGAGCCTGCCTGTTTCCCTTTCAGCATATGCCTGTCGTCCTCTTCTTCCCTGCTCTTTCTTCCGGCGGCTTCTTGGCCATTGATGGCGTATTCTCGTCCACGCGTTTCCCTTGTAGGTATGTCACACCCCGCGGCGTTCTACGCAATCTTCATCCTCCACAACTGATTCTTATTCCAAGCCTCTCTCTGATAGCCAATAACAGGGTTTCTGCAATTTTTCTTTGTCAAAACAGATCCATCACTGGAAAACTAACTGAAGACATACCCATTATCCCGCTTTCCTTCCGACATGTCAGCCACAGTGAAAGAATTCCTGTTCTGGAGTCTTTCCCTCTGTCAGTCAGTCGAACTCACACCGAAATTCTCAACCGTCACTCACATGCACTGTGACCCGTCGTTATACTTCTTGGTAATGATCAACCATTCCTGATTTCCGTTTCCAGCATAATACTTCCACCCCATTATTTTGGTGCAGTCATCTGGGCTACCACCGTCGAGGTCCAGTACAGCTTCAAGAGACAGCCGTTAGCAACCTTAACACCAATCCAGGTACTGAGGTGAACGTAACATACTCCCAGACGCAACATTGTGAAGAACCCAAGCCCCGAAAGGCCCTGAATCGACTTTTTGCAATCGCCATTGCTGCGCCTTGCTACCTAGGTATTGCCACCCTTGGACTTTGTTTCCGTTGTGAGATTGCCCTTTGAGGTAACATGTCAGTTCCTGAAGGGCTGTTCAGGCGATTGGGGCGGGGACAGACCGCCATGGAGATCAAGGACATTGCCTGTGGATTCGCTGAAGAGGTAGACCACGCGGCCGTTCCATTCGTCAGGGAGGAGGTAGTCTTGCTCGGGTTCGGACATGACGAGAATGTCGAGGAGAAATAGGGTACAGCCTAGAGGCAGCCAAGGTAAAAGAAGGAAGATTGGGACCTTGACAGAGTTCCAGTGCCAGGGCACGTAACAGAACAAATCCAATCATGTCCCATTGATACCCAAATGCCGAGGCCCATATTCTCCCCACTGGCGGCCTGTGATTAGCGATGACACCACGTGGACCTCTGTGACATGCAAGCCCAACTTTTGACTAGGTAGTCTGTGCTGGTTTACCGCTACACCCTCCCATGGGAACACACCTCTGCCGGCGGCCACCACTCATTCAATTTAAACATGGCCAAGACTTGCTAGTTACCCACAGAGGCCTCCTTCCCAGCTCTCTGACACGAGCGAGTTTGATATGGAACTTTTCAGTAAGGTACGATTCATAAATGTCTTCACGCTGTTTCCATCACCAGTCATTTCCGTCAATTTCTTCTGAGCTGTCTCTCTCGCCCGCCCACATGGCTGCCTCTATTTGCTTCTTCGCATCCTCTTTGGCCGTCTCAGCACCAGCCTGGATGGCATGCTTCGCTTCCTGATCCACAACAAGCCCATGGGAGGAAATGGCCGTCTCAATTTCGAGCGCTGTCTTTGCCGCCTGATCGATGCGCCTGCGAAGACCACGAGTGAGCTCTTCCTGTTTGTCCTTCAGAATCCTGGCGACGGCCGCACCGGACCCCTCCATGTATCTGGTCAACCGATCTTGCATCTCCATTGTGCCATTTCCAAGAGCCGCGCCCTTGGACAGCTCGCTGCAAAGGTCCAGACCATCGCGTACATGGGGCTTGTCAACTCGGTTGTACATGGAGCTGATGTCTTGCAAGACTGAGAAGTAGCCCTTGAGCTGTAGCGTCGCGGCGTAGATGGTCTGCTTTGATAGATCATCGACCTTGAGCCGCCCGTTGACCTTGGCACGCCGGCCGGCCTTGCCCATCTCGGTCGTGAACTCGGCAGCGCGCACCAGGATGATCTCGTCAATGACCGTGCTCAGCATGGTGAAGAACTGTTC
This sequence comes from Podospora bellae-mahoneyi, assembly GCF_035222275.1. Lineage (NCBI taxonomy): Eukaryota > Fungi > Ascomycota > Sordariomycetes > Sordariales > Podosporaceae > Podospora > Podospora bellae-mahoneyi. Next base: position 2,701,228 of record NC_085885.1, on the reverse strand, counting down.
GATCTTGGCAATCTGCACCGTGAGGTCGACCAGGATTGAGATACAGCTGCGGAGAACCGACTTGATCTCCTCGAGTGTTCGGCCCTGCGCCTGGAGTCGAGTGAGCTTTTGCTGGATCTCAACCATCATTGCTGCGGTTCTGGCTTGTTTTATCAGGGCACTGTCGTATGCGTCTTGCTTGGCGTCGGCCGCTGACTGAGCCAGCTGGACTGCTTGCATGGCTGAGTTGAGCTGGGCAGTCTCTGTGATTTTGGGTCAGGATGGGACGCATTGCGAGTACGGATAGAAAAGTCTTACGGGCTGAGGTGTCCGCTGGGTTGACTTTGATGTTTGCAAAGGGATTCGGCACATTGGTAGAGCTAGCTGTGTTTCCAGCCACGCTCAGGCGGAGGACATCCTGCTGGGCTTTCTTGACGCTCTTCTTCCATTTCCGCAGGCTGTCAGCCGGTAACCTTGCATCAGACATGCCATTCTCGCCTTCCCTCAAGTGCGTCCGAATGTCCTTGGTCACCTGTGGAATGTCAGTGCACGATGCGTTTCAACTGCAAGACCTGGGCATATTCGACCAACTTTGATGAGTGTGCTGAACACAGCCTGCATTTTTTTGTTGGCAGCAGTATTTGTGGACTCCAGCTGGGCTTGCTGCCCTTCCAGGGTCCCAAGAAAGTATGACACTCCTTGGGGAATCCCCTGAGCCCCAGCCTCTTCATGCTCGACAAACTTCGACTGATCAAATTCGCCAGTATCGCCACCAAGATACTCATAGTAGTGATTGACCAAGTCGCGAATCGCGATTGCTGCCGCGTATGAGGGGTCTCTTAGCACTGCGGGGGCTGTGATTGCTGATTCTGGGACTGCGCCCGCGTGGCCGCCAGGAAACACAACGCCGACGCCTTGCTTCACCGAGGAGATTGCCGAAGTCATTGCACCCACCGGACTCACGCTGGCCATAATGGCCGGAATAGCGGCAGAGACGATGGTGGGGATCGCCGAGACGTACCCATTTACAATACCTGTCACAAGGTTCTCCAGCGGCCCGGGAATTTTGTCGATAGCTGTGTCGAGACGTTTCTCGGCTCGCTTGAGAGCCACTTCGGCCGCTTTTACTTCCTCCACCGCCGTTTTCTCTTGTATTCGTTCGAATTGAGCCCGAACCCTGGCCACGTCTTCGTCAATCTTGATGGCGTCCTTCTGAATCGACGCTCTCCCGGATTCCGCTTCAGTGCAGGCATTCAGCTCGCCGACCATCAGGCCCCATTTTGTGAATGCCTCGCGAGTTTCGGTGGCGAGAGCGGCGCATCGCTTTGCGTCCTTGTTGAAAGCGTCAAGCGCATCGCGGAAGTCCTCCAGCTCCTCTTCCCCCTTGGTGCAGGGCCCAAGACGCTTGAACACCATAGGAATCTAGGTAGTCATCATGAGCACCGATGACAAGCGTCGAGATCATTCTACCGACTCACCCGCTCCTCGCAGATACGCCTGCTGTTTATCTCCAGTGCGTCCATATTGGCACCTGCTTTGGTGAAGGCCGCTCGTCCACCGTTGTTGCAGACTGCATGCGGTTAGCAATGTACAATCTCCGTAATTTGGGGGGCAGAGTCTGAATACCATCAACCAGGCATGATCTGAGCGTTGGCTCAGCCCGCTTCGTCATATATCGGAAACCATCTGTGGGCATGCACTTGGCCATGGAAATCTTCTCGGCCATGGGGTCTGCTGCTGCGACCCAAAGAGAACCCATCAACGAGAGCGCAGTGGGAGCGGCGCTGATGAGCTCGGACCAATCGGCTTGAAAGAGCGTAGAGCATTTCAACTCATCGACGAACTGATTGGAGAGCTTGCCTCTATACTCAGACGTGAGCTTGTCATTTTGGATCTGCCGGACCTCTAGGAGAGCTGACTGTGCCATAGTGAAGCCAAACGGGGTGAACAAAAAGATGTAGAGTCTGAAAAAAGCGGCTGTGCTGTTTTGGAATCATAAAGGATGATGTGGGGGATTTAATCAAAGGTACCTATTCCTGAAATGAAGACAGTTGAGTTGATGTTCGAACCCGCCCCTATACACGACCGCCTCTCGATCCCGGAAAGCCCTGACCCGTAAGTGCCAGTTACCTCACACGGTCACGTTCTCATTTGTCACCTTGGAAAGCTGGCTGGCTCTTACTGGTCATTTTAGCGTTGTTGTATCGAGTTGTGAAGTTGCCTTGATTGGACCACACGTACCAAACGACTTTCTTGGCCGGGGTTGATCATCAGTGCCCAACCCAGCCCAACCCAACCGACCTAATGCAGGGTTCTTGAAGGCGAGAGGAAAGATGAGACTCAGGATTAGGCCTGCAGTCGATACCAGGTAAGTTCCACCGAGTGAATATCCCACCGCCTACCCTGTAGAGCAAGCACAATGGATAACGCTTTCGAGGAAAGATGGAGGGATGATTGTGATTGGATTAAAGATCCGCTGAAGAAAATCGGCAAGTCCTGCAACAATCGAGCTTGAATCAATAATCTCCTGACCAGAATAGACCGACTTCGGAACAAGCACAGTGCCTTCCTGTTGCCTGAGACGCACCGATATATCAAGGCTTTTGAAGAGAAGACTGAGGCTATAAGTTCACTCGAGGCAAAAGCTGTCCGGCGGACTGAAGACAGAGCCAAAGTCGCCTGCGGATCGCTCGAGGTGGTGGTCCACTCTCTGCTGCTCATCGAGAGAGGAGACAAGACGCTATCTCGCCAAAGCAGCACCATTGTGGAAACACTGGACTCCACAGCTGCCAAGTTCTCGAACCTCAGTCAGGTATCAGAGGAAAACATGTGGGAGCTTGGTGTCGAGGCAGGAGATTGCATGGAGCTGAAAGACAGCGTCGGGTGCTTTCTCGACAACCTCAAGGCCAAGATCTCGGAACTAAACAGCTTTGTTCCACAGGTTTTTGATCAAAAGGCTCGACAGGATCGCCTAGTTGACGAAAGGCGTAGTCGTGAAAAGGCTCTTGCAGATCACTATCGGAATGCTCAAAACGCGTTGGGCGTGAGTTATGACCCTCATCTAGAAATGTCCGAAGCGTGTGCTAACCGATAATCTGCCCACAGAACGTTGGAAATGTGATTGCCAACTTTTTTGACCGCGCTGTCATGCGAAATGCTAGGCACCGCCTCAAGCTCGCCCACACCGCCCTCGCCGACAACCGGAGGGAGCAAGAGCGGGCACAAAGCATGAGCAGGGCTTATTACCAGCTTGCCATGACTGTGCGGAACCTCAGCGCTGCTATCTACAGCCTTCAGATCGCTCTGGAGAAGCTCCAACAGGATATTGGCGAGAAGTACAGCTACGTAACAGATAAGCAGAGTGCCGAGACTCGTCTCTACCGCGGGCTTCTTGATCTGCGCAACCAGATTGTGTCTGGGGACTGGACCACCACGCGTGACCATTCGCTGCAGGTCGTGCTCAAGCTGCTCACCGCTGGCGATGCTGTTTTTATTCCCAGACGGCACTACGAGCAAGTCCAGGCACGCATCAGGGACAGTATCACGGCCAAGTTGGGGAATGGGGCAGTACAGAAGCTGATAGACAACGTGCCGATGCATGTCGATGGGTCAGAAGCTGCTTTGGAGTATTGATACCGTCTACTTGTTTTGTTTCTTTGCGACTAGAAACAGAACGGCCGCCTTGCTTTCTACAAACGGCCAAGAACCATCCGATAAGACCTTCCTCCCAGCTTCGCTGTGGCCTGGAACGAAAGACTCGATGACCCGTGCATGCGTTTTTTTTTCTTAAACGAGATTTCTGGAGCAATTCAGAGTTAAACTGCGCTAGAAGAAAAGTAGATATATCTGCAAAAGCTCAGATAGGTATGTACCGTAGTATGGAGTAAGGAATTGATAACTCTCTTAGAAAAATGGTTTGAAATGTCGCCGTGTGCACCTCAATGGTTGTCTGTCTTCCACTTCTTATCCTTGCGTCTCTCTCGGGTTCCAAGCTCTCTTGTTCCCTGATCTCTTGTGCCCTTCTCTCTTGCTCCCTATTCTCCTGTTCCTTCTTCTATCTTTCCCTGATGTCCGTCCACAGCAAAACCCGTTCATCGTTATAGCTCTCTTGCAGAATATCGGCAAGCTTCAACCTCCAAAGCTGTTAGTTTTCCTCTGCTAGCTGCCTTTGAAACGCCAAATATCTGGGTGAATGGCTGAAACCAAGTTCGAACAGGTAAGCCCGCATCTCGTCAGTTGTTGCGAGATCAATCCCTGTTCTACCCCAACTGTTGGCTTCTATAAGACGTATATGCCCATCCCGGGAAAGTTCAGTGAGATATGTAAAGTCCTCGATGCTCACTACCAAGGCTGCCATTTGGATGAGAGTATTCCCGAACGAGTCCACATGTGTCAGGTCCTGAGGCCGCTGGTAGAGTATCCCCTTCAGCATGGTCAAAGTCCCATATGCAGAAGCAAAGGCAACGAGTCGGAGGCCGTGTTTATCCCGGAGACTAAGGACAATCAAGAGGTGCTCAGCCAGCTACACATAAAAATGTCGTCGTTGCTAGAGGTGATGGCTCGATGCGCAATCGTCCATCCCTGGTTGTCTTTTGCATTTAGGACATGGGGTGGACATTTGGCTGCTAGAAGCTTAAGGACTTCGAAATGGCCTTTGCGCGCGGTAACATGGAGGACTGTTTCTCCCTGTACTGTCTTTTTTTGAGTAGAGGTACCTTGATTTGGGGAGGGCTTCCACCACGGGAAAGAGTCCTTCCTGTATTCCCCTGTGTGATGCTGGCAAGTCGTTGCTGAAATCAAGTCTGGCCAGCCCAGAAGAACTGACACCACCTTGTCTAATACCGCATGGAGGGCAAAACTCAGCGGTGTCTGCCCCACACGTCAACCACGTCTGGGTCAACCCCAGGAAAGGAAAGGATCTCGTAAAGTGCTTTCTCTGATGCAAATGGTTCGGTGGTCTCTTTCTGAGTCTCGCCGCTTTCTTCCCGGAGGATGGCGAGGTCTTGTTCACCTTACCACCCTCGAATGCACCTGTGTAATAGAGCCTGTCTGAACCGAGTTCTGCCGTTGATGTCTAGGCCTAGGCTGGTCAGAAAGCGCATAGTCTCAAGTGGCAACTTGCGCATGTCGGTAACGACAACATGTATGAAGTGATCGCCGTAAGTGTCGGTAATGTTAAGATCCAGCTGAAAAGGTGGTTTGACCCCTGATTCGAACAGGCGATACAAGTTATGGTGCCACAGACGAAGAACGAGCTCACTAATATCATACCACCTCACACGTTTTGTTGACAGATCGAAAAGCCGTGAAAGGTAGTGCCAAGTGTCTTCTGCTAGATCGTTGCGGCCCTCAAGATGGTGAAACCAGTATTCGTAGGCGTACGAGAGAAACTTGTGCTGCTCACACGCAATTCCAAGGTCATGGGCTGCAAATCCGTCAAGTGCGAGATATGAGAGACAATCAAGACCCATCTCAAGATTGGCAGTAACCGCGTCGATATGGGAATTGTTTGGCTTGTTGTTCATCATAGGAGCTCCAATGAGGTAGTCCTTGCATGACAAGTGAACCAGGGTTACTATTCCCGTCTTACCAATCTTGATGAGATGAGGACACGCGGTTCGGAAAAAGGCTTACACGTTGAGTCGAGGATCAATGTCGTCGCGTAGTCCATCTCGCCGTTCTCTTGAAGCGAGCGCAATCGAAAGGTCGTCGACGGTTAGCGGTTTTGCCGCAGAAACAATCAGGTGCAGCGAATGCAGCAAATCGTTTCGATATCTGAGGCCCACTTCGTGTAGAATCCGTTGATAGAGCGACTCCATGCCAGGTAGTAGATGTTGGAGGACTTGTAACCTTTATGCTATAATCTTCTTTGTCCAGATACCAACCCCATCGGTGAAGAAAGCCCAAGCAAGTGAGGCCCAGAGAAACATGCCATTCGCTCTTCTCGTCAGCTCTAAACTGATGATTTGACACAGCTCGCTTGAGAATGTATTTTCGTTGCCGTGTACCGATACAGTCCCAGTAGCATAGACAGCGAGGCCGGTTTCGTTTTCCTTGGCGGTATCGAGGTTTAAAGAGTATGCACCCACTGCGCTCATATGTTTGGTGACAAGGGCATCGACACGGCTGGTGACGATTGTTCCCGATACCTTGGTGTCATGTTGTAGGACCATTTTACTTAGACGCTCCAGAAATATGGTCCTGTCATTCTTCTCCAGCTCATCAAGGGCGCGCAGAACAATACAGACACTTCTGGTCGCTCCAGCATGCCGAGGATCCCGATTGCGATGTCGTAGTGCGGTATCAGAGAGCAGATCAACAAATACGCCCCAGACACGAGGTAATGCCTCTTCGAAGGGTAAAAGTGGTGCCGTATGTCACTGCCTCATCGTGTCCGCAATCTCTGTGTGTGAGGGAGCTGGAAAAGAAGCTGATGAACTAACGAGCACAACAGACTCATTATTGTTCTGGCCCCTGGAGAGGAATAAGAGCAAAAGAAGAAAACGATTATAGGCTTCCCTACTGACTCGCCATCTTGCACGAGAGTAGTGTGGCTTTTTGGGATGATCTCCTGAACAAGATACTTGGCAATCACTGATTTCCCTTGTCCAGGATAGCCATGCAGCCAAAATACGCCATAGGAATTTCGACGGGACCACGCCAAAAAGGATTCCGTCTCTAGAATCCAGGAAGCACGAGCCGGGGAATCGTTGGGAGACATTATCCAGGATATATTGATAGTCGAAACTGAACCATTCGCCGATGCTCGCATTGCTTTTTTGGCAAAAGATCTTCTTCACTCCGGAATAAATCTTCAGTGATAGTCATCAAATGCGCTACACAGTAAAAATATCAACATTATTGTGAGAATGCCATGTTTCAAAGTAGCTACGTATGTGTGTGCTTCGGTAACTGCTTCGTCTCATCTGCTAGATCCAGCAAGACATGCGATATATCTTTCACGCCAGGTTCTCTAACCATGTCACGGTGATCTGCGTCTAGTGTCTCACATATCTCTTCCGGCCACCCAAATTTGGAGGAATAGGTATCGACAATCTGCCAAGTCAGGTTAAGGTAGGCCTCAAAGCAGCATCCAGGGGAGTTGAGGAGGGATTTACCTGGCTGCTGAGTCCCTTGACACCTGTCATGGGTCGGCTTCCAATGAAAGAACGTATGCGAACCTGAGAAAGAGTGCGACGCAACGTTTTCAAGAAATTCTCGCGAATCAAATCAAGAATGTCTGAATCAACTTCCAGATCAGAAAGAAGCCTTGAGTTCGAGTCTGCAAGAGCAACGGCGATTAGCCTTGAGGCCAAGAGACCCCAAGATGCTGCCTCAGATCCTCTGTGAGAACAGCCGCAGAAGATTATGCAGGTCACCCTTTGTAAGAACAGGCGATATCTGTCGTCCAAACTAGCTTCCATCAGGGAAAGTGCCTAGAATCAGTCACGAGACAGGCCCGGCTTACGGAGGGTGAACCACCTACCCGCTTGAGGATGAGTCCGCCGAGGTTGTGAGGAACGAATATGATAGGATCCTGGAAGAGTTAGGAACGGAGCACATGAAGAGGGAGCCAGGGTCTCACATTATACTTCAGGGTCCTCTGCAGCTTAACCAGCTTGCGTACACCTGTGGAAATGAGATGCGTCTTGGGTTTCTGGACTTGAAGCGTTATTGCTGGATGAGTGGTCGTCTTATATTCCCAGGTGGATTGCGGATGGCCATGTAAGCCATGAATGAATATCACACTATTCACGGTAAACTCAGTCGCAATTGTGGTGGGTGGGTAAGCTTGGTGAGTTAGGAAGGTACTTACTGTGCTGTTGGTGGTTTTGCACGATATATGAATATTCTCATTGAGGTTGGTGGCTGAAATACACGAGGGAGATAGGTAGGCTGAGGGGAAGGAGCATTCAGTGTTGTCTCCTTCATTTGACACACTGCCATTAATGTGACGCCGACATCAAAGACTATCCATATCTCCAGGTCTACAACTTTCTTTTCAAAGAAACCGTCCTATTCTTGATTTATCTTTCCGGTTGTTTAACAGCATATGGAAGCTCCCAGACCCATCTGGTCACCCCTGAAGGAACCCTCACCTGTGCGGATGAAGGCCACAATGATGGCCTCACCACGACAGGCCCATGAAAACGGCCGATTCCCAATGATTTCCATGTCCGAAACCCGCGCCTGTTGATCTCCACCAATTTATGGACCAGCGGCACCTGTCACTAAGACAACTCGATGGCGTCCGTGGCTCTATTCGAGTCACGATGCAAGATTATCTCTCATTTGAGTCTCAAACAAACGCACACCTGGACCGAACGAATTCTGTATTCCAATCTCTCCGACCAACGTAAGCGGCATCCCGATCATGTCAGCTTTTGATTACCTCTAGGATGGTCACCCCAGGCCCGCGTGGGGCCACGACCAGGAAATCGACCTGCCCGACCAGGAGACGGCCAATGCAGGACGGAAACATCTTATGAATGATTCTCGCCACAGGAGAGAAATTATACCACTGTTCGGACTTGATCGTCTCTCCAGATGCGACCACGCCAAACATATACACTTTGATCCTTCAGGGTCCACCACGGCGCCAGCATTGTGTTGCAAACATTTGGCAAGATCGATATAAACCATGCTGTCCGCTCCGCAGCCTGGCTCTGTTTCTTGTTCGTCAGGAGTCACCTCCCGCGCTCCCAGGACAACTATCACAGCACGGTCGATTCATTGGAGGACTCGACGCACCGTCCGCAGCCAACTATCTGGGCGTCTGATTTTCTCAACATCACCATCATGCCCCGTTCACCCATGAGTCCCATCTTCAACCACACCAACTGGGACACCGTTGACATTGGCATTGACAATTCGGTCCACAACACCTCTGACACGATGACTTCTAACAACACCCTCTCCGGCTACCGCTACGTCCCAGCCAACCTGAAGCACGCCGCCCCCAACACCACTGAAAACGACGACGCCATCTCTCGGCACACCGACCTCTTCCCCCTTCCCCCAACCTACTCCCAGTTCCACCCCCCGTACACCCCCTCGCCAAACTACCACACCTTCCCTTCTCTTTCCCCTACCAACCCCGACAACGACTCCTCCTCAGACTCAGACTGCTACTCCGACCACCTAGACCTAGATTCTTACCTCGCCCCCTCCCCCACCGTAGCCACCGCCCCCGTCTTTCCCTCCTTTACCAACAGCCACAAGTCCCGCTCCCACAAGAAATACCAACCTCGTGCCCCTCCCTCCCTGACGTTCTTCCCCCGTCCCTCCCCAGCCCCGAAGATGATGCCCTCTACTCGCCCAGTCCACCAAAGCAGGCATTTATCTACACTCTCGGCAAAAATGCCACTCCTCCCAGTCCACCACAGGTACCAACCCCCCGCAGAGATTAAAACCGATCACAATATCTTGACATCCGTTCTGGGCGCTTTCACCACTGGCGATAACAAGAAAGAATGCACATCTTGGTACCACGACGAGTTGGAAGAGGAGCTGGAGATCACACCTAGTTTAGTGCAGGGGTTGGATTTGGAGAGTGAGAAGCTTCAATATGGGGATTGCCAGAGCAGCTGGTGGTGTGTTTTCCAGTTTTTGGTCATGGTGCTGCTTGGGTTTGTGTTTCTTGGGGTGATGTTCCTTGCGGGAAAGACATTGTGGGAGTTGGGATGGGAGGTGGTTGCTTGGATGCATGGAAACGAGGCCGCTGTTGAGGGTGTGGTCGGGGGAAGACTTTGCAGTGATGCTCACCCGAGGTTTTGTCACCTTGTTGTTGGGGCTGAAAGGTAGACTGCACAGGTTTACCAACTGAAAATGGGAATCTTTGGACTTTTGACTTGCTTTTTGACTGGGCTGGCTGGCTTTATTACACTGTGATATCTCCAGAGTATCAAACAAATTACTTCCTCCCCGCCTTCGCCTTCCTCTTCACCGCCTCCACCAAACTACTCAACTCCCCCCCCTCACCATCACCATCATCCTTCTTCACCTTCTTCTTCTCCCTCACCACCACCTCCTCTCCCTCCCTATACCCAGCCTTCCTCTTCTTCCTCCCTTCCTCCAACAACTTCTTCATCCCCTCGGTGGCCTTGAACTTCGGATTGGAAGGATCAATAGCAAACTCATGGCTCTCAAACACGGCCTTGAACCGCTCATCCTCCACGTCCATCTTGAACCCATCCTGCAACCCGTCCTTCTCCCCCCCCCCGTCCGTCGCCTTCTTCCCCTTGTTCTTCTTCCCCTTCTTGCCCTTTTGCTTCTCCGCTTTGATCACCTCCCTCATGTCAAAGTGATCCAGATGGTCCGCATCACCCTTCTCATCAGCCATAAGCAGTTCCAGCTGCGCCTTGGCAGCCTTGCTAGCCTTCTCTTCCTTCTCCTTCTCCGCCCGTTTCTTGAGCCGCTCCTCCTTGCGGATGGCAGACTTGGACTTCTCGACGGGCTCAGAAGTGAAAAAGGGGTCGTCAAAGCCGAGGTCTCCGCCTCCCGCGTTGTCCCCGGCAGCAGCGACTTCTTCGACATCAGATTCGCCCATCCTGTCAGGATCACCACCGTTGCGTCTGGCAAGCATCTTTTGCCTCTTGGCTTCCTTCCTCTCGCGCTCGCGGCGCTTGTACTTCTCGATTGTGGTCTCCTCTTCCACAGGCTTCTTGTTATTCGACTCTGACAGGGCAGGCGTAAACGTAATTTCCATCGCGCCCGCCGGGGCGGGAGACTTGGACTTTGTGGTCGTGGGCTCCTCGGGAAGGCCCAGAGCAGCGCGCATTTTCCGGCGGGCGAGTTCCTTTTTGCCGAGGGGCTTTTCGGCTTCTTCTTCCTCGCCTCCAGCAGCATCGGCGGCGGCTTCTGGTTCCTCCTCTTCATCTTCAAAGTCTTCCCCATCGTCAGAGCTGTCGCTCGCAAGGTAGGCACGCAGGTCATTTTCAGCAATGTCGTTTTTGCTGCCAGAAAAGGCTTTCTTGATTTGTTCTTTCCTGTTGACCTCTTCCGGGTGCATATCCCAGGTGAGCTTCACCTTGGAGTGTTGCAGCGCGTCGGTGACGAAGTCGACTGGCTTGTATCCCGGTGGCACAGCGGTGCACTCGTCTCTTGGCTCGTCGTCAAAGGTGGTATCGTCGGGGATAAATCGCAGGTCGAGGAAGTTGGAGGAGGAGAGATATTCGGTGCCGTCGGTGGCCTCGTAAATCTTGTGCGCTGTGCCCTTGTCGGAGCAGACGGCCACGGCGTAGTAGTACCGTAACCTGTCGAGCTGGTATGTCCGCAATTTGTCGCTATCAAAGTCCTTGTCGTCGCCCTCAGCTAACAGCTCCCTCTTGACCTCCTCGTCAGAATCTTCGTCAGAGTCCTCGTCATCATCATCCTCATTCTCGTCGCTGAAACCCTCCGAGTCCTCACCGCTATCGTCGCTGTTCTCGCCCTTGCCGTTCTTGAAGATCTCTCGTGGTGGGCCCTCGAGCTCCTCTCTTTGCATCCTTTCCTTGCCGAACTCACTGGGGTAGATCGACACCCTCTCAATCCTCCCCCCTGGCGGCACGAAACTGCTAAAAAGCGCCATCAGATCCACAGACTTGATGTGATCCCAGTCGATATTCACCACCGCAAACCGATTGGTGATCTCACCCTCCGGCACATCCTCCTTCTCCCTTCTCAACCGAATCCCAGGTCGCGACTCCTCCTCCCCATCATCCAGCTCCGGCTGATCTTCCCCATCCGACTCAGAGTCCGAATCCTCCTCCGAGGAGCTAAAACCGCCATCTCTCGCCGGATCATATTTCTTATCAGCCTTCTCCAGCTCGCGACGAACAATATCATCCCTCTCCACCTCCCCATCTACCACCTCCTCGTCCTCCCCAGACTCCTCCTCATCCTCATACAACCTCTCCAGCGCCTTCTTCTTCGAATCAGTCTCTAATTTCCGCCCGTAGCGATCCACCTTGGCCGTAGCCAAAAACTCGTCATCGTTGAGCACCTTGGAGAACCGCTTGTCGAGCTTGGTCTTGATGTTTCTTTTCGAGGGCAATTGGAATCGGGGATCGGTCTCGAAATTGGCAAAACGGGCGTCCTTGATACTGGACGCCGCGCCGGCGTTCTTTTTTGTTGGTTTGGGCATTTTGGATGTGGGGGGGGGGGGGTTGGGGTTGTTGCGACAAAATGAACACAAATTGAAGCAACGCGCAAAAAGCTAGAGCTTGGGAAATGCGATCGACTTGGAGCCGTCTTGAAAATTTTAGTGGGGTATCTTAATTCTGCCAATTAGGCGGTGAAACATGCAAACTAAATCGTGTTGCGGGTCAGGCCCCGCCTTTTTCCGGCTTGTCAAATCCGTTGCGCTGGAAATCCAATCCAAACTCACTCCCCCGCTGTTTCCGATGCCGCCGCCTGGCCGCGCAATGCGCTGCGGGTGAAGATGTGTCCTCCCGTTCTTCCCTGGGCGCCATAGCTTTTTCCCTCCTCTCCTCCTGCGTTCAATCTGGTTGATGGGTATCTAGCGAAAAATAGAGAATCGTTCAATGTTTAGAGCACTGCTTGCTGGGCTACAGAATGTCAGCGCATTGATGCCGTGAAGAATAGCGGGGAGAGGAAGCACTCACCATCGCTCATCAGCACTTGCTCCAAATCCAGACAGCAAAAGGGAATGCGCCCACGAGCGTCCCGCATACAATCCACGTCAATCTGTCGCCGGTCCCCTGTTCTCGATCCTCCTCCTCCATGTAGGTGTTGACCTTTTTGTAGCTGTCGAGATTCATGGCGGCGTTGAGTATCGGTGATATCGGTATAAGAGGGGTACAATCTAGGAGGAACAGAACTTCAATATGCACAGCAAAATCTGTGATGGAAGAGACGGGCAATCTAGAAGAAGCGGGACGGCACGAGACCTATATACCTGTTTTCCCGCCCCCAGCGTTTTTTCTATGGAAACTTCGGAGCTTGACTGCCTGAAGCAAGTGGCCACTTCTTTGGCGGGTGGCCTTTTTGTTCACATGAAGAATGCACTGTCACGTCGCATCAGTTGACCAAAAAAAAGAGCCCAGCATTCCAATCCTGGGCGAACGTCCGCCTACGGGCGGTTGGCTGAGCCGCCTGAGGGGCGCCATCGCATTCAGCCAACACAGGCAGGTCTTTCTCCAGGGCTGACTCCATCAACTGCTTTCAGTTGGCGGTTGACTTTTCCCGGGAATCCATCTCATTTCATCATCTTGTCTCGCAGACAACCCAAAGGATCTCCCCGAGTCAATGATACAAACCCGTTTTTCAACGCCAAACCAACTTTGTCTCACAATGGATGACGCCCTCGATTTTGGGGAGATTCGATTCATACAGTCAGTCCCTCTGGCAGATCCGGAACAGCACTCCATTTATCCAACTTGGCGTGCAGATTACCCGCTCGGGATGCCAGGTCGATCTCCAGTTGACAGGCGTGCAGTAGCCATCAAGCTTTTCCTCATAGGGGCTGGTTTCCGATCTAACGATAACGCCAGAGACAAAAACCCGCGTATCCATCTGTTTCTTGATCTTGGTTGACGTCGATGCTGATGCTTGGTGGGGTTGGTGTTTGACGGGATTGCCAACTGCCTGGCCCTGGTGCTAATCAGATGTCAGTATGATGGATGAAGGAATCGAGCATGCCCGGCTGTTGTGAGACTGGAAAATTCCGAGTTGTGGTTACGCAGCATGATCTTGAACCAGCGCTGCGGTTGGCTGTTGATGGTTGGACCTCTTGCAGGATCATCCCTATGTTGTCCAACATCATCCTCCGGGTTCTTCTGACAAATCAGAAGTTTGTAAGAATATATCCTACGTCCTGGTCGCCTCTTTGGGTCCTTTCTTCGATCTAGCTGCTGGGATCACTCATCTCTTCCCAGTATCTACCAGACTCATTTGTCTTTGCGGTATGGCATGCGGTCCGGGCCAGTGATCAGGGCTTGAAGAACCATGGTGTCCTGTCTTTGCAGAAGGATCTGGGTACCCTATCAACCGCCCAGTTATCACTTCTTCAAGTCTCAGCCGCGAGCACAAGACTGCTCGGATAGTGAATGGGCAATGGTGGGAGAAATTCTAATAGAAGCTAGGACTAAAAAAAAGACTATTGTTCAGATAATCTCATAAGCCTGGATAGTAGGCTTTTAAAACCATAAATAAATCCATAAAGGTTTAGATTAAGAGGAGGTAGTACTGAGATTATCGATACCGAACAGCCCAACAAATTGGGTAAGCGACGCAGGGATGGCAAGATGGAATCACTGGCTATGACCAAATGGCCCCTTAAGTGGTACAAACAAGGAGTCTCATATCTAAACAGGCGAGCAGTCATCAGGCATCTAGAAGATAGGCCTCTTGGAACGAGAAGGGATGGTTTCAATAGGGAGAAGCGCTGGATTGCTATCGTGTGCCACGTAAAACAGGAAATAAGGCAGAAACTAGCATTCACTCGCCGTGATAGGCTAGCTCTACTTTCCAGAAGCCAATTGTCGTTTGCTGTCCTCTTTCTCTGCGACCTCATGCCTTTTTGTCGACTAGGTAATCAAAGCAGCATATGTTTTCTCAGCCTTGCACGCTTCTCTCCAACCGTCGCTGGTAATACTTGCTCTCCATTTTCGCGACTACGCTTTTCTGCTTGCTGACCTAAAACTTGGACACGAATTCTTAGCTCCTGGATCTAGAGCTACGTTAGCGACATGACAGCTGAGATGTTTTGGTTTGATTTTTAAAACCATCGCCACCGCATCGTGGGACTCAGCGTGGCGCTTTTCCCTCATGAGTCTGATCTGGATCAGCTGGGCTTTGGCTGTTGTGTTGACCTTTGTCTACAACATGATCTACGGCATTGGAGCAGTGGCCGTCTGGCTTGCTAATTTTATGGAGCCCGGAGCAGCCTGTCACGCCTATATGAATGGTAAACGCATACCACACCGATGTTGACCTCGGCAAACAAGGTGAACTTTCCTTTCTTCTTTTCGCTTGGTCTGATGCTAACTCTTCTCTCGCAGCAGAGGACGACTTGGTGGCTTTGATCATACGATGGCCAACAAGGATTCCGGTAAGCGTCTAACATCATAACTCAAGATCGTATCCTCACCATTTTGGGAACAGCGGAGGACCGGGTTCAGCAAGCTTTTTTGCCGCTCATCACCCAAGTCGCACATACCTGATATTTCTCTGCTTTGAAGCAGCCCGGTAGTTTGGCAGGATCCTGGCTTTATCTCGACAAGGTATCTTATTCTTTTATCGAATCTCAAGCATCCAACTTTTACACAAAGTCACTCGAGTTTGGAGTTCATTTGATTTGACCTTCTTTCGTCCAATTTCCAGGTCACGAGCTGCCACCCACATAGCCCTACAAGCAACACCATCATGTCTATGCTACCGCCCTCCAATCAAGTTATGCTTTGAGAAGCACCAACTCTTGTAGTCTTGGCGGAAGGTAATGGAATTCTATATTAACAGACTTTTTTTTTTGTTAGATGTCTTCTGTATTGTCTCATCTAATCTCTTTCCGTTTCTGGCCGTGATAAACTTGCAACACCCACAACCCTCCTGAAGAGAAACCTCTCTCATCGAAGGTTGCTCCACCGATTCCAATGCGTGCAACAAGAAGGCCTAGAGAATACGTATATATTCACAAGTAGTAAACTCCTCAAAGCCCTCTTTTCTTCTCCAACAAAATCACACACGGTCGATATCACCACCAACACAGAATCCATTTACACATTACCATGCTTCACCCATCTTCCGAGATAGAACACCCCCTTTAGACCAGCAAAATGTTCTTCGCTACTATGCCCAGGCCTCAGGACCACAAGCAGCAGCACCCCAACTTTTTATCAGCAACGTTGCCGCTGGCGCTGTCTTTGTCATCCTCCAAAACACCACGGCTGGAGGTGTAGTACCAGTGATCCTCCGCGTGGTGGTAGCAATGGTAACTGGACCGCTTGCTGGAAATTGGTGGGGATCTCAGGTTCAGTCTGCTCAGCCTGTCCAACTGAATGGGACGGTAACGACGGGTGAATGGTATGCTTATTTCAGCCTCATGTACAGTATGTAATGTCAAAGGGTGGCGCTCATCTAAAATTGCAGTACTGATGCCTGGGGATTGTGGGGCTGGTAGGTTGATAATGACGGAGTTGAAGAAGGCTGGGTGTGTTGTCAATTTATGATGCTAGGCGGAGACGCTGTGGCTGGATACATTGGATAGCAATCATAATATGCGTTATAGTATACGAAAGAATTAGTCTTAGCTTTCACGGTCCGCCGTCTAAGCTTGAGGGATCATCTATCCCCACAGTAGTCTTATATGGTCCTGGCTTCTACTAGGATCTCTCCAAGCATTTCCCCTTCACCATCCGAGCTTCCTTGTCATGGCTTTCTGATCTCATCTAGGGCTTGATGCTTCCCAACATCTTCAAGGTCCATTGCGCGAGGAGTTTAATAGACCCAAAGGTCTACTACAAAGGCCTCCTTGCGCTAGCAATGACCGAGACCCAACTGACATCCCACGATCCACCCTCATACTTCTCCCCGAGATAGTTCTTCACCAACCCCTGCACCTCCTCCCTCGGGTGCGCCTTCCTCAACTCCTCACTCCAAGCGCTATCCATAATCCAGTCGAGCATCATGGCAAACTGCCGACGAAATACTCGGCGTTGTCCACCTTGCTAACGTGAGCATAGATATCAACATTGATATCCTCCAGGCCCTTGGCAGCGAGCGTTTTCCGGACCCAGTAGACATCAGACCATTTACCCCAGGCCGTCATCTGCAAGGCCCAGGTGTATGGTGCCTCAAAGGGGAAAGATGCAAAGGCTTCTCGGATGTCGTTGACCCAGGTTGGGGGGAGATGCCAGGTGGTGAAGCCAAGAACACCGCCCGGCTTGAGAATGCGGATAGTTTCTTTGCGAGGGTTAGCAAAGTAGTTCGGGGAACTGGGCAAGGGACTCTCACTGACCATCGAGAGCCGCTTCCGAGTCAGGGACGACATGGAACCCAATATTGGTCGTCACATAGTCGAAGGTTGCTGATGGCAGTTTCGTTTTCTTTTCAAGGGATCATTACCCCATCAGCAAGTGTTTAAATCTGTAAAGACATTGGAAACACGGACCTGGGCATCGATTCTCTCCACCTCAGTGTTCACCCACCCCTCCTCCTTGATCCTCTTCTCAATCAGCCCTATACAAGGGGTGGAGAAGTCGCCGCACAGAATGCTGCTCTTGGCCAAGACATCTGGCTTGATAGTCCTTTGAAGCACAGGAGCCACGACACCTGCTCCACAGGCATTTTCAAACAGCCTGAATGGGGCGACCGATTTGGTTCCATACAAGTCAATGCCCATCTGGGTGAGCATCTGGATAACAAGTGGGGTGCTGACTCGGCGTGCATTGTCGAGGAGGACATCCTCCCAAGATGCGGTGGCAGAGGAGGCGGTTTTGTCGATGGTTTCAAAGAGCTTGCTGAGCTCTTTGGCGGCTTTAGGGATGGCAGCTTGGGCGGACATGATGTTTTCTTCGTTACTATTGCAACTGTAAAATGTGGATGGTGATAGTAAATGATTGAGATGAATCATTTCATCTCGACCAGATGAGTAGTAGTCTTTTATGGGTGATTGAGGCTGTTGTGACTGTGTACATAATGTTGCCGAAATGTGTCCGTCGTTGGACGTTAGAACATGATGCTATGATTGATTGGTGGCCGCACACTTTCGTTGTCCCCGAAAAGTACCCGGCCTATGCTATCATAAACCAATCCTGCCTGGTCGATTGTGCTGGGTGATGCGAGAACAAAAGTGGTGCACAGGCGAGGATATGAGATCAGACGAAATGCATATGCGTGGAAGTGGGAATAAGTTCACGTTTGGGAGAGATCTCGTAGCTGCTTCCAAACCAAGTGCAACATGAAAATTCATATCCGTTCCCTGCCATCAAATGTTATCCGTAACCCATACCAGTTCACAATCTCAGCACGTCATCTTCCTCAGCACAATCAGCATATCCTCCCACCGGCATTTCTTCTCTCTCTTGCCCCCCTCCCCAGAGGAACTTGCCCAACGCAGCCCCCACAGCAGCAACCCCCCCAACAACCTGTGTACCAGTCGCAACAGCCGCCGCTCCAGCTCCTCCAGCAGCAGCGCTCTGGCAAATGGCGAACACGCTACCTCCGACGACGTTTCCGATGCCAGCTTGGACCCCGGCAGCGATGGAAGCTACAAATCACAACGTTCGTTAGCTGTGCTGGATGAAGGCAACCCAAAGTGCAAACATACTAGCAGCAACGCCCTCAGCAGTAAACCCAACAGCAGCCAGAACCGGCGCAGCAATCGCAAGCGGAGCAGCAAGCGCAACTGCACCGACAGTAACAACCCCGGCGACGGCGGCAGTCCCCGGATTGCGGGCTACCATTTCCGCGGCGTTCTTGACGTGGGCAGCCATTTCTCGATGTGTACAGTCTTCGTGTTGAAAATGCCAATGGTCTGATGCTGGATGCCTCGGTGTTGTGGTGGGACGATGACTGGTATTTCGGGACATTTTTAAAAAGGAAACAGCAAACGACACACGTGTCAAGCAGCAAACGGATGCCCTTCATTGATTTGCTGCTTTTGCTCCTGCTGCGTTTGCTCCTGCTGCGTTTTGCGTCGAGATAAACACTTCAGGTTGCACAACATCCATGCCTGGCAGGCCTCACTGCATTGCATAGTTTCAGTTAGCTTAACCACATCATGACCTAAGTCTTGGGAAGTTGAAAAATACCTAGCCAACAGGCCTCACATGGCAATTTCAAGTCAGCCAAGGTTTGTCAAAGGGTGCTCATTATTAATATACTACGCTTGAAAACATATACCCATGCCTCTACCCCAACGCTAATAAATGGCACCCGCCTGCATGGTCACGCTGGCCGGCTCAGACGTGCAGCCAGAGTCTGGAGACGTGCAGCCATAATCCGTCGCCTGGTGCGTCCTCCTCGCCTGGTGCGTCCTCGTGCCCTCAAGCTCAGACCTGCAGCCAGAGCCCGTCGCCAGCTACGTCCTCGTGCCCCGGGCCTCAAATCCAACACCGCAATCTCTACCAGCTCACAAGGGAGTTCGTTGAGACCATTCCTATCCACAATCACACAGGCGGCGCCACAGTCGCCAAAATCGATCGTCCTGCAAACCGCCCCAAACGACACTAAGTAGGCGTTTTCGTCAGTATATATGCCCACTGAGCCAAAGGCCAACGAAATTGTGTGGAAAGGCATACGACTCGGATCCAGCCGTGGTTGCGGATGTATGGCGCCGTCTCTTATTGTCGCATGAAGCATAAAGCCGGGGGCAGCCACCAACATGAGACTAGCGTTACCAGTGTCATGGCTGAAGTAGGCGTCGTGATTGTAAAGGAAAATTGCGATAGTCTCACTCCCGTTTTCAGTATAAGGAACCAAGTCTTGCAGGTCGCTCTTCCAGGGGTGTCAGCACACATGAGAAGAGAATGACACAGACAAAAATGTTTGCCTACAGTGCTGTGGTGATGTATCGTTGCGATGTGAAGGAAGCCCGCGTCAAAGGCAGCCAAGAGGTTGGGACAGGAAGTTTCCAGGGCCGATCGTCTCGCTGGAGTCATGAGCCAGAGTCTATTGGGAATATTTTCTGACATGTTGAGGTACGCTGATGCTTGAGACTCTAGGGGCCTGGCGAATATCGCTACTGGAGAGGACGCTGGAGGAACGGGTATCGAAGGGAAGGGAAACAAGTTCGGGTTTGACGGGGAGCAATCATTTTAGCATGGTTGAAATTGGTGAGAACATACGAGGAAAGAATGAGAGAGGTATAGCCTCAATCTGTCAGTTCTGGCAACCATAACACAACCAAATGGGGCAGCAGCAAGATTCCGGTTCGCGCTGCGTGACGAGGCTGCCGTTGCTGCTTCTTGATTTGACACTCCCAGTTGCGAGGAACTCTCGGGCAACCTCGTGCCACCGCGCTTTCTTTTACCATCCGTGACTGAACGGAGATGATCAAGATACCTTCTGCCTTACCTTCAGCAGGAAGGAGCAGATCCACACAGCCACGACTCTACACCGCGCCGAAATCAAGATGGCAACCCCAACCAAGCTCTGTGTTTTTTGCCGCTCTGTGGAGCCCATCTCCCAACCCTGCGCTGCGCTTCCGACGTCAAAAACCCTGATTGCCCCTCTGCGAGCCCATGAGAAGGCGCTCATCCTTGGACTCCAGCAACAACCTAGCGCACTTTGCCAACGATGGGCCGCCTTCGACATTGTTCGGGTTTTCAAGGACTTAAACCCCTTGGACAATTCCAAGCCTGAGTACCACACGCTCGACTACCCCCACTCAAGTCGGCAGTACGAGATGGATTTCGGCGAACTGGCATCGCTGGTACTGTCCCCATCCTGCCCGCTCTGTCGCTTGATATTTCGAATCTTCCCCAGAGTATGTCTTGGAACCACTGATGTCATGCTCAAGCTCGTACCATTCCGGTCCTACGTCCAACGAGGGGGGTGGAACTCGTTTCCAGCGCAGTTGAGAACAACACCCGGTCATTTTCCTTGGTGTCAATTCAGGGGGCACCTCAATCATCAGTGAGCGTGAACCTCGGCCACTGGGCGGCGAGGTTCCCCGCTTTGGATATAGGACTGGGGAGTCGATTGCGCTTGCTGGAACCAAACGATCAGGCAATGCGAGACACCTTGACCGCTTTGTCGACTTCTCAAGATTCTCGGGGGCATTGGAAGACTGCATCAAGAATCGCGGACCTACCTGCCAGGTCACTGCCTCACCGGAACTGTCCCTCACGCGTATGATCGATGTCATTGACCGTAAAATCGTCCCTTATTCTGACGGGTGCGACTACTTTGCCCTCAGCTATGTGTGGGGTGGCATCATGCCGGCCGCAGATGCTCTGGATAGCAAGACGCTTCCCGACACGATCGAAGACGCCATCGCCGTCACATGTAAACTTGATCTGCGCTATCTCTGGGTCGACGAACTCTGCATCGATCAGACCCCAAACCCGACTCCCATCCAACGCAGAGAAAAGGAGAAGCAACTCAGAATTATGGATCAGATCTACTCCTCTGCCACACTCACCCTCGTTGCCGTGGCAGGCACCTGATGATCTACTCGGCTCCATGTATTGGACTTCTATTATGGACTATACGGCTCGACGGATGACGAATGATGAGGATTTGCTCAACGCGCTGGCGGGGATCATTGCGGTCTTGAAGAAGAACGTTCCAGCTGCGGCTTGTGTCTGGGGGATTCCGTTGGCAGCCTTTCCACGGTTCTTGAGGTGGATGCATCTCTGCGAAGGCGGGACGCCGAAGAGAAGAATGCGATTTCGTGACTTGACATGCGACATGGAGATTCAGTACTTGGGTGTGAATGGGGCCCAGATCGAGGTGGAAGGATGGCGAGTTTGTTTGGAGATACGCACTGAGCCACTCAGCGAGGCTGTGCTTCCTGGGACAGATAAAATGATGGATTACATCAGAGAACGAGATTTTGTTCACGGCAATACGATTCCTTCTGGCGAATATGAGTGTTTGGTCGTTGAGAGGTTTGCCTACCGAAACAGCAGGGATGGACCGGTATATCAGAAGGTCTTCATGATTGTTTTGGAATTTGGCGGAGTTGGCTCAGGGGTTGCCAGGAGGAAGACATTCATCACACTTGATACTTTGGCAGGAGCGGACTTTGTATGCTCGGGGCCTAGGAAGGAGAGAGTGGTGTTGGAGTAAGTGGACAAGGGATTTTTTGTTGATGTCGAGTGCCATACAATGCTCTCCTCCGATGACAGGTTATAGGACGGTCAATGACTGTTTCAGTTACCGGAGAGGGTGGTTTTGGTATATTGTTGGACATTGAACACGATGTATTCCGCAGGGTCGAGGACTCGGGTAGTCGCACCAGCAACTATAAGATACTCGGCCAGCCTTTAGCCATTCTAAAGTAGGGACAGGAGAAGATACACCTCAGCACCATCATTAATTCTAGTCACAGTCCCTTTGCGCCGTCAAGAGTCTCCGGTTGGTTTCCTTCGAGTTCCTTCATCGCTACTTCAGATAATATCTCAACGACTTCGTGAACAATGGCAAGGTAAAAAAAACTCAGGGTCAGGTGGCAAGTCAGCCACGGAAAATTCCGTCACGCTGCGAACCACATGTAGGTCGACGACTAGGCATCGAATGCCTTGCCTGCCGAATCTCTGCCCAACGTACGCAGACCTGCAACTTCTGAACAACTTGTATTCACCTGTCGCTTTGCAACGCCCCGAAGACCCCAACAGCTAATCGCGGTCGATCCACATTCTATTGGTTGAGTTCTGGTACCTATGCTGTTCTCAGCAACAGCATCTTTCATCGTGGTTTGCCAAAAATGCCAGTTCGCACTTCAATACACATCTACACATGCCAGGGATGCCAGATGGATGTTTCTATCGAGGTCCGGGCTTGGATGGGTAAAGCTTTCACATACTTCTTCCCCGACAATGAAAACTCTCACCAAAGTCATCCTCCAGCACGAGATTACTACGCCTTGAAGCAGCCGTCCAACATGATTTTGTAATGGCGTTGGGCTGGATAAGGGTCCTCTTGCATAAGTGTGGGCGAGCCGAGCCTCTGTTGCAATTCGTTATCATGTTCACGCCCGACTCTTCGACAGGGGGGCGGGATTTCATGATTCGGGTTGGGGGACACTACGGGAACGAAAACAAAACCATGCTCTTTTCTTTATGGCCTTCTACAGAGACTGGAGAGTTCTTGACGCATGGTATGCGAAGCCGCGACACATGCAGTTCAGGACGACGAAGCCGACTGGAAAGAGCAGTCATCCTTGATGAGCTTAGTCTACAAACATGCGAGCCGCAATATTGCAAGCAACATGGGCTCAGAACGGAACTCAAGGCTGCTTCGGCGACAGACAGGGATCAAAAGCTAGCGACGCCGACAGACAGGGATCAAAAGATAGCGACGCCGACAACGGTTACGTTGCAAACAGACCCAGAACTTCTACACAAACAATCAATTGTGTTGGTATCCGGTAACTTCTCCGGCAACATGCGCTGGAATGCATTCCAGAGCGTGGCTGTATCTCGCACCTGCTTGGTCCTGGGCGAGCTGTCAAAAGCCTGTACGGGTAGATAATGATAGTTACCACGGGGGGAGATGACAAAAGCAAAGCATATCTCTTGGAGGTATTGCACGCCTCCCTGGAAGCGGAGCACGCGTCAGGATTGCACAGTTTTGTATCGGGAATCATGCGCATTCGGGCCGTCGCTGCGTGGGTTTGCCTGCAAGAGTACCCGACCCGGGGTATATTTGGAGGTTCAGCAAGGCAAAGGTCCGACCAGGAGTTCTGCCAACGCTTACGGCATGTCTCAAAGTTTTGACACCAAATGTGACGTGCGATGGGATGAGGATTTTGAAGACGAACCAGATCTGCAAGAGGAGCTTGGCGAGAGACGCAAGTCCGGCCTTCTGCTGGTGTTCGTTGATGGGCCTACTCAACCGACCACAGCCGGTAACACGTACTTTGCAGGTCCTGTCAATGCTCCCATCTTGGCCCGGCACTCTGAGGGGCGGCAAAGATACTCCCCGCGGCGACATTGTCGATACAACTGTGAATAAACGCAGCGAGCGAGCCTTGAAATCTCGTATTAGCTATGGATCGTGGTGTGAGGTAGAGGATGGACACTTACCGGCAGCTACACCACCCTCGCCAAAGCCAACCGAAGAAAGGACAGGTCCAGAGACAACACCTGGGGCGACAGCCAAGATGAGGCCGGCAATTATGATGGCTATCTTGTCGGGGTTTTCGGCTGCCCAAACTCCCGCCTGGGAATTGCGTCAGAACATCACTCTGGACCACGCAGACGGATACATAGGTACCTACTTTTTCGGCGGTATCTAGGATAATAAGCAACCCATCTTGGATGGCGGTCAAGATGGCAGCGTGGTTGCCTTGCAACTCTTTGATGACAGCGGCGATTAGTTGGTTCGAGTTGGGCAATGGCTGAGACGATGATGGTATTTGGTCCTGGACATGTTTTGCTCCACCGACGGCCCCGGCGGCAATGACCGACCCGTAGATTTTGATGTGGTTGGTGATGTCGTTGCCGATGTTGGTGGCGGCCTCTGCAATGATTGGGGTGTGGTGTTGGATGGCGCTGACTGCGACTAAGGCAGCTGCTGGGGCATGGACCTGGACGTTGCTTGCGATGCCCTTTGCCAAGTTGGCTGCTTCTTGGCCAATGCCAGCGGCTTGGTTGATGAGGGCAGGGCCGTGGATGGCTGCTGCTTGGTGAGCTGCTTCGTGGATGCCTGCGAGGGCGGCGAGGAAGTTGGTCATCTTGATGAGGGACGGTCTCTGGGATTTGAGAGAGGAGTTCTTCTGGCCTTGGGTTATTGAGGGGGGAACTGGGTGTTACTTTGGTGGTGGACAGGAGCGAAGAAGATGGATTCCGTGGAAGCTTGAATCTTTCAGGTTTTCTTTTTGTTGGCTCCTGTGTGGTACAAATTGCGGGGTGTGCTGTAGACCTCACTGTTTGACTCTATTGCATCCGTTGCTGCTGCTGACCACTCAAAGACAGAGAGCGCAGCGGCTCCCAAGGGTCCTCGCGAAATCTTTCGCGGATCACTGCAGGCATAAACAAACAGAACAAAATGGTCAACAAAGCCCGACATGGTTTACGTCATCCATGTTATAGGCCTAGAGCCTTGGTGGTTTGAAGGCTTGAAAGACACGGGGTTACGGTGTCTATGAAGGCTGCTTTTCTTGACACTTTTCCACAGGTCGGTGGCCCGGCAAGGTGCCGGTCCTTTTTCCATATGTATTTAAGAAAGTCCGCTCCCCTCAATGGACCTCCTTTTCTTTTCCTCCCCATCAGACAACTCAATCTTTTATTACAGCTTGAATTCCCGCACAGGGCCAAGCCCATACTGTACTGTAAATCCAATAAAAGTCCCTAAAAACGGCAGGCAGGCACCTGCATAGGTATATCGCGAATTCTTTTTGGGATCAACACCGACTGTGTATCCTTGAGCATCAAAGTCTTTCAACAGCCTGTTTATTGTTGTCCAGAATTCTCACAACACCATTCCACAAGCCTAGCTTTAGTACCAACCGCACAGTCATCACTTCTTCATGTCAGCCACGAGCACAGGACTGGCATAAAAGTCAGCACTCTAATACATGTATTAAAAGAGACCAGCCATGGCAGCATGTTATTTTTAGTAGTACTTTTTCTCCTGGCAGTTGGACTTGGCTCAGTTGGGATAGTTGCAGGTATCATGGGTGTCAAACAGGAAGCTCGGATAGTGAATGGGCAATGCTTGAGAAATCCAGATAGAGGCTAGGATTAGAGAGGACTACTGTTGGAATAGACAGCGCCTTATGCTTATATAATAGACTGTTAAAGGTTAGACGGCACTTAGACTATAACAAAGCTAAGATTAAGTCTGTAAAAGCTCAGACTAAGACGAGATGGTGCTGATTAAAGAGACTGATGTGAGGTTGGGGACTGGCTATAAAGGGCCTTGAGTTGTGCGGCTAGGTACGGCATTGTTACGTGATCGTTGAACTTGCTGAAATAGCTCGGCCATTTATTCTATCCCTACATTATCATCTTTCAATGATTACTTGTCTATCCCCTCCGTTAAACCCATATCCCTTCCCCTCCCCTACCGCGCCCTCCCCCCAATCCTCTTCACTTCTTCTTACCAAACTACTCCACTCCCAAACACAGGTTCGAACATCTCCAAGTCGGCCGTTGGTCCACTGGTAAAGTGCGAATATAGCAGAGTGGGTTGCCTGGCCGATTGCCACTGTCTCCCTGGGTTGCAACCATGAGGTAATGCCAGTGGGGGATACTTATTGAACACACAATCGGCACACCAGGTGATTCCTGGCTTCCTTGGAGAGTTTGCTCATTAAGAGAAAACAAAGATCAAGTTGGGCATTACCTTCACAAAGCAAGTCCTGGGGCAAATGACAATATTCTGTAGTTTTGATTTGGATAACCTCAGAAATTCGGGAAGCACATCATTCTTCTGAAGCTACTTCTTGAACAGCTAGTACTCTGCTGATGGTTTGGGAATCGAATCTTCACACCAGGCTGGAGCCAAAAGAAACGTTCAGAACCCACTTTGCTTGCCCAGACTAGGTGGCCAACCCAGAAGAGTGTTGAGACTTCGATCGATAGTTATCATCCCCCTATCTCAGACACCGGCATAGATTTATGGCATTAAGGTGCAGACTGGCTGGTGGGGGTCCATGCCTGGTTTCTAGGATTTCAGGTCTGAGAGAATTGCGTGAGAAGAGATACACGATTTTGATACGCCAACAGCATTAGTACTTGTTCGTTTTCCAAGTTACGATCCTCTACGATGGCTGCTAACAAGACGATAGCTGATTATCTCTGCTGGCCAAAAGCCGATTATGCAAGAGCAGCGCATTTGCGTCTGTGAGATGTGAGACGGTGATAGGTTGCACTGCAGAAAGAAAATAGAGGGGTAGAAAAGAAGCCTTAGGTTGAATATTTGGGCGCGAACCCCGCATCGGGCGGCACCCACAATTTGTTTTCCCGCAGCGCCGCCTCGTTCATTCGTGCAGACCACGTGACGAGAATCGCGAACCCGATGCTCTCAGCCATCCCCATTATCAGCCTTTGGCCCATCGTCATCGTTTCCCTGATCTGACACTCACCAACCGCGATATGTGAATTTTTTTTTTTTTTGCGCGCAACCTGTTCGCCTTGGTTTGTTTGGCTCGTGTCTGTTGTTATTCCAATATCCTCACCATTTCCAAAAAAAAAGAAAAAAAACCAGAAGCCAAGTGACGCGCGCGAAGCGCACAGGACCCTCCGCGACCCGACAGGCGCCCGGTTGGCTGGCTGGACTTTGTCAACACAAACCACCAAAAAAGCTGGGGAAAAACACACACACACACAGTGCGGCGCAAACAAAATATCGCTCTCTGTCAACCTGGATCCCCTGTACTTTTTTGGAGAAACCCATGGCAGCAAACACCCTGACCCCCAGCCAGTTCAACACCTTGTTCAACTCCCTCACTGCCATCGACCGCCGCCTCAGTCGCATCGAGGCTGTCCTCAAGATCAGCCAGAACCCAAACTTTGGTGGTGGTGCAGCACCTAGCGGTGGTGGGGGTCCAGCCCAAGTCCCAGCAGGAGGAGGATTCAGCGGCGGTGCGCCGGCGTCAGCGGGACCACCCGCTCCTGGTGCCCCTGGCGGCCCGCCGCCTCCACCACCACCGCAATCATTATCACAGGGGGTTCAACAACAACCACTCCAACAGCAACAGCAGCAGCAGCAACAACAAAGTCAACAATCCCAACCTACGCAGCCGCAACAACACCTCGCATACCAGCAACATGCCATCCCACAACAACCCCAACAACCCATAATCCCCCTCGAACCCCCACCCCCCAACTTCGTCATCAACTCCCGCGCCGCGATGCAAGCCACCCTCGACGCCTGGACCCTCCCGCGAGGCTACTCCATGCGCATCGCCGGCGCAAAAGTAACCGGCAAGCGCAAAGTCCGCTGGGTCTGCTTCCGCGGCGGCGAAGCCCGCCACCACCGACCCCCAGTCGACCCCTCGGTGTTTGTCAAGGCCAAAGAGGAAGGCAGGCGGAAGCCCACTACCGATAGAACGTCCAAGAAATGCGGCTGTCTCTTCAAGTTTGAGGTCATCGAGACAGCCAAGGATTCCGACGTCTGGGTGCTACATTACCCCAACGAGGAACATAAAGTCCATAATCATGGACCGAGCACCGACACCAGCGACCCGAGGGCGAGGAAGCTGCCGGATTTCATGAGCGCTGAGGTGGACGGCTGGTTGAGGGAGGGGAGGTTGGTGAGCCAGATTCAGGAGGAGCTTAGGAGGAGGGGGTATGTCAATGTGTTGAATACGGATTTGTATAACCGGAAGAGGTTGTTGAAGAAGGAGGAGAGTCAACAGCAGCAGCAGGGGAATAATGCGCAAGGGGGTGGGCAGACCGGACAGCAGGTTGTGGGGTGAGCTTTTACTCGTTCATTTCATCTTTTTTTCTAGTTTTTTTTCTGGAGTGCTTCAGAAGGAAGTTTTTGATTGGTTTGTTTCCCGGAGCTATAAGAAGGAATGGAAGGGCATTTTGATATCCGATCTGTTGTTTTTCTCTCTTGTCTTGAGGGAAACAAAGATCACACGGGGCTAAAGGGGGGGCGGGTCATGATCTACGACGTGATGACAAGTTTTGCTCGTTTCTGAGGCTAGATTACCTAGGTATTTAGATTGAAAGGTAACATGACCTTTTTCCAGCTACAAACTCACTTCTTCATTGAGGTTGAGTTGTGGAAGTGAACAAGGGGTGCCCAAGAGGACCCCTGAGCGAGAATAGGTCTGGGGAGGTTGAGGTTGAAAGGGTGTAAGTTGAACTGAAGGCACCGTCCCTCATCTATGTTTTGCACGGAACTTCATGGGACATGTTGCTTATTGGCTAACTACTTGGTGAAGGGCAGACGTGTGAGCATGATGTAGAAGACCCGACGTGATTGACAACAAGGCTAGGTTTCGATTGTGCACTACACCACTAACAAGACCCCATTTACATACCACCCGTCCCATGATAACAGAGGTTCCCTCAACGCGGACTTGATCAGATGAACCTACACCTCTAGAAGAGGTCAATACGACAGGCATCGTCCTCTATCAGTGAGCCCACATCCCATCGTACCTTAGGGTGGCCTCGGCTCCCCGATGCTGCAAATCAGAATGCAGCTGTTGGCAAGACAAGCGTTGACATGGTGACGTTGATGTCCGGGGTGGGGTAGGGCAGGGTGATCGCCCCAGCGATCAAGGATTGGATGGCACTTTTGGCACACTGCCGCACGAGACCTCTGGCCTGGGCGGGAGTGTTGTTACCCAGCACTGCAGTTGATGTGCTGGTCCATGCCGTCAAGCGAGTGGGGGACGAGAACCCAGCCAGCGGCGTGCAAATCATCAGTCTGGAGCGAGCCCGTTCAAGACGGGGGCCAGCTCGGAGGCCGTGACTGAGTCCTCCCATTTGATGGACATTGTAACGAGCCAGGTGGGGTCACTGCCGGTGAGGTAGCTTTTCTGAATGAGTAGCTTGCTGACATCCTGAAGACTTTTGTTCAGCTAGCCGTTGGAGTCACTCGGCGAGGGCTCAAACCACAAGAAAGTCGATTGGCCCTGAAGCCGTAGCCGCCGTGATCTTCAGAGCAGGGTCTTTGCTTATGGCTCGGGCGATGCAACTAGGAGCAAATTGAGTCATTGTTGATGTGATGCAAGAGAGAAGTGATCTGGAGATGTCTGGTCGGGAAGGGAGGCCAGAGAATCAAACGAGAACTCCTGCTTCATATACCTGATATCTGATTCTCTGAAGTCTTGGAAATTCACAATATGAAATTCATGTTCAATTGCCTGATTTCCAGCCGCCTCTGATACCCCCGCAGCCAAGAAGGATTGATGTGTGCATCGTTGGGCTCTAATATCACCTCATACTCTGCTAATCCAGATGGCTCGCTGTCACAAATCAATCACAGATCAGGAAGTGGTGACAGTTGGAGTTGGAGCTACTTTCTGTCCATCACTGAAGCCCAACATATCCCATGCTGGAACCATGATTCCGGAGCACACACTCGGCTGAGAAGATGCAACGCGGTGAATCGGGTCAACATCCCGTCATCACACCACCTCATATGTATGATCATGACAAAGCTCAATTCGACACCTAATTCCCACCTCGATTCAGCGTTGTTTGTCTCAACACACTCGCCTTCCCAATACTCCTGCCGGATAGGTAGAATCACCAGTCATCAGCCAATCGTGTTTTTAATGTATTTGCAAATCCTACTTCATCAATCAAGAAATTCCGGCCCCTGCAGGAATATCAGGTATCAATTTCCCCCCCCCCGAGGTTATTCATTATAATACCTGAGAGAATCGGGGTTTGAAGAAGACGGATGAAATGGTCGGCTGGGGAACAAGTCTCATACATACTCTTGGCGATCAAAATTCTCAGATGCCCAAGCTCTTTCATTCCCCATGAAGCCGCGACAAATCCTATGAATTTACTTTTACCGGATTTCTTATCGGCGGAAGCCCGTAATTCATAATGTAGATTAGTGGAATAGCCCTGATAACTATGTCGTGTTGAAGTTCCCGTGGAAAGTGGTGATGAGAGAGTCGGGGAATTTCCTGATGGCACTATGAAGAAATTGACTTGAATCCACTGCGACCCTCCATCACGTACCAACTTTTTCGGATCTTGTCCTCTGATCTCTCTCTCTCTCTCTCTCTCTCTCTCTGCCTCTGAGCCATATGACACACCCCTCTCGACCCAATGTCAAGTTGAAAGAGTCAACGTCCCTGACCAAAGCCAATCATGTCTCTCATTCTCGGCTCTTGTCACTCAGTTCTCTGATGCTACACAACTGACTCAAGGCTTTAGACAATTGGCTACGTCTGTAAGTAGGATAATGACAGAAGAAATCCCCAGCTGCTTTGTGGACCATTTGTGAGCAAGCTTTATGTAATCTCGCACAGAAAACCTGCCAATTGCGTCTTTTTTTTTCAGAGTTGCCGACCTAACGTCATTTTTTCTACCCAACAACAACAACAACAACAACAACCATGCATGGCTGCCATAGTGCAAGGATCAACAGCGGACGGATCTGCGTAAAGTGCTGCGATAGAGAATCAGCAGTGAAATATTGTCATTGTGGCTGGCTGCAAAGTCAAACAGATTTAGATGTTGTCGTGATGGTCGATCTTGAAATAGAACTTGATGGCTCAGACTGGGAGATGGTAGGCTAGGCGGTGCCAGATTGTCTCCTCTGAGTAAATGTGGCTCGCAGACCAAGTGGTAAGGAGTGGTGATGTTAAAGCACCAAGCAGTACGATGGCGGCCAACAATGTCAAATAAAGGTTAGGTCGGAAGCTGTCAGTTGATGAACTGGTCTCCTTTGGACAATACGCACCACGGGTGAGCATCAAGCCAAGTGTTGAGGGGAAGATTGTGGCTTGTTCTCAGCCAGCCCGAATTCCTGTAGACGCGGACTATGGGTCCACTTCTCTTTCCAATAGTCCGAGTTGGTCAGCTAGTGTAGGAAGAAGAATGAAAAGATGGTGTGAGAACTCTTGCGAGGGACGTCGAAGTGAAAAGGAAAAGAGCCTGGTCCGATCTCATTGGTAGATAATGTTAATTTGTCAAATTTTTGTGGAGCCATGTCACTGACAGTAGAAACAGTGGAAAATTCTTCGTATCACCAACCAATCACCACAACCACCACAACCACCACCCATTAGAAATGACGACTCGTCTTCCACAACTATCAACCTCCCCCATTCGTCATCCCTCTTCATGCTGCTCCCTCTCGCTCCCATTACTCTCCCTCCTCGACACCATCCTTCCTCCTCCTCCCAGTCTAGCCCTCTCAATCGGCTCCGGTCCTGGCCTCTTGGAAGCTCTGCTACTACACCACTACCCGGCCCGTTCCAATAGCGTTTACGGCGTGGAGGTCTCGGCCCCAAAGCCAGTTAACGTTTTTCTTCCCGAGCAAAACACCTTGACAGTGACAGGAACATGGGCAGTGGTTGACAGTGGCTTGCTGAAGGAGGCGGGTGCGCTGCTGTTCGTCTACCCCAGGCAGCCCTCCTTGGTAAAGGCTTATCTGGAAAGGTGGGAAGGGGAAATCGTAGTTTGGATCGGGCCTAGGGCAGACCTGGAGGAGTTTGGGCCAGTATTTGACGAGTGGGCTGTCGACAAGCAGGGGGAGGATATGGGGAAGGGTGCCGTCGAAGCGGGGGAGGGCGTGTGGATTTATCGGAGGGTGTGACTGTGTAGAGATATATACCCACCCGGCCTACCCTGTGGGTAGGATATCCTTTTGGTTCCACAGACTGACTGCGCTGTTGGAAGGTGGGATGGAAAGCGCGGATGATATGGAGCCAGGTTCTTGTAGATGGTTAACATAATCCAGTAACATTTCACGTAGCTCTCTACCGTCGAAACAGTCTCGACCTGTCCAGGCAGGAGTCCCACAGGACGTCGTCGGGGCTGGTGAAGCCGCCGGCTGGTTTGGGGAGGACACGATTGGGCATGGTTGGTTCTGCTCTAGGTATGTGCCGTGCTGTCACCAGCCCCATGGGAAACGACAGGACTGAATACTAGGTAGCCGCCTTATCTCAGTCAGACAACATTTCTCCTCCCCCAGGTGGTTTCAACAACTAGGTACAACTGCCACCCAGCGCATTCCGTTGCATGGTGGGAAGAGTGACGTGGAAAGAGTGACTTTCGGAGCAAGGCAGGTAACCTGCAACTCAAGTCAGTTCTTGCAAGAAGGCCAAGTACGTAACTGGGATCACTTAGCTACCTTCCTTTCCATATCGACACCTCAGCTATCTCGGTCATCTCGGCCATGTTCCACTATTGCTTCTCAACAAAGCAACGTCTCTCCTTCCACAACAGCACAAACTTCCCATTTTGCTCACCTCCATTCTGCCACTTCAATGATGTCAAGGCGATTACGGTTGCAGTCATGGAAGGTGCAGATTCGAGGTGCTGTTGGCTTTAAAAGACCATTTCCCATCCATTCTGTTGAATTTTCCTCTGTTCTTCTTGATTGGGTCTGCCAATCAACAGCGAAACAGCGTTATGCCCTCATATCTCGACCTTACGGCACGGCAGTGCCTCTGGCTACTTGCTCAGTACCTTGGCCCAGGACTCCTCGCCTTTGTCTCTGGTCGTATCTTCGAGCAGTGCAGGTATCCTCCCGGCTATCTTGATGTTTTGGAGCCTCTAGCCAGGGGGTAGCGGTTCTTTATCGATGGTATTGTCCCGAGCT
Organism: Podospora bellae-mahoneyi; assembly: GCF_035222275.1. Classification (NCBI taxonomy): domain Eukaryota; kingdom Fungi; phylum Ascomycota; class Sordariomycetes; order Sordariales; family Podosporaceae; genus Podospora; species Podospora bellae-mahoneyi. The sequence goes on along the minus strand of NC_085885.1, from coordinate 2,668,387 downwards.
TTCTCGCACTCCTCTTGAGGGCTGTGTGGATAGCTTGGTGGTCCTCTCCCCGCGAGGGGGCAGTTGGATGTTGAGCTTACTTAGGTGTCTGGGAAAACTTTTGTACCCACGCCGTTCTGCTCTTGCTTGTCCGCCCAGTTTCTCGGTGCTGGCTGGTATTACTATCTCCAGTTAGCTCAGCACTTGTTGAAACCGCTGATGCAACCAGAACTCGTTTTTTTTTCCACTTTGATCACCACTCCGTGGGGACAAGGGGAAGAAAACTGCCTTGTGCTGTTCAACTATGAACAGGGGATTTTCACACACCGATGACGCTAGTTTCGCAATCTTGATAAGCAAGGCAGTGAATGCAAGTTCACCAACGAGAATGAGGTTTCAGAATGCAATGTTCCAGTCTCGTATCCTCGATGGAGGTCATCGAGCGTTTGATTGATCAACATGGCGAATCTTCCTGGATTTTTGGCCGTGATTTGATGAGAGTGTTGGAAACGGAAGAGGAGGAGCAAGAGATATTTATAGTTGGAGCTGGTAGTACTATCGCATATTGCAAGACTGATGCTATTCATGAAATTGCAAACTGCCTGAGCAATGTGTCAAGTGGAATATTTCTCAGAATTTTGCGGCTTCATGATGGGCACATAGCTCTTTGTGTGATTTACATTTCCAGCTGCGTATCGGGACGCTCCATCTGCCCTATCAAAGGTGTTGTCAAATTCCACGCCCTAGTGATGCTGAATGGCAACGGGCGCTTAGACGTAGGGATCTTGAACTGCGAGAATACGGGCAATGACAGCGGCATGAAGCTTCTCGGAAAAGACATAATGACGAAGTGAAACTCCATGGATAGAACACAATCTACCAAGTAGAGGTGCATCTACTTCCCTCTAAGCAAAGCCTGATACAAATCCAGATTCGGCTGGAGCTCACTCGCCTGAAGCGGCTCTTCTAAGGGGATCCTTCTGCGACCCCCTCCAGATCCTCGTACCCGGCGCCCGGCGCGCTATAGAGCAACCCAACTCTCATCGCTGGCGCCAGACTTCTCACTGGACGTTTGTTTTAGGGGCCACGGGGGAGTGAAGCTTGATTATCCTGGCTCTCGAAGGAGAAGGCGCATGCCCATGTTCTCCCAACTTGTGGCCCCAAGCTTCATACCTTATGCGGCGACGTCATTCTCAGTGCATTCAAGAGGTGCTTGTGTACTTCGTCAAAATACATATGATACAGCATATGTCTGCCTAAATCCGGTGAGAGCATTCTTTTGTACAACATCCACGCTGTCTTTTTCGCGCGTAACACCTTGACTCTACACTCTCTGTGACCAAATGAATTAGGAGTTTAAAACAGACGACAGACTTTGTCTCCTTCCCTTAAGTTGCAAAAGTCCGAGTTTCATCTCCAGTACAGATGCCGACAGGAACAGCCGGTGGCAGCAGCCAAGTCAATACAAAGCAGTTGGACGCCTCAGCCTCTTGATATTCGGACGTGGCTTGCTGACTACTAGCTCTGACCGCTGACGTCCTCCAATAACTCTATCCGTGACATCGTAAAAGTATAGATCCTTACCTCACGCTAGCGTATCTAATAGGGCAGTCCAGCCGAGTGCGGTGGTGTAACCACAAAACTTAGGCGCTCAGAAAATAGCGTCGGGTACAGTTAGCCGCGCCAATTGCAACGCTGGTTATCCACATACATTTCATGCTTGTGCTAACCAGGACTTGCTTCCCCCTTGGGAATAGGGGCCACCGAGACCAAACCCGCTGGGGAACGGAGCCATGGATTACTCACGTTTGCCAAATACCTACCTAGGCACAGTTACGGCCCACGGACCAGACTACCGAGTGCCACCGTCCCATTCGGTAATGAGATCATAACCGGTGGTGTGCGTTGACTGCTTAATTATAGCTGAGTGATCTTATTGGGGGGGGGGAGGGGGGAAGATATGCAAGGTACAAATATCCCAATATCCGCTCACCCCAAAAAGATTTAGTTTCTGTTTACTATACACCGTGGTCTGTCTTCTCACCTCAGTCATACCTAGGCATCACGATGTTGTTCAAGTCCCTTGTCCTCCTCGCGGGTACCGCTGCCGTGGCCCACGGTGCGCCCTCCGCTCCTGGTGCTAATGACATCCCCCGTGATGTCCTCACTCAGATCTCGTCGTGGGGATCCAACCCCACCAACCTCCAACTTCACCTCTATGCCCCCTCCAACTTGACCGGCAAGCCAGCCATCATCCTCGCTGTGAGCACCCCCTCCCCTTGCTAACTCCCCATTATCTCCATGCTAACACCCCTCCAAGCTCCACGGCTGCTTCGGCTCCGGCCCCTGGCACGCCGAAATGACTTCCCAATTCCAAACCCTCTCCTCCTCCCGCAACTTCGTCGTCCTCTACCCATCCTCCATAAACGACAACAACTGCTGGGACGTTGCCTCCCCCGCCTCCCTCACCCGCGACGGAGGAGGTGATTCCACCGGCCTAGCCACCATCGTCCGCTGGGCCACCACCACTTTCAACGCCGACCCCAAGAAGGTCTTCATCACTGGGTCATCCTCAGGTTGCATGATGTCCAACGTCATGGCCTCGACCTATCCCGACCTCTTCTCCGCCGTGTCCTGCTACAGCGGCGTCCCAGCCGGCTGTCTCGCTGGCTCCCCTGGCAGCAGCCCCATCAGCGCCGATCAGACGTGCGCCAACGGGGGGATTAGAAAGACGGGGGAGGAATGGGCTGAGGTGGTGAGGGGGATGGCGCCTTTGCCTGAGGGCAAGGGCAAGGGGAAGGGCAAGGGTAAAGGGAAGGGGAACCAGGGGTGGAAGTATCCCAAGGTTGCTACCTGGCATGGGGATAATGACTTTTTCGTGAACTATTTCCACAACTTTGAGGAGCAGCTTGAGCAGTGGGGGGCGATTCACGGGGTGGAGTTTACCAGGAATGAGACGAATGTTCCGGCGGCGGGCTACACCAAGATGGTGTATGGGGATGGGACAAAGCTGGTGGGATATTCGGCTAGTGGGGTGGGGCATGTGGTGCCGCAGTTTGAGGCGGTTGATCTGGAGTGGTTTGGAATTTGAGGAGGATCTTGTTGAGGCGTATGAAAAAGAATATAACGATTCCCATGCTCTGAACAGATATATGTCGCTCGTATGGAGACAAATTCGATGATGTCAGAGTGCCTTGAGAGACCACGTACGCGATATGTTGCAAAATGCAAAATATATCCCGTAAGAAGTAGGTAGAGAAAGAAAGATCGCTTCCCGTAACTGAAACCCACAACCTTCAACACCAAGCATACTTCTCGTTAGCCACCCAGTCCACCTCCTCCCCCTCCTCCTCCCCATACCACATCAAACTAGCAATACTCTCCTTATCCCTTTCAACAAACTCATACTCAACCCCAATCTTCTCCACCAACCCCCTTACCAACCCCGTCGGATTCCACATCTGCACATCATGGCTCCTCCACTCGTCCGCCTCCGCCCGCGCAATGCCAACAATCGCTTTAAACCCCTCGATGAGCTCCTCCTCAGCCGTATTCTCCTCATCCTCCACCACCACCCTCAGCACATGCAACGTATTCCCCTCCGTCTTCCCCAACCCCCCATAATACCCCCTAGTCCAAACAGCCCAGACCCTCCTCCCCTTCTCCCCCGCCACCGCCCCCCTAACCTCAGGCGTCCTCCCAAAGATATGCTTCGTCATGAAATCCTCCCTCATCAAATGCCAAAGCAGCTGATCCAACTCCGGCGCCAAAGCAACATGTCGCTTTTTCCCGCCATCCTCCTTCGCCAACCCGGCCAGTCGTTCCTTTAGCAACCTCTCATCAACGGCGCAGAGCTCCGCCAGCTCATGATACCCAATCGTCTTGACCCCTTTCCCTCGAGGCGACCCGGCAGCGGACGATGGCGTCCAAGAAACATGACTCGACGGAAACGGCGCCCACCCATGCTTGGCATAGAACCCCTTCCCAATATCACTATACAACACGCTAAACACCACCGGCCTGTCCTCCCCGCCGTCTTGCCAGGTCTTGAGCCGTTGGCCCAGGTCAGACATCATTCTCGAGGCGTAGCCTCTGCCTCTGTACTTTGGGTCGGTGAAGACAGAGGCGATGCCGTGGGCGACACCCTCGCGGACGGAGCCGGAGGGGGTGGTGTAAAAGGCGCGTTTCTTGATGGATTCGCATGATGCTAGGATTGGTCTTTCCCCTGAGGGGGATGGGGGGGAGGACAGAGTCAAAAGCCAGTGGGTGATGCCCCCGTTTTTGGACAGGGGCACGGTGGTGAGGTAGGCTTCTCTGTCGAGGTAGTCTTGCAGGGTTAACGCGGGGCCCCATTTGGGGTGGGAGAGGGTGAAGATTTTGGGGAGTTCGGAGGGGGTGGGGTTTGTGAGGGTGATTAAAGGGGAGGAGGATTCGGGGGAGGAGTCGGGGGAGGAGTCGGGGTTGTTGGAGCCCATTTTGGTGATGGCGATGAGGGCGAGAGTGAGATTGAGATGTGGGTGAAAGCTATCGCCGGAATAATCTATCCGAAGGGGTAAGATCAACCAAGCAGGAATGTGCTGTGTTCAAAGAAACAAAGAAAGGGGGTAGCAGAAGAGCACCAGCCCCTGAGATCGAACAGCAGCAGCAGCTGGCCAGAAGCTTAAATCAAGTCATCAATTGACGAGTCGCAAAAAAAGGGGAACGGAAACCCGGCCAAAGTGGATTAATCATTGGTTCGACAAACGTTTGCTTCCATTGATACCCGTGGCTTACCGATCCGGGCTCCGCAACGCCGCACGCCGGCACCGGGCACACCCCGCCCCGCCCGGTCCCCCCTCGACCTACCGCACTTGGCAACGCTCACAGCGCTAGAAAAAGACTAGAAGGCTAGTGATCATACGGGGCTATCTTGTCTCCTCAATCTACAATTGTATCGGGATTTGTTTTCCTCTTTGAGAACTAAGAAACAGTTGAGCTTCAAGGTGGCACAGCATCCCGTCCGTTTTGAATCCTGTCCCGGTCGGTACCTTTGGCTCTTTGTTGCCCATTGGTCGAACCACCGATCAGCACCTCAAAGAAGAAACCCTCCGCAAAGACAACTCAGACCATCTGACCTGCCCAACCCCAGAAATTTTACGTCACAAAAGACTCTTGCCAACTTTGCTGTTTGCTGTCTCGTCTAGCGGCTGTCATCCAGCCGCCGGCGTGACTCCCCCTCTGTACCACAGCGGATGAGGGGCCGCGCTGGGCTTTCGGTTGTAAGCCGACGGTATCCGGCCCGGCACCACCTCCGTCACCGCACCAGCACCGACCGCCAAACCCAGTTCTTGAGATATGATATGATAGGAGAGGTATGATATGTCTCCAAAGGTAGATAGCAACAGGCAAAAAGACTGCTCATCCCTTCATTATATGTCTTACGGTGTTTTTTTACACTCAAAACCAAGTGTCAAGCAGAACTAAAGGTATCTAACTTTTTTCTCTTCCCTTCCTCTAATGATCATGTCCGTCATGTCCGTCATCCGCTGGAGCCTCTGGGTCGAGCTTGATGAGTGTATCAATACGCATGATGCTGATGCACGCCTCTACGGCGCTCTTCAGCTGTCTAATCTTGCTCATGCTTGGCTCCATGACGCCGTTCTTGATCGAGTCCACGACCTTGCCCTTCATGAGGTCAAGACCATAGTTCTTGTACGCCTTCTTGCGGGCAACTGACTTTTCGTCCTCGTTTGCCTCGCCATCCTGGATGCGCTGCGACAGCGCGTGTCTCGACCGCAGCTGGGCGACGAGCTCTGAGGCGTCCTTGGCCGCGTTGACGGCCAGGGTCTTGGGAATAACAAGTAATGACTGGGCAAACTCGCCAATGGCGAGCTGCTCGCGGGAGCCGACTGTGCCGGCAAACTCTTCGAGGTAAATGTGCAGCGCAGTCTCGACGGCACCACCGCCAGGGACAAGGCTGCCACTCTCCAGCGTCCGCTTGACGGCGCATAAGCTGTCGTGAACGGAGCGCTCCATTTCGTCGAGGGTGAACTCGTTGGGGCCACGGAGGATGATGGAGGCCGAAGAGTGAACCTTGGTGCCCTTGACCAAGATGCACTCGTCGTCTGAGATGCGCTCCTGTGAAACCTCCTCGGCGTGACCAAGATAGGAGGCCTCGAACTTCTCGTCACCATTCAAGTCTGAGAGGGAGCTGAGCATGGTGGCGCCGGTGGCTCTGGCAATGCGGCGGAGATCCTCCTTCTTGCACCGACGTACAGCCATAGCACCGCGTTCAATGAACAACTTTAGGCAGAGGTCATCGATACCCTTGGTGGTAAGGATAACGTTGGCGCCGGCCTTGAGAATCATTTCCACGCGTTCCATAACCATGCCCGCTTCTCTTTGCCTGATCGCCTCGAGCTGATCGGGGTCGTCGATGGTGATTTGCACGCCGAGCTTCATGCGCTCCTTCTGAAGATTCATGTCGAGAACGGCAATCTTGGCGTCTGTTATCCGGGTCACCATGGCCTGGGAAGCGACAGTGCAGTTGAGCGCATACCCTTTGACCAAAACAGACTCGAGAGCACCCTTGCCGTGGGCCTTGAGAATATTAACAGCCTTGACCGGGTACTTGGTCTCGCCCTTGTTGCTCGTTGTCTTGACAGCCTGCATAGCATCCACCACCATGTTCGCGAAAAAGTCAGAATCGGCGCCGATGATCTTGCTGCTCATGGAAGTCTTGGCAATGTTGATCAGAGACTCCCGCCCGAGCTTGTCGACCTTGATGCTGATGTGCTCGTTCATGTACTTGACCGCCTCTCTGAGGGCCAGACGGTAACCTGTGATGATGGTGGTAGGGTGTATCCGGTTCTTCATCAGCTCGTTTCCTCTCTTCAGCAGCTCGGCCGCAATCAAAACGACCGACGTTGTGCCATCGCCGACTTCCTTATCTTGTTGGTGCGCAAGGTCGACGAGGATCTTGCCGGCGGGGTGCTCGACGTCGAGTAAACTGAGGATAGTCGCGCCGTCGTTTGTCACCGTCACATCCTGTTTGTCCTTCGTGTCAGGGGGATGTTGCGGTCAGTCGGCGGGGCGGGGCAGCAGCAGGCACTCACACCGATATCATCGACCATCATCTTGTCGAGGCCGCTGGGGCCGAACGAGCTCTTGACGACATTGGCGATGGCTTGCGTAGCAAGAACTGCAACGGTGGTCAGCATGGATGATCGAGCTTCGGAACAGCTCCCCGCTGTATAGTGGGTGACGAGGCCGACTAACCGTTCTGGTCGCGGATTTCAGTGCCGGAGATCTTTGTGCCTCCCAGGAAGAGGGTGCCGTTTCTCGGCTGCTCAAACATGGAAGCCATCGCGATGTATGTATGTGTGCGGTGTTGACGGTGTCGAGAGTGGCGGTGGGGATATGGGGGATGGAGGGGTGGAAGGAGGAAAGGGGGCGTTGGGTCTCTGTTGACAGGCTCCAGGCACAGTCGGGACTCGAGCTCTCTTTCGTCGTTGCCCTGCAAGGCGGGCTCCTAGCTCAGGAACTTTTTATCGGAGGTGCAGATAATCCCATCCCGGTCTTGAGCTCCAAGGCAGCTCTGTAATTGGCTGGGTCACTGGCATGCCCCGCTAAAAAGTCTACGGGCCTGGGCCTGTTCCCGCCGTTGCTATCAGAAGGAGGGGTATCCGTTCCATGGTGGGGTAGCCACCTCTCTGAAAACTCCCAGCCGTCCGGACACCTGAGACCGGTATTGACTCAACCTCGCCGTCGAGAGTCACGCCCCTTTTTTTCTTCCTTAAAAACGCGGCTCCATCTTGACCTCTGAACGTTATACTCACCTCAGTTCACTTCAACAAGCGAAAAGGCGTCACCATGGGCGACTCTACCGAACAATCCAAGTCGGCGTTGAAGAAGGCTGAGAAGGCCGCGAAGATGGCAGCTCAGAAAGCTGAGAAGGCGGCCAAGCAGGCTGCCCTGCCAATCCAGAGCAAGAAGGACGACATTATTGGTATTACCGCCAAGAAGGGGGAGAACTTCAGCGCCTGGTATCAAGAAGTTGTCCAGAAGGCCGAGATGGTGGAGTACTAGTGAGTGGTGAAGTTCCTTAGCTTATCTGTGAGAGCTATGGTTCTAACACATGGACAGCACCGAGATCAGCGGTTTCTTCGTACGTTGTGCTCTAGGCTAGTCTTCCGACAGAGTTGACTTAAATGCTTTTAGGTCATGCGTCCAAACACCATGTACATCGTGGGTCAACCCTTATCTCAGCTTGCCAAGCCTGTCTTTTTGACGAGGGACTGACTGTTGCGCAGTGGAATACTATCCGAAAATGGTTTAATGAGCGCATTGAGGCTGCCGGTGTCGAGGAATGCAACTTGTTCGTCTTCATTTCTGTCCCGGCATCGGGTTGCGAATCTTACTAACACCACATTGCAGCCCCATGTTCCTCAGCTCTACATCACTGCAGAAGGAGAAGGACCACGTTGAGGGTTTTGCCCCAGAACTCGCATGGGTCACCAAGGCTGGTGAGAAGGACCTCGAAGTGCCAGTTGCCGTTCGCCCAACTTCCGAGGCGGTGGTACGTTGAGCGCTCCTCGCAACGCTGGGTCAATCAGATGCTGACGGAGATCTGAAAAGATGTATCCCTACTACTCCAAGTGGATCAGGAGTCATCGTGATCTTCCCCTGAAGTGAGTTTAAACTCATTCCAAACATTCTCGGCACTGCTAACCCCAAGCTCAAGGCTCAACCAGTGGGTATCAGTTGTGAGATGGGAGGCTAAGCAGACAGTGCCCTTCCTGCGCGCAAGAGAATTCATGTAAGGATCTCATAAAGCGGCACCAAGTTTGACAATGCTGACCTGTAACCCTTCTCAAGGTGGCAAGAAGGCCATACTGCTTTCGTGTCAGAGGAGCAAGCAGGAAAGGAAGTTCTGGAAATTCTCGAGTTGTATGCCGGTATCTACGAGCAACTGCTCGCAGTGCCGGTCGTCAGAGGCAAGAAGACCGAGGCTGAAAAGTTCGCCGGTGGCTACTACACCACCACCGTTGAGGGTTACATCCCAAGCAATGGCAGAGGCATCCAGGGTATGTACATCAATAGCAAGCTGTGTCTATGTGTTCAACTAACGCAACATCAGGTGCCACAAGTCACTGCCTTGGCCAGAACTTCTCCAAGATGTTCGACATCACTGTCGAAGACCCCGCCAACAAGGGCCAAAAGATTCACGTCTGGCAAAACAGCTGGGGTTTGTCAACGAGAGTGATCGGTGTCATGGTCATGATCCACGGTGATGACAAGGGTCTTGTCCTCCCACCACGCATCGCTAAGACCCAGGCCATCCTGATCCCCGTTGGGTTGACGGCTAAGACCACCCCAGAGGACAAGGAGAAGCATCTCGACCGCATGTATGAGTTGCTGGCAATTCTCAAGAAGGCCGGCGTTCGCACCGAGATCGACACCCGCGAGGGCTACACCCCAGCCTGGAAGTTCAACGACTGGGAGATGAAGGGCGTTCCCGTCAGACTTGAGTTCGGTCCCAAGGATGCGGCCAAGGACGTTGTCTCCTTCGCCCGCCGTGACACCGGCGAGAAGGGCACCATCCCCATTGGCGAGCTCACCACCAAGGTCCCGGAGCTCCTCGAGACCATCCAGCAAGACATGTACAACAAGGCCGAGAAGACCTTCCGCGAGCATCGCGTCAAGATCACCAACTGGGACGAGGTTGTCCCCGCTCTCGATGCCAAGAACGTTGTCATCATCCCCAGCTGCTTGGTCCCCGCCTGCGAGGACAGAATCAAGGAGCTCACTCGTGGCGAGGATCTTCCCGAGGGCCCTGACGGCCAGAAGGTGCCATCTATGGGCATGAAGTCACTTTGCATTCCCTTTGAGCAGCCGGAGGGTCTGGTCAAGGGTGAGACCAAGTGCTTGAACCCAGAGTGTGGTCGCCTTGCCGAGTCTTTCTGCATGTTTGGTCGCTCTTACTGAGTAATCTAGAGGGGAAGGAAAACAAAATAAATCGATTCTTTGTCGTTCACGGGGGTAAGCAAAAGCCTGTTAGCGGAGATGATCAAGTGCTTGGGCAGAGGACAAAAGCTTCCATTTTGCAGAGTGGAGGATAACGGAAGGGTTATCTTTTAACGGGGTTAGGAGTCGTGGTTTAGCTGGAGGGAAAGCGATTCTGGCTGCTTAGCTCGATCCCTATTCTTTCCCTAGGCAATAGACAAAGCATCGACCATTCATTTGCTCTTCTGGCGTTTGTGATGTGCTGGTTCGGGCGGGCATATAGAACAGAGGGCGGACAGGGTTTATGACCCTGATGAACATGGCGCGTCAAGTTACTTTTGAAGTGTCAGTTATTTCGTACATGACGTGTATACATACAAGCAAAAGTTTAAAAAGAAAGATACATGAATCGCTAATTCGACACATACTTGACCTATACCCAGAAGCAAATGGACCCTCACCCCCCTCCCCTGCTAGGTATCAAATCTGAGGTTCCCGCGAAACGCCTGGCTCGCCCTCCCAGAAAATACAGACCACCACCGCCCTAACCGCAATGAATGTGAAACTCTTTGAAACGTAGCCAAAAATATGCAGCTCCAGCAGGTGAGCCTACCAATCAGCCGCCCATCCATTCTCCTCCAAAAAGTCGCTACAAGCCTGCTTCAAATCCAAGTTTGGCCTGAGCTCGCTCGCCTGAAGCGGCTCCCTGGTAAGCGGATCTGTCTGTGACCTCCTCAAGTGCTCCAGAATAGCAGCTCGTTCGTACGACTTGCCTGTTTTGGTCTGTTGTGCCCTTTGTCAGCCCAGTCAAACCCCCCAATCTGTCAGGGTGCGGAACTCACAATAACAGGATCAACCATGAACCCAAAAGTAATATCATCCACCGCCCAATCCGGCACCTCCCTCCTCCGTTCCTCCTTCTCCCTCGCCTTCTCAAAAACCTCCCTCACCCGCCTCAGCTTCTCCTCCCACTCCCTCGTCAGCTCCTCCGCCTCCTCCCCAGAGAGAACAACAGCCTCCTTCTTCTCCTTCCTTAACAGCATCAGAACCTCCTCTTCCAAATCAGCCGTCTCCCTCCTCCGGCGCTTCTCCTCGTAATCCCACTTTTCTTTCTTACACTTTAGCACCTGAGCGGTGATGTTCCCAAGAGACTTATCATTCGCCGCCACACACAGCTTGTGCGCCTTGTACGCGTGCTCGAGAGCGTCCGAGTAAGCGCGGAGGGCGAGTTGGGCTTGGGAGAGGTAGTAGTGCGCTTTGAGGTTGTCGGGGGAGAGGCCGAGGCAGGATTCGCAGTCTGAGATTACGAGGTCCCATTGGGAGAGGCGGAGGCGGGCCATGGCGCGGTTGGTGTAGAGGGTTGGGTTGGTGGGGTCGAGGTTGAGGCTAAGGGGGGAGAAAGGTTAGAAAGAAAGGAAGGGGGGAGTTGGGTGGATATGGGCCGTGAGCTGGGCGTACGCTTGGGAGTAGAGCGCGTCGGCGCGGGAGTATTCGCCTTTTTGGAAGTGGCGGTTGCCTTCCTCGCGGAGGAGCTGGGATTTGGACATGGCGGGTTTGGGCTTTTGCGGTTGTCGGTGGGGATCGAATGGAAGGTCTGGAAGGGGATAGGTAGGTAGCTCTGTAAGTGCTGATGGGCGCTGTTGTAGGGCTGATCAAGCTCAAAAGGTCTGGGGCGTTGTTGCCAAAAGCTGAGGGTGGTGTCAGGCTGGTAGTAACACAGGTTCTGGGGAAAATAACTAGTATTGCAAGTCAGTAAATCGTGTAGTTATTGTCAAGTTACATCATTTTGAAAGTTAAGAGGCCCGTTAACTAGGTGTTGAGGCGTGGTTTGAAATACGATATGGGTTGACTGACTTTTGCAGTTTTGGTCACCTGCCCACAGGATGTAACACGAGCAAGAAGCAGACAGTTAACAAGGCCAGCTCGACGGTGAATGATATCGCGGCTCCGGAGCAAGCAAAGCAAGCAGCGGACACACCCCACGGCGGGGAGGTCCTGCCTGATGAGGGCCAGCGGGATCGGGTGAAAGCGGGGCATGGCTGAAGACCCCCCGATCTGTCGATTTGTCAAATGGGAATCTTCTGGAAGCCGAGCTCTCCACAGGAGGCCCAGCTCGGGGCCGTCTCCGAGTCTGGAGCGTGGGAGTTGGCCATTCTCCGGCGGTGTCCGGTGAACCTGATCACTTCTTCCGAAACATTTGTTTCGACTTCCGCAGAAAGACCGGCATGATCCGAAGGACCAGAGGTTATCAACCACCCCTTCCCAACGCGGGGGCCAAGGTCCGGGCCCGGGGCTTACCCCACCTCCCCACTCCGCACGCACGCCGGCTCAGCTCCAGCCTTCCCCGCATTCCACCACGATAAGGCTTATCACGATGGCCTCCCTATGGTCTCCCTCCCGCTGTCTGACCTTTCCGGAAAGCCAGATTCCGTTTCACATGGCAAGATGGCAAAAAATGTGTCCAGTGCTACCCTACCTACCACACTTCCCACGGAGGTTTTCGCGTGTTCACGTGTCCTCCACGTTGAAGTTGACAGAGCACATGCTTAACCGCGCCAGTCAAGATTGACAGCTCGCATAAATGCACCAGTCCATGCGTCTAAGTTGCGTCTGAGTACCGATGTGACATCTGGCCATCCAATTGGGTTGCCTCCGTCTGCACCGGTCGATAGGCTACCAGGTAAGTCGGATGTTAGGCAGTAGTGGCAGGCGGGGGAAAAGTTGCGGTCGGTGAAGGCGGGCATGGCCCGGAACTTAAAACGCAACGTAACCTTACTCCCATGTTTCTTTCCTTTTTGTTGTTCTTGTGCTCGCAGATATCCTGTAATTGAAGGCCCATCATGAGACGACAAGAGACACCAGAACAGACACAGGACACCATGGTGGCCACCACCTTAGCCCAGGACGACTCCCCGTTCTTTTCCCTCCTGCCACCGGAGATTCGGGAGTTGATCTACCAGGACATCTGGAGCGAGAGTGGTTCAAGGCAACACATATACAAGGACAACGACAGGTGGTCTCATGTTCCCTGCGTGGCAGACTATTCCACTGGAGATACTCGTTTTGAGAAGTTCACCCAGAGCGCCAGAGGATCGCAGGAGGAGTACTACTGGGTGAAGCGGTTGAAGTCGGAATGGTGTTATCATTGGTGCTGCGAGCAGTCGACAGCCAAATGGCACAGGGCCCAAAACCCCAACGACTCGTGGAGGGAGGAGAATGTCGGACATGCCGGCCCAAGCGGCTTCATGAACCCCATGCTGGTGTGTAAGAGGATGTATGTGACCTTCACCACTGATCCCCGCAGTCCCCTAAACTAACAGTCCACGCCACCAGGTACCGCGAAGCCCTCCCCTCCCTCGTCGCCAACACCACCTTCGTCTTCACCGACCTCCTCGAAGCACACGGATGGCTCTCCCTCTACGGCGGCAACCCCGAAAAGCTCCCCATTCGCTCCCTCGAAATCTGCATCCTCACCACCCAGCTCATGACCGAGCTCTACTTCCCAACCTCGGAAGAAAACGAAGGCCCCAACCCTACCTTTGGCCACGGCAACAGCAGCAACGGTCGCAACGAGGACTCCCACCCCGGCATCACGATGCACTCCAACCCCTGGCAGCGTGTCTGCGACCAGCTCGCCCTCCTGCCCAACCTGCACAGCCTCCACATCTGGTTCCACACGAGGGACCTCCGGGACTGGCACAAGCGCATGAGCGAAACCCGCTTCTTTGCCAAGCTCTTCAACATCAAGGTCAAGGACAGGAACCAGTTTGTCTTGGCCCTCCCGGACCTGCCCCTCAAGCCAAAGCGTGGACTGCCCAGCCACCACTTTTTTGAGAACGAGACCCTGGAGGGCGCACCGTTTGTGGTCGAGAGGGGACCGAGACCGAATAATTGGCGAGTGCATCTGATGGCTTCGGGGTTGAGGGGCCCATGATGTTTCAGCGAAAAGCGTTTTGAGGAAAACTAACCATGGGCATTTTCTATCTAGGTTACTGGAAGAAGCTATATTCCGGACTCGTATAAACAGCTGGTCCTCTCTTGGCCCAGAAGCAGGAGGGCGTATTTTCCTTGAAATTGCCAGAATGTGGGGGCTCGGCGGATCAAGCTCAAGCGTCTAGCTGGAGTCGTGTGCTAGGTACTGTTGACATGAAGCATGATTAGACATCACATCATTTTTTGGCGGGAAGAAAAACCTCAAATTCAGTCAAGTCTTGGTACAACTCGTATTCTACAGCTCCCATCGTGTACTCTGATCGCCCCCCCACCCCCACTTGGATCAAAGAACACTCCCAACCAGAGTTCAACAAAACAAGAAAGCCATCAACAGGCCACACAAAAGTAAGGAAAAGAATATCTTTAAGCTTGTACGTTTCCCGCACAAAGGGCAGGTCGTAGTTAGGTATCCACCAAAAGAGAAAAGGTCCAAAAGAGAAAAGGTCCAAAAGAGAAAAGGTCCATAGCATAGTTCCAAAACAAGGTCCAAAAAAAGCTTCCAAAAAATACCTTTCTCCAATAGAGAAGAAAAGGTCGCAAATGAGTGACTTGAAGATCCCCGGTTTTTTTTAAAAAAAAATGAAAAAAAGTTCATCCCCACCCAAAAACATGAAGAAAAAATGCCACACCAAGGTCCCCTTAACGCCATCAACTCCCTTCCCAGAAGCAGATACATAAAACACCCCACCCTCCGAAAACCCATAACTTGGGCAAGGCATTTACACCGTTGCGTGGATCAAGATACAGCCAGTCCTCCTCTCCTCCTGTCGTTCCTTTCCCCATCGTCACTTGTGTTTCTCACATGATGCGGTCCTGCTGCCAACGACAGCACTGCAACCATCACAAAGCACCTCCATTCACGGCCGTGGTGGCAACCTCGACCCCCTCCTCCTCTCCACCATCTCCCCAACAATGCCTCTCCCTAGGCCTCGCCGGAAACCTCCTATACCCTCCCCTCACCCTCCTCCCCACCGGCACCTCAACCTCAAACCCCAACCCCTCGGGCCATGCCAACCAGGTACATACCTCACCATCCTCCCCTCCCCGCAGACAAAGCCCCCCTAATAAGCCTGTCCAGGCGCCGGGCTCAACCCCCCCATCTGCATCTCATACTCGCCCCCCCCTTGCCCCCTCATCGTTCCAATCCCACCACTCCCACCACCCCCCGGACTGGGACTGACCCCCTGGTTCGTCGAGTAAAAACTCCCCGGGCTCTCGGACCTCTCCGCGCTCTGCCAACCTCCATTTTGTTGCTGCCCCGGTGGGGATGGAAACCCCCCCGTGTTATTCCCATTCCCACCCCTATTATACCCCCCCTGGGGCACAACCCTCGGCCCGTTCTGCGCCGGCCTGGGCTTCACCGGCCGTGTAGACAAGCAAGTCCTCGGCACAACCCCCTGCTGCGACCGATCAAGCCTAATACACAGAGCCCAGCCGTCATCATACTCGTGCAGCAACCGCACCAGCTGTCCCGCCTTGAGACCTAATTCGTCCTCGAGAGTGGGCTTGAAATCGAGCTGGACACGATGCACAGTTGAGTTTTGGGGCCCGCCGGCAGCGGCGATTTCGGCTGCTGATGTGGAGGAGGGGACCATAGTTGAGGGGGACATGGAGTGCATGCTGTATTCTGTTCCTGCTGGGGATGCCGGGCCGGGGGCGTATAACGGGGATGGTGGCTTCGTCAGGTCCAGTGGTTTGGGCAACCCCTTATTGTGATGGTTGATGGACGTCTTGCGGGTTAGAGGCTTGGAGCCGGCGCCAAAATCGGGGAGGTCAGTGTCCTGATCTATTGGGGATACTGGCTCTGGTGTTGGAGAGCGGTTTTTGCTCGGGACGGCAGGGAACTCTGGCGCGAGGGTAGACACCGGGCTGACGGGCTCGTTGTTGTAGTTCCTGGTGGAGTGGCTGTCGTGGAAGGGGTTGAGGGAGTAAACACTCCCTCGGGTGCCAGGGCGGTTGTCCCCGGTGGGGGTGGTAGACTGCATCCTGTGGCGCTCCCAAGCTGAACCCCCTTGGTTAGGACGATTCAACGGCGACAGAGAGTTTGTCGGGGAATGAGACGGGCCGGCGGGGTTGACGGTGAGTTGGATACCCCTAGAAGCCCTCCGCTCGGGGTGCCCGCTAGGAGCCAAGTTCTGCCACAGTTGAGAAACCGGACGGAGGCTCAGTCTGGGAGCCGCGCTGGGGGCAGCAGCAGCGGGCGGGCTTCTCGATATGGCTGCGCTGTCGGAGAAAGGTCCGTGGATCTTTTCATCGTCCTCGATCTGCTGGCGTCTGCGGGCTTGCTTCTTCTTGCGCATGCTCATTATCAACCAGACCACCACGAAGAGTACTAGCACGCCGGCGAGGACACCCATTGCGATGCCAGCTTTGACCGCGACGCCCACGCCTTCATCGGCGCTGCCAGTGTTGGTGTTCGTATCCTGTGTCGGTCTGGATGATGGCGTGCCTCGAGAGGTTGACACCTCCGGGGTGACGCTAGGTGCCACGAGGGTTGAGGTCACTGGCGAATTGTCGATGATGATTCTGTCGTTGGGGGCGTTGGTCACTGGGTCGATCTGGTCAGGCAATATCGCTTCCTGTCTCCCCTCCAGGCCTCGCAGCTCGATATGTGGTGTCTTTAGTGGCTTCTCCTCCGCTGTCCTCGTAGCCGGCGCCGCAGCAATGACTGCCTCCACCTCTACCACATCATTCCTCATCCTTTCTCGTGCTGTCATCGTAGCTGTCGTCGCACGGGGTATCTCTGGTAAACTTCAACTTCTCGTCCAAATCCCGAGCGTCTGTCCTAGATAATAATAAATAAAGATGGGATCGCAATGTCCCGGCGATGGTGTTGGTGTCCTGTGTCAAACTGGCTTGGGAACACGGCAACGGGAAGAGAATGAAGGGGTCGGTAGCAAACAGAGAGTCTCTTGCAAGGGAAGGTAGAGGGCGGGTGAAAAGAGGAAGAGGTGAGCGTTCGCTGGCGTCAATCTCTGCGCATCATGGTCAGGATTCACAACATCCACGACAGCATGCCCGGCGACAACAGGACGGCGATGTCTGGTGGACAGAGACGGTGAGGTGGTAGGACGAAAAGCGGGAATGGGGGATGCAGGAGAAGGGAGGGCGAGAGGGAAAGAGGAGAAGGCAGCTGCAGTCAGAATGACAGCCAAGACCAGCCCAAGAGCGGCAAGGTGGTGGTGCTGTTGAACGGTGTCGCTGGGAATGGAGAGGGGCGGCCGGGATCAGCGAGATGCTCGAAAGGAACGCAGGCTGTGTGTAAGGCCAAGCCGCGAGCTTACAGGGTCACAGCGATGCAAAAGGGAAGGGTCTAACGAGTTGCAGTTTGCTGTGCCTCCCCTTGTCCCCCCTTCTTGGGATCGTCGCTACACTGCGCCGTTTTCCTGTTTTCCCATCCCTTCTCTCTATTCTCTTCCGATCTGCTCGTATCACGGTAAAACCATTCGATAATGTTTCGTTTCATCCAAACCACGTCTGGATCATCAAGCTCCACGAGCTCTCGTTGCTTGTTTCTTCTTCCCCTACCCCAACGCATGGACCCGTCCAACCTTTCAGGGACCGCATTTTCCTGATTGGCGGGCCGCAGATCAACCCCTGAAGCGAGATTGTCCACCCGGATACCATTGGCTGGTAAAAACTGCCCGCCGGGGTATTTCGAGGTGGAGCCAACTGCTCGTCTTGATCCGCTAGGACTATTTTGGCATCAGCCAAAAACGCCGCCCCCCACCAACTGGCCGCTGTCGTTCGCCGTCTCTTGATGCCTCGTGGAAAAGGCTTCCATTCTTCTTTCGAGAATTCCTTTTTCTGTGTGTGTGTGTGTGTGTGTGTGTGTGTGTGTGTGTATATGTGTGTGTTGTTTCGGTTTTACCCACCACGTGTTGCGCTGCTGCTGCTGTTGCTGCCACCATCCTGCCGCCCATGCGAGATCCCGATGGGTGTTTGCATTCTAAACACACAACTGGGTGGGTGAGGGCAGCACAGGCGACTCGCTCGTCACACGCAGGCCAAGCAGACGGTGAAGGTGAGAATGCAGCGCCTGTCTGCTGTTGGATCACCACTTTTGACCTTTCTCTCTCTCGTCGCCCTCTCTGTCCATCTTCTCACCAAATTCCCGTGGCTGAGTTTCCTCTCCAGTCCATCAGGTCCCAAGCACCATCGGAATTTCTATTCTCAGCTTTCTTCCTGCTGCTGACCCTTTTACGCCTCACCAAACACCCAAGAAATTATTCACTCCGTTCTACGCCGCAAACCAACCCACCACTGCTAACCAACACCCCTAATATATTACTACATAACAACGGGCCTCATGCACCCCCTCATTCTAGGCAATTGATCAACCATTTCCCTCCTCATATGCACAATTTTACATAACCACCTGCAAGTTGATCACTTTGATCCTTAAGGGCAACAAGAACTTGACCTTTTGTTTAAAAAAAAAAAGAAAAAAAAAATTCTTCCGCACTGGCTTCCCTCCAGACTGTGCCGCGATCTTGTCTCCTGTTGTGGTTCTCTTATCAGAATTCAATTCCCATCTCGGAATTTTTGATGGGTGGTGGTCGTTGATAGTGGACTGTTGGTGTGGGCCGGCCGCTAACGTTTCACCCTTTTCCGCGCCGTTCAATCCTCTTTCTCCACGCGCGATCAGCGGAGCACTTTCAGGGTCCCCCCGTTTCTTTTGTCTCGGCCGCCGAGCCCGAGAGCACCGGCCGGGTCGGCGACCTGCGACCGTGAGGGCCTTGTCTTTCTCCATTTGTAGGGCGGTAAAGCCGTGGGGAAGATGAGATAAGATTGCAAGGTGACGCCATTCCGAGATCCGAACAGCATGGGGTTGGTGTTGAAGCTGTTACCATCAATGGCGATATCTGTCTTGAGAAAATGCATCAACGCGATGAGATCACAACGCTTCGATGGTTCATCAAGGTTTGCTATGGTTGATCTTCCTTTCATTGACGGTTATTCCGATGCTTGAATGTCCAAGATATTGGAACTCCCCACATGAGAATTATGCATCGTCAACGATGGGCATAACCCTGGAATTTTGAACAACTACCCACATCAATATTATGCACCAATAAGCCAAGTGATCAACATCTGATCCGAATTGTAAACCATACCGAGGTGATCCATGACGCTGAAACGGGGAATCACGGCAAACCCAACTCCTTTCCACGCCTCTATGCCTCGCCGCAAAGCCATCACGGCGTAAAACAAAATGCAACTGTCACGGGAGCATCAAGCTCGGTGTATTTCACCTCCAGCTTGCCACCCTCAGCGGCGAAGCAATACGCTACCGTCCCGAAACTGCTCGCGACCTGATCTCCAATCCACTAATCCATCAACCTTTACGAGACGGTCTGGTTTGTTTTACAGTACTCTTCATTTTGTCTACCTCTGTGCTGGTATCATTATAACAAGTAGTCCTACATCCCATAGACAGTGCCTTTTTGCTGAACCGAAACACCATGATGCACCCGGCTCATCCGCCCATCCATCCTTGCTACACTATGCAAACAAGCAATCCTCCCCCTCCTCCTCTGCTGTACACACTAACCACTCGATGGGTGGTATCCCTATGGCTCGAAATTCCCGAGTCTAGCAATAAAAAAATGCTGGGAAAAAAAAACCCCCATGGTAGACGACTCATCCGCCAGGTCCATCTTGTGCGTTCCACACGCGCTCATAACTTGAGCAAAAGTCGACTATTGGTGTAAGTCGGCAATCGCTCCGCCGAGTTCCAAAGAGAAACCCATATTTTGTCGTGGAGCACTTGCTCAAAGACGATGAGCCAACCTCTATACCACGTCCTACCCCTCGACAACCAACAAAGGAGGCGGTCGTTCGATCAGTTAGACGTCACGTCGAGACTCGGATCGGTCGTTCGCCGATCCTTCCTGACTGTCAGTCGAGCCTTGCTGGCCGTTGGCCGCGTTTTGCTCGCTCAGAAGCCTAGCATAGTGAATGGCACGTACCTAATGCTGCCAGTACTGATTCTGTTGCTGTTGCGGAGCTTGCTGCTGAGCTTGCGTCTGAGCCTGCTGCTGACCTCCATTCTGCTGGGCCTGGTGACCAGCTTGACTTTGGTAGCCCTGCTGGGGATAATAAGCAGATTGACCTTGATAGCTCTGATGAACCTGCTGCGGAGCCTGTTGCTGAGCCTGTTGCTGAGGCTGCTGCCCGTAGGCACCCTGCGCCAAATTATGGAGAATCGCAGCTGCGCCGGCCCAGTTCGGCGGCTGGGTGTACCCAGTCTGCTGTTGGGGAGGGGTTGGGGACGGAGCCGCTGGAGCATAACCGTACCCCTGTCCCTGGGCCTGGGTTTGAGCCTGCGGCCAGGCGGGATAGTTAAACGTGAACCCACCCGTAGGAGGCTGCGGCTGTCCGGGAATGGGTGGACGTGGTGCCTGCTGAGCAGCTGAATAACCGTGCGGCGGAGGGGGGAAAGGAATAGCTGGCATGCCGGGCCAGGCGCCTTGGGTAGGAGCTGGAACGGGTGGGAATGGAGGGCGGACATGTAAGCTGTAGGGAGAAGGGCTGCCGCTGGCGGAGAAAGCTGGCAGAGTTGCGGATGTTGCGGTGGAGACATCAGTCGAGACAGACGAATGTCTCCCATGACCAAAGCCGCGAGGACCCCCTTCGTTGTCGCGACCGCGGAAATTGCCTCTGAAGCCGCCCCTGCCACGGCTGTTTCCTCGATCACGGAAGCCATCATGACCACGATTATCGTCACGGCCTCGATTGTCGAAACCACCATGCTGATTGAAGTTCAGCTGGTCGCGAGCCGGACTCGGGGGCCTGGGAGGTAAACCAAATCCAGGGGGTCTGGCCAATGGACGGTAAGGCCCATCGTCGTCATCATAATCGAGCGTAGCTGTTGTCGCAACGGAGGAGCTAGGAGCATGTTGGGCGCCCCAGCCTGAACCTCCGCCTCGACCACCACACTTTCCGCCGTGACCGCCACCGCGACCAGTTCCTGGTTCAATCCCGAGCTTTTTCTCGCGGTTCGTTCGCTTCTGCAGCTTATTGTTCCGCTTGTACTCTTGTTCCTTCTCGTCGTCGGAGAACTCCATCTCTTCAGGAGCAAGCTCTTCATCGTGCACGTTGCTCGCATCCGTGTACTTCGCTTGCATAAGCGGCTTGGTGAAAACAGAGTTGGCATGCCTCGTTGAGAAGAAGATGGGCATTCCAACTTCCAGCCCAAGCTCTTTGATCTCCTCTTCGTTGGCGAAGCCCACCGTATACTTGGGATCTCTGACGTTGCCTAACACATCAGCCAGGGCACCAATGACGGTGCGGTCTTCCTTGCACAGTACAGTGCCGGTGTCTAGAACCTGCTCTGCAGCGGACTTGCAGGATTGGATGACAAGATTGGTCTCGACAATGAACTGAATCTGACCCAAAAGCTCAATCTTATCCTCGGGGAGAATTTGAACATCAGGCTTGGGGATCACCTCTTCAGGCTTCTCGTTTTTGGATCGGATTGGCTCTGTAACGCCTCGAGACCCGTTCACATCACCATCATGCTCGAGAGCCATCAACATCCGGGCGGTTTCCTCGACGCCGAGAATTGGATAGTCTTCATCATCTGAGTCATCATCTGAAGAATCGGAGCTTGAGGACTCATAGGGTGAAGAGTCAATCTCCCACTCTGGATGCTCGCCCTCCTCTTGCTCTCCATCTTGGACGGGAGTCTCGTTTGTCGTATTTCTGATGGTCTCTGTAATATCAGTCTCCTGTGTTGTAGCCCTGACTGTGTCGTTGACATTGACATTGCTCTCCGTTGTAGTGACAGTCGCTGGAGCAGTAACAGATTCCTGGGCTTTAGCCACCATGTCTTTGACATCATTCTCGGCAGCAAGAGCAGCCTCAAGCGCGTCAGTAACGTCTGGGCTGCCTGGGACATCAAGATCTGTGGCCTTCATTTGAACATCAACAGACACCACTCCTTTTGTGCTGGTTTCTGGTTGGTTGGTGATGACAGGTTCTTGGACATCGAGATCCATGCCCTCATCCGGGCGAGCAGAGGCCTCAACCACTGGAGATAGATTCTCCTGCTGCTTTTCCGACTGCAGAGCAACATCAGCCAATTGTACTGTGAAAGTCTGAAGAGCAAAACTTACAACGATAGGAGTGTTTTGGGTCACCTCACTGGCTGGCTTCTCTTCAGCTTGCCCCTGGCCAAGATTGAGGCCGGGGATCTGCATAGAGGACCCTTCCATGCTTTGTACTCCCTGAATGGAAAATGTGGTGAAAAGAGGGGGGAAGTATATAGGGTGCTGTAGTTCGGGGTGAAGTAGCTTCACAGGCTTTCCGATCGATCAATACTCGATAAGGCGACTCAGGTGCGATAAGAAAGTCGTGAGGGCGATGATATCGAGATGGCAGAGAGAGGAGATATTTCGACGTGAAAAGAGTCTGATCTGACAAGATAGAAAAAAAAAAGAAGAGATGAACCAAATATCCTATTCCGACCAGAGAAAAGACTGCTCAAAACCTCTGATGAAGTCGCAAAGGTTCTCTGATGGCCACGCAAAAAAGTCTGGATCCAAAAAAGTTCAGAGAACGCCGGCAAGTAACGCGCACGGACTCTCTTCGGGAAGTGGATCGCTCGCTTAATGGCGCCTTACATGAGGCGGTTAGCGGCGTTGACTGCCAGCACGTCTTGGCTTGGGGACATCGAAGCCGCTGGAGAGCTGACGTCTGTGTGTGTTCTTCAGCTCCAGCAAAAAAGTGGCAGCTGAATGCAATCACTTTCCTCCTGCAGCCCCGGAATAGGGTCCAAAACATCACAATGGCTCCCAAAGCCAAACCAGCAGCTCCCAAGCCTGCCCCCAGCCAGGAGAAGAGAGAATTCGTACATCCATCAGCAAAACACGCCAGGAAACAGTGAGTTTCTCTGCTACCCACGTCATATCCCAGCCGGGTGCCCCGCGAATACATACTTGGGAATGTTGAGCTGACATGCGCTTCTCGGCCAGGGCTATCAAAGATGCCTTCGCGATCCAACCCATCTCTGCCTTTTACTTCTTCCTAGCCGCCAATGCCGTAGCAGCTCTCTTCTCCCCGATCCAAGATTGCGACGAGACGTTCAACTACTGGGAACCTACCCACTACCTCAGCCATGGCTACGGTCTTCAGACCTGGGAATACTCCCCCGAGTTCAGCATCAGGAGCTGGTTCTACATTGCTATCCACGCCATTGTTGCCAATATTCGCCGTCTATTGCCTCACTCTAACAAGGTGGCCGAGTTCTACTTCCTCCGCTATGCATTCGCCGTGGGGTGCGCATTCTGCCAGACCTTGATGTGGCGCTCCATTTGCCTAGCCCTGAGCCCCCGTGTTGGAATCTTCTTCATAATAGCCACCATCTTCAGCCCCGGAAATTTCCACGCGAGCACAGCCTATCTTCCCTCAAGCTTTGCCATGTACATGTCCTGTCTTGGCGCGGCCGCCTTCATGAACTGGCGCGGTGGGATCAAGACAGCGATGGGCATGTTCTGGTTCGCCGTAGGAGGCGTTCTTGGCTGGCCGTTTGCCGCGGCTCTTTGCGCGCCATTCGTTGCGGAGGAGATCTTCTTTGCTGCTGTCAGTGACCAGGATCGTATGTTTGAGTCTGCGCTTCGCGTTTTTCGTGGTGTTATGGCCGGAGTTCTTCTAGTTGTAAGTTTTCATGACCCGCCTGGGTCAAACGCCAACGCTAACTAGCCAATAGGGCCTTGACGCTTCTATCAACACCTTTTTCTACAGAAGGTTTGAACTTGTCTCGTGGAACATCATCAAGTACAACATCTTCTCCGAGACCGGCGGCCCCGACCTCTACGGCACCGAGCCCTGGACCTTTTACTTCAAGAACCTGCTGCTCAACTTCAACATCTGGTTCATCCTTGCGCTGGTTTCTCTACCGCTGTTCCTCTTGCAGAAGCTCTTCATGCGCTCAACAGGAGAGACTTTCCAGTCTGGGCTTCGTACCTTTGTCTTTTTGACGCCCTTTTACATGTGGCTGGGCATCTTTACCCTTCAGCCCCACAAGGAAGAGCGCTTCATGTACCCTGTATACCCTTTCCTGGCTCTCAACGCTGCCCTGGCCTTCCACAGTTTCCTCACCTTCTTTGGTAACGCAAGCCCCAGGACGCTCGTGGGAAAGATCCCTGCCAAGCTCAAGCTGGCTGTGGTCAGCCTTGGGCTCGTGGCGTCAGCTATTGTCGGTCTTGCCCGCATTGGTGGCATGTACACTGCCTACCATGCCCCATTGTCCCTCTACGATCCGCTCTTTGAGGTCGGCGGACGGGGCGACACAGTCTGCTTTGGCAAGGATTGGTACCGCTTCCCTACTTCGTACTTCCTTCCCAAGGATATGCACGCCAAATTTGTCCGTTCCGAGTTCCGTGGCTTGCTTCCTGGAGAGTTTAGCGAGGCCACGACTGGGTTTGGCTTCTTTGGCGGGACTTGGCTGCCTACCATCGGGTTGAACAACAAGAACGAGGAGGACATGGGCAAGTATGTCGACTTGAGGATGTGTGTTTTCATGGTGGACACGCAGTTCCCGGAGAGGGGGGATGTGGAGCTTCCGCCAAATGAGCCGGACTATGCGAAGAATGTGGATCGGTGGGAGGAGGTCAAGTGTCTTCCTTTCTTGGATGCGGAGAGCACACCGTTTTTGGCGAGGGCGGTTTGGGTGCCTGATTGGGAGATTATTCCTGAGGGGTTTAGGAGGAAGTGGGGGAGGCATTGTTTGCTGAAGCAGAGGAGGTAAAGGGGGTCATTTGTATGATGATAGATGTGAGGGTTTAGATGGGTGGGTATATAGGGGGTATAGAGTACATGACTACAATGGGACTTGGTGGTATTTGTCTGTAATATGTATCATAGATTAGGGGAAGGTTTGTTTCCAGAATATAGCTTAGAAAAGGTATCGAAACGGTATGAACCATCACATCGACTCCTTGATCAAAGTATGATACTTGAAGCGTTGTATCAAGACTACCTGTACGAATTGTGAGCCGAGGATCAAGACAAGCTAATACCACTGTCTCATTTCGAGAACAGAATTTAAGTTTTGACAGCGGGAATGGCATCCCAATTTCATGACTCCGGTGCTTCTCGATGTCATGACTGTGTAAGGCTAAGGGACTCCTCGTGTGGCACCACATTCGACCCGAATTGGGCAGAGAGATTTGAACAAGCATCTTGAATTGATTGTGTAATTGGACAAAGCAATACTCGCCCTCGTGTAACTGGTCTTCTCATGCCTGAATGCAACCCAACTACACCACCCAAGTCTCTCAATTCAAGCCCAAAGCCATGTCGACCGTCGTGCTTATTTCCAGCGTCTCAAGAAATCTAGACTTCTGGCAATAGACCCGAACTCTGTCAAGGGAGATCTTTGATTGACACCAATCGGGTAAACCATAAAGTCCCCCAATAGAAGTATCATTCACTACTCACATCATTCAAACATAGATATTTCTTCATCAGCGCAAAGAGCCCACGCCGGCCCACACACCCCCGCAACCCCCAACAAGTTCAACCACCATGGCCTTCATGCTCACAAACTCCCCCTACCTCCTCTCCCAAATCTCCCTCGCCAGCTTCGTCCCCCACCTCACCCAACCCCACCAAGACGCCAAGCGACCCTATCACCCTGTCCCCGAATCCGCCTTCACGATCCAACCCGACGTGCTCTTCTCCGCCGAGCTCGACGCCAGCTAAAACCTTCCTCGACGTCCTCGCCAACAAGTTCGCGTCCTTGTCTGTGTCGTGCAGCAAGTCGACCATTCTCCGCATCCTGGCCGAGACGGGCAAGATCTACTCCCTCAACAACCCGGACGAGCTCTTCCAGTCCATCGTTTTTGGTCCCGAGACCGGGGGGGAGATGCAGCGGTGGTTGAAGAACTGCCGGGTGAGGCGGTTGTCGCCGCAGTTCATAACTGGTTTCAGGACGTTTGAGAATGCTACTGTTGAGAGGGAGGAGGGGGGGTCGGGGGTTGGGGTTCAGGGGGGGGTTGCGATGCCGGTTGGGGCTGTTGGGGGAGATTTGCTTGGGTTGACGGATGTTGAGGTCAAGGGGGGAAGGGAGGTGAGGAAAGGGGTGAGGACTAGGGTGAGGAATGAGGGGGAGAGGATATATGCTATTGCTTATCGGAAGGTGAAGATTAGGGAGTTTTTGGGGGGTGCGAGGCCGGAGTTGGGGTTAGTAATCGGTGGAAGGCGGTTGTTGAAGGGGTTGGTGGGAGGGGGGGTGAGGAGGAGGAGGGAGAGAGGGAGGTGTACCTTGGGACTGAGCTGGCGGAGGGTACGGGGCAGGGGGCTGAGGCGCTTTTTGAGGCGAAGAGTGTGGATGGGGAGAGGGTTGTTTTTGGGTGGGCTTGTGAGTCTGATGTGTCGCCGGATGAGGATGATAGTGATTATTGAGTAGGGTCGTTGGGATGACGAGAGCGGGACTTGAGGGTATGTGGAGGAATAGCTCAGATATATAAGGCACCTATCTAGTGGTCTTGTCGGCAAGGACATGGTTGTGGGAACGCCAGATTGTAAGGCCTAGGCCCCGATATGAATGAATGGACACCAAGCCAACAAATGTCTCTCATCGCCCGTGGTGGCGCTGCGATACTCCAACATGCTCTGATGCAACGCCTGTGCCACACCAATATCACCCGCCGAGGTTAGTTTGGCATAAAATCTCTTTGCCACATCCCCAGCCGCCTTGTCATTAGCACCCCACATTGTCCCAATTACATGCTGAAAGCCCAAAGCTTGGAATGTGTTTCCGAGGTGGATCGCCTCATCGGCCAGCTTGCCTTCTGTTTGCTGCGCTGTCGAGCATGCAGACAGATAGGCTACCGCCGCCTGCTCTGTATCAACCTCTTCAAGTTGAGCCACGGTGAGCATCGCGGCCTTCCCGTCCTTGATCAGAAGAAGTCCGCTTCTCGACGGGTCGGAACTAAAGGAGGCCCCGTGACAGGCAAAGTGGACAAAAGAGCAGGTGGGAATTTCCTTGAGGACGAGCTCGGGATCTGGATGCTCGAGATGTAGCATTTCCTGTCCAAAAACGATTCGAATCACATTCTCTTCGTGCCTCGTATCCAGTTTGCAATGCGGCGGAGGGTTCTTTTGCATTGTCACCAGAAGCATGCTCCTCTTAGGCTGTGCGTTGACAGATGTGGCAGCCTGCCTCGCGTATCGGAGAGCTTTGAGTGATGAGATGTAGGATGAGATGACATGGCTAAGTGTGTTTTCAGTGGAGTTAAAGCCATGGCTTCCGGCTGCGTGGAGAGGCGCTCTCCCAGCCAGTCCGCTGGTAATCCACCAAACTCGCTTCGAATCCCCCAGATGAGCCCTCAACTCATCCAGAATTGGTCGTGCTGCGACATTCCAAAGCCAATACAGTGCTTCACTACCCTCGTCTCCTGGCTCATCTTCGCACTCATCTGCAACTACGACGTTGCGTCTTGATCCGTTTCCAAGCTTCTCAAAGACAACAACCTTCTTGTCCAGTTCTTCATATTTGAGATGTTTGAGTTGCACAGACTTGATCTCATCAAGAGTGATGATGATGGCGTCGCTTCGTCGGTATGTGACATTGATAACCACAATGGGCCCCTCTTGAGCCAGCTCTTTAACCATCTCTTCAGATAGGGGCAACTGGAAGGTTTCAAACCCCTTCAACTTTCGTATCTCTCCCTCCATTTGTGAAAGTTGTTGGAGCAGCTCTTCCTGCTGCGTTTCGACAGGTCGCGGTCTGGTCAATGCGCTGGGGGAAGGTCGACTGACTGCAACCAGCCTCTTTCTCAGATTCTCGTAGCTATCAGCAAGCCCCTTGTCTCTCTGCTGAAGCTGAATCATGTCTGTCTTGAGACTCATGGAAAGCCCAGAAATGATGCAACGGCCGGCCTCCAAAAACATCAAGGCGTCGAAGGGGCTTTTGTCGGCTTCTAGGGTGACTGAGGCGGCCAATGTAGAGAGGCCGGATACTTGAGACAATGTAGCCCTGAGGTCTTCGGCAGAGAGAATTTGCGGGTGAAGGGTCGGCAAGAGGGAGATTCCGGTCTGCAAGAGCTGGTGTGCTTCGGTTACTTCACCCTTCTCCAGATGTAGTCGAGCCCCTTGAATTGTCGCAGGCAAACGCAACAGAAGTGGCACCGAGGCTAGGTTGGCCACATAGCAAAAGTGCTTCCTTGCCTCCAGCACGAGCATTTCATCTTCTTCGGGTTGGTCGTCTCCATTCAAGAGCCATTTGCTCAGAAGCATCTTGCCAACATTCATATAACGCTCGCCTCGGGCTGGGTCCAGTTCCGGTGTTGCTTCAGCGGCCTCTCGGCCGTATCTCAAGGCTTCGCCCAGCTTTTCCATTGCCTGCCGTTTATTCTTACAGCCTTTCAAGATCTGGTGTTTAGTTGCGAGGATGTGAGCCAAGTAGGTAAGAATTCGGTGACGTGCTGGATGCCCATCCGAGGTCAGTGTCAGGGCCTGTTGAAGAAGCCGAACACCTTCCTCGCCACACCGAAGATCTCCGGTTACACGCGATTTGAGGGCGAACCATGGTGCAATCAAAGTGAGCGTATGGGACTTTTCGTGTCTGAGAAGTGCATTGGAACTTGGGTCTATTGGCTGCAGAGTGCGGACGGCCTCTCGACCCAGCTGGATTGCCTCCTCCAAGGCTTGCAACACTTCCCGAGATTTGGTTTCAATGTCTCTTTGACATTTGTTACCAGCATGTTGCCAAGAGCCGTCAGGCTTCACAGCCTTCTCCGCAACGTCCTTCGACGCTTCATGTTTCACAGCTAACCGGGAGATCTGAAGAGCGTGCTCAAGTACACTGAACTGAAGGGTTTGTTGGAAGCGTTGCTGAAGAATCCCGGCACAATTTGTGTATTCCATGGTTGCAGCTTCAGTCGGAATGATGTCGATGGACCGATAACCAAGCTTCAGAGCTTCCTCCATGATGGCAGGCTCGTCAGAAACAAACATGCACTTGTGGAACAGAGCCACGCTGAATCTAGATAGGAACTGCGCGTGATAGGTTGGACTGAGCTTGTTTGCTGTAGAAGAATGTTTCCGAAAGAATTCCACGGCTTCGGAAACGTGCTCCTGTGTAGGGAGCATCACGACCCGATCCATCAGGTAAATGCTCAATTTTGCAACGGCTAGAGCACTCCACCGTGCAGTTCCGGCCTCCTCAAGGTTGAGTGCCACAATGCAGTTGTCTATGGCAGCTTTGATGCTGTCAAAACTTCCAGTTGCTTAAAAGTGAGTGTAGTGACTGTTGGTGACACTCTCATAGACCGCGCTCTTGTCAGAATCAGGGCTATTGGGACCATCAAGTTGCAAATGGCAGAGAGCAGCGTCGCTTGTTTCGAGCGCCTTTTGGAGAGAAGCACTGTCCATAGTTTTGGCAAAGTGCAACTGCCATGTGAGACTCTCCTGGCTCAGGAGATAAGCCATGCTAGGAGAGTCGTGTGGCTGCCTCGTAGAGAAGAGCTCTTGAAAACGTTCAAGAACATACTCTATGTCTTGCAGGGTCATGGAATTTGAGAGATTTTCCCAAAAAGCATCCATCTCCTCTAATGGCTGGTTGGTGGTCTTGGAGAAACAATGTGTGCCGATGCTCAGATCAAACTATCAAAGCTGGAGGCAGAAAGGCCGCTGCTGGGGTAAATTTCGTCTCGAGCTCAGACAGAAAGTTGCCAAAACTGGGATCGAAAACTCTGGAGGATGGGATGACAGACTCGCGTAACTCGGATCCAAAAAATGACTGTTCCGGGTCAGTCATGAAATTCTGCATGTCAGACCTTGTAGTTCAGTTTGGACAGCCAGCATATGCTCAACTACCGCCTGATCTACTCATATCTTATGCCAAGCTCAGTTTCTTGCCGTTTTACTCTTGGAATTATCAACAAGATTCCAATGTATGCTATCGGAAACTTTAGTAGATGTGTGGGGTGTTCGCCCTGCTTTTCATCTTGGTCATGGGCACTCCATCTTTTCACTTTCGTGAGTCTGTAGCCGATAGTTATCAGATGTAACACTTTTCCATTGATCTCTAGCAGGTACTTTGCGACTTAGTTAGGCAGAAAGGACACCCACTAAACATTGACAGGTCGAATATCGAACGAGTCCTGACTCGCAAAGGCCATATATCAGTGTCTTGGCTGGCCTTTTCCAAAACATCTCTTTTGACGAATGCAAGGGCGCAGTTCTGGCATATGTGTGGCCCTCGGTATTTATTTGGCGCAGTTCTATCGATTTTACCTTAGAGAGAGGATCTGGACTCTTCGGCCCAAAAAATATCAGGTATGCATGCAGTTCATCAAATCATGAAGTTCTACCCAGTGTTAGAGTTACATTGGAAGTTACCTGTAGGGATATGTAAGGTGACCGTCGTTCATCTCACGGTTGGATGTTTTCTTCTGCCGCCGATGCCGCGTGGAATATCAATGGCAAAATGATCACATTGGTACGTACCTTCTGTATTTCCCAAGGTAACTTGACACCAACAATTTGGTGACGTGTCTTGCACTGGTTACCTGACCCGTACATACTGTTCGAGGCTGGGAAAAGACATCCACTGTCTTGAGACTTCCTACCTCTCCGAACGCTTACTGACTTGGATATAAGCTCATGCTCCCTGCCACACAATCTACCCGGTGATCAGTTTCATCAATACACTTGTTGACCTGCCGGGTCCAAAATTACCAACCTCACTCAAGACACAAGACCGGAAGCTTTCAGTCCCAGCAACAATGGCCGTCGCACCTGAGAAGATATTTGCCGTGTTGATTGGCATCAACAACTACCGCGGGCAGTACAACAATGTCAAAAATCTATACGGTTGTGTCAGGGATGTAGACATCATCGATACACTCCTCACAACCACCCTCCGCGTTCCAGCCGGCAATGTTCATACCCTCACGTCCCCTCATGGGTCGACACCGGAAACTTTGCCGACCAAAACCAATGTCCTTGCCCTGATTGAGGAGGTCGCCGGAAGAGCGGTTGCGAGCGGCCCTGGTGCCCTTCTCTTCCTGCACTACTCTGGCCACGGCATGCGCACCAAAACAATCTACCATAAGCCAGAGAATGGTGGTTTGAAGTCTGCAGGTGCCTACTATGAGGGGTTGTGCACTCTGGGAGAGCCCCTGATGGATGTTGAGCTTTCCAATGTTTTGGATGGGCTGAATGAACTGGGTCTCACGGTATTTGTGTCCCTCGATTGTTGTCATTCAGGAGGCGCCGATCGGGACAGCTTGCATTCAGGCTCTGGTGGTGGACATGATGCCTTGGACGGCATGATGCCGCCGGACTTGAGAGTATTAGCATTCGGTGTTCTTTTCCCGATTCGGACTCAGATAATGAGATTGATTCTGGCACTGAAGGGGGCCGTGGTGATGGAGATGGCCGCAACGTGATAGTGCAGGAGAGCTGGCTGTATCGCAACAGGAGGCACAATCTCCTCGCAGCCTGTCAGCCAAGTGAATTCGCATATGAAACTGGTGGAAGGGGGACAATGACATACCATCTCGACAAAACCGTGACGGCGCTGAAAGCTTCCATCATCCCAATTACCTACGATATGCTCATCACTCACCTTGTATCCAAGTCCGGCATCCGCAACAACATTTTCCCTCAACAACCCATGCTTCTCGGAAAGCGCAACCGCCTGGCTTTTGGCACAAATTCCAAGTCGGCTCTTACAGGCGTGATGCAGGGCAACGTCACAAAGACAGAGAAAGAAGTGGGATTCACTCTTGTCACCATCAGCAAGGGTGCTTCTCATGGGGTCGAGGTTGGGGACCGCTTCGCCTTCTACAGACCGGATCAGTTCACCTTCGGCTTACTCAACCCTGACGAGGAGCGAGCTGCCGAAGCTATCATTCTCGAGGTCACCAACATGACGGCTGCTGCGCGAGTTCCGACCACATCCAACCTTGCCAATATTCCAAAGGTTGGTTGGTTCGCCGTTTTGGTCCAACGCAACCATCGCCCCGTCATCTACGTTGACACAGTCAATCTTTCTGATCAAGCAGCCACTCGTCTCCAAAACTCCTGGAAAGAGCTGCCGGAAGACCTATTGCGCCCCACGGCTGACTTGAGACTACACTCTGATCCGGATGTTGTCCCAGAAGTCACTTATCCTGACACCTTTTACGTCAAGCCCTCTGAGGATGGGACAAGCCTTCTGGTCCACAACAACAACACAGAGATAATGGAGAATGTCC
Organism: Podospora bellae-mahoneyi; assembly: GCF_035222275.1. NCBI lineage: Eukaryota > Fungi > Ascomycota > Sordariomycetes > Sordariales > Podosporaceae > Podospora > Podospora bellae-mahoneyi. The sequence goes on along the minus strand of NC_085885.1, from coordinate 2,636,216 downwards.
CCAGCCTCGACCATAACGACGACAGCATCGCCAGAACACTCTCCCTCATCGTTCAACACCTCTCCCCTTACCAGCGTCTCACCAACCTCGCCGCCCGTGAAGATTCCACAACTCCGTGGAACCCTAAGTACGAATTCGAGATAAAACGGATCCACGATGTCAACAGGTCCAACAGCCCCACGCTTCCCGCCAAGGTGCAGTACGGGGTCGTCTTCAAAAACACCGAACCCCGCCCTATCCGGATACTAAACCAAGAAGAGGAAGCCCTCACCCAATTCATTACCATTTTCAACCTTGATCCAACCTACGGCATAACACAGATCTTCTCTGACGAAGGCGCCGACAGCTTCGAAGTCTACCCCAGAGAGGCCATCGACCCCCAAGTTCAAGCTCAACATCACAGTCCCCCCACAGCTCCAAGCCGCCTCCCAACAACTAGGCTTCCAAATGTACGACAAGATTATAGTTCTCATCTCGAGCAAGGCGACAAACTTCCCGCACTACTCGCAGCCAGACCTTCACGCCTGGCTGCATCCGGAGGATGCCCGCGAGGACGTATTCTTCAAGAAGATCACCCCGAAAGGTCAGAACAACATGCCTTCGCGGCAGGCAACGAGACCAGAAGAAGAAGAGGTACAGAACTTGCGATCTCTGGATGAGTTCAAGGTTGCGACGTGGGATATTATCACTACCCATGAGGACTTGTACCCTCAGGTCGAGACCAAAACCGCCAACCACACCCAACATCAACCAGCCTCTCGTGTTGTCCCTGTCATCGAGCCGATGGTCGAGGCACATGCTTAAAAACCCTCCACCGACATGAATCACACAACAACCCAACCCACACTGTGTTCCCAGGCGATGGCATTTCACACATTCTTTCATGTACCTCCTTTTTCAGAGCCTCAGCGACACGCATACCCACATTCTCTCTCTGCTTTCCTTCTTCCCTTTCAAAAGAGATAGCACATCAAGTACAGATATATAACATCGATTACATAGCCATTCCTGATCAGGTAGTGTGTGATGAGAGAACCTATATGGAGCCCCCTATTTATCTTCCCAACTCCCCCCTTGAATATAGGATTTAACTATATTATAAAGTATAATTATACAGGGTTGAAAGGTATTTAATAGGCTCTAAAAATAGTTAAAAGATATTAAAAAAATAACTAGGAGGCCTCAAAAGATAGGTAAAAAGGCTTATAAGATAGTATAAGGGCTTTGAAATAGAGTTTGAAGGCTATTAAAAATAATTCAAGGGCCTTTGAAGATAAGTTAAACGCTTACTATTTTTCTCTTAAGGCTTTTTACTATATTATAGCAAAGGTAAGTAAATAGGTAGGGAGGGGGGCCCTGATAAGATAAATAAGGGACTCCGTAAAGGTTCCCTCCTTCCTTTACACATGCCAACCACAATTTCTCCCCATTCAAACATCAACCTCACACTCACTTAAATCATCACTATCACCCTCAAACACACACAAAATTGACACGTAACTGTCTATTTTCTTTTCTCCCCCCCTTCTCCCTCCCCCTCCCCAATCCCATAAAACACCCCAAACTAGCTAGACAAAACAAGACATTGAAAAAAGTCCAACAATCCCTACACCATAACTATGTACAACACATTACATCAAAACCCCTGCCTACACAAGCCATGCTGCCAACAACAACAACCCCAAATTCCCTTCCCATCTCGACTTTTTTTTTCCCCGCTCGCTTTCCCCTAAATCAATCTATGTTTCAAACTCCCACATAAGTTTACCCAAGTCTCATCCCCGTTTTCATCCTCCTCCCTTCCTCCTCGTGATACTCCCCACGGGGTTTACTCCGCCCGGGTAGTGACACCCCTTTCTTCTCCACAACAGCCTCAGCAGCAGCAGTCGACTCCTAAGCCAGCCCGCCCCTAAAACCAAAACCCCCCATCACGCTCCCCCCCATCCCCCCCTGCGCCGCCGCAGCTACAAGTCCATCGACCCTCCTCTTGACGGTAGCCAACTCCCCCCTCAACTGCGCAGCCTCGTCTCTCAACTTCTTATCCGCCTCCGTCCTCGCCCCCGCAGACTGAAACTGCCTGAGCAACGCATCCACCCGTCCCAACAACTCACTAACCCAAACCCCAACCCCCCCAGCATCAGCCGAATTCCTCCCCCCCCTCATCTGAATCGAAGTCACCCAATCCTCCACAACAGCAACAACCCAGCCAGCCACATTCTTCCTCTTCCTCCCCACAAAAGGAATCTCCTGCGCATCCAGCATCCCCTCCAACACCTGCACAATAAGCGCATGCGGGACATGAAGCTGCTGAAACAGCGCCATCGGCCAGTTGGGGCTCTCCAAATCCTGGTTGTACTCAATCGCATAACCGCACACCATCGGGATGACCTTGTCGACGGGGAAGACGAGACTGTCCAGCGAGGCGCGGTGAGCAATAATCTGCACGTTCTGCGCTACACACTCCCACGGCCTCGGCGGCTCAGCCTCGGGGATCTGATCCCGCAGCTCGGCAGGTACCCCATTCCCGTCGCGCTTGTTCCACAGCTCCGTCTTGATCTCCGTCTCGTTGTGGACCTGGTGGATGAGGTTGCTCCACGTCTCCTCGATGACGCGGTGGTTTTGGAAGTCGGCAAGGTGGAAGATCAAGAGGCTGAGGTCGTAGTACCCGGCTTGGTCAATGTAGTCATTGTAGAGCTAGAAAGCACAACGTTAGCAAAACAAGTCCCTTGTTGGTAAACGAAAGGGACTCGAACGTACCTCGTTCACGCTAAGGATCGGCCCGTTCAAATGGTCATTGACCTCGGCCTTCCTGCTGTTGTCTATCCGGCCGTCTGCAAGCAATCTCTGCAGCAAATCATCCTGGATGTGCGCCATCTCGAGCATTTCAGACACCTCATGGTTCAACATTTGTTGCTGCTGACGGCTCACGCCAGCAGTGTTGACACTGGCATTCGCCTTGGCCAAACCAAGCAGCTTGATGCGGTGTTTGATGGGGATGGCCATGTCCGACTTGGCAATGTTGGCTTGGACTTGGGCCGCTTGGAAGAAGAAGTTGCGGTGAGTATACCACCGGCAGAGGAGGTCAGCGTGAGTGTAATTCTGCTCAGAGAGCTGCTGAAGGTAAGCCTCAACGTGTGGCGAGTCAATGGCAAGTAGCCTATCAATCCAGCCCTTGGAAATGTACCACTCGTACAGGTCAATGTGAAACACTTGATCATCCGAGTTGTTAACCACATCGTAGGCCTCTTTCCTCTTGGTGGCAGCGACCGTTTGGCGCCCATCAATCGTCTCAGGCTCCGTGGAGAGGTAACCCTCGAGCGCGTCAAGAACCTGCTGAATCAGGATGTAGCAGCTCTTCCGGGCATTGTACGCCCTCTCACGAACATCACCCGCCGGCCTGTTGTCCATCACCCATGTCAATGCAGTGTTGCCCCGGTCCTTTTCCTTGGCAACCACCAAGCACAGCTGAACAGCACCGGCGTAGTACTTGAGCTCGATGTACTGGTTAACAGCCCTCTCGAGGTTGTCGGCAGAAAGACTGCCAGCGACGTCCTGAAAGAGTCTCAAACTCTCGGCCAGCAGCAGACGAGCGGCGCTGGCATTAGCAACCTGGTCACTCGCGCGCTGCAACTGCTCTTGGGCCTTGAAGATGACCACATCGTCAGGCGAGCAGAAGCTCCCGCAACGTCTCCTTAGGCCATCAGCGACCGTATCCACATTGGCGCCATTAGCGATATTGCGGTTGACGATTGCTTTGACCAACACCTTTGCGAGGTCTTTTCCGGGCTTCTGGGAGAACAGGTGCTCATAAGTAAGCTGAGAGAGCCTTTGTTGGTCGGCAGGTTCGAGCCGACTATAGATATCCGCAACTCTCTCGCTAAAAAGCATAGTGACGAAGGAAATGCCCTCCGTCACACTCTTCATGAGCTGACGCATGCCGTGGAAAGCCTGGTGTTCCTTTTGCGCAGCAATCTCGTCATTTCTGTTTGTCAGAGTACCGGGAGGGCCAGAGAGGCCTTGGATCGTGCCCTTGTTGGTCTCCAAGAAATTCTCCAGACGGTCGACCTGTTCCTGAACCTGCACCAATTTCTTGACGTCTACGGTCGAGGTCACCTCCTTGCCGTCCTTGGCAATCGTGACGACCTTGGTTTTCCAAAGTGTCCTGACAAGGCGGGTAAAGTACAGCACCAACGCATCGTGACGGGACGATAACCTAACAGAATCCTGAGGGGCCATGCGCCCGTCTGACTCCGCCACTCTGGCTTGGCCACCGTATTCCACAAATACCAAGCGGGCAAGGTTCACAAGGCCAGTGTCCGAGGATCGCCCAATACCCGTCCGCGAGTCGTTGCCCTGACCACACGCTACTGCCAGCGCCGCCGAGCAGGTTTCCACTCTCCCGTACTGAGCAAGAAAGTGGCGAACCTCCAGCTCTAGCACGTCGTCGCCCTGACCTTGGACAGATCTGAGGGCAGTCGCAAGCATATCCACCACCCTTCTCCGGCGAATAATGTGTACGCCAGTGTTTGTGAGAATCGCAAACTCCCCGGGAGCCTGGTCGAACTGAACAGCGAGCTCATTGCCGAAGCCTAGAGGTTGACTGTTTGCCGAGAAAGGCTTGGTCGTCAAACCGATCTCAATGGTTCGGTTGCCAGCGCCGAGGTCGATCCACGTGCCCTGCTCAAAGTATTTCAGCGCCGAGGTAGGCTGTGTCAACTTGATCCGGCCCGTATCGGGAGCCGAGATAAAAAGCCTGTCCGAAGCAGCGGTCCTGTCACGGACGACGTCAAAGAAGTAACCTGGAGGGAAGCGCACACCCATTGAGCTAGTTTCAAGAAGCTGCGATGTCTTGTCTAGTACCGTCTCGATAGGTTGGAGTCTGTGATCCCTAGTCCGTTGGTACTCCTCCCTGGGAGGGAACTTGATAAACTGCAGCTGCATACTTTGAGGAGGAAGGGTGGATGACCCGCCGCCGATGGTGTATGAAGCAGCGCTCGTGGCGCTGAGAAGAAGGCGACAGCCAGTATCGGTGAGAGCCATGAGATGGAGTTTCGACGTCTCGGTGGCGGTGATGGGACTGAGGGACACAATGGTAGTCCTGTCGGTGAAGAGAGGTGATGGGGCAGCCAAGTGGGCAAAGTCGCGGAGGATGCTGGTCTTGTCCTTCTCAATCACCTTGGTGAGCTTTTCGGGGCCTTCCATGTGATAGGTTCGGATGGTCGACCGGTCAGATAGCGAGTAGACAAGGTTTCGAGTATCGTCAACATAGAGACCCACGAGGTGTTCGTGTGGCCGGGGGCCAAATGGCAAGTTGGTCAGTGGTACAACAGAGGACCAGCCGGGATGGGTATGGTTGACTTTGCTGCATCTGCTAGAGAACCATCTCTCTTCTTGCTGGTAAACAATTTCGTGGATGTCGGTGTCCGTTTCGCCACCGACAAAGATGCGCCCATTGGCGGTTCCGACGATGTAACTGACATCGCTGCCACCACGGTGCACAGCCATCTTGGTTTGGTAGAGCGTGACCTTCTTGGCTCCCGACGCGTTGGTCTCGGCCGCCACGCCGACAAGAACAACATCGGTTGTTGTGGAGATGACGAGAATATGTGTAATGGTCTTGACGAATACGCCTGGCTTTGGCGCAACGAGGGCAACGGCGGTGATGGTGGTGGTCAATTCCTCGTACCCGATGAGTTCTGGCGTGGGATGCGTGTAGTCCCAGAGGAAGAGCGAACTATCGATGGAGGCCCAGGCATATCCGAGCTCTGGGAAGAGGCCTAGTTTCGTGAAGACCTCTCCCCCATTAAGGAAGTCGAAGATCTGGTCAGGAATTTGGTACATATGGGTCTTTTGAAAAGGCGCCCATGGCCTGTCCGGCGGATGGATGTCATACTCGGAGGAAGCGCCGGCTATTTCAAGGTCTGTCAGTGTCTGATAATCGGAAGCTCGTAGAGATGATACACACGTCGGCAGTATGAGTCCAGGTCAGGATAGCTCTCATCGTTGAGGAGATTTGAGTTGACAACATGACCAGCCGTTTCGATCAGAGGGACGTCTGCGCGGGCAACAGGTGGTGCCGGAAGCTGGCCTGTCACGAGAGCCTGAGTGCCGGGGCCAACTGGGTTCGCGGGTGGGAGTGCCATAGGTGGTGGCACACCATTTCCAGGGTTGTTGGTAAAGAGTTGTCGTCGCGTGGTGTTTGGCGCAGGAGTGTTAATGTAAGCGCCGGGGATGGGGCGCATGGGCGTTGAGGGCTCCATTGTCGGGGTATCGAGCAAATATAATAGCAGACAATCTCATCCCAGGTCGCGGGGGTCCTTTGAGCTGTTCGTGGAAGGCAATTGAAGGTCGAGAGATGAAAGGTCTCTCTCGGTTCTCCTGCGGCTCCTGTCCTCTGCTTGGCCCTGCGACAGCCAGTCGAACGAACACCAACACCAAACCAAGCTCTTTCTATCCCCGGCTGATGCAATCAACAGCTGTTTCGTAGAGATTCCGTGATTCGTATCGCGATTATAGCTCAAATAGATGCTTCCAGGGCTGTCGGGAAGCTCGCTGTGGTATTTTTCGGTTGCAAGGGACGGTGGTCACGATGAATGGGCGCCTTCGCAGTCAGTGGCAGGAAACAAGAAAGAGGCTGGCCGTAAACAATTTTTGGAGAGCAAGGATCATTGGCGGCGACCTGAATGGCACGGACACGCGAACGCGCTGCATGGGACGGTAGAAGGCGCTAAGCCTTATTGGGAGCAGCCCTCTCTGTCACCGCCTTCAAAGTTCAAGCTCTCAACTGGCACGCACAGACCACATCCACCACGTCACTGTCACCACTTGCTCCAAGGGCTTGTTTTGTTGTTGACATTGGTGTTAGAACAGCAACTGGAGACCAACTGACCCATTGTCATTCACAAATATCACAGAAACAGATAGAGAATAAATGGTTATACCATGTCTATGCAGATCCAAAAACTCGAGAACCAATCAGAGTCATTACAACAGTCTACAAACTAAAGCATCGGCTCATCATGTACCCCGCCAAATGGACGCTTTTTCCATGAATACCATTGCTACCCTATTTTTCTTCCTTTCCTAACCCATCCATGCCTTCATTACTCTTACATTATCCCCAAGGCAACCCTTTACTGCTTCTTGGCCTCACGGGCAGCCTTCCGGAGGGCACGGTTGCGGATGTCAACGTGCATCTTCCTGTTCTGCCAGATAGTGAAAGCGCTGGTGTTGCCAACAGTGCTGTCAATGATCCACTTAAACACGTTGTGGCTCCACCAGGGGGTATAGGTGTTGGGAAAGTTCTCGTTGCTGTCGAGACCAATCTTGCCAAGGGCAGCCTTGACAAACTGCTTGGGGCCAGGGATGAGGAGGCTGGTACGGCGAACCTTGCTCATGGCAGTGGTGACGAGGTAAGAGATGACAAACTGAACATCAACGCCATGAGGGGCAAGCTCCGAGGCGAGAGAAGAGCTCCAGTGCTGGAGGAAAGCCTTGCTGCCGCTGTAGGTGGCGAGGTAGGGGGTGGGCATGGTGCCGGCGAAGGAGCCCATGGTGAGAATGAGACCCTTCTTGCGAGCAGCGAGGATGGGAGCAACGACCTTGGTGGTCTTGAGAGTGCCGAGGCAGTTGATGGTGACAATGTTCTGGAGCTCGGTCTTCTCGGTATCGAGGAAGGATACGGGGATGCTGTGAGACTGGCCGACGTTGTTGATCAAGATACCGACATCAAGACCAGCAATCAGCTTGGCCAGGCGCTCGTAGTCCTCATCGTTGTCCTGGGAGAAATCCATGGCGAGAACCTTGGTCTCGAGACCGGACCACTTCAAACGCAACTCCTTGGCGAGAGCATCGAGCTTAGACTGGGTGCGGGAGACGAGGACGAGGTTGAAGCCCTTGGAGGCGAGCTGAGAGGCGAACTCCTTGCCGAGACCATCAGACGCACCGGTGACGACGGCCCAGGTGCCCTTCTTGCCATACTTGCGAAGCTGTTCCGAGATTGAGAGGTTAGCATGCTTCTGGTGTATTTTTGTCCAAAGGTGAAGCCACCTACGTTGGGACCGCTGAGAATGAATGAGTTCAAGAGGAGGCGGACGAAGCTGAGAGCGCCCTTCAGAACGTAGAGAGCGCCGAGAGCAGCAAAGGTGTACTGGAGTGGCTGAGGGACAGCATTCCAGAAGTGGAGAGCCTTCTCCAGGAGCTGGGCGATTTGCGAAGCCATGTGTCTGATCGCCGTGCGTATTCCGAGATGGCGATGTTCCCGGATGCAGTGGTGTCTTGTCCTGAAATAAGGTTGAAAGGGTCCGGATGGCTCGGGCTTGGAGACGAGAAACGCGCTTCCCCCAAAAAATGTTGGGGGTCCCGCCAGGGAAATTTTTGTGACCATCCACCGTCCATCCCGCTGCGGGGCCGCCGGCGAGCTTCGGCCAATGGCGATTACCTCCAAAGGAGACCCCTGACAGTGGAAACACGTCCCTTAAGCTTGGGCCTGAGCTGAGCAGTGTCTTGGCACATTTCAGATGGTGTTCAATTCATTATTCATTGGCCGACTTTGAGGCTGGTGGTCCAATCTTGAGATTGCTGGCTGGAAGACGACACGGTCACTGAACAACATCACCGTTCCTTGCCTCGTCAATCTACATTCTATCACCTCAATTGCCAAAATGGACCAACTCAAAGCATTCCTCCCCTCGGGGGAAAAGGGCATCCTCCCCTATTACCTGTGGTTCGTAAGTCGCACCCGCCGGGAACCCTCGGACCAAGACGGCATCAACAGTGCACCGTCCACTAACCTCGATCCTCCTTCCAGATCTCCATCGTGTCCATGGGCAACGCTCTCCAAAACTACGTAACCCTCCACTACACCCGGCGCATCTACAACGGCCGCTTCGTCCCGAACCACGCGCTGCCCCCAGCCACGGGCAAGCACAGTCCCGAGGACAGCACCAGCATCCTCAAGCCCGCCTCCGGCAAGGACGCCGAGAAGGCCAAGGACCAGGTAACTCCCCTGGCCGCTCGTGTCTTTGGCACCTACACCTTTGTCGCTGGCATCATCCGGCTCTACGCCAGCTACCAACCCGAGAACTACGCTCTGTACCAGATGGGCATCCTCACCCACGTCATTGCCGCCGTTCACTTCACCTCTGAGATGCTCATCTTCAAGACCATCCGGTTCAGCGGGCCTCAAATCTTCCCCTTCCTCGCTGCCTACGGCGGTACTACTTGGATGTTGCTCCAGTACAACAACTACGTCGTCTAAGTCAGCTGAAAGGGGGTCAGGAGTATATGTGTTAAAAAAGGTTGTATAATACAACACGGAAACGAGCATCCCCTCGTGTTTATAGGGGCTCCGTAATCAGGCATCTAGCAGCTGTCTAATATCAATAATACCACCTGTTGTTGCCTTTCTCACTGCAGCGACTTGCGGTACAATTCCCCTCCACAATCCCTCAACTTCGCAGCCGCCTGTTCCGGCGTAATGTCCCTCTGCGGCTCAGCCATAAGCTCATACCCAACCAAAAACTTCTTCACCGTGGCCGACCTCAGCAACGGAGGGTAAAAGTGCATGTGGAACCAGCTCGTCTCCGCCTCCTCTTCCGTGCAATCCAGCGGCGCCTGATGAATGCCAGAACCTATTGTTGAGATGTCAACAGACCTATCCCGTACACACTCACCATCAGGGTAGGAAACTTACTGTAAGGAAAATTCGTCTCAAACAAATTATCGTACCTCCTCGCGACCTCTTGCACCGCCTGCGCAAACTCCAACCGTTCCTTATCATCCAGATCCACCAGCGCCCTCACATGACGCTTGGAGATGATGAGCACCTCAAACGGCCACAGAGCCCACCACGGGCAGACAACAACAAAGGAGTCGTTTTCCCAGACTAGTCTCTCCTTCTTCTCTAGCTCAAGCTTGACGTAATCGTCTAGCAGATGCCGGCCTGTGTCGGACTTGTATTTCCTCATATTAACCAACTCCTTCCCTGGTTCTTCAGGGAGGGTGCTGGTAGTCCAGATCTGGCAGTGAGGATGAGGGTTTGAGCAGCCCATGGCAGCGCCTTTGTTCTCAAATATTTGCATGTTCTTGAGCTGGTGCTTTGGGGGGGTCACTTCGCCGTCCGGGTTCTCTGGAATAGTGGAGAGGACATAGGCGGCTTGGCCATTCAGAGGATGGGAGGGGGAGAGGTGGGAGGCGTAGATACGAGTCCATGTGTTAATTACGGGGACAATTTCCTCGGGGGTCATATCAGCGAGGGTGGCGTCGTGTTTGGCGGAGAAAGTGAGGACGTAGCACCTGCCGGTGACGGGACGGGCTTGGAGGAGGAGGGAGGCAACATCGTCCTTGTTGGTTTCCGGATGGTAGTCTTGCTGGGTTTCCTTGACGGCGGAGTAGTCGTTGACAAAGGCGAAGGTGTTTTTGTAGGGGGGGTTGCTGTCTCCTTGGGCACGTTTGTTGCCGGGGCAGAGGTAGCACTTGGGGTCGTACGAGGGGAGGGTGTTCTTGGAGGGGGTTTCTTGTGCTCCTCTACAAGAACCGTGAGTTGATTGGTCGTCAGGTGTATGAAGAGGGTTCACTTACTGCCATGGCCTCTTAGTCCGGTGAGGGGAGACCAGCAGCCATGATCCGGTGAGGGGGTTGTACCGCCGGTGGGAGATATCGTTGAGCACTTCGTCTGGCATCTTTTAAAGAGGTGAATGTGAATTTCGATGAGGTGAGGTTGATGGAAAGGAATAAGATGCAGTCGAAGCACTACTACTATGCAGGGTCTGGGATGAGAAGAATCGGCGTTTGCATTTGGTTGCTCTCACAGCATCTTGCAGCAAATAACCCCGCGCCCACACTGCTGGGTCACACTTGCCAGTTTGGTGACAGCACGAGGCGGGGTCACTGGATGAGATCGAGTTTTCAGATTCGCAGATTCGGCGCTGTTCCGGCGGTATTAATTAGTGCCGCACTTGTGGCCATTGAGTTTTCATTTTCCGGGAAACATGTTCTGTTGCAGAGAGCTCTACGGGAATAGCTACTCATGCCTTACTGCCCATCATGTCAAGGTCCTGCCTGAGTTACGAAGCATGTGATCATATCAAATTCATACCAGATCGCTGGTCAAGCGACAATGCCGCAGTACTCCCAGCCTACACTCTCGTAATTGTGTATAACGTAAAGATTAACCAGGGCGAACAGCTCTGAAGCAACAATTCGTTCGACGATGTGCGGCTAGCAATGGGTTAGGGTTGTGACATCATCCGCCGACAGCTCGGGGAAGGACAGGCCGAAGCGATGCACAGACCAGCCGGCTGACACATTCCAAGGCCGGCTGATCCTCGGCAGCTTCTCCGCAAAGGTCCGTGTCCCCAAAGTGGCATCGCGCAGCTGCCTTGTCCAGGATTGACCCTCGATCGCAACATCAATGTCCATCACCACACGCGCCCATTCCATCAAATTCGGATCCCTCACCACCAAGAATCATCAAAAGTACGCGTCGCCTCCATCTCTTCTCTGTATGCGCAATCACATTCCCGCTTTCCCGTGGGTTTTCCGCGTGCCTTTTGGCAGTTTTGGGCGTGCTTGATTCATCGATTGTCTTTGCTTGGCCCCTGTCCAATAGTTGTCGCTCCACCAAAAGACAGCTCTCCATCCGCATCCGCATCATTTGCGCCCGCGCCCTCGCCAGCCCGTCTCGTCACACTCACAATGGGTGTCATTCGCAAAAAGATTGCTGCCAGAGGCGGTGAGGGCGGTGTCAAGTATGTTTGCGACGTTTGCTCCGCAGACATCACTTCCACTGTAAGTTATCCAGCTGCCGTTACTACCCCGCGATGGCTGGCTCAAGTCGCATCTCGTCTCCTGTCGGAGCAACTGTGGGGTCGACAACACCACCGTCGAGCACCCTCAAGCTAACAGCTTTCCCGGCAGGTCCGGATACGATGCGCACACAGCGCTTGCAATGAGTACGATCTTTGTGTACAATGCTTCGCCAATGGCTCCTCCAGCGGTTCCCACCAGCCTGCCACCCACCCCTTCCGAGTTATCGAACAGAATTCCTTCCCCATATTCGATCGCGAATGGGGCGCCGACGAAGAACTGCTGCTCCTAGAAGGAGCCGAGATATATGGCTTAGGGTCCTGGGCCGACATTGCCGATCATATTGGTGGCTACCGTAGCAAGGATGAGGTTCGCGACCACTATTACAAGGTATACATCGAGTCCGAAAATTTTCCGCTTCCGAAACGATGCAGCCCTCACGATATGGAACTGGCAAATGAGATTTCGAGAGAAGAGTTCCAGTCTCGCAAGAAGCGCAGGATAGAAGAGCGACGAGAGGCTGCAAAGAATGCCCCAGCTCTGCAACCAAAGACGAAACCCACGGCTAGTGTGCCGTCTTGTCACGAAATCCAGGGGTACATGCCCGGTCGATTGGAGTTCGAGACAGAATATGCCAACGAGGCTGAAGAAGCAGTTCAACTCATGCAATTCGACCCAGGCGATGGCATCAACCCACGCACCGGCGAGCTCGAGCCAGAGATGGAGCTCAAGCTCACAGTTATGGAAATCTACAATTGCAGGTTAACACAGAGAGCCGAACGCAAGAAGGTCATCTTCGAACACAATCTTTTGGATTACCGAGAAAACAGCAAAATAGAAAAGAAGCGGTCCAAGGAAGAGAGGGACCTGATCAACAAGGCGAAGCCTTTCGCGCGCATGATGAACCGGGAAGATTTCGAGAATTTTTGTCAGGGGCTCATTGACGAACTCAACCTACGGCAAGCCATTGCTCAGTTGCAAGAATGGCGAAGCATGCGCATTGGTGACCTCAAGAGCGGCGAGAAGTACGAGCAGGAGAAAGCATTGCGGATTCAGAAGTCGATACCTATGGGATCCATGGACCGAGACCGCCTAGCAGCAAACCAGCGTGGCAAGAACCAGCCACCACCGGAACCACCAAGCGGCGCCGCCCTGCTGGTCGCGCCAGAGCTTCCCATCCGGTCGGCAGCGTCAGTCGGAGGCACAAATGGCGATGCGGTGAATGGCGGGATCAAGATCGAGGGCAAGGAGAACCAGGTCAACGGGAACCACGTCAACGGAGGCAGCATGGTGGTTGCCAATGGCACGCCAGCGAAACAGAAGTTTGTGGCGCAACCGATTCCAGGCATCCAGCCATTGCCGTTATCGCAAGACAACGCGCCTGATCTCCATCTTTTGACACCGGAGGAAGCGAAGCTCTGCGAGACGTTGCGCTTGCAGCCGAAGCCTTATCTGATGATCAAGGAGCAGATTTTGAAGGAGGCCGTCAAGAGCAACGGCAGCTTGAAGAAGAAGCAGGCCAAGGAAATCTGCAGGCTGGATACACAAAAGGGAGGGCGCATCTTTGACTTTATGGTGAATGCTGGATGGGTCATTAAGGCTTGACCTTTCCTTGTTCGTGAATGTACATGACATCTTTATCCTTTTCGTTTCCATGTTAGGGCTGGAGTATTCTGGCGTTTTTGGTTATGAGCGGGATACCACATTGGGCGGACAGCGCGTTTTGGGTGGGATTGTTGAGACTATTCTGTATTTTATTTCGTGCAATCGCAGATGGCACGCAATTGAAGATGTTTTTGGTATCCTTATGGATCATTTTGGAAATGCGCTTCGGTGTGGCGGACGGGATGAGTGATGACAATGCGGCCAAGCCCTTCCTCTCGGACCAACTCGCCCCCGCCCGAAGCGACAGCCCCGAGGACAGCAATGGATGGATGGGTGGTCGCGCATGATGAGGGGGATATCATTGGTCGCGGGTTCTGTCTCAGGGTATTTAAACCATTCTTTTTTCTTCCTCATCCTGTTCTCCTCTTTTTCTTTTTCCCTTTCTCTCGGTGTCGTGGTTCTCGTGAGATCACACTTGTCGGCCGGCTTCAGCTGTCTTGTCTTGTTCGCTTGCTACCCTCTCCATTGCTTGCTCTACTTCTCAGTGTCTGCTCCATCCTTTGCTCATCTTCTTTCTGTTGTACGCAATTGACCTTGACAGTATTGCAGCGTTTTTGTCGTTGTCGCCGCTGTCAACCCGAGCAAAATGGCCGATCACTCCTCCAACACTGTTTACTTGGTCACTGGGGCGAATAGGGGTATTTACTTACCCCTTTTTCTTTGCTGACACTGCCATCTTGGCACATCCCAACCCCGGGTCATCTCCCTCATCTGCCTTTTGCATTACGCTTTACCACTGCCCCATTCCATAACACTTTCACAGTCTCTTTATAGCTCCTCATACCTTTCCTCTGCTCCCCCCCAGTATTTGTCACCCACCACCCACCCACCAATATCAAGCACCACCCAACTAACTAACCTTCCTCCTTTTATCAGGGATCGGCCTCGCCATCGTCAAAGTCCTCTCCGCCCGCCCCAAAACAACCATCATCGCCACAACCCGCTCCTTTTCCACTCCTTCCCCCTTCGATGCTACAACCCCCCACCATCCCACCAGCTGCGCCATCCCTATTCTTCTCGACGACGCAAAAGATGAGATATCATCATCTACCCTACCCTCCCGCCTCCAATCCCTCGGCATCACCCACATCAACACCCTCATCGCAAACGCCGGCTCGGCCACAGGTTTTAAATCAGTCTTTGACACGACAGAGGAAGAGTACCTCGCTGACCTTAATGTCAACACCCTCGGCCCAATCAGATTGTTCAAAGTACTATGGCCGCTGTTGGAGAAGGAAGGGGGGAAGTTTGTCGTGATTGGGAGTTCGGTGGGGAGTATAGGGGGTTTGGTGACACCGGAGGGGGAGGTGGAGGGGGGGATGTTGGTTTGTGGGGGGTATGGGTTGAGTAAATGTGGGGTGGGGTGGTGGGTGATGAAGTTGAGGGCGGAACTTAAGATGCAGCGAAAGGGGGTGGTGGTTGGGGTTGTTCATCCGGGGTGAGTTTTCTGTCAAGTGTTGGGAGTGGGAATGGAGATGCTGATGATGAGTACCTACCTAGGTGGGTGAAAACGGAGATGGGACAGGGGCTGGCGGATGCGGTTGGGTTTGAGGCGGGGCCGCCTTTGGGGGTGGGGGAGAGTGCGAGGGGGGTTGTTGAGCAGGTATGTTACCCTTAGCATCATAGTTGGAGAAGTGCTGACATCAAGGTAGATTGACAAGTTGACGATGGAGAATTCGGGGCAGTTTTGGAGGTGGGATGGGGGTGTTTTGCCTTGGTAGCAAGCTCCAGGCGTTTATACTGGAGATAAGTTGGAAATATCCAGTTCCAAGCGCTTGGTGTTGTGCTCGGGCGACTGTTGAGACTCTTGGTTGCTCGTCAGGGGTTCAGGGGTAGCCCACTAACAGATCCTCGCGTACACTCCACCGAAAATCTGTTAGTGCAGGTTGCCCATCGTTGAGACGTCCTCCGTTGCATGTGGAAGTGTCCAACATTCGACTGTGGTCCGTTGGCCTAATAAAAGATGCCGTTGGTTATCTAAAGTGTTGGGTTCGGTGTTGGTGCTGTGCTCGGTCTGCATCCCTTTACCCGGGCTGCACTATCAACCCGTGTCCGACAGCTATGTTTACCCATCGGGCATACAACTCCGGGGACTCGGTGCCAACAACATCAGACGAAAAAAAGACCCGGCCGGCGTTGGACATTGGATGCCAACCGTCAAACGGGCCCGGGTCAAAAGCTTGTCAACGGGCGACCAATGATTGATTGGCAAGCCATCAATTGGAAGATCACTCATGCATGTGGCTGCGAAACCAGGTCTCACATCCAAGGCGTGCCACCCTATCAATCCTGGGGATCTGCACGTGTTCCGTGGCCCAGTTGACATCATCGTCACCGTATGGGGAGGCGCTCGCTCAGGGTGGTATGGCGGTTAGCCACTGATGCCACTGAATGACGACGACCCTTTGCGCAGCTGCACGGCGAAGGGGGATTCTATCTAGAGATAGAGTGATAGACTACGGGGGAAACTGGGGGGAAAGACGGATGATACGCCTATCGCTAGATGCAGATTGCAGATGCAGCTGCACAGGAGAGGAGCTGAAGAGTGGGGTGAAGTCACGGATAGGTGGGGGAGAACGCGAGGGGGGGGGGGGAAGCGAGGAAGAAAGAGGAGGCTGGCAATGGTATGATTTTGAGTACATACGAACAGAGCAAACATGACTCCAACAGCACGATAAAAGAGTTGAGGTGTTGTAGAAGATACAAAAGTAAAGTCTTGCGATCAGTGGTTTCACGATTGAACTGCCCAAAACGAAGCGAACCCCACAGTTTTGGGCGGGCAGGGGTCAACCGTTCGGTTACCAGGCCAGAAGCCCAGAACCCCAAGCTGGTGGCGCAGAAACCCCACCACCTCAACCCCCCCAGTCTGCGGCCTGCACCTGCCCCCTCTGGTGCAAGCAAGTTTTTGCGCCGGTGTCCCTTGTGCGTCGCTGGGCGTCAAAGGGTCCTCCGTTCCATCATCCCAATCTCTGTTCTCGACCTTCCTGTATCTTGGTGTCTTTTGCGATTTCTTGCATTTTTCGCAGTGTTGTTTGGGTTGTTTCAGTCCCTGAAGCTGCTTGTGTTTTTTTTTTTTTATTTCGTGTGGAGAGCTCCATCTCACTCCCCCCCTGTCGAACAAGGTCGTCGTCATTGCACCAGCAACCGGGAGCGAGACTCGACAGACACCCAGCGCGCGATATCGCTTGCTCTCGCACAACCATCGTCTCAACCTGTTCCCACACCCCGAATCATTCCCCTACGAACACCTTGGCCCGCTCTAGCCCCCTGTGTTGTCAATCGTTTGTATTCCGAGAGCAAATACGAAAAGTTCATGCTGCTTCCTCCATCGCACCTGATAACGCAAACCACCTTTTCGAAACCTCTCTTCCAACCGTAATAGCTGCCGCCGCAGACCAGAGACTGCTCGAGAGACCAGCGATAGAAGAACCCTCGGTATTCGAACCAGGTCAGCGACGGTCGAGTCGCTTGTTGCGCCAACGACCAGCGCAACCCACACCATGGAGCATGCAGCACAGGCGATCGACCATGTGCAACAACTCTACATCCGCGCCGGCGGCGGCGCCGGGCCACCCGCCTCCGAGAGACCCCCCGTGTTCAAGGCGATCGGCATAGGCCTCGCCATTGGCTCCGGCGCCTTTATCGGTACCTCGTTCGTGCTCAAAAAGGTCGGCCTGCTTCGCGCCAACGAAAAGTACAATGAGGTGGCTGGCGAGGGATATGGGTATCTCAAGAACTTTTACTGGTGGGCGGGCATGATCCTGATGATCTTGGGCGAGGGACTCAATTTCGCTGCGTACGCCTTCACCGATGCCATTCTGGTCACCCCTCTGGGAGCCCTGTCGGTCGTCATCACCACCATCTTGTCGGCCATTTTCTTGAAGGAGCGCTTGAGCATGGTCGGCAAGGTTGCTTGTTTTCTGTGTATCGTTGGGTCGGTTGTCATCGTCATGAATGCACCACAAACATCGGCTGTTAAGGACATCCAGGACATGCAAGGCTTCGTCGTACATCCGCTGTTTTTGAGCTATGCGGGCGTCATTATCGTCGGCAGCGCTATTGTCGCATTTTGGCTGGGACCAAAGTATGGCGCCAAGAATATGATGGTGTACATTTCCATCTGCAGTTGGATCGGCGGACTGAGCGTTGTGGCGACGCAGGGCCTGGGAGCCGCCATCATCGCCCAGGCGGGAGGAAAGCCTCAGTTCAACCAGTGGTTTTTGTATGTGCTGTTGGTTTTCGTTATTGCTACGCTCTTGACCGAGATTATTTACCTCAACGTGAGTGCCTCCCTTATATACCCCCTTTTCCAACGACACCGACGGGGCTTTGGTGAAATCCTTTGCAATTCCTTCTTGCCACCGCTGGACCCGACGGGAGTTTTGACACCTTTATGCAGAAAGCGCTCAATTTGTTCAACGCCGCCTTGGTTACCCCCACCTATTATGTCTACTTTACCAGTACCACCATTATCACCTCGGCAATCCTGTTTAGAGGTTTCAATGGCACACCGACATCGATTATCACCGTGGTGATGGGATTCTTGGTTATTTGCTCGGGGGTTGTTCTCCTGCAGCTGTCCAAGTCCGCCAAGGACGTCCCAGACACTGCCGTCTTTGCCGGTGACCTCGACCAAATCCAGACCATTGCCGAGCAGCCCCAGCCCGAAACCGAGCCCAAGGCGGACGCCATTAGAGGCACCGCTGCCATTGTCAGGCGCCTGTCATCCGCGAGACAAAAGATGGAATTGGAGGAGCTCAAACGATTGCACGAGGAGAAGATTCAAGAGAGTCTTGCCCCTGTGAGCGAAAATGGAGCTCCTCTCTACGAATGGGACGGTCTACGAAGAAGGCGCACCGGAACCTTCAGCAGTCACCGCACTCGTCCCGGCACCGGTGTTGGTGCCTCCCCCGCGCCCTCTGGCGCCCCCTTTCTCGCTCCTCCGACACCTCACCCTCCACTCGGCTGGTCACACTTCCCCACCGAGGAGGAGCTCGCCGAGGCCAGTAGACCTGTCTCGCCTGCCCTCTCTAGCATAATGGGCACGATCCGCAGCCGCGCCCGGTCTGCCCTCCTCCCAGGGCACCCCGACTACAAGCCCAGCAACAACCCCTCCACCACAAAGGTGCAAAGCCCAATGCACCCCGTCCAGTTGACCTCGATAGCAGTGCCAGGTCAGGACAATCCCGCTTCTTCCAACAACCCATCAGATGATTTCCTGCACCCACTGGGAGCAGCAAGGCAAACCAGAGCAGGAACGACAGCTAGCGCCTCGAGTTCCAAACGGCGGGTCCAGTTCCCGGAATACAACGAGGCGGAACACCCCCTCCCATCACCACCCACCCCCCCGCCTCACTCTGCAAAGCGCCAGTTTTCCTTTCAAAACATTTTCAAACGCAACCAAGCCCAGTCCATCGACGGGGCGTTGGAGAGTGGCGGCAGCCCGCAGAGAAGCGGGCTCAACTCGAGGGGGTACTCGTCCCCTCAGGTGCGCATCACGGGCGCGACGGAGGAGGAGAGGTTAGGGCTGGTTAAGCCCCATCCTTTGGCCGCTAAGTCGATGCCTGCTCTGCAGATTCAGCGGTTTTCCGAAGAGGATGAGGAAGAGGAGGACAGCGAGGATGAGCAGCAGCATGTGCAGGAGAAGAGACCTTTTGTTGGGGGGGATGGGGGTGATAGGAAGGCGAGGGAGTATGGGCATAGTATCACGCACGGGTATACTAATACTTCCCCTCCGAGGAAGAAGACGGAAAAAGATGTGGAAAAGGATGAGCTGAAGGCTTATGAGGAGAGGAGGCAGAGGTTTAAGGAGCGGAGGAGTATGGAGGGGGAGAAGGAGAGGCCGAGGGAGAGGAGTGGGAGTGGGAGTGGGAGTGGGAGTGGGAGTGGGGGGAGTAGTTCTGGGTCAGGGAGTGGCAAGAAGGGGAGGAGGAGAGGGAGGGCGGATAGTAAACCGCCACCGCAGCCGCCTAATCATAAAAGGACGGGGACGGGAGGGGGAAGCGGGGAGTTTATTTGAGGCTCTGGGGTATGCCCAAAGTGGATTGATGAGGGAAATGACTGTTATGATTATGCGCTTTTTTTTTTTTTGGAAGGGGTTGGACCTGTCACAAAAGGAATGAATCAGTACATATGGGAAGGGCTCTTTTCTGTTTGCAAGCCGGGATGGGAAAGTTTGGGTACCTATCAAAATTGGGTGGGTGTGGGATGGCAAAGTTTGAAAAGCAAGCGAGCATGCATTGTGCAGTTTTGTCTTTTTCTTCTTCTTTTTTGGCAGCTGCTAACACCAGGAAGGGGAATTGTAGGATAGGGACATGATGGATAGAACAAGGACTGGTTTGTTGGCGGTAGAGGCAGACATGGGTAGTAGTGTAGACTAAAGAGAAAGAGTAATGATGAACAAACAACAACAACCAAACAACCTATAACAACACAAAAGAATTTCCCAAAATGATGATGTGCTGAAATTGATTGTAAAGAAAAGAATATAGTCATAAGCCCGGGTATCCATCGCTAATTGCTTTTGCAAAATTGCCTTCCAAGCTCTCTCGTCATCGCAGAAGAGAGAAGACCACCAACCCGCCAGCACCTACCCAGCCAACAGCAACCACCGCACAAGAGCTAGCAAAGAGGAAGAGAAACTCTGCTGCTGTGTTGTGATGGCGAGGGAGATGATAAAGGGTGGATGATCCTCTCTCTTTTTCCTCCTTCTTTCCACCCCTTCTACACATCTTATCTCTTTTCACAATGTCAAACTAGAGTCAAACTCAGCAGGGTCCCTCATGTCCTCATCTCATTCCCCGCGCGATGAAAATCATCCCTCCGTATATATGGTGTCCCAACATCCACTTGCCTTCCATCCAAAAGATTACTCCAAAGCAGTTCTCCTTGTCGTTCCTCATGAACACCATATATAGCCTTCAAAGTCCATCCCCATCTCCAGCACACTTGTTTCACTCCTCGTTACCGAGGCAATCTCTCTTGGTTTCTTTTCTTCCGCTTTGACCATCACCACGCAATCCCCTCCTGACTGGCACTCTGCCTCTTCCTACTCCTACTCTTCTTCTCCTCACCACCCCTCTTCTTCCCCTTCTTCCTCTGCGACGCGCTCTCCTCCACATCCCCACTATACTCCTCCAAAACCGGCTTCTCCCCCTGCTCCCCCTCCAACCCCTCCCCAACAACCACCGCCCCCTCCTCCTTCATCCTCTTCCTTTCTCGTCTAGCCCTGTTCGCCCTCGCCTTCCTGACCACCTCATCATCCATCTTCGCCCTCCACTCACACTCCCCCGCAAACTCGCAATACCCACACTTGAACGCATCCTCCATCTCCACCCCCCTCGGCTCCCTCTCCCCCTTCCACCAAGGCATAGTCTGCGCAAGATACAGATCCAGCGTGCCCGGCTCGACAAAATACGTAGTCGTGGAGATGACCTTCCCCTCATCCTTGTCTATCTCGTCTTCATCTTCTTCCTCAGCAGCAGCCGGTGCCTTCCCCTTGCCTCGATAGCGATATTCCACAGCTACTATCTGTCCGATATCCGATGCTCCATGTGGAAAGGTGACCTGGAGCTCAAACTTCAAAAGCCCTAGCAACGATCGGAGATTGCCGTACTTGAGACCCTTGGGTCGTTTCCCTGCGCCGGGTGACGCCGGGGCAGAGATATAAGCAGAGGATTCCGTCGTGGTGGTTGTCGTGGATGTAGTGGTGGTCCTGGCGCTTTCGGATTCATACCCCCATTCTGACGCCCCTTCCGTTTCGCTTTCTGAATCCCCATTCTCAAACACCTCTTCATGCAGAGCGCCCATTTGAGCCATGAACGAGTCTGAGAAGGGTTCCTCTGGGTTCAAGTTGTACCGGCCAAAGATCTGGAAGTAGTCGAGTTTGTCCGAGGCCATCTCACTGAGAAAACGGTGGTACAGGAACAGCTGGATCAGGGACATGTGAACCTGGGGTTTAGACGGGGGTTTGGGAGTGAGACGAGTCTTGATGTCGGTTATGTAGACTTGCATCATGGTGTCAGCGAGGCGTTGTGAGGCAGTGGTTTGGCTTCCGCGACTGCTGAGAGTCTCCTCTTCTAGTTCGGAATCGGGATTCTCGTAGCTGAGGTAGTCAATGACACCGTTGACCAGGTTGCCGTCTACCATGCCCCAAACCTGCAGTTCCCGGGTTGAGCCAGTATCGCGAAGTGTTCGTAAACCCAAAATGACATTCCACATTTGCAGACCTAAATTGTCCACCTTTTTAGCGATGGTGACTGTAACGGGCTGAAAAACTTCGCGCTCGAGCTTCTCGTGAACCATGGAGCCCTTCTTCATGGCAGGAGTTTGCGTCCTTCTGCCAAACGGAAGTCTCGATAGTGTGTAGTAGTGTTGCAACTCGCACCATAGCCCGGCTGTAAGATCAGTAACAGACAGTGGTTTCTTTGGAAAGGATCGAAACTGGGCGAGGGGCGACGGAACAACGCCATTGAGTCTCTTGACTTCTATCTCGAGCATGTGTTGGGGGTTCTCATCCGACACAGATAACGACGTGTCGCTGACGCCAGCAAGCGCCTGACTCACTAGTCGAGGTGTCTGGTCAGTTAGACAGGCGACAAAGCCGGGGGCAGACAACTCACGGTCCGGGTAGTTGACGTCCGGTATTGTATCCACGGTAGACATGCGCGCTGTCTTGTGCTTGACGTCGAAAGACACACGGCTGCCACTGCTGCGCGGCGCATTCCAGATTCCACTGTCCTGACTGTCACCGCTCTCCCTGCCCACATGCTTAAAATTTGCCGAGCCATGACGATAGGTACGAGGGTTCGTTTCGGGGGTGAGCTGGATGATGTCAAATTTCAAGTCGTTCTCACTGAGGGCGTCGAGCGCTTCATCAACGGCTTGAGAAGCATCGGGTTTGATGCCGCCACTGATGTCCCACCTCGGCTTGACTAGCTGCGATGGCCTCGGTTTATTCTGGGGCACTGTTGGGGGTCTGTAAACCGAAACAACTTCGGGTACGGGCGGATCCCATGATGAAGATGGGGCCTTTGAATCGATTGTGGGTTGGGAGGGCTTGGAGGCCTTGGGTGGGGAGGGCGGTGGTTGTGACGTACGCGGAGCTGGGATCCGCGGTGCGGGCGCTGGAACTTTCGTCGGCGCTGGTTCTGGCGGGGCCGACGTTGGAACCACGGGAGAAATGCGGTCGGCAAGTTCGCAAAGAAGTCTTTCCTCCTCCGGGCTCAGGTTGTAGCCATACTCGCTGCTGTCATCGTCGTCGCTATATGACCTGAGGCTCGACATGACCACGGCTTCAGGACGGCATCGTGTGCTTTTGTGGAAGACGCAGCGCTTCAGTGAGGCTCCCAAAGTTCCACTTGCCCATGCCTGCTCGGCGGTTTCTTCCCCGCACCTTTGCTGGCGGGGCGCGTGGTCACGTGGGTTCGCTGGACTTGGGTTTCATGACTTCCAACCCTAACCCGGTTGAGAAAACATTCCTTCAGACAAGCATGCTCACTACAGAATAATTGGTACAGCAGGTAAGTTAACCCCATATTATACTGTGAACCATGCCTCAAAAGTACATTATTAGGCCCTTAAAATATCTTTTAAGGCTTGTGAACTATCTTTCAAGGCTTATGAACTAGCTTTTAAGACGTATTGTCTATTTTTAAAACGTAAGACGATTATCTTTCGAGGTATGGTTTGTGAGATAATATGGGCTTGACTTACTTTCGACCGCTAATTATTTTGTGGTGAGGGTAGCAAGCTAACCAGCTCGATACCTCGAGCTCAGAGGTTCTTGAGCATCACTGTCCACCATCTCAGCATCATCTAAACGGTATCTTATCCACCATCTGCGCTCCATCCAAATACCTGTCCTCCAAAAAAGTCGTCGCAAAGATGACGCAGCCCTCAGGGGCTTTTTTCAGGCACCACACCAAAAACGAGATGCGAGTTACAGGGGTTCAAAGCCCGCTAACCAAGCGCCACAGGTCTTGTCTCAACAACCCTGGAATCACCCGCGAATCACTCAGCTGAGCCCTCGCACTTGATGCCAGTTTGAACGATGGGGAGGACTCCAGGCAGAATCTCGTTTCTGGTGTTTATATATACCCGTGTTCTCCAACCTCACCCGCATGTCTGATTGACTGCTTCTCCTCAAACCAACCACTGTCCAGCTCTTGTTTGTCTGTCATTTGTAACCCGCTGAAGAAATGTTCCACATCCGCCGCCGCCGTAACGTTCTGCAGGACAACTTGGGCTCCACACCGCCGCCGAACCGGAAACCCACATTGACGTCTTCCGGACCCAACTCCACTTCCGGCCCGGCGGCCGACTGCGAACTGCCTCATCATGATGATTCCGGCGCTCAACCAAAGAGGGGCTTTTCCCAACTGCCACCAGAGATCCATCTGATAATCACACAACATCTCATCTATCCTGATGCCCTATCCCTCAAGCACACCTCTCGCTATTTCTACCGGCTCGTCGATACCGGCGTGAAACTGAAGGTTGATTGGCTCATGGAGAGGAGGAAGCTGCATCTGGAATGCCCGAGTAATCAGCGATGTGATTTGGGGAGTGACTTGCGGTTTTGTAGGGGGAGCGTAAAGTCAGTATCGTCACAATTAGCTCTTACTGGTATCTTCGAGAATAGCCGAGGGCTAACAAGGATATGTTTAGGTTATTGATGCAACGAAGAAGAGAGCATATCGAGTGTGAATCACGACCTGGTTTAGGCTGTCTAATTTACGGCACAGA
Organism: Podospora bellae-mahoneyi; assembly: GCF_035222275.1. NCBI lineage: Eukaryota > Fungi > Ascomycota > Sordariomycetes > Sordariales > Podosporaceae > Podospora > Podospora bellae-mahoneyi. The sequence goes on along the minus strand of NC_085885.1, from coordinate 2,611,997 downwards.
GACCTGTCCCCATGCGAGGAAGCTCAAGACCAAAATCAAGAGGTGGTTGAGGGGCCCGGTGACGTTGGAGATGAGATGGGTCTTGTTGGTTATTGGTGTTACTTTGCTGCCGTTGATCATAATGGGTTGGGTTTGGTTGATGGAGAGCTTTGTTTGGAATTGACAAGTCATGTTTGGAGTCTGATATGAGCAGGTGTGATCGCCCTGGCTTTACTTTCAATCTGTAATGATAGTATACCCCAGCTACGCAATGAGGATAATGCAAATTTTGCTGTTGACGTTATGAAACCCAATGCCCCTGTCAGCCGTCACCACCATCCCATTGTAGAAAGGATACCTCACTGGTCGTGGTGCTTGATAGTGGCGAATACTGCATTCCTTCGGAATGAGCACTGGCCGAACTGGCCCCATGACCTTCAGGGAAGAGTGGGAAAATAATCGAAGGGTCCCAATCCTGGAGGAAATTAATTGTGCCATCGTTCCCCATATCGAATCCCGGGTCGTGACCTGCGCCAAAGGGTTGTACTAACCCGCCGTCGACCTCTAGGAATGGCGAGAAGTTTTGGAAACCTTCGAACTGGGGGTTATCGAAGCTTTGTGATGATGGCGTTGCGGGAGGTTGACAAATCGATATTTCCATCATGCTAGTGGCGGGTGTCACCGATTTGGTGTAAGCACGAGCGTGGGATTGAATGCCCTTGAGGCCGTTGGACATACACTGTTTAGAAGTCAATATGCCTTGGTTTTTCACAGATTGGGGGTCTGGGAAGAGAACAAACCTGCATTTCAACCACATTCCACTTCTCTTTACACCTTACCGCCAGGGGTTGCCAAATTTCCTTGCGCATACTCATGTACTCCTTGCACACCCTCCCCAGCTTCCTCGTATAGGCGTCATTCTGACCCTTCTTCTTCATGAAGCTTTCGTGTCTCTTTGATGGGAATGTCGACGTAAAGTTGGATGGCGTGCTGGTAACCGGCGTCCCATAATTCTCAGTTGCTGGTGATGTGGGCTCACAGTGGTCGATCTTGCGGACAGCCTCTTTCACCCTCCTCACGAGACTAGACAATGCCGTTGACATCAAGCCTGGGAGCTGCGCTCTGATAGAATCGGCGTCTTCGTCGTATGAATCTTGTTCGTGGGTGACATCAAGAATGATTTCCAATCGGTGTTCACTCCAGAACCCTTGCAACACATCGACAACCTCTTCGATGACGGTCTTCTGATGTGGTGTCGCCGGCGGTGTCCTGGCTTCAAAAAGGATATCCCAAATCTGATACCATATCTCCTTGTCTGACCCACCCAACCGCGCTCGCAACAGCTCCTGCTTTTCAGGCGGAATCGATGTGTTTGGTGGGTCTGTTCTCCCTTTCAAATCTTCCGTACATGTTCGCTGTCGGATGTGATGATCACGTTCCTTGATGTCGGAAAACTTGTGTTGGCAAATCGGGCAGTAAAACGGGAGTTCGTAGTGTTTGCGCATGAGATGCTGCTTGACATCTCGAATTCGTCTAAGCTTGTAGGACATGCAATCCATATGGTGAAAGGGGTCCCGCTTCCAGAATGGACAACTCCACGATATATCGGAAGATCCAGTCCCCGGAGCCTTGTCTTCCTGCTCGAGATATGGAATATCATTGTCCCCGTCTGTGTCGTAGTTCTTGATCTCACATCTGCGTTTGTTTTTGCGATCCTTTGGCCTACCGGTCCGCTCATACGAGAGGTCGGATCTCGCTTTGTTTGCAATCATAGCCATAGACTATTTGGATGAAGCTGTCAGTTAGGGCGGAAAGGAGAGATACGAGAGGCGAGCGCTATACATCGGGGGGCAAAACAAATGGGTTGACTGAGATGTCATGAGAGGGCAGGCATTTGAAATTCCAAATTCGATTTGGCCGGACAAGGCAGACTCTCAACAAATGGGGGTCATGCACTAGTAAGGTCTGTCCTATTGGATGACGCCGTGGCATGCGGCAATTCAGACAAATGTCCAACTTTCCAATTGCCCAGGCACCCCTCCCGACAAAATGATTACCACACCAAAGTAAGTCAACCCATAGGATAGTATAAACCATACCTCATGAAATATTAAATAGGCCCTTAAATATTATTAAAGGCCTATTATCTATCTTTAAAGGCCTCATAAGTATCCTCCAAGGTATAGATAGTCCACGATATGATGTTGGTTAACCTACCTTTGTGTGCCAATTATTTTGTGGTGAGGGTGCCAGGACGACTAGTCGCACAGTTACGTGCCTCATAGGTGCTGTGCTGGCTGGTTCTTGGGGATACACCACATTCACTAATGTAGGTTTTGCGCCAGGTGAACTATAATTTGCTGCAAGCTTGACTGAAAAGAAGCCAAGAGTCTGCAGATAGAGCCAATCAGCCGTGACACTGGCCTAGATCCTGCTTGGAGACACCCACCCCTCATCGCGGGATTTTCGACATTTGTCTGAACTGGGGTATTTGGAAGTATTCGACAGGGTTTGGGGTTTGTTCTCTAAGTTGTTCCGGGCTGACCATTCTGTCAATTCAGCCTTTTGTCCAAAAGGTGTTTACAGCAGATGGCTCACTCAGGATCCTATAGAGATAACACACCGACCCATCGTGTTGGACATAACTTCCATTACTCACATACCCTTCAAGACTTGAAGTTGATTTGACTCATTGATCTGCTCTGGATTTGTACATGCGGCTGCAAACATGTCAGCTCCATTACTGATGCACCCTGCTGAGCCTGCCACCGCCGACAACACCAGGCCAAGGCTAGCTTGTCCCTTCTTCCGTTATGCTCCATGTCGCCATTACGCGTGCGCCAGTTACGAGCTGAAGGGCTTCGAGGCGGTCAAGAAGCACCTCGAGAGGAAACACATCCTGAAGAATCACTGCGCCCGTTGCTTCAGGTCGTTTGAAAGTGAGGATGCAAGAAACAACCACATCGTGAGCGAGCGCTGCTCAATCGCGCTTGGCCGCGACGAAATAACATACGACGAATGGACCACAGCGCAGCGGTGCCCTAGAACGAAGTCCTGTGAAGTGAAGTGGAAGTGGTTGTGGACGACATTCTTCAAGCTCCCAGCACTGCCTCGAGAGCTTGTCTATTTTCAAGATGCTGTCGTGGAGGCCAAAAACGTTTTGATCGACCCTGTTACCATACAGTCAGTTCTCAAGGCGCGACTGCACCTTGATCAACACGAAATTTCATCAGTAGCCGACGAGGTCCGCGAAGCCTTGCTCCGTAAAAATTCCGGTGCAAGACCTTATCGCGTCTGCGACAGCGAGGGTGGCGGTGACAATGGGATACCGACTAACTTGAAAGCCTCGGGGTATGGGTCTATGGGTGTAGGGGCCGCAGAAATGGAAGCAGAGGCCGTTGCTTTTGCCCTTCCACCAGCGCGACACGCATTGCTTCCAGAAGAACCATGTCTCCCAATCATCGGAGAAACTTCTCCTCACCCTGCCGCTGTGGTCAGTCCTGTCACCCCTCTGCCAGCCAGCTTTAGCCTCGGACCGATATCGGTACCTCAACAACCAGCGTCCACCAGCGGCGAGGGCCCTGAAACAAACACCTTCGACGCTTGGCGAACCGTGTGTTTGGTCCCTTGGGCGACCGCGGAGGGGATCTTGGCAAGGTTGATGGAAGACCCGATTTCATGGTTTAAACCGGATGGTCCCAAGTGGAGTGACGTTTACGACCACATCGACCGGGATGCTCTGAGGAAGTTCTGGGCTCTTGGAAACACACCGGCAGTACAGGTTTCGATACCGATCCGGTCCACCCATGTCCAAAGCCTGGCCGCAATAGAATCCGAGCTGTTCGATTTCGAGGTCGCAGGCATCCGGCCTTCATCGTCCACGGATTACATTCCAGAGCTCTGAGGTGAGAAGCATCGGGCCTCGTGGAGGAAAAAGGTTCGGATGTGAAGGTCTTTAAGAGTCAAAAGTCGGGGCATCGGCATTTTTCTGTGATTTGTTAGATGTAGAAACCCTTACCTGTCAGCTGGAAGTAAAGCTAAAAATGTGTGATAACCTTATCTCTTCGTGGGCCAGTGTGTACCGATACGGAACTGTGATTAGTCTCAAGAGAACTCCCTTTTCCGTAGGAAACGGGGGAATGGATTGGCAAATGATGTCCTTGTGGGCGAGTAACAAACAAACTTGTTGAACCTTGACGAGAGTGGGTGCTGAAATATCCGGGAACTAGGCCTATCGTCAAATTGCGAAGTGTGCGGAACGCTTAGAAAATCAGGTAAGTGTTGATGAGTTGACCGCGGGAATTTTATCTAGGCGGAGAGAAACGGTGCTTTTAGGCATTTGGATTTATTTTGGGGCGGCAGCGGGGCAAAATTGCCCCGACCTTGCGAGTTTCACTACTAAACAGGGACGACGGCCCGCACAATTGTGCCAGCACCACTGTGCCAGCTACAGCCGCATACCCGGTGGAACAATATAAGATGGCAGTAGGCACCAAACGGCATAACATGACCCCGTCCCCCTCGCCTAACCTCTCCCAGTCAACAGTCAATGGCCACACGATTAAAACAGCCCGTTGACCCTCCAAAATGAGTCTACCACGCCCCATACAGTCCAACTTCTATTCAGTCTCTATCTGCAGAACAGCTTTAATTGGTCTCAACAAAAACCTGGTGGATACTAGCACCTGGACCACCCTGAGCACAGCATCTTTGGAATATCCAGGATAGAGATCCTCCCAAGATCATGCCACAGCCCGGACGTGGCAGGTCGGTCACGATCGAAAGAAGGGAAAAGACCTCGGCACTGAATCCGTCATCCCGACATCGCGACTCTATACGTCCAGCGATGGGCCGGAAACGCTACCGGCATGAGAGTCATGACGACGTCACCTCAACACACTCTGTCGAGAGCACCGACCTAGAAGATGCCCTCGATAGCGACTGCGGCAGTGTCTCCCCCGGCGAAACAGCCTCATTGTTACAGCCACACTTGCTTAAGAATCTTCAACACCTGGCGTGCCAGTTAGCCGGTCAAACCTTTCCAGTTGTTTCTCAATGGATGGACTCCGCACGCTATATCCCACCCCCTACTATCAGGATCCCACCTCCAAAGCGCTCCAAAACCTCTAGCTCAACACCTCGATCCATACTCATGGAGACATCTGACCCATCCGACCCCTCAACCGTCCTCATCTTTCGAGTTGATGGCTACTACCCTCTACCATGTCCCTTCGCCATCTCCAACCCATCCCATCATGGATTCTGTAATTTACAGCACCACCTCCGCTCCATCTCTGATGTCGTCCAACATCTTATCAAGCACCACCCCAATCCCTTCTACTGCCCTATCTGCAGTCAAACCTTTGCCAATGAGCCCACCTGCGACAGCCACATTCGGGAACGCACCTGCAAGCCTCGCAGCCTTGACATCATCAAGGGCGTTTCCCAGTCTACACTCAGGGAGATCATTAGACGCGACAAACCGCACCTACCTGAAGAAGACCGCTGGCGGAACATTTATAGGATTTTGCTTCCCGGTAACAAGCCCCCTGGAAGGGGGACGGCATATATAAGCCAGGGCTTGCCGTTGGCAGTAGCAATGACGAGGGATTACTGGGAACAACACGGGCGGAGGATACTGGGTGAGTATCTCGCAAAGGTTGGCTCTGATGGGAGTGTACCTCCAACAGGAGATGAGGAGGTCTCGATGCTTTGTGAGATTGCGGAGAGGGAGTTGGTTGAGCTTGTTATTGCGGAGCATGCCCGGAAGAATTGCCAAATCAGTGAGGTGGGTGAGGGGGTGGGTGAGGATAAATGGGTGACTGTGAAGGCTGAGCAAGCCTGATATGATGAAACACATCCGCTTGGGTCAGCATGGAGTTTTTTTTTTTTTATCCACGTTGTTCTACCAATTCAGAATTCTTTCAACACTTGGATGATGTGTACTGAAAACTCACCAACAGAAGCATGGTTGTGAGAGTTATTAGTTTACTGCATAAGCGTCTGACCACAACAAGACTTCACTGCAACTCCAAGTTCCTTCTTCTGGCGATGGCGTCTTGGCTCGCGCTGGAGGCTCTCTTCAGGGTGACTAGCAGGGGTATAACATGATGAGGACGGGTGGCGGTGGCCTCAACAGTTCACCGCTGACTTTCTGAGGATTTAACTAAACCTTCCGAGTCAATGCTTTGCCAGCCATTATCTCTGTTTTATCCTCAGGTTCTTTACCTCTCACAATGCCAGACACCGCCTTCTCCTCCCCCCTCCCCTCCCCCAACATCTCCATCCCCTCGCCCTCCCCTCCCCCAACATCTCCATCCCCTCGCCCAACCTCTCCCCAGCCACCAAATCCATCGATGAACACCCCCCCACCCCTCGGCCCGTCCGCGTCCTCTGCCTCCACGGCTACTCCTCCAACGGCATCCTCCTAGAAAAACACCTCCAACCCATCCGCTCCTGCCTCCCCCAATCCTGGGAGTGGCACTACATCGACGGCGACTACCCCGTCCCGCTCAGCACCTCACCCCCGGGGGAACACTCCTGCCGAAGCTACTACCCAACCCCCGACGCGCACCACATTGACGAGGCGCACTCCCAAGTCCACTTGTACACCCTCCTCAACGGGCTCGGGTACGACATCATCCTCGGCTTCGGCCAAGGCGCCGCGCTAGCGGCCTCAATTCTGTTGCATGAGCAGCGTGATTGGCAGATTGGGGAGTCAGAGTTCAAACTAGGGGTATTTTTCAGCTCTTCGATCCCATACGCGAAGTGTTTGCAGGCGGATTACAACGCGCGGCACGTTTTTGGGATTGAGGGGGAGACTCCTGAGGTGGTGAGGGATCGGACGACGGATGTGCCGGGGGAGATGCTACCGACCGAGGAGCAGAATCGTTTCCGGTGTCAGGAGCATGAGACTGTTTGGGAGGAGGATTTTAATGTTATCAAGAGGTGGATAAGGATGGGGTTGTTTGGAGGGCGGAGACGAGGTTGTGTATGAGTCTTGAGGGGCATGAGGCGTGTAGGGGGGCGAGGAAAACAGATAAGATTGTGGTGGTGGATAAAGGGGAGAGGACGTTTTATCAGATGTTTCATCCTGATGTGGAGAAGGCGAGGATTCAGATCCCGACGGTGCATATACATGGGAGGAATGATCCTTGGAGGGTGCAGGGGAGGGCGTTGATGAGGATGTGTGATGAGGATAAGGTGCAGTATGCGATTCATGAGGGGGGGCATGAGATTCCGGGTTGGGGGGAGGATTTGGATGATGTGGTGGAGGCTATTAGGGAGGGATTGAAGGAGGTGGGGATACCCTTGGAGGATGATGAGTGATGGAGGTTTGCACAAAAGGGGGGGATGTTTGGCTTTGGATTTCTTGCATGCACTCTGAACATCCAGCCTGGCGTTTGATGGATTATTGTTTGGGTCTTGGAGTGAGCGACCCACAGCTATAACACAAGGCTGAGGATAAACGTGGTGAATACAGCGCAGTTTGCAACGGTTACGAAGCATTGACATTGGGTATAAATCATATGGCATATTCTCAAGATCTGGATTTTGTGCCTACCTACACTATTACCTTTCCAACAATTAACCAGGACACCGAAGCTCTCCAGTGTTTCAACCAGTAATTTGCTCTGTGGACTGACTGTGAAAACTTTGGCAACTCGAGTGTTTGAGATTCCTACTACAGGCTTTGTATCCACTTTCAGCAGCATGAGGTCTCACGTTCGTGAGGATGGGACTGTCAGAAGCCTCCATTGGGTGTCTAGACGCACAGGTGAGATATAGAAAAACGCATTGTTAGTTTCCCAAGCGCAATTAGCCTAAAGACTTAACCAGATAATCCTCTTACAATCACTGGGAGTCACTTGGAGCTATTTCAAAGATCCATTGTGGTTAAGTTGCTCGGTGGCTCGGAGCACGGTTGATTCACTCTGCTAGTGAGAATCGATCCTCTTTTCTACAAATTTTATAACAAAGCTCTCTCTCTCTCTCTTAAGAAATCGAAAGTACATACCGCAAGCTTCCCAGCTGGGCCCATCCCAGTCTGCTTCAGCATTTCGCCTTCAAAACCCTTCTCATACTGTGTGTAAAGCACACTATGTGGTAATTTTCTGTGCAGCAAGTTAAACCTGACAGATAAATAGGAGTAACTTCCTGAGTGAAAGCCTATCTAAGATACCTATTTTAGTCTGACTTCCGGTGGCTTGATTTAATAATCTCCCACGTTTCCTTGAGTTTGTTATTAGGAGCCATTGTTAATTATCGCCAAGGCTCTCTTGGTTCTGAGGTCAGTTTCAGAAGTGAGTCACATTAAGGTTGGATAGTTCACTTACAGACTTTTTCATTCGTTAACCCCACCTGGGCACTTTAAACTCTCTTTCACTTGGGTTCATGCCCGGTATCATGAACTATAACTAAAATTGTCACGGCATTGGTACGTGACCTATGGACTGTGCCCGGGCGCGCTAAATTCTGGAGGGCGCAGTGGAAAATGATGATTAGATGGATACGGGTGTCATTTCCTCAAATCGGAGTGTTCACAAAGAAACGTGATGGCCGCTGATAGTTGTTAGAGGGATGCTACAGTAATGAGAGAGAAGCTATTGACGGTCTCAACTGTAAGAGTCTACCCCCTTTTGTCAGAGTCCTCAGCAAAACATTGCCCGCCACAAAGCACCATTTGCCACCATCGGTGGCCTTCAATAACACTGATGTATATGAAGCGGAGCAGGAGCACCACTGTCAACACGAGCAACTGTGTTAGTAGGTGTTAATCACCTGGCTCAGCATCGTCTGATTTCCAGGTAGGTTGCCAAATACTTTCGGCCGAGGAATGTGAGGCTTTTACACAGGTTCAATTTTCGGATGGTATAGATTCTCAATGGCATTCGCCCATGTGTTGAATCTTCCTGTGGGTTTGTGGTGTGGTTGGCGCCCCTGATATCATTAAGGTTCTGAAAAGGTTCAAAAGCCTGTAGGACGCTGTGTGGCATCCCAAGGTTTGATAGATCGGGCAATACGAGGAGTTTGAGGTCGCGGCTTTCCAGGTGACCTTTCCTGAGACTTTTCTTGAGGCTTTCCAGAGGCCAGTGTCTGGCAAGGTGTTTTTTCCAATATGTATTTTGGGGAGTCCGCTCACACTCAACGGATCTATTTTCTTTTTCCTCCCTTTCAGTCAATTCAATCCTTTATTACAGCTTGAGTTCCCACACAGAACCAAATCTCGTACCAGCACAAATCATTATACTGGTGGGTTCAATCCCATGACCCAGACAACCAACAGCAAAGCTCTGATCTGACAAAGTCGTCACAGAATGGAGGTCACACGCCGAGGCAGTCACACAATCCATACCACGTGAATCTGCGCCGCCCGAACAACCAGGACCGATCTTTCTTCACTAGCACATCAGCACACCAGAGTCAAAAGTGTTCATCATGGCTGCTATATTTCAAGGCTATTCTCCAAGTTTTCTTGGCCAGCTCCCCTTGGAGATCATCGACCAAATCCTTCTGAGCATGCCAGTCAGGGACGGCTGGACAGTTAAAAGCAGCATCCCGGCAATCTTCAGAATCTACACCGGCACTGAATGAGAGAAGCATCTGCACCGTCGCCTGTACGGCGCGTTGCTCAACATTAAAGCTGCTCACCTCTTCAATGCTCTGAGTTCGATCGAGGACCTCAAGCTTGAGTCTCTGCAGCTCAGACTTGCACAAGAACCAACAGCTTCCAATCTCCACCACATGACCGAGCGTTTGGGATATCATCGTCGATTGCTCGTTCGGCTGCGAGGCAGAACCGCTCGGTCGCGGGCCTGAGACGCTTGCTCGCCTGGCCCAGGAGTTGCTTCCAACGCCCTCTGAAACCTTCGAAGCGCTGTCGAGCATCTACACGTATATGTACTTGTACTGGAAACGGATAATGCTCGCCACCGGAATGGAGTTCAGCTCCGGGGATCATACGTGCGCGGAGAGGCAGGATAGGCCATGCTTTCCTTGCATCGGGCACAAGCAGATGATCGATTGGTGTTCTCACCGGCTGGCTAGTCAGGGGTCAAAGGCTCTGTCGTTGGCAGTCAAAATGCCAGTCAGTTGGGACGTTGGAGCGACTGAACGTGTTATGCCCAAGGGTCTCCGGAATAAGGGGTTATTGACATTGTTGTATAAAGGTTGGGATCTGTACCCTCATTACATTTGGCCACAGATATATACGATGCTGACGGAACCGGCTTGTAACATGATCAACATCTGGCACAAAGCACCAAGCTCTGCCCTGGCCCACTTCCGCAGCGAGGATATATTAGATTAGCCGATGGGCTTGCTCCGTTCAGATACTCCCAAAATACATTATCAGTTTGTACTCACTTCTTCCATTCTGGTCGTACCACACGTAGGCTACCTTGTCAAAGATCGACATGTCCGAGACCAAGCACGGTAGCCCAGGGCAGTTTCACGCTCGACGTTTACAACCATGCGGCCTCTTCCGGAGCAAGATCGACCCTACAGGCCAGCTTTCCTGTCCTGGACCTTTCGCTCGAAAGATTAGACCTCACTCTGATTCACATGCCAATCAAGGATCTGATCACCCTGAAGAGACTGTCACCAGAAATTCTCCGGATCTACAGCGGGCCGGATTGGGAGCAACACCTGTATCGACGCCTCGGAGGCATCGACCCGTTCCTCAGCATCGCGTGCTCTTTTGACCGGTTCGAGGCCTACACAGCTCTCAGCTTGGAAACATTTATTTACCGAATGCCTCCCACTTTTCGAGAGCTTGAAGGAATGTGTGAGAAGCTCGAGATAATCGACGACATCATCTTCGACTTCGCTAGTATCGCGCTCAAACCCACGAAGGGGGTCAGCTTTCGGTCCTGGCCTATTTGGACATCTGAAGAAATCCTGCGCGATCAAACGCCATCTTCCACACGCCGAGAGAATATTCAAGTCCATTGATCACTATCACCTGCGAGGGTCACTTGCGAAGATTTTTCAACAGATCATCTCAAGTGGACTGCCACTCATCTTCATCGAGGCAGTCTCATGCGCTTATACGTATCTCGAGGGCGGAGTCATCGGGCTGCAACTCATGGTCCGGAGACGCTATTCACACAACTAAACGGCGTGGGAAGGGTTAACACTAAGCATTCGAAGCAAGGGTCAACGTGGGCAAATTTATTTGAGTTCTTGTACGGTGTGGAGGCGGGTGGCTGTGACCAACTTCTGCATGGTGGAGGGGGAATGGATACCAGCCACTACTATCTAGGACCGAAGATTGCGAAGCATCTCCGGCGATCTACAAACACCTTCAAGGAGCCGGATGTTGAAGTGGCTTGTGTTTGGGGGTTTGGGGCACACCCAACATGATTTGGACCATGGTGGAGGATCATCACCGCGCTGAGACTGTCCAAGACGATGGAGAGGATGAAGACTAGGAACATATATTCTGCCTGTGCCCTGACTGACAAGACATCAATTGACCACACGGAACAGGTACCGAGCCCCATATTTAGCGATAGCATGTGGGTGAGTGTCTGCAAGGAAGTCGAAAACCTCGTAATGATCAAGTATATAAAAATAGAAAGATTCCAGCCAGGCAGAGGGGAATGAATTGTCTGTGCTTACCCGTTCCATGTGGTGGACTCGTCAAATAACCATAAAGCAAGGACATGCCGGCATAAAAGAATTGAACTTGTTGTACTTGAAGACTACCCCTCGTCAGCGGGTGAAATCTGGATAAATTAACAGCACTATATGCCGAGTGTTACCACAGGGCGATTGGACCGTCGGGACGGGAGACCACAGTGGTTGCATCCATCCGGGACGCTGTCTGATTCGGCGATAGCAGGCACACGGCGTGCAGAGCTTCCCGACAAATCGAGACACGGAACTTGAAGAAGAGTAAAAATAACAAAAAGAAGGCGCAAAGAATTCTTGGGGCAGGTGAGACAGTGAGACATGCCTGGCGGGGCATGGAACCCCACCTTCCATTGCCTGCCATGCTCCGACTTCTATCAGGAGTGTAACCATCCCAACTTGTCAGTTACCAAAACTGCCTATTCGGAGATCCGACCCCTTCCGCCTTTCTCTTTCGAGTCTTTTTGCCTCTTGGCAGCGGACCCGTTCATTCCCAGCGCCCAGGTTGCAAATCATTTCCCCCGCCGGACCTCGCACCTGCTGTTGCATTCCATTGCAGCGACCGTCGTGCCGGCCTGAGACGTGCATATCCCGGGAGTTGGGGACTCGTCATGGCCTAAACAAGTATCATAAATCCGGTCCTGTCCTTTCTCGCCTGGTTCTCGGTGTCGGCGATCCATGGATGTCACGCCTAGAACATGTCACCGACCGTTACCACGAGCGAATCTAGAATACGACGTCTAGACTCCCACTTGCTCTCTGAAGCATCCTTGCTCCCATCGGCTCCACACTGTCCATCCGGTGATACAGCAGTATAAAGACCGACCAGGTTCTCTCCCGCTCACCACTCCGCTGGATCTACACCATCTTGCCGATCGCTTTTTTTTTTATTTTTTTTTTTATTTTTTTTTATAAAAAACTCCCCTGAAAAGATCGTCGCTTGACACAAGACACTCCATCAAGCTCTGTCACCCCTCACTTCTAACGTCTATTAGCCATCATGAAGGTATGTGCAACCTTCCCTCTTGGACCTCGCACCGTGACATCTAAGTAACCTTGGCCCGTGTAGCAACCAACCACGCACTTGCTCACCCTCTTCCTCCTGCCCTTCGCCCTCGCCCTTCCCACACCAGCAGACTCAGTCAATCAAGTGGAGCAAGGGACCAACACGCCGGCGACAGTGGGCAACGTCAACGCCGGTATCCCCCGATGCAAGACACAGGGCCTCAGCGACTTTTGCCTGTCAAACAGCAATAAGCCATACTGCGACGCCACCGGGTTTCACAACAACATGATGGCCCAGTGCGAGAAGAACTGCTGGTGCGAATAGATTGTGCCCAGACCCGACATCGGGGATGAAGAAGGAGGACCAAGAGCCAGATAATGGACGACTAGATAGGTGACGGGCATTGGAGAAGGAATAATACCCATCAACACAAATTCTATCGAGTCTGGAAGCTCTCCTTTTATCCTGCCAGCAATACCCAGCCACACTTAGTATGAGGATGGGACAAGTTGGAGAGAGAATATGACAGGAAAAAGGTGTTGAAAAAAGAGATGGGGCCATCGAAGCATTGATTTTTTCTTTCTGGGTATTTCTGATTCTTGATATGGAAGTTATTTCTGCACCAAATCAAGGACAGCATGTTGCTGCCCGTGGAGAAAGGTCCCACAGGGTCAACATTTACCACCGGCGTTGACTAAGCATTCTACGACATTGTCGTTTGTGACACCCTTCGGACACAGTTCGGCATTCACGGGACTGCTTTTCTGTCTTTAGACGTCCTCAAATATGAGTACAAGAACAAGAGGATAAGTGTTTAAGAGGGTTTCCAGGCGGCTGTGACTGTAAATGTGGATTATGCAGGCATCATGCCATGATGGGTGTTAGTAAGTGCATGCGTTGACGTCGTGATGACAAAGCTCGACTCATCGTCTCCACGATCAGTAACTGGGGTATAAAATCCCATAATCAACCTCGCCTCACCAGGAGTAAAACATTGTTTTCAAACCAACAACACTGAGAACGATACTCAGTTCACGATGACGACCCCTACCCTCTCCCGCGACGACCTCATATCCCTCCACGGTTTTACTCCCCTCCCCGTGGACCAGGACGCCATCTTCCAAGGAAAACCATTCCTCCACCAACCCACCCCGGTCCCTCTCTCGTCCATCCCCTATCCAAGCTCTACCGACCCCTTGGTCGCCAAGGTGCAGGAGTACGCGAAGGAAAAGCTCCCAATCCAAACCTACAACCACTCCATGCGGGTTTTCTACTGGTGTACGCCCCTTCACCCCTATCCCCTCCACCCTCCCCCTCCCCCTCCCCATCCTCGTTAACCCCCCCCCCCTCAAAACCAGCAACCATAATCATGCAACAACAATTGCCCTCCCTCCCCCCCATCTCGCCCTCCACTATAGCCCTGACCTGTCTCCTCCACGACATCGGCACCACCCCCTCCAACCAATCCTCCACCCTCCTCTCATTCGAGTTCCAAGGCGGGGTGATAGCCCTCGACCTCTTAAAAGAACTCAACGGCAACAAGTCGCAAGCAGAAGCCGTAGCAGAAGCCATAATCCGACACCAAGACCTCGGCACAGTAGGCACCATCACAGCCTTGGGACAAATCCTCCAACTAGCCACAGTCTACGATAACATGTCCCTTCGCCCGTATCTCATCCACCCAGACACCAAGGCCGAGGTGAACAAGGCTTACCCTAGAAAGGGCTGGAGCGGGTGTTTCTCTGCTGCTATCGCCAATGAGAAGAAACTAAAACCCTGGGGGCATACCAGCCATTTGGGGTGGGAGGTTTTTGAGAACGGGGTTCGGGAGAATGAGTTTATGAGGGAGGTGGATTCTTGGGAGTGAGCGGGGTGCAGGTAATGGATATGGTAGGTAGCTTTGATGGTCAAAGGGCTAGGTTGAAAGATGTAAACTAGGGTGGATTAAGCCAGCTCGTTATCTGAATAAGAAGAGGACCAGTAGCTCAGGGGTAGAGCAACCGGCTGCAGTCCGGTAGGTCACGCGTTCAAATCGCGTCTAGTCCTTGACTTTTTTTTATTGCCATCACTGTGATTGAAAGGCTTGAATGGGCTGGGGAAAACACTCCTCAGCAATCATAACGAGTCGGCCTGTACCTATCCCTAAAGAGTATTTCTCACGAGGTCGCTGCTGGGTGGCCTTCGGCTAATAAACGTGACTCACACACACACACGCCGAATGAGGTAGAATCTTGTCAGAATACTCTTCAACGACAATAAAAGATAGATACAGTGCAGTAGATCAAGTGGGCTTCTGATTTGCAGTACCAGTCATTCCCTCCATGCCCGGCAGCCGCTCCTCGACCAATTTCGCTGCAATTAAAGCATTTCCAGGTTGACAACGCTTCGAACACTAGTCAATGATCTGAAAGAACAACGCCAAAAAATGACAGTGCTACTATTCGGACAATTGACCAGCCCCGTAACAGTTGCGAACCTTAGCAATGCTTCGATTCCAACACAATTGCTCGAGAAACAATTCCACCTTGCCGATAACAGGCAAATGCATACAAGATAACGATGATAACGAGAAAAAGAGTGGTAGACAGTAGATACTAGTCCCATATCCAGCTGATGAACCTTGTCCAGCCTCTAGTCTTCTTTGTTGGCTGGAAACCTTGGGTTTGTACCGAGAGGTTCTCCTCAGCCTGTTCAAACGCTTCTTCAAGGGGTATTTGATCGAGAGGAGTGATCGAGGTCTTGCGGAAGAACTTCCAGCCCAGGTAAGCAGCTAGGACAATGGGAATGTCACTGCAGGTCACGTTAGTATCAAGACAACAGGTTTGCACAAAACAATCAAATGACTGACAGGTACGACGACACAAACTTGGCGGCGTCCCAGCGGCCCGTGGTGAAGACACTGAAGCCGCTCGTGAACAAAATGACGAGGCACATGACAAGCCCGACTGGGGATGTGTACTCTGCTGATTGTCAACTTCAGCTTTCCTCACATCCAAGAATGAAGACCTACCCGTCCACCAATTGTGCCACGGCAGTCTGTCGGTCGAAATGCCTTGCTTCTTGATAGCCTTGAGAAGCCGGATGTGGTTCAGCAGAATGGAACTCCAAGAGACCAACACCCCGGCTGCCGTCAGCATGACCAGCCACCAGAACACCCTAATGGCGTTCTCGGACAGGCTCAAGAAGCTCAAAAACATGAAGACCGTGAACAACAAGACACACATATATGGTGTGCCCCAGGACGTGGTCCTCAAAAAGATATTCGGTGCTTGTCCCTTCAGTGCCAATCCATACAACACCCTCGTGCCCGCCAGCAAACTCTGATTCGCCGCTGACCAGGCCGACGCGATCACAATGGCATTCACCAAGCTCGGGATCCCCTTGATCCCAGCTGCTGCGGCCGCAAGCACAAACGGACTCTGTGCCACGGTATCACCACTCCCCTTCAGCCTCTCATCATTGCTAGGCACCAACAAGCCCACCACAAACACCGCCAGACCATAGAAGATGACAATCCTCGCAAAGACCCTCTTCACAGCCTTGGGAATAGCCTCTCTCGGGTTTCTCGTCTCAGCGGCAGCCATAGCCAAAGACTCCACCCCCGCAAAACTGAACACCGCCCCGGTCATCACTGCCCAGAAGCCGAGAAACCTCCCCCAGTCTCCTTGAGCAATATACTCCACAAACGGACCCGGATCACGCCAATATCTGAACCCAATCACCCCAGTCCCAGGCACTCCCCCCAAATTGATCACCAACCCCAACACAATCAAAAAGACAACCAGCAAGATCTTCAACAAGGCAAACACAAACTCCACCTCACCAAACACCCTCACAAAAGCCATCCCTATCCCACCCGTGAGTGCGATAAACGGCAAGATCACCGCCGCCGGGTTCAGCCCATCCCCCGTCCAAAACTTGACCAGCACACAAACCGCCACAATTTCAGAAGGTATACTCAACAGATTGCCGTAAACCAAGTTCCACCCAATAGCAAACCCCATGGCTGGATCAACCAGCACCTCGGCGTGTCTGACGAATGATCCGGTGACAGGCATCAAAGCAGTGACCTCTCCCAGGGCAAACTGCACGGAGCAGACGACTAGTGCGATGACTGCATAGCCTAGCAGTGCACCGAGAGGACCACCCGTAGAAACTGCCCCGCCAAGGCCGAGGAAGAGACCGGTGCCGATGGACCCTGCTATTCCCAGCATGGAGAGATGGCGTTGGGAGAGGCCCTTTTGGAGGGATCTGGACTCAATCTGGTGCTCTTGGCTGAGGCTCTGGGGGTTGGATAAGAGGGGATTATTGGATTTGGGGGATAGGAGAGGGGACTCGACGTCGGTATTATTGATGATGCTGACGGGGGCGATGTTCTGCTTGGGAGAGCGTGATGGTTGGGGGGTGGATGAGCCAGAGGAGGACGAAGAGGCGGTTCCGTACCCCGCCGGCTTGAGGTTGGGTGTTGAGGCGGTCATGTTGGCCAGTGGTTCGCCGTGTTGAAGATGGATATTTTGCTGAGATGGCTGGAGACTGAGATTGAGGCCCTGCCTGATGATGCGGAGTGATCAAAGCGCGAGCAGTCGCAGGAGACCTTGTCGCTGACTGATCCCCGAACCGCCCGACAGAAGACCGCGTCTTCACCTCGGTCGATGACAACGACTGTATATGATGGTATCTGATCTGGCAGAATTCTGCCCGCTCTCAAGAGCAGAAGACATTGCGCCCCTGGCTTTGCCAATTCTCAATGTTAACAGAAGATTGAAGGAGGGAAGTGAGACAGCGGTGGACGGTCCAGCCCCGCACGCGACTCGATGTCGCGATTGCGCCAGGGTCAGGACCCACTTTGGCGGTCAAGAACACTGTCACCGCACCTGCAGGAAGTTGGCTGGTTCATCTGAGCCGTAGCAACTTCATCTGAGCTGACAAAAAGAAAATGAAAGACTTCAGTAAACTGAAGGGCACACCTCAAAAAATGGTCAAAAACGCAAAAATTAATTGAGACTCGGATACCGGGAGTCGAACCCGGGGCTGTTGAGAGAACAGACACTTCTGAGAAGTGAGAGTCAACGATGTTACCGCTACACCATACCCGATGGAAATCGTGTGTGGTCTCCGATTTGATGCAAGCTTGATGTGGATTGAGCCTCTATGATCAGCCTCCATCAACCACACGGAACACCATATCCCCCTGTCCTTTACCTCCCAATAATCCTCAACTCCAACCACCTCAACGGAGGAAAGCTCACCAAAGCAAACCCACACCCAACCCAAACACCCACATCACAACCCCCCGCGCTCGCTCCTGCCAGCACCGCCAATGGCCCGGTATACCAAATCTGGTACATCCCCAACACGGCCCCGACCCAGCCCAACAAGAAAGCAACCAGCGCAGCCCACCCAACCGGCAAATAACTCTTATCCTCCCACCTCGCCCAGTCAAACCCTCTAGTCCTCCTAAACAGCACATGCTCCAACACAAAGATCAAAATCATAAACTCTACCCAGTACCCCATCAGCGCGAGGAAGTTCTGGAACAGCACAAACAAATGCTCCCTCCCTGCCAAAGCCAGCACAGTCTGCAGGACGACCACCGTACAAGTCCACACCCACCTCGGCACAACCTTGAAGTGCCTCCCCAGAACCTGAAAGCCCAACGCCGCTGAATAACACCCGGGGATACTATTCGCGATGATTCCCAACGCCACAATAACAGAGCAGAACAATCCGAACCCCTTCAATGGTTCAAACCCAGCCACAATCAACGCCCCAGCAGAAATAGCATTCGCCTCCGCCCAAGCAGTATGATGCGTCACACCAGTCGCAAGCCCAATCCCCATCATATAAACCAGACTAAACGACGTCCAAAGCCCAAACAGCGTCAAACAAAAGATCTTCCTCTTGCGCGTGCTCTCAGGGTAGTAAACATAGTAATCACTCGCCGCCGCCGCCCACGAGTTGGGCACATAAAGACACAGGCTCAAAAAGCTAAGCCTGTTCGCCGCAATGGCCGTCCCATCTCCCTGGGACTCAATCGTGGTGTCAAAATACGGTCCCGCACACCCGATAAGTGCGAAGAGGACCAATATCTGGGGTATCAACGCGAACCTGTTTTTCCATCAGCTGCTGTCTCCCGTTCCCATCTCCAAACAGGAACTTACCGTTCATAAAAATGAAAAACCCTCATCCCAAAAACCGCCACAACCCAACAAACCAAAGCACTAACCACAATCCCAACCACAATCGTCAAACTCCCCCCGCTCACCGCAGATAACATCTGTCCCGCAATGATGTAACTCAAGGTGATATACCCCACCATCAAAACAATGTTCAACGCTGTCGGTATCTTGCTAGGCCAGTAACCCATGAAATACCTCGCGATAACCATTGTTCTGTTCCCGCTTGCCGGTCCCCAGATACTCATGTATGCGGTGGAACAACTCCCAAGAAAGGCTCCAACAATAGCGCTCCATGCCGCGTCGGTGAAACCAAGCTGGAAGACTAATGGTCCGAGAAGGGCCACTGCGAGGTTGTTGACGGAGATGTTGGCCCCGAACCAGAGGAGGAATACCTGGGCGTCTGCGAGGTGGGAGGGAGGTTGCCGTTCGGAGGGGAGGACGCGGGTGATGCCGCGGGCTTCGAAGCCGGAGAGGGATTCGAGGGTGTTGTTGATCTTGATCAAAAAATGGGGAACCTTGAAAGGAGAAGCATTTTGGGGTTGTTGTTGTTGGGGGGTGTCAGTGGAGGAGATTGATTTGGTGGTGGGATCTGCTGGTGTTGTTGCGGTGGTGGCAGCAGCCTGCTGCTTCTCAAGATCGGGGGTTGTCATTTTGGCTTGGATGTCATCCAAGTTGGATGATGTTGAAAAAATGCTGGCACCACGAGCTGGCCTGATGAGACTTGGGAGACGCGACCTTATCACCCCTTACCCCAGCCTTATCCCAGCGGTGAGATACGCCACGTCAAAGGTAGGTGATACCAACCAACAGCTCCAACCCCAGCATTCAAAGATTGTAAGCCATCGCCATCACCCACCGAGCGGGGTATCTTCCCTGCATCTCGGCTCCATGTCGTTGGTTCTACTCCCTCCTTGTGATTGACCAACCGAACCGATCGCAACCTGCACCTGAACGTCTGTGTAACACTGTATCACACTTATGTAACCACCACTACGCTCTCACCGGGTTAGACACCCCGGCATATCAGGTCTAGTAAGTCTTGGTAACCTGCTCTGAACGGCAACTGTTGGGGTTGTCAGCCGCAAAAGACGCCACAAAAGGTCGACTATTTGATGGGTTATGTCGAATAGAGAAGGGGGGTTACAGTGTTACCCCACATGTGCTGCAGAGGTGATGTGACATGGTGCTGCGGTTGGGGGTTTGTGCGACAGAGGGGGAGAGATGGGAATAGTGCTCATTGCCGAGACGTTAGATATGAGTGTGGACATTTGTTGGAGAATTCCAATATGAGAAAACGGGAACGACAGTACTGACAGCCTGGCCCCCCCGACGACGTTCGTCTCACTACCTCTTTGCATTCAATTTTAAGCCGTGATAAGAGAAATCTGAGAAAATGGCTACCTCAACCGACGCCCAGGAGTTCTCCTCCATCAAGTTCGACTACCTCATCATCGGCGGCGGCACAGCTGGTCTCGTCGTCGCCTCCCGTCTAGCCGAAATCCCCTCCCTCACCATCGGCGTCCTCGAAGCAGGGAAAAGCGGTTATGGCGACGACAACATTGACATCCCAGCCTACTCTGGCCGAGCACTGGGAGGACCCTACGACTGGCACTTCCAGACCACGCCCCAGCCCGGTCTGGGCGGACGAACTCTCCCATGGAACCGGGGGAAGGTCCTAGGCGGATCAAGTGCGCTGAATTATATGACTTGGAATCGTGGAAGCAAGGAGGATTATAATGCCTGGGAGGAGCTGGGGAATGATGGTTGGGGGTGGGATTCTCTCCTGTAAGCATCTTTCGGCTATGACAGGCGTGAGTTGAGAACTGACGGGTGGACAGCCCTTACTTCAAAAGGTCAGAACGATTCCACCCGCCTCCGCCGAACTTTAAGGACAACCACCAGGCCTCGTACAACGAGCCAAACAGCTTCCTGGGGGAAGATGGGCCCATCAATGTCTCATACACTCGAGACTTCTCGCCTTCGCATGCTCTGTGGCATGCAACCTTCAACGAGGTGGGGGTCGAGTCAAATCCAGCTCATTTGAACGGATCAAATGTGGGTGTGTGGACTACCATTGTGGCCGTCAACCCAGAGACCGCCACAAGATCATATGCGACTCATTACTGCTTGATGCCGCCTGCGAATCTGCATATCCTTACTGAGGCTCTCGTTGAGCAAGTCGTTCTGGATAATAAGGACGGGGAATGGGCTGCTACTGGCGTGCGGTTCAGTCATTACGGGAAGCAATATGTCGCCTCAGCTGCTCGAGAGGTCATCCTGTCAGCAGGCAGCGTCCAGTCACCACAGCTTTTGGAGTTGTCCGGTGTTGGCCGGGCTGATGTTCTGGGTGCTGCGGGAATTCCGTTAAAGGTTGAGAGTCCAAACGTGGGTGAAAACCTGCAGGAACATATCAGTAAGTCCTACTGTAACGTTGAGTATGTCTGTCGCTGATCACCACCAGTGCTCCCAACGGTCTTCGAAGTGGACCCCAAGCTCCCCCATCCAGACGACCTGTTCATCGAAGAAATCGCCGCCACCGCCTACGAGCAATACCAAAAAGAAAAGTCCGGTCGTTTGACCGTCCTCCCCTGCTCGATGGCATATCTTCCCGTTTCCAAGCTGGCACCCGAAGAAGATGTGGCTTCGCTCTCGTCCAGGTCCCAACAGTTGGATCGTTTTGGCGCCGAGCAAACGTCTATCCTCTCTAGCAGGTTCGACACCGACAAACAGCTCGGCCAAGTCGAATTCGTCTTTGATCTCGGCAACTGGAACCCGTCGTTTGCGCCTAAGGAAGAGGGCAAGAGATACTGCTCCATGCTGTTGGTGCTGCAGTATCCCTACTCGAGAGGGTCCATCCATATCGATCCTAAAGATGGATTAACCGCTGATGGGGTACCGGCCACCGCGCACCAACAGCCGGTGATTGATCCGCAGTATTATGTTGGTCCTCATGGGGAGCTCGACCTTGAGATTATGCTGCATGGTGCCAAGTTTGCGCAGAAGATTTGCTCGACTAAGCCATTGAAGAATATCATCGCCGGTCCTGCTTCTCCTTCATCGGCAGTGGTCTCGGATGAAGACCTGAGAGGATGGATCGTTGAGAATACCATCACAGACTGGCATCCGATAGGGACCTGTGCGATGGGCGGTCGTGCTGGGCAGGCAGGCGGTGTGGTTGATGAACGGCTCAGGGTGTACGGCGTGAAGGGCTTGAGAGTGATCGATGCAAGCGTGATGCCGCTGCATATCAGCGCGCATTTGCAGGCTACGGTTTATGCTATTGGTGAGAAGGGGGCCGACATGATTTTGGAAGATGCTGGACTTCGAAGTTAGTGGTCATTAGCCTGCGGAGTTTCAAACAAATCTCTCGGCCGGTAGAGTGAGTGTTGAGTGAGATTCTGCAAATAGCCACGAGATGGAGCCAAAAACGAGACAACTTGATAACCTTCCTAAAGGCAGGTCTCGGCTGCCAACTGGGTTCCGGGCCGACTGGAGGTCGAAGATGACTTGAACATCACTTGCGAATGCTGCTGCCCACACCGAATGTGACTCAAGATCGAAAGTTGACCCATTTTCGCAATGGTGTATGGAGTGATGGGGTGATGTGGTGTATGAGAGCAATTTGAATCAAAAGTAGAAGGTCAAGATCAAAGTCGCATGAAGGTGCGTGCAATCCGGAGAATATGGCCAGTTGCAGCCTAACTTGCAGGGCTGGTGACATCACACAAATCTGCATCCACTGAAAGGGTTCAGTGATCTCCATCCCGTCCATCTTCCGGGGCCCGAGCCGATCCGGCCGTGCCTCTCTCAGGCACCGAATTGGAAATGCCAACAGCCCGCGCTGGGCCGCTGTGGTAGCAAAACCCCCCTGTCTTTTCAGGGCCTTGAATTCATCGCCCAGTGCCGCTGACGTGGGGCTGCTGAGATGCCGGCCGCCAGCGGTGTAGGGCTCCACAGCTGCACCCAGATCTGGGGCTTCATCTGACTCTTGGTTGCTGCCAGCTTCTCTTTGTTTTCCTCTCTTGCGAAAAGGTATAAACAAGCCCACTGCCTGCTGTTCTGTGACAGAAGAGATTTTTGCATCAAATACCCTACTTCTTCTGACGTTTGGCTCGTTCTTCCACGCCGACGCCCTCACGGTTTACTGTGTCAACGCCCACCCAACTTAGCTGGGGTGATTCTGCCACTTCCGCCATTCTGCCCTTTTCGAGTACACACACCAGGGCCAAGATATGTCTCCAAGCGCCAAGGAGAACGGCTCGAATGGAGTGTCCGCAAACGGCCATGATGCTGTTCCAGGTAGGTTTCGACACCCAGAATTCCTTGCGCATGCCACTCAGATGCTTATCTTTGGACTGGACAGACGTGGCCGAAGTACAACTTCCCCAAGTTGAGGGCGAGTGGACCGTAGACAAAGTTCTCGATGCGCTTCCAGGCGACAAGCCTACCGAGGGTACAACCTCACCGCTAGCCTTCTTCCACATTCTCGAGAAGCTGAAGACGAACAAGCGCGAGGGGTGGCGGCGATTTGGAATCAACAGGTGGGTTGCTCCAAACAGTGTTGACTCTGTGAGACCAGACTGACACATTTTGTTTCAGGGGCGAATCCATCTCCGACCACATGTACCGCATGTCCCTGATCAGCATGCTTGCCCCCCCAGCGCTGGCTAGCAAACTCGACATGGCGAAGTGCATGAAGATGTGCCTGATTCACGACATGGCCGAGTCGATTGTTGGCGACATCACACCCGTGGACGGAGTTCCAAAGCAGGAGAAGAGCCGCCGGGAGGCCACAACTATGGACTACATCACCAAGGGCTTGCTGGGCAACGTGGATGGCGGGAAGGTGGGCGAGGAGATTCGCGCCATCTGGCAAGAATACGAAGACTCCAAGACACTGGAGAGCCACTATGTGCACGACATCGACAAGATGGAGCTTCTTTTGCAGATGGTAGAGTACGAGAAGCGCGGTGACCACAAGCTAGACCTGGGTGAATTTGCCTATGTTAAGACTAGGATCGTACTGCCCGAGATTCAGGCCTGGGCGGACGATCTCTTCAAGGAGTGGAATGCGTACTGGGTGGGACATGAGCACGTTAGGGGTGATAAAGCCGTCGAATCTTCCGGCGTCTCTGCTCAGAAGAAGGCTATGCAGGACGACTACTACAACAAGGAGTAGACGGCGAGGTCAGGGTTATGATGCCATGATTTTTGCTTTTTATGAACGGGCTTTCTGCGCGGAGCATTTGGAGTTTTGTGTGGGACTTGCATGGCATGACGAGGCTATTCCTACCGCAAGGTTTAGAAGCAATAACTACAAATATTAGTTGCACCATTACAATAGGCAGCATATGATGTTAAGAGTCGGTGATATGGAGAAGACCCCGGATTTAATGGTGGGGCGGGTTCCAATAATGCACTGTACGTACAAATTCCCCAAATTTCAACCGCCTTCTCTGCATTGGCGTGTTGTTCCAAACCCCACCATCAATATTTTCAATGGTCCTTGTTTGCCACAGCAACCGTCGTGGTCGCGCTGTTCACCAGAACATGCCAATGACCGCTGACAACCTGATACTTATCCCAAACTATTATTCTTCGAAGACTGGTGACAACCGTGACGTTGTCACCTCCCTTTGCCTCAGTCCCTTGGATCTTCAACATTGCGCTTGGTCCCTGACCAAGAACTGTCAGAACGGCTTTAACACCCGCCGCTACGTCACCCCCTTTTGGTGCCGGGATATACCAGCTAGGCGGTGAATATTTGGCGCAGGCGCATTCCACTTCAACAAAAACATTCGACGACGGTGCTTTCCCACCATTGAAGGAGCAAAGATCCATCCATTCGTTTTCCAACTCCTGAGACGCCAATGTTTATATGCCCCGACAGTTGACAAAAGCCCCGGCGTGGCGATTTGAACACAGCGGCTCCAGTGTAACAACAATCGCAAGATAGGGATCCAGGCTTGAGGTTGGCGGTGAAGCTGCCACTTGCACCGGGCGCTCACCAGTTCGCCAGCCCTTACATCTGGTTGGCTGTTCGTCAAGCTCCGCCAGCTCAACAACCCCACTCGCTGACAACTCAACCACGGGACCACGAGACTGTGAGGAAAGAGATTGTATAACCTTGAACACCGCCCGGAAAAGACAGCAGTTCAGACCGAAGAACGAATAGCGATTAGAGGTGGACCATGTGCGTCTGCTGAATGCACGCCATCCACTGCGACTGAGAGTCTGCGAATCAACAGTCTGCGACCATTCCACCGCATCAGCTTTGTCCCATCATTGAACCATCAAGCTCTGCGCTGGAACAGTCGGGCGTCGACATCGCGATCGAGACACACTTCGGCACCGCCCAGCCGTTCGCCATGGCGTCGTACTCACCACAGTTCCATGTGCCTGGCACATTTCACTTCGATACGTCGCCAAAATCTGGCCAGACACTTAGCGCAGGCATGTTTCGACCTCCGGCCACATCACCGACCGCCTCGACCTACGGGAGCCTGTATTCTGATGTCTCAATGACGAACACACACGGCAACGGTGCCCTCGGCACAGGCACTGCCAAGCGAAAACGTGCCAGCACAAGGTCATCAACACCGATGGGATGGAACATGGACATGGACGGTGCGCACGACATCAGAGAAGAGGAGAAGGGTCGTCAGTTTAGATATACTCTGGCAGGGCAAATCAATGCAACGCCGATGGGAGCTCCCATCGGCGTTGAGAATGGCCTGTTGGAGGACAGTGTCTACTCTGATGTTGACTACAGGAGAGCTTTAGGTCCCACCAAGGTTGCCCCAGACTTCGAGGTGCCATCAGCGCACCACGACGAAATCCCGAACGCACAACCGTCGACTTCGGCGGCATGGAGGATATTCACGCTGGGCACGTTGGGTGAGGTGGTAGGGAAGGTATGGGAGTTCTGCACAAAGGGCGCATTCAGGGGCTTCCAGGCGGGCGGAGGGACAGCGTACACGGCGAATGGAACGACGATCCCCGAGACTACAGGAAAGCCGTGGGCTAACCAGCACGACGAACCTACTCCGGCGGGCGAAGAGACCATGACCGACCAAAGGATACAGGATGGATACCCCGAGCAAGAAAACGACCAGGAGAAAGCCGGTTCCTACGAGCCGTTTTCCACATACCAGGATGCAGTTTCCTACATCGAATCACCGGATTCTACTCCACAACCACCAGCCGCCAAACGGAGGCAAGTTAGCTACAACAACGACGAACTCAAGAATTGGGTAATGGTGGACGGTCCGGCTAACACAAACCAAAGGCGATTTGGCTCCGATGCCAGGGCGGTCCCAGTGAGAACACCGGCCTCTATAGTGCGACATTCCCCTCGGCCTGGATACTACTCCTCCACAGCCGTGAGCTCTGGCCGGCGTATCAGCGTCCCATCCTCCAGATTCACAGGAACACCGACCCGGGCTGCCGCAGTTCGGCCTTCCCTGCGGACCTCCCACGCAGGTTCCCCTCTCGTCCCACCCCGCGAACCAGCAAGCTTTGCCTCTCCCCGCCAGGCTCCCGTTGCCCCCTCTACCCCTAGCCGCATTCCGATGCCGGTACAGCCTGCAACGAAGAACCCATTCGCCGCCCTCGCCTCTCCAAGCCAATTACCAATACCCACCTCTGCCTCACGCCCGTCCAGTCGACAAAGTCCACGGCTGAGTGTTGGAAGTGGGGTCTCCTCGCGACCCATATCGCCGACCAAAACCACAGCCAGCACCATTCACCGGCGCAATCAGAGTGGCGCGTCTGCCACGGCTCGGAGGCACTCACTATTAGCTGCGAGCGTTGACCCGGAGGAGATCAAGGCCAGCCAAAGGTTAGATGCCGAGGCTAAGGCGCTTGCAGCGATGAAGCTAGCCGCGGAGAGGGACGCTGACATGAAAGTGGATGCTTTCAACGCAAGGTTAATGGCGATGATCAGACAAGGGAAAGAGGCGTTAGGAACGAAGGTGGAGGTAGAAATGACGGATGAAGATGATTTAGGTGGTGGGGGATGGGAGGACGAGGACGTCTTTTGAAGAGGAAGCCATGGGTTGGATCTTCGGTGACTTGCTGGTTTGGTTTGTTCTTATACCCCCTTGTGCTTTTCGTCTCCAGACCTCGATTCGCATTCCTAGCATGCAGTGCGCGGCTTACCTATTCTACATCTGTCCATAATCTTGGTTTGTAGCTGGCATGATGGGCGCGGAGTTTGAGGGATTGTTTTGAGTATACCTTTGGTGTTGGAATAGGAATGGGATTGGATATGGTTCTGTTGTGTTTGGGCTGGTAGGCATATATGACCATGACGAGACAATGCATGATGTGAATGACATTTCCGATTGTTCAAGGCAGTTTACTACAAGAATACTTAAGTCTCCAAACACACAAATATCTTGAAGTCCCATCCTTATGGTTAGCTTTGGCCCAGCTCATCCTTATCCCCGCGGCCCGCGCCAAGGCCCGGCAGGTGGTGGGACCCCAATCACCTGCCAAGCCAGGCAGGTTAAAGACCCCTTCTGTTATACCTCACATCTTTCTCTCACTCACTTTCAACCTTTTCTCACCTCGACATCTCACAGTTGAAGATGGAAGAACCAAACGGACACAGCAAACATGTCCGCCACTACCCCGTCAACATCTCACACGCCACCCCCTTCAACCGCTGCCACCACATTGAACTCACAGACTTTGACCTCCTCATCGCCGACCTGCTCCAAGACTTTATGAACCCCTCCCCAGCAACTGCCTCCCTTTATGGCAGGCCCCTCACCCCATCGACAAGCATCCCTTGGCGTGTCGCCTTGCGGGCCCTCCACCAAGTCGACCCGAAACGCCTCCACGCTATTGCTTCTCTGCACGAATCTTTGCTCAGCCGATCACCCCTTCAGCATAGGACTACGGCCAATTTCGGCCCTCCACCCGAAGATGAATCCATGTGATATTTTGGCACCTAGAAGGAGAAATGATCGCACCAAAACCCCCGCTCCGGACGACCACCATCCCTTGGCGATATTCTGCTCTCCGCTTTCGAGAGGTACTACATCGAGCACGACCTCAACTCGTTCAGCACGTTTTGCCGGTCGCCTTATTTTGGCAGGATGGTTCATGACGTCAGGCCGAGGCCGGTTAAGGATACGAAGTGGGCGAGGGAGAGGTTCCTAGAGAGCCCTGCGATGACAAAATGGGATATCAAACCTCTAAGGGATGTCAACTCGCATCAACACGTCCAGGCGGAGGGGTGGAGGAGGGTGCTCAGACTGTGGGGAAGCATGCACAGAGCCTAACCGGGAGTGCGACAATTACGGCGAGGATCATGTCATGTCGGTTTGCAACATGCCGTGTGGTGACTGCGGGGGGTGGTCACCAGGTGAGTATGATGTATACTGGCACATGGTTGCAAGAGGCGAGCTTCCCGACAGGGATTCCATTCACGAGCCGGGGGAGAGCCACTTCGCGCCTGGCTGTCCTAAGGCTAAGAATAACAGGTGTAAGTGTATGCCTTTTCCGGTTTATCACACGGCCAAGAGGTGTACGGTGAAATGTTGTCCGGGGTGTGGACATCCCGACCCGGGGAGACATAAGGGGAATGCGATGATGTGTACTTATCGGTGTTTTATGTGCGGGATTAGGAACTCGCATGCGGGGAAGGATTGTAGGTTGAAACGGTGTAGGTGGGGAGGGGCGCATTTGGGGCAGGATCATGGGTGGAATCCGACTTGTCGGAAGAAGGGGTGTGATAGGTTTTTGTGTGGGGTTCATTGTCAGGGGTGTTTTGGGATGGAGAGGCCGTTTTATGAGAAACCGAGGAGATGTTGGAGGTGTAGAGGGTTGGAGGAGAGGTTGGAGGAGAGGCCGGAGGTGTGGGGGAGGAGGTGGTGGGAGTGGAAGGATGGAGCTGGCGACCAGGTTTTTTGCGGGTGGTTTAGGTGATGGATCGAAGGTGGAGGAGGAGGTGAAAGAGAAGGATGGACCACGAGTATGGCTAACCAAGGCGCGGTATGAGGCGGTGGAGGAGGGCAAAGCAGGCTCACGGGACGGGTATCAGAGCATATTTGCGGGTGGAAGTAGTCGGGGTGATGCGTGTCCGTGTAGGGGGCCTGTTAAACCGGAGAGCTGCTCGGTCTAAGAACACAGAGAGGTGATACCTAAAAGGTGTGAAAAGAGACAGAGATACAGAATTGACGGTCTTTGAAGATTAGATTAGACCGCCGTGGATAGAGATTGCATGAATCTCCTGCACCATACGATTGTGTCTTCAATGAAAGTCTTAATTTTACCATCCGCCAACTGGGACACCTTCCCATTTCTCTTTTGTCTGATGCAGGCGACTCGAGGTAAGGTACCTTACTCTAGACAGTGAGCTTGCACATTACCTCATCGCCGAACCGCCAACAATATGCATCACAGAAAGCATGCTTGTGACATTTTTCTCGCAAAATATGTACCATCTCGGAACTAGCTACATAAAACCCACCCCTTTTTCCACGATCCCCCTTTTCCCACCTTCACATCATCTCCCACCCTAGTTATTGTCCCTCCTCGAGTCAGGTTCATTAGGATAAGGCACCCCTTCCACACCAGCCTCCCTCACAGTAATAGCAGAAGACCCGCTACTCCCATACCCCTCGGTAGCCAAAATCATATAATCATGCGTCCCCAACTTGAGGTTACTCCTCTCCCAAGCAGCAAAGTGATTCGCCACCGTGATCGTCCCGCCCACCCGGTGATTCCTCCTCACAGACCAGAACTGGTAAAACGTCGCCCTCCCAACAATAGAAGGCTGGTTCACCCGCTGAGTGCGGTAAATATCGTAATCACTCCCGTCACTGTTGACTGTGCCGAGACGGGAGGTCCCGCTGCTGGGGTTGTAGGAACCGTAGCTCTCGACGATGTAGTACTCGATGAGCGCGTTCTTTGTCCAGCCGTAGAGGGCGAGGTACGAGTTCACGTTGCGGCCGGACCAGGTGCCGTTGTATTGGACCACTTTGGGCCCGCCGGGGTTCCAGCCTTTGCCGCCGACCCAGTTGCCTACGTTGGTCCAGGTGGCGGTGTAAGTACCGTTGGGCTGGTTGCGGTAATCGACGGTGCCGCGGCCGTCGGACCAGTAGGAGTAGAAGTAGCCGCTGTGGAAGCCGTTGCCTTCGGGGTCGCCTCGGGCGGTGCGGCGGTCGGAAGAGTGGAGCTTGGAGCCGAGGTCGAGGGAGCGGCCGAAGAGTTGTTCGTCTAGGGGGATGGCGGCGGCGAGGGTGGCGGCGAGGCCGGTGAGGAGGAGGGAGAAACGCATGGTGATGAATGTGGGGGGGAAGGGGAAGCTGTGAGGCGAACAGCGGTGGGATGTTCTGATTTGGTAGCCCGAAGGACTGGGGAAAAGGGAAAGTTTTTATACCCAAGCAAGGAGGGCTGAGGCTTTCGGCATTTGGTCTTGCAATAAACGTACCTCCCGGTCACCCGACATAGAGATTTAGATGATGCAAGTCCGGGTATACCACGTCGGGGATTTTATCCTCGCGGCTAAAGCCGCAGTATGTTTATTGTAAAGACGTGTACCCGCGAGCTATGGTGATCTGCTGGCGCCCCGATATTTGTTTTTCTGATGCCAATGCCTCTGGAAAGTTGGGCGGCTAGGAGGGACGTTTCCTATTGAGGCGGCTGACAGCAGCTCGGGCGTGCGGACGTTTGTGGTTTCTCAGCAGTGATATAACCCAAATGTAGGTACATGAACCACTAGAAATGACTGGCTTTAAGCTGGGTAAAGCCGACAGTAAGCTGAGACCGAAGGTAAGCTGGCTGCGAGTTGAGATGGGCGCGAGAGGGAGCTCAAATCGAGTTGGGTGTAAGTTGCGATCCAATCGGGTTGAAGTCGAGATCAAATGCAAAAGGATGTATGGCAAGATGATTAATTCCCTTCCATACTAGGGATGTAGCCATAGAAGTACTAATTCTAGAGCCCTTGATACCTAGCATGATGTGATTGATCCCTACTAATATCTCTCGTCAAGGTGGTACCCAGACCACACATACTCATTAACGTCCTTGTAGAAATCTTCTTGGATGGGCAAAATGAAAGCCTTCTTTTTTCTCTCCTCTTCCTCGGCATAAGGGGGATAACCTGGCTCTTGAAGATAATGATCGAAAATCTCCTCCCACGTCATATTCGGGAAGTCACACCGCAAATCCCATTCAATCAGCGGGGAGTCCCGTTCCTCGTACTTGACCCCAGTGCCCCTCTTCACAACGACCATCAGTTCTTTCATTTTCTCATCTCCAGACATGAGTTCGGGGTCCTCATGAAATTCATTCGGTTGCAGATCTTGGCCGCAGTGCGGTTTTTGTTCGAATATCACCCGCTTGTTGGGGTCTAGGATCGAACCATATCGGGCTGGTTCCTTAGCTCTGTAGATTGTCGCGGAAGGACCCGAGGCTACACCGTCACGATCTTCCAATACACCTTGCCAGTGCTTTGGCTGTGACTTCCTGTAGTACTGGGGATTGCCTCCCAACCCTGGGCCGTAGGGGCCGTATCCTGACGCGAATCCGAGCATCTTTGAGCTGTGGGAGATGTAGCGCAATGTTTTCCATCCATTGCCGTCCTTGATGAGATCGTCGAGCGTGTCGTAGCTGAGCGGAAATAAACGGGCACCGAGGACCGTGAGCTGGTCGAGCTGAAGGCCTGGAAGGAGCTTGAAATAAGAGGTTAGGAGATAATAGCGGCCGTCGTCAGGGTCACCCAGCTCAAGTAAAGCATTATCACTAACTCTGAGGTGCCGCAACTTTGAAAGTGTATCTACGGGTAGCACAGAAAGCCGGTCCATCATTGACTTGGTGTCTTGGAAGCAAAACAGGACGTGGCGTAGCCATGAGTCGCCAATCTCGAGTTGTGCTCGACGACAGCTGCGAAGCATCGCAAGGCCACTCGGTGTAGGCTTGATGTGCTTGCAGTCACGGGAGTCCGGGCCTTCCCACAATCCAAAAGTGAACCTCGTAGAACAGAAGAGCTGAGTCCAGATGTGATCTCGCATTTCTTGCGGCAGTCTTCGGAAGAACAAGCTTTCTCCTTGCGGATGCATCTTGTTTTCTCGGCTATGGTGATGGATTTTTGCTGGATGTAGAGACGAAGGTCGTGTGATGCAATTTGTGGTGCATTGTGCGAAGTGCTAAGTGCTAAGAAAGAAAGCAGAGAGGTGGCCACTACTTACCTGGGTGGTGTCGAACTTTTTGATGGCTGAACCGGGCTGAAGTTTGCTTGCCCTTAGGTCGTCAGGTTATCATGTGTGGACAGAACCTAGATAAGGAAACTGGGACTTGGAACAAAATAACGACTCTAAAAAATCAACGATAACCGCCGAGAGATAGTAATAAAACGGCCTTTGAATATAGGTAGCCAAGTCGAAGGGCTCGGAGCTGGTATCAAGACCTTCTTGATCATTAATGAAGAAGGTCAATTGAAGCCCAACATTATATCTCTCGACGTATTTTTTGGGGTCCACAGTTAGCCTTGGATACCGTGTGCTCATGTTTGGTGATTGCACATTAGGTTCAGCCTGCCCGTTCAACCACACTGAGGCAACACCTCAGGGCAGGCCCCACCAACTGCTAGCGGGTGATCGCCGCCCCACCAAACGGGCCGCTCTCTTGGCGTGCGGAAGGAATCACTGACAGCCTTGGGTTCCCTGTCGACGAAAAACATCAACTCATTATTTTTCATATCATCATCTCTATCGTTCTATATACAAACTATGCTTGTGTTTTCTCGCTCAAGTTGATCATGCAAACTCCTTCACCCCATCAACCCCCACCCTCTTCTTCCCCGACTGTCCCACGATGTTCCCAAACGCGTACTGCATCCCCATCTCCCTCACCTTCCGATCGCGTTCCTTCTTGGGAACCTGGCTCAACCCTTCCAAACTCCACAACATCCACGAATCGCACACATAATACATTGCTCCCGCAATCGTGCTAGGGTCAACAGGCATGTGCGGCCATTTGATAAAAAAGCTGGCAGCGACGACAATCCACATGATGGCCATGATGGCGACGGCCAGCCAGGTACACACCCGCGATGCAATCCACGTCTGCGTGACACGGAACGGCACGTTGTTCAGTAGGATGGGAAGGAATTCAGACAAGATTGCGACAAAGGCAACGACGATGAGGAAGATGTGCCGGCGTTTGATTGCGCTCCAGATGCCGGAAAAGGCGTTCATTGGCGGAGACAAAGTGATGGATTGATGGGCCGGCCGAGGGGATTGAGACATGAGAAGGTACGGGCTGAGAATAGCCAGGTCTAAACAGATAAACAGGTCAGTGAGTTTTTCCCATGCGGAGATGTCACAAAAAAATGCTTACTCGTGAAAAAGGCACTCCAAAACAAGGTTATCCCAACACCCATCAACGTGAACAACGACCTCACGCCAAAGTTTTGGGTGCTCATGAACCGTTCGAAGCCCGTGTCACCACCGGTGTTGTTGTAGTATAACACAACGGCCATGATCCCGGTCAAGGGAAGCAGGAATGCAATCCTACCACTGTATGACAGCATCAGGAACGGCAGGTGGCGCTCGTCCTTTGCGTTGGAGTTTTGACCCTCGAGCAGCTCGTGTTGAGGGGAGGTCGTGCCTGTGCTGACAGAATCCGGTCGGTCTGGACGAACAATAGTGACGTTTGCCCTGCTGGCCATGACGCCGTATTCGGGGATACCGTAGTGGTTGAAGAAGTGGCCCAGTCTGAACGTCCTGTCACCAAAGCCGTTCACCAGTTTGTCGTGACTAAGTCCTTTCCCCTTGTCGGGAGGAAGGGAGCAGAATGCAGCGCGGGTTTCCCTGTTGGTAGCCAGCGAACCCATACCAGCAATGGTCCACGGATTGGCTGCTACGCCAGTGCGCCATTTGCGGAGCACGATCATGATCAAGATCAGGAGGACGACCATGAAGCTGAGCAGGGCGGTTGTCGCTCGGGCCGGACCGAGGAAAACCCCCAAGGTCATGGCACAGCCATTGAAGTTGGTGGGCGTACAGCTGCCATGCAGCTTCAACGCCACTGCCTCAGAGGACAACGGCACCAAGAATACGGAGGCAATCGTCAACAATGTCGTCAAGACCATCAACATCTGACCTGTAGCCATCGCTTTGAAGCTGGACACGATCCCATGGAACCCTCCTGTTCGCAAGCATAACGACTCCTCAGCCGGGACGCCCATGCGTTGTGTCAAGGCGTGCCAGGGCTGATATTGCTTCGCGGCCATGTCGATCATGCGGATGGGGATGGTGAGCATGACTGCCAGGATTGTTGGCAAAAAGAATCCGACAAAATATTGGACCCGAGAGATGAAGTAGACTGAGACCTCTGCTTGGGGCTTCTTTGGGGTATCAGTGGGGACGGTTGGGAACTCGGTGATGGTGGCTGTTGGGACTCCCTGGAAGTTGGTGACAACCTTGGTTCTCGGCGGCACCACCACGTCTGTGGTAACTGTCAGTGTCGGAACACCTCTCGAGTCGGTCACCGTGATAACTTCCGGAGAAAAGACAGGTGGAGGAGTGTTGATGACTGTGACGGTCGGGGTCCCGTCATCATCACTCAAGACCTCAACAGACAGCGTCACAAACGATGGTGACACGGCTGTAACAACATTGAAGATTGTCGTTGGTGATGGCACCAACGTCACAACTTGGTCGACGGTCCGGGTCTCAGTGAAGGAGAGGACAAGGCCGCTCTCGGTTGTGACCCCTATCACTGTTGTTGTCGCTGGTACTCCGATGATGGTGGTCTCTTTTGTCACGGTTGATACAACCTCGTCCAGAGTGGTGGAGGGAAGGACGATGCCGATGAAGCCGGCGGGGTTGGCATCTTGGGCGGCCTCGGTGATGGTTTGGGTGCCGTCTTGGCCGAAATTGCCGCTGTCGCCGATGAGGGGGTTGTCGGGGTCTGTTTTGGTTGAGATGAGGGTCTGGCTGCCGATATCTGCAAAGTTGCTTGGTTGCGTGAGGGGGGGTTCTGTAACGGTAGATTCAGACCTTAGCGGGTTAGGCCTGCCGTCGGTTGCTGCGGCAGTTGTGGGAGATGACCCAACTGCTACGGTTCCGATCTGTACAGAGTCTCCCGGTACTACTTGCGAAGTTGAGTCCGGCAAATCAGTGGATATCGTAATCGGGACCACCGTGTTCGCTGGAGAACTGGCGGGTGCGTTGTCTCTCTCGTCATCCAACGTTGCGTTCTGTAACAGTCGTCTCGATAATTGCAATCTCGGCTTCAGCAACGGAGGGTTGTCGACGCCTGTCGGCGTGCTGTTGACGTTGCTCGTCGGGCTTGGCTTGGGCTCTGGTATAACCCTCCTGTCTTGCTCCGTAGGCAGGAACTGGCATGCACACTCGAGCAACACGATAAAGACCAGCAGCAAGACGATCAGTATCACCAGGAACGATCTTCTCAACGGCGTTGGCTTGTAATCTGGTGGCGAGATCCGGCGCAGGGACGCCATTCTCCGGGGAGCCATGTTGGCTGGTTTCGCCCGAACCTCGGGCATGAAGTCTCTTTCATAGTCTCTCCAACTGCCCGCTTGGCTGAGCGGAGATGGTTGTGTCAGGACCACGGGGGCGTCTCCTGTCCGCCATGACCGACGAGAAGGGTCCTGAAACATCTTGTCGCTGTCGTCTCACCCCTATGCCTCGGTTGGAATCGGAATCATGAGAATATTGAGCAGGTCATGATTTTGTCGGACAGTTTTGATGCTGCATTCCGCGCACAACGCTTCGAGAGGAATAACCGTCAGAATATCGAGCGGCAGTGCACTGAGGGGGTATATACCAGCCAGACCGTCTGGACCCATATCTTCTGCCTCTCCCCGCGTTACACTAGACCCATTCTCACCAGACTTCTTCTAGGACACCCAAGACATATTGCTAACTGTCAGCAGCATACAACCGATGTGGCGATCTCGACGGCAAGGGAAGACTACAAGCCGAAGTCCTCGCATTATTGGCTTGTGCCGCTGTGTGGTCCAGAAGCGAAGGGCTTGCCGTTTCGGCATTCCAGTGGCGCACACCAGTTTCGGTGCTGGATGGCACCCATTTCGAGAGTCTCCTTCCGCAAGCTGAAAGTGCGTCCTATCAGCTAAGCCAATCGAAGAAGCTGCCCCCACTACTGACAGGCAGATCGCGGACCAGATGACCCGTCTGGCCGGCCTATCTGATGTTGTCGGTTTTTATGGCTGTTGTAGGTAGGCGTGGTGTGGGTGTGGTGGTTAATGCTAACTTTAGTACCCCGCATTGATCGCCATTCTGCTGGATGCTACCCCGGAGCCTACGATGGGGGGGTCGTCTTGCCCGTCTTGTCAAAAAGTGTGGCATCCCGAACCAAAGCACGCAAGCAATTGGGCGGATACTGTCCGACCAGGGTAGCATCCATTCTGAAACCTGACGCCCGCGTGCTCATGGCTCGGCAGTGGCAGAGCTCGCTTCAGATTGAGTAAGGTAGGCTTTACTTCGGCATCAGTGGCTCGGTGCTACCTTCTGGATCGGCGCGGAATATTCGGGACGTTCTATCGACCTGCTGAAACGGTCTATTAGATACGCTATTGGGGGGCTTGCCAAGACTGAGAGGGTTTTCTACTTTAGCTTGTGCTCCCCCCCACCATGTGGAATGGTTTTGGGTGATTGTTGGGTTGAAAGGTGTCCTTATTGATTTTGTGATACCGCTTTGGTGTTGTCGTCGTCATCTTGGGGGGTTTGTTCGGCACCGATGAGGTTACTGATGCTCTATTCATGGCTCACGGCAGGAATAAGCTGGGGGAAGTGAATGTGTCGGGTGAGACCTTTGCACAATCGGGGCCCCTTGGGATCGATCCGGTTGCCCACTTGCCCCCGACGTCCACCTGTATCGGTCGATGTCAAATTTTCTCTTCATGGAATCCAGCGGCGAGAACGTGATGGAGGAAACTGATATTTCATGTTGGCAAGCCCACTGCATGCAGTAGGTGTTGATGCAATCTGTAATCGAGATCTGCTCGCTTTTCAACCGTACCATGATTGGCTCTTCCTTGCTGCATAGAGGCCTGAGGCTTCACCATACAGGTGCGGCTTTTTAGCTCCTCCATGTCAGTTGACTGCCTGCTCGCTGAGCCACAATCTGTCTTGTAATAGCAGGTACCTTTTGTTGAAACCGAGATGAAGAGTCCTTGATTCTCCACTGCCTTGACGGGAGAGGTGACATGGACACATTGCTACCAAACTTCGCAATTAAGGGGGCATAAGAGGTCATGTAGGTAGGTTAGGTAGCTATAGTTTCTGCCACGGGACTCAAAGTACATTTTCCACGTGTTAATATATCGATATCTTTTAGAGCCGTGCGAACATGTGTTCAAAAGCATACCCAATTGCACCCTCGTCAGGCCCTCCCGCTCGGTAAGGGGCAAATGATGTTGCAATGGTTCTCCTCATAGAACTAGAGAGAATAAAACCTGCCAGCATTGAGATAAAGAGAATAATGGAGCAAAGCAGCACCAAATTCATCCTTATGAAGCGGGAAGTTATTATAACCACTCGGTCTGGGATGCGAAACAAGGCGTTATCATGCTCCTGCAGCGGTGTTGAGGAATATCGATTGCCGCCCGAGACACCTGCCTTTCCTCGTTCCCTTCCACATTTAACTCGACTTTAATTTCATCATTACCCT
This sequence comes from Podospora bellae-mahoneyi, assembly GCF_035222275.1. Taxonomy (NCBI): domain Eukaryota; kingdom Fungi; phylum Ascomycota; class Sordariomycetes; order Sordariales; family Podosporaceae; genus Podospora; species Podospora bellae-mahoneyi. The sequence goes on along the minus strand of NC_085885.1, from coordinate 2,574,527 downwards.
GGTCCTCTGCTCTAGTTGGCATCGGAGACTCGGAAAGGCCAAGGCCATCGAACTTTTTGGGATGATCTAGAGTACTATGTTAGGCGCTGAGGAAGATAAATCACTGATTAGTGGGCGGTAGGTACAGGTTTTCCTGGGTTTCTGACCACTTGGGCGTTTGAGTTTGGCGGAGAGGCGACGCATGGTAGGATTGAGAAATTGGTGAGCTCAACCGCCTGCTTGTAGGTATGTTCTGAGATTCGCAGAGTAATTCTGCCGTATCTTATATGGCATCACACAGTGTCAGAAGCTGGAAAAATTCTTCATTGGCTGGCTCGATTGTTCGGGTTCAAAATGAAACGGTTTGGGTACTCACCCATCCCAAAGCTTAGGTAGCTGCTTCAGTCAGGTAGACTTGCCTGGCACCGATGCTGTGAGTGGTGCAAGGAGGTCAACCCTCTCAGCTGAGAGGGAGGGGCTTCTTGCAATACCTAGTTTGGTTAGACTGCTAATGGAAGCCAGAAGCTGAGAGCCTCCTGTGGCTGGGCAACATGAAACCCCTCCCGAAAGGCGTCAGCTGTGTTTTCCGCTCCACCTCGCATATCTACCATATCCCAACCTTGTTACATCGAAGCCACCCGCCTGCTGGGAAAACCTGCTCGATGTACTGACAACAAGAGTTGATATGGCAGAAGTGGTCGCAATCATTGGCCTTGGGGCTAGCATTCGCACTTTCATTGACTTTGGCATCAAGCTCGTCCGAATTGTGCCGCGACCAGAGAAGTTGACATCGAGAACTCTCTGCTGCCCTGGTAGATATCCAGTCTCAAAAACATTAAATCTCACGGTACTATCCGGGTTCACAGCAACTCAGTGGCGGCAGCGGCAGCAACTCGCTGTCCAAGGCGGAGCGGCATATTGTGGAGTTAGCTACGACATGTGATCCATTGGCAGCACAAGTAGTTGAAGCTCGAACAAGAAACTCAGCCTCACAGCTTTCGCTACTCGTTGAAGGCTCCGTTTTTCAAGAAGACGACTGCGGAAGCCAAGTTAGAGACTTTGTTGCCTCGCTTAATTGCGGCAAAGAGCTCACTGAAAAAGCATATCAACGATGCCCTGCAACGGTTAGTTCCCATCACGGTCATTCACCGCCCCAAAACATGCGCCTTGGGTATCTAACGGCTACAACGTCGGCTGCAGAGAGCGCGACTCTGCACTTTTCACCAACCTCGAGGCATTGACCACCATCCAACAAGAGCTGGACATAAGCCAGAACCTTGAACTGAGAGCCGTCTGGAATGATATAGTACGGTTGACCACAAACACCGCTACATCAACACCAGATGATTATGATGGCCCACAAATGGGAACCTTGACGCAGAATTTTCGGTCATTCACAAAGGAGTTTAATACATGTTGGGAGACGTACCAAGTTATCAAGAGTTTGCATTTCGTGGAGATACTTCGAAGATTCTCCTCGATACCAGAGGCTGAGATCATAAATGATTGGCTGTTGAATCAAGACAAAACAGACTTTGTGGACTGGTTGGAGTCTGGGAGCGGCCTCTTCTGGATAACCGGTAAAGTGAGTTAAGCACCTGTCTTTTCTGGTTGATCTTCTGTTCTTTTGCTCGGTCAGGTCAGCTAACAACATCAAGGCTGGGAGTGGCAAGTCGACATTGATGAAGTTCGCATCTGAGCACAGCAAAACACAAGAATTCTTGGATAAATGGGCTGGACCCAACAAGCTGCACCGAGCCAGCTTTTATTTTTGGAATCAAGGATCCGAACTGCAGAAATCCCTTGAAGGCCTTCTCAGAACCCTGTTGTGCCAAATCTTCAGACGTACGCCAGCAATCGTTCTTTACGTATGCCCCACGGTGCCAGACGCCTGGGATATAAAGTCACTGAAGAAGATACTTCAGGCGGTTCTTACCTTGGACTCTCTTTCCACTCGATTTTGCTTTTTCATCAATGGATTAGATGAGTACCAAGGTGAAGAAGAGGACATGGCTTCTCTCTTATCATTTTTTTCTCAGCTACCCAGGATCAAATTGTGCGTCTCGAGTCGACCAAGACCGGTTCTGGGCGAGCAGTTTGACGGCATCCGCAAAACACTCAACATAAGCGACTATACTAAGGACGATATGAAGAACTATGTCCTGCGTAGGCTGAAGCCCAACGGAGAATTCAACCAAATACCGGCCTCCAACCCGGAAATGAGCGCCTTCATATCCCAAATTGCAGATATTGCCAAGGGCGTGTGGCTTTGGGTGTTCTTTGTGACCCGTGACTTGTTCAGAGCTCTGAACCGGAATGAGAGAACCACGACATTATGGAAGATCCTTGACCAGTTCCCGAAGGACCTAGAAGAGTACTTCAAGTTCATTATCCAGGGCGTGGCACCTGTTCATAGAGATGATATGGCTCGCATCTTTCTCATCACCATCGACGAAGTCCAGCCACTCCCACTATTTGCGTTTTCGTTGCTTGAAAGAGAGAAGCAGGACCCCTGGTACGCCCTGGACGCAAAGATTATCCCCTTGCCTAATTATAGGCCCGCTTAGCTTAAAGTTCATCGAGACCGCGTTCACAATCGCTGCAGGGATCTACTGGTTGTTGATGACGGGCCGCACCCAGTGTTCCACGACCCTAAAATCGACGAACAACCCCTGCGCATAGTCACGTTACTATCCGTTACGTTTGATCAGTCCAGATCAGCTCCGGCTCAGATTCGGCTAATATCTGCCCATTGAACAGCACAGCTTTCCGAGAAGGTGCAGTTTTAGCCAAAGAATTCAAAAATGGTCCCGTGCAAGCAAAGGGCCCAGAATTGGGACATTCGCACCGTAATAGCCACCACCCAGAACTTTATAGATAATTCGTCCACTCTTCCGCTTGACCCAAAGAAACACAGCAGATCCGAATCTCAGACACCACCTTCGTCAACCCCAGTGCCTAAGTTCTCTGCCTGTAAACAGTTCGAGATTTCTGAACCGCCCCTGGATTTTTAGCGTTCAAGTCGAGTGCGCTTCACTTTCGTCTTTGATCGCGAGGATTGAAACACGTAGACAGGAGGTGTTGGAATCGCCACATGCACACCAAATAGAGGTTGATTGACTGTATTGTGGTCTGTCTTGCTTGATCCAGTCTGTTAATTTCACTGGAAATCTCTACAAGGGGGGAAGAGGGCGTGAGGGAGCCGTCCTCGGAGTAATATTGAAGTTCAAAGTCTTGGAATTCAGCCCATCCACTGGTGGCTATGTTTCTGCGTCGCCCGTCAGATCGAAACGTGGAGGGAGCTGTGGAGGGAGACAGACTCGGATATATGAGATACCAGCTTCGGCCAGTCATGAATGCTAGCCGCCATGTACCGGCAGAAGATCCAGTCGTAGAGCTTATCAGCTGGCACAACCCAGGGGTCCTCGACGTTATCTACCTCAAAGCGGACGTTCGATGGCACAAAATTAGGTTGAATGGCGCTGAGATCGTTACCGATGATCTGGATGCGGCTAGTCTCGTAGGATGTGTTGCGTGCAACTAGGCGATTCCATCTAGAGCTCAGGTGTTGGCTGACTTACAATGACTGTAGCCAATGAGAACGCTCCGCTCAGAGTGCTGCTGCGATGCCATGCCCAGTACCGCAGCGTCCGGCCGTGTGCATCCAGGTCACGAACTTCATGTTCGGACCGGCTGCCGCCATACGGTTCTATTGGTGGAGAACCCAAGCCACGTCCACTAGAGGAGGTGGTTTGTGAAACATGAGAGCGGGGACACCCATCACTGGCTTGGTATTGATGCACTGCCTGCATAGTGCCATCGGCGCTGCTTACGCTTTGTCATGAACAAGAACTTTTCCATGGTTGAAAACTTGAATTTTGACGTTGGTTGATAGCGGCCGGCATTCCAAAGTTCCCACGGTGGAGAATCACACCTAAGGTACCTTAGGGTCATACCTTAGCTTACTCATGTGTCACTGCAAGCACCAATAAAGTGATGGTCTCGCGAGCCCTCACTCATCACCCACGTACCTTAGTCCAGAGTGATTTCACTCCATCTCTTCATCCACCCTCCTTGCCATTCTTTCTCCGAGAAACACCATCACCAACTTCAGCAGCATGGCGTCTCCTTCCCCCGTGAGTGAATGGCTCACTGAGCGGCCTTACACGGCAACTTTCATAGCCATCGCCATGCTTCTCCTCCCTACCATCTCACTCCTCCGCTCATCTGGCGACAAAACCGCGGTTCCCAAACTCCCTTCCACCATCCCCTATGTCACAAACACATACCACTACATGACAAACATGAAGACATTCTACGAGCGCTCCAAGTAGGTCCCTCCCCCTTCTACTCTTTTCAGCTCCACACTAACCCTCCCATTTTTCAGAGCTCAGCTCCGAAAAACTTCCAAAAATATCCTCGCCTGGAACCTCACACCCTGGATGAAAGTCTACCTCGTCACCTCCCCGCGCCACATCCAAGCCCTCTTCCGACCCAATCCCGCCATTTCGTCAGATAAATTCTTCCACCTGATCTATGAGAACTTGTGGGGCGCTTCCCTTGCCGACCGCGAAAAGTTTCTCAACGACAACACTGGGCGAGGGAAGGTGCCGTTGCCGGGCTATGAAAACGTTCCTCCTGAGCAGAGGTACTTTGCGGGGCTGCATGCCATTTTTCATGATCACCTCACTGCAACGACCAAGTCGAATACGCTCGCAGCCATATACCAGCGCTTCTTTGCGGAAGAGTTGGAAGGGAAGTTTCCGGTGCATATTGACCTTGGATCTCCTTCCAAAACAACCAACCGGCACTGACTATTGTTGTCATCATGACTCTAGCTCGGAGAAGGCGTTGTCGAGGGCGTCCAACAACTGTTGAATGTCCACATGGCAACCGCAGCAACAGCAACCCTAGCCGGCAAAGGCATCCTCGCCCGCTGGCCAAAACTAATCGACTGGCTCTGGGACTTTGACAAAGTCGCCGCCAGTCTTGTCTGGGGTCTTCCGCGGTGGATGAACCGCTCCGCTCTTGAAACTCGGGACAGTCTTCGCCACGCCTGCAAACAGTACATCGAGGAAGAACTCGCAAAGGGCTTCGATCTAGAGGCTGACCACGGTAACTGGGAGCCAATCATGGGCTCGACCTTCCAACGGGAAATGATGCGGTGGATGAAGCAAGGCGGGTTCAGCACCGAGGCGATGGGTGCCTCGACCATGGTGACGATGCTCTTCGGAACAAACGCCAACAGTATCCCCGTCACGGTTTGGTGTCTGATAGAGGTCATTAAAGACAAGTCACTGCTCGAGGCTGTCCGGGAGGAGGTCAACACCGTGCTGGAAACCGACCCCGATACAGGAGCACGCACAATCAATATGCAGAAACTGCTGGCGTTGCCCCTTTTACAGTCTATCTATGTAGAGTGCATACGCCTCCACGTCTCCATGAACGTCACCCGCGAGGCGGTAGCCCCGGTCAAGCTAGGGGATTTTACCCTTGACAAGGGATCGCTCATCCAAGCCTGCACCGAAATTTCCCATCTTGATGAGGAGGTCTGGGGCGACAAGGACCATCCCGCGACGGAGTTTTGGGCAGCACGACACCTCAAGTACGTCGACGAGACATACGAAAATGGCAACGTGAAGAAAGTGCCGCAGTTCTCCATGGCGGGAAGGCAGAATGATTGGTTTCCGTATGGTACGTTTACTTAACCCTGCATTTACCTGGTGACGCTTACACCAGACACCTAGGCGGCGGTATCTCGATCTGTCCCGGACGACACTTTGCCAAGCAAGAGATCATGCTGACAACAGCCATCATTGTGGCGAGATTTGATCTCGAATTGGTCGAATGGGTTAATAAAGACGGGACTCCCTCTGACAGACCGGCGCAAAACGATGTCAAGTATGCTGGTGCGGCTTCTGTGCCGCCTGATCGGGAGATGAGAGTGCGGTTTACGCGTCGATGGTGATTGCGGTTCTTGGCTACCTATCTTTAAACACCCTTTGAATATCTTCAGAGATCTATAAGCTATGTTTAGGGGTAGGTGTATGCTGGTCAATTTTGAGGTGTGAATCTGGGTATTCTGTTGGGTTAGCTTGACTTTTTTTTTTACGAGCTCATCCATCTGTCTGATGCCAGCAGGATATATATTTCAAATCGAGCTCAAAGGAACCAGTCCACGTCCAGCTCGGCCGGAAGAGCCAACGTCTATCTTTTTAGTCAGGTACTGCAGTAGCATGAGAGACACCAAGTGCGTACTCCCTTGCACTAGCCAGGTAATCCACAGAGCAACATGATGATGTTACATCGAAGGTCTGTTGAGTTCTGACGATGAGAATTCTCGTGCTTACCGGTGTAATACCTTGGCTGTACCTTTCTTATTAGGATGTCAGAATAACAACTGCAACTTCACGTCGTAATTCTGATTGTAGTCCTTATTCCAGTTCTTTGACATCTTCATCGAAACACTCATCATGGCCCAGGTCGACAATGACATACATCCCAAGGGTGACACAACAGGCACCACAAACAGAGCCTCAAATCCCTCCATATCACCCTCTGAATCAACAACCCACGCCGACCCAGAACCCCCTTACTCAGCCTTCATCACCCCTCAAAAATCCTCATCACCCTCTCAGCCACCTTCCTCGCCATCATCTCCCCCCTATCAGGGCACATGAACCTCCCTGCCCTCTCCACCATCTCTGTGGACCTACACATGTCCCTGTCGTTAACAAACCTGACAATAACAGTCTACACCCTTGTCTCAGGGCTGACACCGTCCCTTATCGCTCCGTTTTCTGATTCCTACGGCCAACGACCGGTGTATCTTTTCTTTTTGGCGTTGTGCGCACTGTCTAACATAGGGCTTGCGCTGCAATCCACCTTTCCGACCTTGATATCGCTATTATGTGTCCAAGCTGCTGGAGCTGGGGTCACAATCTCCCTGGGGAGTGCAGTCGTAGCGGACATGATCACCAGAGCCGAAAGGGGAAAATACATCGGCTATGCTGCGCTGGGGTTGACTCTCGGTCCTGCTCTTGCACCGGTGCTGGGAGGAATAATGACGGAGTATCACGGCTGAAGGGGGACATACTGGTTTCTGCTTGGGTTGTCGGGGGTCATTCTTGCTCTAACGTTCTTGCGCAAACGTGGCTGCTGTTGCCGGAGACAGGAAGAAACGTGGTAGGCGATGGGTCAGTGAGACCCGAGAGACGGTGTAGTAGGACGGGATGGGATCTACTGAAGCACATCAAGAGGCACGAGATGGCAGAGGAGGAAGAAGGCAGACATACCATGGAGGAGGCAGCAGAGAAAAAGATCAGCATACACACCTCAGTGAGAATACTGGGAGAGAAGGAGGCGTTTGTGACAGTAATGGCTGGAGTGCTGTTCTCGGGCGGGTATTTCATGGTGTTGATCACGCTCGGTTCTCAACTTTCTGAGCGGTTCAGTTTCCGTCCCATAATAGTGGGTGTGTGCTACCTGCCGCTGGCAACCGGAATGCTCGCATCACGATGGACAGTAGGATGGCTTCTCGACTGGAACTTTGGACGATGGGCACGGAATTTGGGGTTGAAGCTCGATCTAGACAGGCAGCAGCGGTTAGAGGAGGTTCCTATCGAGAAGTTACGACTGGAAGTTGCGTTGGGTGCGTTATATGTTCTTTTTGGGACTGTTGTGGCGTACGGGTGGACCGTGAAAACGAAGTCGTCGTTGGTTGGGATCGAGATTGCTCTCGTCTTCTTGGGAGTGTTCTTTGCTGGAGCGATCAATGGGCTCAATGTTCTTGTCGTCAACACCCATCCCGACAGCCCAGCCACGGCGGTTGCATCGAGTTAATTAGTACGGTGCGTGGTCGCTGCTGGGGCTAGTGCAGTCGCGATTCCTATTACTAAGCGAGCTGGAATGGGGTGGGCGTCAGCGAGCATCGCCGGGGCATGGTTGGGGTTTAGTCCGCAGTTGTGGATGGTGATGTATTGCGGAGCAAATTGGAGACAGGATGTTAAACTGAGAAGTAATGAAACTGGAAGAGATAGAGCTTAAGTAGCAAAAATATCTTGCACCATTGAGAGGGTGGAAGCACAAAGATGATATCTCGGAAGGAAAAAGCAAAAGAAGATGCCCAATAACAGGATTGAACTGTTGACCTTCGCATTACTATATGCTGTTCCCAGTATTAGTACGACGCTCTAACCAGCTGAGCTAATCGGGCTTGGGTGATTGATATATTGTGAGGTGGAAGATAGAGTAATTGAGTGGGCCACTGTAATTGATAGTTACATTTTCGTTGACGGCTTTATGTCAAAAGCTTCCCCGTTATACCTATCCACGATGAATGGTCCATGTTAGAGAGAGGAAAAACCTACGTTAGAGTCAGGTCGGGTCTCAGTAATCAGGCTCACACCGGACATATCTCGGTTCGGCTGCTGGTCAACTTAGTAATCTCTGATTAGAAACCAAGACGGTTACAAATGCTTGTGCGAATGAGAGCTGTGAGATTTTGATGTGGCGTTGCACCGATGCTACCGATCTATCGGAATACCCGGTGTGGAGCATGACGCCTTTGAAGCAGCGAAATCTGATTCGCAGGTTCTCGATGACCATGAGAGGTCAGCATCTTCGACCATCAGGAAAAACAGTGAAATTCCGGTAGTGCAGGCATGTCAGGGCCATCATTACTCCACACCTGGAACTGTTTCGAAGCTGCAAAAAAGTCTTGGAAGTCAACAACATTCTCCACGCCTGCGACGAGGTGATTTATAAGCCTGTTTCAACTACTATAAAACCATGCTTTCGCCTTCAACAACAAAACAAAATTCATTTTACCTTCAACAGCATATAGATCACGACAAGATACCCTGAAGCATCTCTGATCACACTTCACCCTCACCCAAATACTACACCAAGAAATAAACCATACGCTCAACATGTCGGACTCAAAACTTTTCCAGCCGCTCAAGCTCACCCCCTCCATCACCCTCAAACACCGCATCGCCATGGCGCCACTCACTCGCTTCCGATCCTCTGACGAGCACGTTCCAATTGTTCCTCTCATGAAGGAATACTACTCACAGCGCGCCTCCGCCCCCGGTGGGACTCTTTTGGTAACAGAAGGTACCTTCATCTCCCCCACCGCTGGTGGCATGAACAACGTCCCGGGTATTTGGTCGAAGGAGCAAATCGCTGCTTGGAAAGAGATCACAGACGGCGTCCATGCCCAAGGCAGCTTTGTCTACCTCCAACTCTGGGCGCTTGGCCGTGCTGCCCTCGGTGACGTCGCCAAGGCGGAGGGCTTCACCGTCAAAGCACCCTCAGCCATTGCCATCCCAGATACCGACGGTGTTGTTACCCCAGAAGAGATGACAATCGACGATATCAAGCAGAAGATCGCCGAATACGCCCAAGCCGCCAAGAACGCTATTGAGGCCGGTTTTGACGGCGTTGAGATCCACGGTGCCAACGGGTACCTCGTTGATCAGTTCATCCAAGATAACTCCAACCAGCGTACCGACGAGTATGGTGGTAGCATCGAGAACCGCTCCCGCTTTGCCGTCGAGGTTGTTGACGCCGTTACTGCCGCCGTTGGAGAGGAAAAGGTCGGCATCAGACTCAGCCCTTGGAGCGTCTTCCAGGGCATGAAGATGAAGAACCCGGTTCCCCAATTCTCCGATGTCATCAGAAAGATCAGCGAGAGACACCCCAACATGAGTTACCTGCACTTGGTGGAGACAAGAATTGCCGGCAACAGAGATGAGGCGAACGACAACGATGAGGAGAGATTAGACTTCGCGTTGGATATCTGGAAGGGGCCAGTTCTTATTGCTGGCGGGTTGACACCAGAGACTGCCAGGAAGCTGGTTGACGAGGAGTTGAAGGAGAGGGATAATGTGGTGACGGCATTTGGCCGGTACTTCATCTCCACGCCAGACATCGTTTTCAGAATCCGGGAGGGTATCGATCTGAACCAGTATGACAGGTCGTCATTTTACATTCCCAAGAGCCCTAAGGGGTACATTGATCAGCCATTTAGCAAGGAGTTTGAGAAGGTTTACGGCCAGGGGATCAAGGCTTTGATTTAGATCTACTTGTCTTTTGCATAGCGAGCGGGTTGGATAAAGTACATGAATAGAAATTAAAGATTTTCAGCGTCAATAGCCTGTTTCCCCTAAATCACTTTCTACGTTAAAGTCGAAAACAAGAAAATTTGAGTGTGCCACCAGACAGCGTCCCGAAATTCCTATATCAGTTTATGAGTTTCCCGACTCTCCGAAGAGCCCAAACCACTTACTTTCGTGATCGGAGGGACTGTTTTCTTCACCGAGCGGTCTTGTAATGATCAGAGTCTTGGTAGATGTAATCAACCTGGTAACATTGCTTCGCCATTCCTTCACCACTACCTCGGCTTCTTGGCCTTCTACCACTCAGCCTTGGTTTTAAGCCAAGTGTTGAACTTCGACAACATTGCCCTATCACATCAGGACATAACGGCTTCGTGGTGGAGGCTGTCACAGTATATACTGTGCCTGGAGATATGTGAGGCTACAATTCTGGTTGCTCCCTGGTTTAAAGCGGCTTTTTAAACCGAGGAAAAACTTTACTTGTTTGTTTTTTTAAATTTGAACAAGTAATAAAATTCCGGCCAGTATTCATAAGCTTTTAATCATATAAGGTACTACCGGCCTTATATAAGCGATTCTTATTAAAGATATTGACTAAAAAAATTGAATATAGAAAATATTGGTTTGGGGTGCGGCCACATGCCTGAGGGTATGAGTAAGGAAGTGGGACTCTCGGAGGATTCGGGGGTTCAGGGGTCATGTATATAAGCGGTCTGGACATTCTATTTTAGACAGGACATCGAGTTTTATTTTCTTTATATTTTGTGCCTTGCACCCGTGCAGGCAGTTCTGGCCCTCTGATCAGGCCAATCCGGTGCTTATTGTGTGGCCTGCGAGCCCATAGAGTCTTTTCTTTGTCCTACGTGAAGTGCGGCCTGCGAGCGAGCCACTGTCACGCAGGTGTGTTCATTCAGAGACCTGCTGACGGTATATTTGTGGTGTTGTGGTTGTTTTGTGTGTTTTCTCACCATTTCACCAGGGACTAGCTCCTTTCGCTGGCCCACAGTATGCCCCGAAGACTGCAAAAAGTTATTAAAGTTAAGGGGGTATTGATTCGATATTGATAATGGTATAAATATTTACAAATGTGTGGAAAAACAGTTTGTTTGGAAGTACTGTCACTTTGAAAAAAATAGATGAAATGTCTGTTGTTTTTTCCTATCGGGTTAGTAAGCCACACGCTAACAATAATAAAGTCTGGATAGGTATACACCAAAAGCCTAGCCAACAGATCTGCAAAACCACGCAACACTTCCAACAAATCAGGTAACAATCCAGTCGATCGTTCCTAGACCCTGGAGGTTTGGGGCTTACAAAACGGGCAGTGCAGTTGGAATGACTTCTGTGAGCAAGTGAACTAAGGCAACAATAACATTTTAAACCTTCTTTGTGTTCCCAATATCACGGGATCTGCGTTCCTCATTCCTCAGAGCTTTATTTTTAGCGAGCGCCGAGTAACCGTTGAACCACAACGTCTGAGGCATTCACCATTGACCCAAGGAGATTTTGCAAACGGCTGCCGCTGATGATCTTTAAGGCACTGTGGAGGCAGTCAAGCACCGTGTCATCCATTCCAGAGCGCTCTCATCACAGTGTGAGAAAAACTCGGTAACAACCACAATGGTGGTGTGGCTGCATCAATCACACCCAAAACCCGACCCGTCCGTTCCATCCTGGCTGGGAACGGAATCCTCTTCCTGCAGCGAAACATGCAGAATTCACATGTTTCTCCCGCCTTTCGCGCCTCCTCGGTAGGTTGCTCTTGGCAATCGTGAAAACAAGCATTTTTGTCAAGCAAAAGTTCCCGAGCGCTGCAGAAAGGGACACCACCACCAAAAGCAGAGACAAAAGGGTGACGGGAATGTGGAAAACGCGGGGAAGACCAGGGCCTGATCCGATGCCTTGTTGAAGCAGACAACAGTTCGTGAAAGCAATCCCTACTTCCAGCGAGTCCACTGTGACAATCGCAAGTCCCACTGTCCAGTTTGGCAGTCGGAATCACCCAACGATCAGCCAACTCACCCAACTCACACCGCTTCTGCTCTAGTCCAGCTTGCAAAAGCCAGCAAAGCTGAAGCTGAAGCCCGAAAGCACGCGTTCAATCCGCCGAAGGCGCACAAGCCATCAGTGTCCCGGGACCAATCAGCTACCGCTATCTAATCTAATCAATCTACTATCGAATCTTTGCATCCACATCTCACCCATCATCCCACTTTCTCAGTTTTCACTTGTCACAATCTCACCACCTCTCACCTCCTCTTCTCTCATCGACATCGATTCTCTCTCAAACCTCGCAAAATGCACCGATAAATCAGCAACAACATCAACCAATCTCCCGCATGCAGGTACACCACAGTACCCCTCCCCAAACTCACACGTTGCGCGACTGTCAAAATATCCGTTGGGGCAGCGCGGGGGAAGACACCTCCACCTCGGAGGAACTAACCCGCTACAGCCTAACGCCAGTTAAACCCCCCGCATCACAAGCTTCTGACGCCAAACCTCGGTATCCACTGCTTTTGGGCATGTCGACGGCGACAGCGACAACCCCGATCCGCCCCTTGCCAAAACCAAAAAAAACCTGGAGAAAGTTACATTTTCTTTGCTGGGCAGAAACAGTGATCGGCCTTGTCCAATTTCCGGAGTCTGCAGCACAGTGATTGCAGGCAATGTGTGAAGTTGGGGATAGAACCCACGTTGCTGGAGAAAGAATTGCCCCTGTTGATCTTCAAACACCACCACACCCACCATCAGTCAAAATCATGCGTTTTGGTGTGTTCGAAACGTACATAGATAAGATGTCTGTGAGCTTTTGTGAAAAAATCAGGGGAGGGAAGTCGTTTGCGAGATGGCATGAAGTGATGATGATGTCGAGCGTGAAAGTGTGGAATTATCAACGAAGGATCATAGTGGCTAAACCGCATCGAGATGTTCTTTGTCCCTGTGATTGTGGTTGGTTGTCGTGGCATCAACCCCTGAACAATGTCAACACAAGGGATACCGTCTGTCATTCCAGTCCCGTTGGAAATTTATTTAGACTTCAGCCTCACAAATGTAGACGGTCAAGAGTTGTGTCCACAATGCCACTAAGGTGTCCGGCTTAACTTCACCACTCGGATTGTCATTGTAGGTGCAGAATCTCCCTTACTGTGGCCACTTTCTAGTGTACCCGATTGAAACCAAGAAACACGAGGATGACCAAGATGATCCAGCCTGCATAAACCCATAAATGTACATGTACCTGTCCCAATATGATCATTAAGATAAAAGAAGCCACGCCATAACATGACATACAATGCATTACACATAAACCAATTTCGTCCTCCCTGACCAATGGACCTCGACTAGCCTCAAGCCAGTCTCAGCATCATCTCGTTACTCTCTGGCTTCATCTCTGGTTTCCCTCCTCCCTGAACCCTTTTATAAAGCCAAGCCGCAAACTTGACCGAAGGCTCGTCCACCATCCTTGTCACAATATCCGCCACCCAAAACGTCAACGGCAACAAGATCAAATGCGGCACCAAAAACGAAAACTCCAACCCGATCGGCCCAACCTTGGGCAACGGCAACAAATCCCTCCACGCCGCCAGCATGTCCACCTCCCCAGCCTCGACCGGCCTCCCCCATCCCACAGCATGATACAGCCGATCCCCCACCGTCGCCAAAATTGGCCCATGCACCAAATAAAACGCGAACGAAATCCTCCCCAAAAACTGGCAAAACCTCCCCTCAAACCACCTCCTCAACCACCCCATCCTCGGCACCGCCGCCACCAGCATATTCGCCGCCCAAAACAGATAAAACCACTTCGGATCGAACACCGCCTGCGGCTTGAGATAACTCAACCAATACCACCCCGGATTCGCCCTCAAATCCTCCACCTTGTTCGTCGCCGACGGCACCCCGGCAAGGTACATGCTCACCACAAAAAGATGATAGTAAATAAACGTCTTGTGCCTCTCCAACCTCCTCAGCCAACCAGGAAAATACCCCCCCTCCCTCCTCGCCAACAGGTCCAAATCCGCCTGCAACATCCCCGCGACAAACAACGCCCCGTAATACCCATCCACCACATAAAGGTAATACCCCACCAGCACAACCAAACACATCAGTCTCGCCTTAGTCGTCGCCCGGGAGAGCGCCATGCAAGCCATGTAAGTGATCACGCTGCCCCTCATCTCGAGCGGTATCGACCAGGTATGCGTGTTCGCCTTGACCCAGATCCAACCCCCTTCTTTGAACAAGAACGAAAAGTTTTTGAACTCGACATACCAATTCCACAGCTCGTCCCTGAACGTCTCCTTGGGAGGGCAAGCAAAGTTCCAGTACCCAAAAAGATGCCACGAGGTGATGTAAACAAGCGTAGTGGCAATAATAGGCAGATACAACCTAAACCACCTCCGGAAAAACGCCGATGCCAAATTATCCGCCAGCTTGAGATGCTCCCCGCTCTGCATCAACGCCAGCGGCTTGACGGAAAGGACATAGCCCGAGATGACATAAAACACGGCCACAGCCATGTGCCCCCCGGTAAAAAAGTTCCTAATGCCATAAAATGTTGACAACCGAAACTCCCCGTCGAAGCCGTAGGCGTTCTCAAAGTAGACTGCAGACTGCAGGCTCTCCGCGCCGTGGGCCCAGAGCTGGTGGTGGTGGATGTACACCAGAAAGGCGGCGAACCCGCGCAGACCGTCGAGGTAGGCTGTTGGTCGGAGCTGTCGTGGAGAGCTGTCTGCCGAGGCGGCTTTTGGCCAGAGGATGTGCCGGAGGCCGCGGAGGATGGCTTTGAGGGAGAAGGAAGGGGCGGTGGACTTGACGGCGGTGGAGTCGTTTCCCGTGCCGTCTAGGATGCCTTCGCGGAGGGAGTGCATTTTGAAGGCGGCGACATTGACCGTTTGCCTGCCCGAGAGTGGAAAGTAGGTAAACAAAGATGTCGAGGCTCCGATCTGTCCGCTATGGGCCGAAAAGGTCTCAGGAGATAAGCGCGGTAAGTGCCGGAGGGAGGGAGGGAAAAGTCGTTTTGTCGTCGACTTTGCGGTTCGGAAACCAGCGAGTGCGTGCGACTCCGAGACCACTCAGCTGGGAAATATTCTTCAGGGGAAAAAGAAGAAAATCCACCGAGAGCCAGCGGTCGAACAGAGAGAATCAAGAAAACACTGTGGCACCGTCGGGGTCTTGAAGTTGAAGCGGGATTGGCGGGATCAACACCGGATAAGCCTCCCAGGTTTTCAGATGGCAGCAACAGTTCGTATCAAAACGCACGCTCCCCCTCTCTATCTACACGAGAAAAAGCGGAAAAATCACAAGCAGAAAATGCAAACGCGGGGGAACAAACTGAGCATGACGAAATAATTAACCATCGCCTGTCGCCCGCCGTATCTGCGTTCCAGCGGAGAGGCCATGGCAAGCTGGAAGCCAGGAAGCACCTGCACTGAGATCTTGATTTCAATGCCCGCCCAGGTAGCCTAGCGAGACAGGGAGGGGGTGCACGGTACACCAGGCGATATCTGGGGTGTGCCTGTTTACACAGTGCGCCATAGCCCCGACCGATGACTGGCTGATAGCGCACAGGCCAGTCCCACACAAGTCTACCAAAAACGGCAACGACCGATCGCGTCGAGCAGGGGTTGGCAGCTTGGTGAGCTTAGCCTGCTTTACAATGGGGCACCGCTCCCGCAACCGGGCAGGGGATTCGGTTTTTGGAAAAACAGCCCCTATCGTGTCTGACAGATCTCACTGGCTGACGGCCGGATGGGACACTCACGAATGCCAACGGCATGATTGGATCAGCAAGAGTCGCAGCAGCTTCGCCACGAATCAAGCACTCATCAGAGTAGAATTAAAACCTGCACGAACCTGTTGAAAACAAGAGCGAGAGTGGTGGGAAGATAGCGAAAACAGCTGTCCATGGCCTGCCCCTGGTGCCCTGGGCGTGGACGGTGTCAGAAGAATTTTCTCGGGCCTCCATGATTGGATCTGGGGCCTGGGGACCCCGGCAAGGTGTCGGCGCTAGGTGACCAAAATGGCCGCGCCCATGATGAATTTCCCGCGCGAGTTTGCATCCGGCAGAGGCAGACACCACCGACTGGTGCCAGTGCTGACAAGATAAGGAACCACTTGGCCGCCGATTGGAGGGGCCTAGACCTCTCTCTTGCTCTCTCTCTCTCTCTTACCTGACCTCGTGATACTGCTACTCGTGTATCCTCCTCTTCTCTCTTCCACTTTTTCCTTCGTCTCGAGACCTCACCTCCTGCTCGTCTCGTCTTGTCTCGTCACATTCGCTTTTTTGCTCGAGAGATACATCCCAGTGGGGACTGGGGTCAGGCGTTGTCGCCCAACGGCACTTTTCCAGACTACGGCACACCGACTCGTCAGCCAGCTCACGACTCCAAGTACTGTTGTCTGGCCGCGCTCGCTATTTTCCCACGTCGTACAACCGGGAAACCGCGATTCATTCACGGAATTGACGAGTAGCTTTACTTTCGCTCGAACAAATATCGGGTCGCCCAGCATGATGTCCAAGCTTGGTTCCCCATTGGGGTCGCCAACCTTGGCCGCCACCACAGCTCAGTTCCGCAACCGCCTACCAACACAGTTCCGCCGTTGCCTCCCAATATACGTTGCCGCCATCATCCTCATCTTCTTCACCTTTAACCTGAACCTTTTCCACTCGCGTGTTCGCGAAGTCACCTCGAATGCCGCCGCCCTCGCCCGTCCACCGGTCCCGGTGGTGGCTGCGCCAGCTGTGCCCATCACGCCAGTAGGACCAGCTCAGACCCCCAAGGCCGTCCGCACCGAGTTCCCCAGAAAGATTTGGCAGACATGGAAGGTCAACCCTCTCAGATTCGAGGAGCGTGACATCAATACCGCCCGCTCATGGGTTGGCAAGAACCCCGATTATCGATACGAGGTGTTGACCGACGACAATGACATGAAGTACGTCGAGTGGCACTTTGGCCCCGAGGGCTTCAACCGCCCCGACATTGTCAACTTTTACCGCGACGTCAAGGCTGCCATTGTCAAGGCCGATCTCCTCCGCTACATCGTCATGTATGCCGAGGGTGGTCTGTACGCCGATATCGATGTCGAGGCCTTGAAGCCTCTCTCCAAGTTCATCCCCGACCGTTACAACGTCAAGGATATCGATATGGTTATTGGCGTCGAGATTGATGAGCCTGACTGGAAGGATCACCCCATTCTTGGTCCCAAGTCGCGTTCTTTCTGCCAGTGGACCTTCATGTGCAAGCCCCAGCTGCCCGTCATGATGAGACTCATTGAGCAGATCATGACATGGCTCAATGGTGTTGCCAAGGAGCAGAACGTCCCTCTTGCCGACGTCAAGCTCGATTTCGACCAGATCATCAGCGGTACTGGTCCGTCTGCCTTCACCACCGCCATTCTCGCCGAGATGGATCTTCACAAGGAGGACCCCAACATCAAGGTCGACTGGGATCTCTTCCACGACCTCCAGGAATCCAAGCTCGTAAGCCGCACCCTCGTCCTCACCGTCGAGGCTTTTGCTGCCGGCCAAGGCCACTCGGATTCAGGCAATCACGACGCCAGAGCTGCTCTCGTCAGACACCACTACCACGCTTCCAACTGGCCCAGCAGACATCCCCGCTACAGCCACCCTGCCTATGGTGAGGTTGAGAAGTGCAACTGGAACGATGAGTGCGTCAAGACCTGGGACAAGAACGTCGAGGCCTTTGCCAAGATGTCCGAGGAGGAGCAGAGAAAGATTGTCGCGCAGAAGGAGCAAGAAAGGAAGGAGGCCGCCGAGAAGGCCAAGGCTGAAGAGGAGAAGAGAAAGAAGGACCGTGAGGAGGCCGAGAAGAGGAAGAAGGAGGAGGAGGAAAAGAAGAGGAAAGAAGCCGAAGCGAAAAAGGCCGAAGCCCAAGACGCCAAGCGCAAGGAGGAAGAGGAGAAAAGAAAGGAGGAGGAAAAGAAGGGGTGGCTGCATTTTTCATGAGCATTTTTCTTCTGCGAACAGCATCATCAGGAGCTGGAGAGTGTTTGCTTCAAGAGGCGAAGGAATCCGGGGAATAACAACTAATGACGAGACGGCGTCCTCGCTACACTTTGCTCGACGGCATTGACACCGCATGGCCGAGCCGAGCTGGGAAAGGTACGGACGACGACAACGAGAGACGAAAAGAATACGAGCCCGGTGTATATGTCTCTGCCTTTACTGTAATATCAATTTGGGCGGGGGGTGAGGTTTGGGAATGGGGGGCGCTTCGGGTATGGGATGTTTGGATGGGAACTGACCTTGTACATAACTGCTCTTTCGCGTCAAGTGCGGGTACCTACTTGATCGAAGAGCAAAGTCCGCGCTAGTGTATTTGGGGCACCTTGGTCGCCGGCAGGACATTATTACGATACATTAATAGAAAAAATCTATAAACGGTCGCAGTTCGCATGTTGATGGGATGACAGTCGCTGTCTGTGGGTTGATGGTGAGTTGCGGCCAAGAGTAAGAATGTGTGAGGTCTCGATAAGAAACGGGCGGCATCACATGATGCCGAGCCACAGTAAGGGAGGCTCCAGAGCGCCTTTTCCCGTGTTCGTGACAGTTCGGACACCTGCTGCCGTCCATCAAACTCAGCTTTGACACCAAGTGACGTCTGCTGCCAAGAGCGCCCCCCACCTCGAGACATCAACGACGATGGCACCCCCACGACGGGATGGAACAAAACGACAGCAAAACCACGTGGAATGATGGACACACACACACACACACGCACACACACACACACACACACACACGGACAAGAGGATTGTTCAACACGTGCGACTACAGATAACCAACACGGGAGCCAGCATTATCACGTCCCAAAACCCAATCCTGTGCAATGTCCTCTTGGTTTGACTGCCCGAGACGAGTCTGAGAAACTCGGTTTGGATGATCACAATTGTCCTTGACAACCTGGATGAATTTTACCCAAAGCACCCAAGATCATCCTTTCGTCTGATATCTCCACAAGTCAACACGGCATTGTTGTATCGGCTTCTGCTGGAAATGCCATGCGCCGAGCCTTGCCGCACAAGGAACACGGCAGAACCTCAAACATCACCCAAAAACTGCCAGCCAATTCCTGTCGCAAACAACAGTATGATCACCGAGGGGCTCAACATCAACCACTATTTTGCCGGCTCCTTTGGTGATCACCTCATCACTGGCACCATCATGTGCATCCCTATAAGAAGTCTTCTTCGCCAACCCGGGAGTTGTTTCCTTTTCCTGATCTCCCTATCCACTCTTTTCTGACCGACCGGTTCGATCACGCTCTTTTTTGCACGGCGAGACCGTTGATTATCAATTTAATACCTTTGACACCGCTAGTCGGCTTCGCTTCCATTTTTCACCATGCAAACCACGACCCTCCTCCTCGCCACCCTGGCCTCTGTTGCCTCTGCCCGTTTCGGACAGGAAGGCCTCGTCCAAAGCGTCATCCAAGCTCTCGGCGCTTTCGGTCCCCCAGGCGCAGCTGGTACCCTCGCCGGCCAGACCCCCAGCGTGCTCCTTGCTGGCGCCAGTGCTTGTGCCAAGGTCCGTTACCTCTCTTTCACCTCATTTCTCCCTCTTGCTAACATTTCCCCTAGCTCGAATTGGCCGACGAGATTGTTGCCACCCTAGGCAACGACCCCCAGGTCATTGCCGGTGCTGCCGCCCTGGTTGCCGCGGAGAAGAACTTTAACCCTTTCGCTGTTGACATCCCCACCATCTGCAGCAATGCTGCTTTGCCGGCTACTCCTGAGTTGAGGGGAATCATTCCCTTGGTTGATCCTGCCGTGGAGGGGGCTGATATTCAGAATGCCAACTCGGCGGCGAGCTTGCAGGCTCCGTTGGCGGATGCGGGGTTGAGTGTGGCTGATATTTCGAGGGCGGCTGGGTTTGAGAATTTTGAGGAGCAGGCTTAGGCTTAAGGAGTGAATCTCTAGCGGTGGCGTGTGTCGTGGACTGGAGGGAGGGCGGGGGGGGGGGAAGGGTGGGATCGTACATGGTGGGATATCCTCACAGCTAACGAGAGAATAACGATGGGTAGTGCAATACATCAGCCGGGTCATCTGATCATCTTCACTATTCCCCCTTACACAACAAGTACTAAGCGAATGACATGGCAAACGTGCTTACCAGCCGGCACGCACCTGCGCATCACTCCCCCGGTTGCCCCCCAACAACACAACACGCCCCTTCTAGCAACTTAAGCTGTACCTATTCCAATTTGGGATTTGCAATAAACACGTCTCCCCTTGAGCAACCAAACTGCCAACCATGACATTCAGCAGAGTCCCACCCCAAAAACCACAGCGCTCTAGATTTCTGAAACGAGAACACAAATCCAACTACCTTATGGAATCTCCAATTTCCAAACCAGCTCCGCCCTGCTTCCCCCCCGCCTGTCACCCTCTCATCAGTGACCAATCACACCTAAACCTCCCAAGTCAGACCTTGGGCTCCTTAAACTCAACACGAAAAGCGTTACCAACATCTCGTACCTGCTTCCAGCAAGGCGGCCTCCCAGGCTCGCCACACATCGGCTCCGGCTCACGCTTCTCTTTCCAGCAAGGCGGACCGCCCGGCTTGGTGCAGCGAGTTTCCAGTTCAACAACGGGCGCCGAAGCCGGAGTTGGTTTCGGGACAGGGCTGCGCTTCTTCCAGCAGGGAGCGCCCCTCCACGGCTGGCACCGGGGCTCAACCTCGGGGACTACTGGCTCACGTTTCCAGCAGGGTGGACCGCCGGGCTTGGTGCACCTTGCTGCGAGGTCGGTCGACGGGGCGGGGAGGGCGAGGGTGGAGGTTGTGAGGGTGAGGAGGGTGAGGAGAGGGGTGGTGAGGTGCATTTTTGTTTGCGAGGTTGGCTGGAGGCTGGAAGGTGGGTATGTGGGAGATGGGTGGTCGTGAGATGAGGGCTACTTTTGCTGGGAAGTGATGGGTGTTTTATATACATTTGTGACTTGACATTTGGGATGGCTGTTGAATACTGGTTTGAAGTGCTTGGAAACTCATGATCATACTATGTTCTATGTCGTTTTGCTTACGAAGGTTCGGAGGGCTTGATCCTTTGAGAGGTGTGTGGCGTTTGGTGGCTGTTGTTTCAAGGTCTGATATGTGATCAGAATACCTACATGATGTTTTCACGAAGTTTGAGACGCAGTCCAATGATATTAGTTGAAGCTAGTTGGCAATGATGTGTGTGTCATCACCGGCAACATTCGTGTGATAGCGCTACTTCATTGATAGCTTGCTGAGTGGCGCGTGTGAGGCGTATTCCATGTGACGTTTCTGTAGCTAGTCGTGTAAAGTTCTAAATTATTGGGCCAGTAAGATCACTACAAACAGTTTCGGTGTGCGAAAGGTGTTGTTGAAGTCATGAGGCTTCAAGGACCAAGACTGGGGTTATCTGCAGGCGGCTGACAGAGTTGGTTACCAATCTGGGCACCTTTATTGTGTGAACACCCTCATGAAGATGTAACTGAAATTGCTACCGATAGCAACATGAAACAAACAGCACTATCCAATACAGGGCATACCTTCTCCTCGTAAACCATCAACCGCCATCCAATCCACACTTCCCACCATCCCTCCAAAACTTTAACTCAACGCATTCCCAATGTGCTGCCCACTCCCCATCGGCGCCCCAGCCGGAGTATAAACCTTGATGCCTGTTCTCTTCTCCTCGTCAATCTCGGCCTGTCTCTTGGCCTTTGTCGCTTTCACCATTGGGCTCTGGAATTTGGCCATGAACTTGGCCAGTTTTGACGGCGGCTTGGGGACATAGTTCGGGTCTGGCTCGCCCACTTTCTCATAGTAGAGGTACCGAGTCGGTGCCTGTGGTTGCTTTCCCGTTGTGGTGGCCTCGCTGTCGGGGACTACCGTCGAGGCGGCGGCGAGGGATTCATTGGAGGCTTTGGTGGTGAGAGTCTTTTGTTGGTCTGGATCTTGAGGCTGGGAGGAGGAGGAGGAAGCCATGCTGTGGTGGATGATGTCTTCTGATCTTATTCTTCTGATTTTGCGGAGTGGCACGATCTTCTTTCTGCGGCGGCTGGGCTTCGTCAAAGTTAGCGTGGATGTTATCGGTTGTGGTTGCGTAAATGGAGAGGTGAAGACAGGGCGCCAGGGTGATGGGTAGTTGTGCATTTATATCCGAGACCTGGTCCCGCCTTTTGGGCCGTCGTACCTGATAATTCACTTAAAATCGTTCGTCAGCGTTGCATTTGGCGTCTCTTCACAGCCAACTCCACGGTCTAGTGATATTGGAATGCACTTACTGTTTGCACAGCCACACTTGGCACAGGCGAGAACAACTGCTTGTTGCCTTGCCATTGTGTGAATATATGTGCCCAAGAGCCCAAAGGATCAGCATAGCCACAAAAGGCATGGCATGATATGCCTTGAGTGCGCATCTTGTGCGTTCGTGACACTGGCGCCACGGTACCTTGGTGACCATTGAGGATAGATACCCACCTGCCCATCCACATGTATAAGAGTAATGCCTCCCGGCAAAGTCCACACTGTCGCTCTTACCTTATCTATCAAGGTACCGTCCCAAGTCTCTAAGGAGTAGTAGGATCCAGACACCTTACTGATCATGTCCAGTCTCTTGCTTGAACAGCCCGGCCGTATCGTACCACCTACATGCTTCATATTCAGCATGTGCATAATAGTAATGCCAAGAAAACGTGATATCAACGTAATAAGGGATTGGGTGCCTTATTGCCTGAACTTAGCTGAGCCAATTTTGGGCATTCTTGGATCTTTGCTCACCTTTGACATCAACTACAGTAGCTCTAGAGGAATTGATGGAATTGAAGATGCCGCCAAACTCTAGCTTACACCAGTAGCCGGTTGCCCGTGCGATTGACCCTCTAATTACAAAGGTGCCTACACATAGAGTACCTAGGTAAAGAGCTACATCTTGAGAAATATGGCAAGATATCATGTAACGACTTTAAGCCTGGTTTCGGTTTTGCGAAGGTGTCGTGCAGGACTTGTGGACCCATGCCACGATGGTTGAGAACCGCATCTTGAACCCACTACTGCCCTCTTGGTTGTCTTCTCTGGCTTTCTGTAGAATGTTTCGAATCCGCCGCCTGTTCCAATCCCGTTTCTCAGGCGGCGCGGTGAAGCCTGCCTTAGCTATCGGGGAATAGTGGGTGGAATGTGCCATGTTATAGCTTTGAACTCTGGTTCTAATCACAAGGGTCGTTGCCGCCGCTGTTGGGTGTAAAGTAAAGTAGGTAGATACTGGTTTCAAATAGTCAGGAGGATACACTACCAGGGGTGGTTTGGCAGTTCGGCGGACCCATCACGGACGCCAGTGCAACCGAGGGAAGTGAAATGCAGGGAACCTGGAAGTGAAGTGCAAGAATTCAGAAGGTGTAACAACCACAATGATAAGCCTGGGAACTATTTGCCAACTGGATCGGCATTGCACATATTAGTCAGACCGAACATAACTGAGTTGAGGGTTTGTGCCACACTGTCATAATTCCTCCAATAAGTGTATACATCCCGTGTCTGAGAGATGCACCTCCAGATGAGGCGTTATCACCCAGGGCTGCTCCCACCATCGGCATGGCTGGAAGTAAAGCCAGCCAGCGTGGGTCTCAAGTCTCCCTACCTACTTGGGACGCCGTCAGGCATGAACAGATATATACACAAGTAGATGACCACTTTCCCTGTGCAAGAGCTGCTGTGTTGATATAGCGGAACTCGGGGCAGCCGTCGTGGCCTTCATGTCATTGGCTGGCGTAATTCACCCGTGCTCACCACCGTACTGGTTCTTTTATACAGGCAAACCCCCCACGGCCCATACTGTCAACTGTTCATTCTTGACACCGCTCATACATTTGCACTGGCAGCGACTATTTCCCCCGCCAGCGTGACCTTCTGACGCGTACGTACTCTGCTACCGTTAGCCTCGAGCGCAAATTTGCTTCCATTCAGAGAGTGTTTGATCCACGTCAATCTTGTCACCATACCAGCATCGCTTTACCATCACCGCCCTATCTAGGTCTAGCGTCTGCCACCCCAAGCGGTCTCGTCCACCCAGATTTATAAGGTGCCCTGCAACAGCTCTCTCGACAGCAAATGGAACACAACGACGCTTTCAACAAACCAGCCACACAGGTCGTGATAGAGAGTTTGAGAGCTGGAACGACACTCTAGGATACCTATCCACACTAGGCAGGGAGTCTGACAAGCCCAAAGATAAGGCATAAAACCGTAAAACGATTTAAACATGACTTTTATTTGGGCACCGTGGTTATGTCGTGGGGACGTCTTCGTTGGAAGCGTCAAAAGAATACCGTCCTGGCAACGATAATGGAAACAACAAACAGTAGATAATAGGCTTTGCCGCAACATTTGAAGTAGTTCCCGTCTCGTGGTTGTCTCAGCGCGCTGTTATTGGTAGTTAGAGTCTCACTCGCGATCAACGAGGGTCGCCTACCTCTATTCACGGCTCTCTTTTCCAGTAACAGTCACCATCAACGCCTAAGTAGTATACCACGCCTCGACAAACAATATACCAGGCCTACGAGACTTGTTCGAATCTGGAAAGGCGTCTGTCAGTGATCGTACTAGTGCAGGGTAGACGCCGTTGCATCTATCCGTCGCCGCGGGGCATTAACTACTGCAAGTATCTTTTAGCCTATGGTATAGACGTCGCAAGCGCCGGCCACGTCGGAGTCACTCCGCTACACCTAGCAGCCGTCTATAGCCACCTAGATGTTATCAAGGCACTGGTGGAAAACGAGGGCGACTCCGAGGCCAGGAATCAGCACGGCTTCAACACCATCTTTGGGGTACTGCACTCACCCTTTATCAGAGATCCTGCTTCGGACACCTTGGGAGAGGGGGGGGTATTGTAACGGGCTGAGCACTGGCATGGACCTCAGCGACCCTCAGCCCTGATGAAGCTATTCCCAGAACGCACAGACCACCACTCCAGAACCTTCTAACACCGCGCACTGGCCAACACGCCCAGCCATGTCAGAGGCTCATGTTGTCAAACTTTCACTTTCTCTTCTTCTTTTCTTCTTTAAGTTCAGTGTACTCGTAGAGTGGCCTAGCTACGTGCAATATACTGCCTTGAGATCGTTACAGGCACGTGCAAAGCACGGACCAATGCGACTTGAAGGACTTCACATCTCGCTGCCGCAAGACCTTCGAGGAAAATATTACGCCTTGTCACGGGAGAGGTAGATAGTCGAGGCAAGCTACGATAAGTCTGACCAATTTGTTTAAATAATAAGTTGAAGAGGGAAAAAAGAAAGCAAACAAAGTCAGGATGCAAGCAGGGCTTTAGACATGGCCAAGCCGGGACCTGTGAAAGCATCCACATGACTCTCACGTGGCCTGCGCTGCAGACACATGTCCTGAGCCAGGGATCAGAAAACGGCCGCGGAAACGGTGATAAATCTGTGATCCACGTAAGTTAAACGGTGAGACGTTTAATGGCCTGATTACCTAACTGATATAGCCAAGATTTGCAGAGGAAGTCTTGTGCGCCACGCCCCCACGCGGAGAGAAAACAATTAGGACTGCAAATGCTCCACCACACCACTGCAAACCCCACTACAAGACTAATAACACGTTGAAATACAGCCATTGTATTGCATTGTGATGCCTAGTCAATGCGTCTTCTAATTCTATACAGTCCTTTAAGAACTGAGGCATCTTGTGACGATCTTCTGTCCAGAACCTCTGAAAGGGATACCGGTTGAAGGTGAACTTCTAGATATTGGATCGGTGTAGCTAAACAGTGCATAATAAGATGTCTAAATGTAAACACAAGATACCGTGAATACAAGCTGTGTTTGTGTACTGCGGAACTATCTACGAGCTGTCTAGTTCCTCCGTATATATAGACCGTGAATCCCTAAGTACCTTCGGTACCTAGCTTACTCCTGCTCACAAGTGATCCCCTCTCTGTGTCTCAGCTGTGTCGTGTTGCCTCTGTCGTAGACAATCGACAGCCAAACAAAGCAAGACCACAGTTTCCAAGCCACCGCTGCGCGATAACTGCGCAGGATGCAACTGTTAAATTTCGTCGTCGCTGCCGTTGCAATAGCATCCCCTCTTCCCGGCAAGCATCGTTATTCAAGCAACCTCTACCAAAAACACGCCTAACGGGTAGAGCGGGTGGTTTGGAATGTTCACCCGGCGTCATCATGCAGCGTCGCCAGCTTCGTCTAGCACGCAGTCCATGGCTATGTTGAGACTCCGCCCCGTATCGCAAGCATTGTTGTAGCTCACATTTTTCCGGCAGACCCCAAGCAGAAACCAACGCAACATGGATCGAAAACGTCTTAATCATTCCAACGGAACGGCAAACAACCAACCAGCTGCATCACGGCCCAACCGCTCTCTACCTGCATAATCGAGAACCAATGGTTGGAAGTAAGGCAGACAATCAAGTGCCTCGCGGCTACCAAAGGAATGGTATTGGCTAGAGGGTATGTGGAAGGACTTGGCAGCTGCCTGAGGCCATTAGGGCACGGACTTCAAAAGGACGGATAAGTAAGCGTCCTTAGAACCTGTTTGTATCTCTAGACTTTCTTCTCTATGGACTTCGAGGCCATTGAAGATTATTAGCTGAATTGAACTACTGTTCCAATTCCTGATCACTAGCCATTGTCACAAACCGAGTGTAAGGAGAAACGACATTATCAGAGCAACATGGCCGAAATGTCTGTTGCAAAAATTCCAGCACGAGTTCGGATTCATCAGGACTTTGAGGTGAGGAATGATTGTCACTTAGAAGTATAAAAGCTAACTTAGTATAGCGGGTATGTGTCTAATTTGAAGCTATGGTCCGATTTCAAATAACAGCCACGTTATACAAAGTGTGTCTAGAAACTGAAGCCTGATGGTGATGACTGACCTCGGTGTGTGTGGTGGTGTAGGCTGTAAGTAGATGCCCTTAAGAGAGCCGAGATGGGAATCATTACTGACCTTGGTATATGTGGTGGTGTAGGAAGTAAGTAGATGCCCTTAAGAGAGCCGAGATGGGAATCATTACTGACCTCGGTGTGTGTGGTGGTGTAGGAAGTAAGTAGATGCCCTTAAGAGAGCCGAGATGGGAATTATGACTGACCTCGGTGTGTGTGGTGGTGTAGCAAGTAAGTGGATGCCTCCGATTGGTTTACATTTCCCACTAATCGGCGTTTTCTTTAGTTATCATGGCTACGTTCAACTGAAGACCCATTTATTTCGACATTTCAGAACGAAGAGTCATCATATGCTTTCTTCACTAGTCATTCATCAGATTTGATGCCAGTCATTCCAACCCTTCCCTTGTTGCGCAAGTGGCTTCAGCACTGTGACCAGACTCATCGGGAGTGTTGCCGAAAACGAGGAACCGGAAGCTTCTGGCCAAAAAGGATTATCTTTGTTGGTCACTCTGACCCCAGAAAATTATCTCTGGTAGAGAACCAATCTTTGGATGAAGACTACCTTGTATTGTAACACCGCTGGGGCGATCCTACGCCAGATGAAAAAAGCCAATTCTGCAATACCAACAAAAACAGACGTTTGGAAGGCTTCTTTTATGAGGAGTTACCGAAGACCTTTCAGGATGCTGTTCAAATTACTCGAGCACTTGGCAAACAATATCTCTGGATTGATGCTCTCTGTATCATCCAAGGACCTGATGGCGACTGGAAAAGCCAAGCTAACACCATGCAAAATATTTTTGCCAATGCCTACTGTACTATTGCCGCAACCTCAGCACATAACTGGAAAGATGGCTTTCTCAAATCCCAGTCAGGTTCCTTAGATGGTGGAGCAAAAAGTACCTTGGCCTCCCCAGCTTGCCAATGTCATTTCGACATAGACGTCGACGCAGGGCCTCTCATGCAACGAGCTTGGGTTTTACAAGAACGAGTGCTGTCCCGGCGAACCATTCATTTTACTACGTCACATGTGTATTGCGAATGTGGGGACGGGGTGATTTGTGAACAGCTCACAAAACTTGAACCGTAAGTCTGATCATTAAAAACTACGTATGGTATAAAGTCTCATCTTGCTCTAGGCCGTTTCGGAAGGAATACTTCATCCTCGATCCATACTTCCCAAATAGACTCCGGCGGAGTGGGTATTATCGTATCGTCCAATTTATACAGTTTTTATTCCAGAAATATTCGACATCCGGTCTTACTGTTGAAACCGACAGGGTCATTGCGATTGGCAGCCTTATTGAACGGATGGAACAGGTATTGCACAGTAAAGCGAAATACGGGATCTTCCGCTTTTGTTTAAGTTCTCTTCTTTTGTGGAAGCGGACGGACCAGCAGAAACCCCTGATCCCGTACAAGGATGAAGTGCCATCATGGTCTTGGATGGCATATTCCGGGGGCATTGAGTTTATCTTGGATTCAAACCCAAGTTTTCGGGTCCCACGCCTCGTAGACCTTGATTATGCCGATGATAGACCGGTACTAAATGTTAAAGTGAGGAACTTTGGTGGAAATTGCAAAATGGGAATTAATAAGGAAAAGTATGTTATTTTGGATGGAGAGGAAGAAGTAGGGTCTTTATGGTTTGACATGGCGGATCAGATCCGGTCTGAGGATTGTAATTGTGTTGTTGTTGGTGCCCTAGACGTGGACATGGAAGACCATAAGGTGGAAGACACGAGGAAATGTTATTACATGATCATTGTACAGAAGGAAGACGGTGACAGGGGATATAAAAGGGTGGGAGTTGGGATAGTGAGAGCGCAGTATGTCTCCGAGGAGTGCATTTCTAGCATCCTTTGGTGAGGTGTGGCGATCCCCTGTCCAGAACCTCTGAAAGGGATACCGGTTGAAGGCGAACTTCTAGATATTGGATCGGTGCAGCTAAACAGTGCACAACAAGATGTCTCAATGTAAACACAAGATACCCTGAATACAAACTGTGATTGCATTCTGCGGAACTATCTACGAGCTGTCTAGTTCCTCCGTATATATAGACCGTGAGTCCATAAGTACCTTCGTACCTAGCTCACTCCCGCTCACCAGTGATCCGTGGTGATCCTCTGGCGCTCACCACGCTTACCTGGTGAGCGTGGTGATCCGGCTCACCCTTGCCAAGCAGTGAGCCGTGTCCCACGCCGCTGTCGTGATTCCTGCTTCCGATTGGCAAACGTGATCAACTGCAGTCTTCTCTTGGCCTTGCTATATGGTTGGTTCGTGACATGAGGGTACTCATTTGCCGCTGGTTATTTCATAACGAGTCTTGGATCAGTTATTTACATTGAGGTTTTCTGTCTTGAACAATCACAGGGTATTTCATCAACAACTTGTCACTTTTCAATATGTCTAACCTCAATAGGTTGAGGCTGCAGAGTGTCGGGGACATTGTCCAAGGGCTTTGGCATAGGAACATGTGACATGATCAGAAATAGATCGGTGAGAGCCGAACTATCCTTTTCATTCTGTGTTCGTTTGTTCGTTGCAACTCTGGGCGGCGGCTAGGCTGTGGTCTGATTAATGGGAGCGCAAGTCAGTGGACGAACAACTCGAGGATATCTTTCGCCGATGGTGACCACAGCTGGGCCGCATACATGCTTGATCTGATTAACAACGACTCGACCCATGCATTCGTCCAGAGCGTCGATGACCAGGTAGGTTGACTTCAAGTTCGGATCTCCTAGCATCCCCTCCAAATATCCGAGAGGGCGAACCACGCATTTGCGTCAGAGAGTGATGTACCCGCGTTCGTACATGTGCGTATGTGGGAGATGGGACGTGGCTGCTGGTTGGCAAGAAGGTAGATCAAGCCGCGGAGTACGTTAATGGCGGTATTGATACGCGAGTCGGTAGCCTGGCAGAAGAAATAGGCCAGATTACGACAATGCCCGTCTGCAACAATGGCTCTCTCAAGCTCGTTGATGAGGCCGCAGAGCAACATAGTCTTGCCCTTGCCGGGATCTCCTTTAATCCAGAGAATGCGGCTCTCTGACTAATTATGCCAACGGCGGAAGTCGGGGGTATCGAAAACCTAGCGGTAAACGCTAGTAAGTAATCTACCCTTTGCTTCCTCAATGCGCTTCTTGTTAAGGCGCGGGTCGGTAGAATGTAGATAGGATAGATCGCGATTATACTTACTAATTTCTTTCGTAGCCGCTTAAATACTTTATTTATTGCTTTACTATATAGAAGCGGGATTATTATATTAAAGATACCGAATAATAAATATATTTTAATGTTTTTTTTACATTATAACACGCTTTCCGATTTACGATATATATTCTTCAATGCTAAAGTTAAATAATATATTACTTTAGGAGTTCCTTAGGGAATTCTTGTCATATTATAAATTTATGTCACAGTTAAGCCAACAGGCAGGACGGACCATGTGCGGGGTACAAGACGCACAGCCAATCGCTAGCGGAACCAATCATAGGACAGGAGGATGGACCAATAAGAGGTGGATCATCCAGGGCATAAGGAATCATGAATGATTCCTGGGAATCATTATGATTCTCGAGAGTCAGCCATGATCCTTAAAGAATGGAATGATCCAAGACTTGGCATTAGGTCTATATATACGGAGGAACTGGCTGGTGTAGATAGACAGTTCCTCAGTATGCAATACGAGTCACAATCGTGGTATCTTAACTATTGTGATTGAGACAAGCCATTTGTTGTACACTATTTAGCTGTACCGAACCAAGATTATTCAGAAGTGCCTTCAACCAGTATCCCTTTCAGAGGTTCTGGATAGGGGTTCGTCATAAAAAGGCGAGTAAGTGGGCCGGGGGATGGACGAAACTAGTAAGCTCAACAGATCAGTAGCGGAAACCAGGATAAGGTCTCAGATATAGATAAGAAGTACCTACCGCGAGTAATTATTGAGATACGTAGCACGAACCTCGGTGGGCTCGATTGTTACAGCTCAAAGGTGGTTATCGTTGCTGTCTCCGAGGGTCGAGATGCTGTCCTGCCCAGATCGCTAACCCCGCACATCAGGCATTTTGCTGGCGTTGGCGCCCAAGCGGCTGGCGCCAACTGCGCATACTGGAAGCATCGTCATTGGTGGTGTTTCGCTGGCATGCATGAAGATGTCGCCGCCGTCGTTTTGGCGCGTCCGGATACGTCCATAAAACCATCGTTTTGTTCTCTTACACCTCAGCTTCTCAGCCCCCTACCGCTGGTATCCCAAAAGCTGTCCAGATCTTACAGGATTATAGCATATCACCCTGATATCAAAGATCTCAAGACCAGAGATTTCTGGCTGGGCTAGAGGGAGCAAACGGCTATATACCTGAGATGAGGGCCTGGGTTATACCGCAGTGATGAGCCAAGTCTAGCACAAACGCGTACGGACATCCAAGCCTAATGCAGTCGTTCAGCTGAATCCGCAGCAAAACACATTCCTTACGATAGTATATAGATAATCTTGATTTCGGCTTCAGGGATCGGAGTAGTAAATGTCTAGATATCTAAAAATTTATGCTTCATGGTCCTTTCTCCTGAGAGCCTGAAAATACAAGCTCGATATACCGAAGTACCTATGTTTTTTACCGCCCGTTTTATTTTCGATTTTTGTTTTTCTGTCGGCGTTTACATGCTTCAGGTTCATTGGATGATAAAGGGGTGTGAATGTAGAAGATAGGGAGAGAAATCTTCCTCAGTTCTTGGCAGTATGTGTTCCGAAATCTGCATCGGATTTCCATGGAAATGACAGTCAGGATGTTTACATGTTCATTAGTTCTGTACCTATACATGACTTGCAAAGTATGCGCTTTCATGCGTATATCTCTCATCAGGTAGCCGGCACTCTCGGAGACGGGAACATGTCGCTGTCATAGCATTCCTTACTATTCATTAATATTGCATGTTCTTACTACACCATCACATCACTTGACCTCACATTCTAAATACCCTACACCCACTTCTATGCTCCTTCCCAGAATTGCTCGCGACCCACCCGAGAGCTGTCTCACAAATGACGAAACGCCCATGAGATCGATGTCTCAACCCAGCGCCCAACCTCATCCTGACTGGAATGTTAGCCGCAGTACCCAGCGCAACGGCCAAATCCATATGTCGTTGTCTTTTTTTTTTCCAGTCATATATCGCCTTCAGCACCCTCCCGAGTCTCGTAGAAAAACGCCAACCTCTGCCCAGAATTCATTTCCAGCTGCTTGCCTAGCAAGTTTGATCCTTCCTCAAAAATGTACTTTTTCTCCCTCCTTCCCCTCCTCATCACAGCCACCACCTCCTCCCCTTCCCCGGGTGGCCAAGTCCTTCCCCGACAGTCCTCCCCACTCCCGACCAACCCCTCCTTCATCTCGACCATCCTCGCCACAGCCAACGCCTACCGCTCCGCCCACGCTGCCCTCCCGCTGACCTGGGACGCGAACCTCGCCGCTTTTGCGTTGCAAAAGGCGAATGGATGCCGGCTTAACCATGCCGTACTTTTTTTGTTCTCCCCCCCCCCCTTTCCTGGTCAATGTCTAATTCTCTGTTCTAGGGCCCATACGGCGAAAACGCCTACTGGTCATGGTACTACCCGCCTACGCACCAACCTGATTTTACGGCGGAGATAGGCTGGGCGTTTGAGGCCTGGAACTCGCAGGAGGAGATTGATGCTTACGTTGCTGGGGACTTGCTGGGGGGAGCGCACTTTACGCAGACGGTTTGGAAGGCTACGGAGAGGGTTGGGTGTGCTTTTAGCGGGGGGAGGTGCGAGGGGAATCCGGATCAGGAGTGGTGGTTTTATTGTGATTTTTGGCCGAGGGGGAATGTGAGGGGGTGGTATGGGGGGAATGTTACTGTTTGATTGGGGGGGGGGGAAGTTGTTGGTTGGTGGTTGTGAAGGGGGGCGTGGGGGAGAGGGTTGAGGAAGGGATGGTGGCGTTGGTATCCTTGGCTGGTGGATGCTTTTATTCGTCGTGTAAGATGATTGGTTATGGTGCTTTTTTCGGTAGAGTAGTATTAATAGTACACGAAGGGCACATTTTGCTTTTTTTTGTATGTTGTGATGGTGATGCTTTAGACAAAGGATCGAGGCGACATGTGTTGGGTTTAGGGTTACATCTGGTTGCCATGAGCCCCTTTTTTGCCCCTTTGTTGGTTGTTTACATGCAACAAAGGTTGTGGTGCCAAGACAGGAGCGTGCTACCTAATTTTTCTTTTTGGTACTTCATCAAGGTGGAGATGACGGAAAACTTGGAAATTGAGGCATGAATATATTGATTCAAACTTCATGAGTCATGAGACTAACAGGTAGGTTGGTATGATAGGTAGGTTGGATGACCAGAAAATGGCCCACCCACGGACATGGACCACCACCCCCACACCAGCCACACAACCTTAATGAGATTACCCCTGAATGCTTACACTGGCCACAACAAGACTAATATTGGGTCAATTTCTATGGAAGTTATACCAAAATGTAGCTCAATCACTGTCAGAGTCAGACATTGCATCTGCTTCCCTCTTACGCCGGGTTTGAACCCGATAACGTGTGCTACGCCGCACAGGCTCGGCTGGCTCCGGCTGCTCCACATCCTCCTTGGGCACCACTTCTTCCTCCACCACCCTCCCTTCAATACGAGCCTCTTCCAGGTCACAAAGCCTTACAAACTTGGAATTCGAATCTTCTCTATTCAACTTGCGCCTCTTCTTTGCGTCCTGGGCTTTGTGGGCGTTTTGTTGGTGCCTTGCCGCATCAGCTTTGTGGATGGATGCCTCAGATCTCAGTGTAAGTATAGTACTGGTGAGAGTCCTTACTGCAAACCGTTTTCCGGCCGGCGTATGGTTCTTAAGTAGGTCCCTGACCTCCTTGGCCACCTGGGAGCCCTCCACGGTATGGAAAGTAGGTGTTTTTGAAGAGAGATCCAACGGCACCATAGGGACTACCACCTGGCTTGAAGAGAGCGGTTTGCGCCTACGTATGGGCCATAATCCTGTCCCACGCCAGCCGCCGGCAATATTCTCTTTCCTGAAGCCCTGCTTGCGGGCAAGGTCATACAGCCGGACCAAGTCGACCTTGCCGTTAGGCGTACAGTTGGTGAGGGCGTCGTTTACAGCCATAAGCCTCTTATACGCCTTCTTCACACTGGAAAAGCAGCCAATATTAAGGGGTTGAAGGACGTGAGAGCAGTGGGGGGGCAGGAAAAGAAGGTAAATATTGCTTCTGTAGCACCGGATTATGAAGTCGTCAGTGGTATGTGAGCCATGGCCATCACAAATAAGAAGACGTGGTTCTGATAGGTCCTTTGGTTGAGTCCTTGGGATAAAGACCTCTTCAAGCCATCCTACGGCAAGGTCGTTGCTGGTCCAACCGTTCGATGATACGGCCACATACCAGTCCTTATCGAATTGGTCCTTAAACCATTGCTTTTGAAGGTCTTGGCCTTTGAAGATTACCCCGGGGGGGAGGGCTCTCCCATCCTGGGAGATACACTCCAATATAGTAGTCCAGGTCCTTCTTCCATTCTGTTTAACGTATATAGACTTTTTGTCCCTCATTGAAGACCCCACAACCAAGCCGTTCTCTCCCTGACCTTCCATTATTCCTACTTCATTATGGTTATACCTGTTCTTAGGCTTGATCCAGTCAACGGTAGAATATAGGTCAAAGAACTTGTTGATATTCTCCGGAGTAGCTTCGTTGACTCTGGCGTAGTCAATCTTCTTTCCCACCTTCGTTTTGATACTGGGATGACGGCCAATAAAGCGGGTAACCCAGTGCTTCCCAATGGAGTAGATATCGCCTTGTTCAGCCAGTATACTGGCCGCCAGAGCTCGTACGTTGGCGTGGGTGGGAGCGTAGCCAAGGCTTTCCTGACGAAGGATCCATTGAACGATGAGGTCTTCCTGGCCCTGAGTAAGCCGCTGTTGATTTTCATGGGCCTGTTTGCAAACCTGGGTTTCTAAGATGCGGTGCCTCAGTGTAGAACGTGGAACCCCGTGCTTGTCGGACGCTTTGCGCTGGCTCATACCAGCAAGAATGTCTTGTTCGGCATTTGCGATATCTTCCTCGGTATATTTGGCCATTGGTGGGTACCTGGAGCAAAAAAAAGAAAAAGACATGGTCCATTTTTGACCTCTGGGGGTGGAATATAAAGTTGGGGGGGGCTTTCGGAGGTCCAGGGTTGTTGAGGGTTTAGTGTGGAAAATGGCACTGGTAAGTTCAAGCCAATGTGGGCCACCTCTGTGGGTGGGCCATTTTCTGGTCATCCAACCTAAGTACTAAAGAGATATTGAGTGGAGTCATATAAAGCATCGTTCCTCCACATAAGGCCCTTGAACCCATGCTACTACCCTGTCGCCGTCAATTTCTATCTTGGTTGAGACATCCCAGCTGCGGCTTCTCGAACCCTGACTCTGTCACTCTCGCAAGGATCGCCACAGGCTGGGCAGGTGTAACCGTCGGTCTCAATATCAACGCGCACCACCAGACATCTATTACAGCGCCACCATCCGTTGAAGACTGCACGTGGTGCGCGGCTTTCCCACCACTTTGCATCCTGTCTTTTGAGTCGGGATATGAGATCTGCCTTGTAGAAGTCACGCAGATGCCCCTTAAAGTGGTCTAGACCACCGAAGGGTGCTTTGTGGCGAGGGCCTTTCTTGTAGTCGCAGCGGTACTTTCTTTGCTCGCCTTCAGGAATGTGCACCTGTTTGTAGTGTCGGTCGAGATCGGCTGAGCGGCTGAATGACTTTTGGCTGCATCCCGGCGCAAGGCATTCGTAGGTTTGCTTCGTGGTTGGGCCGCGTAGGTTCTGATGGCTGGATGCATCCTGGGACACCGGCGAGATTGGGAGATGTCCAAGTCGTGAAGCCCCTAAGTCCACTGCATCGTCATTGAGGGGTTGTCGGGTGCTGTTCCCTGGGATGGGATCACCGAAGTTATAATACTGGCCAAAGGGCAGATCACCTGTCAATTGTGAGTAAGGAAGATAGTAACCAGCTTCCGGTGACAGTTCAGTGTAATGTATGTCCTCAACAACTTCGTAGCTGGCCAGACTGGAGATACTGAGATCAGGAGCTGGCCAATCCGAGACTGAAAAGCTGTCGGGATCGTACTCGATGGCGGTCGTTCCATCATGGAAGTTTCATGACTGTACAGACACCCATAGTCATACGAAGACCCGTCTAGGTCATGGGGGTGATCCAAGTGCTCCATTGACAGGAGTGGAAGGGAGAAGAGTTACCTTACTTACCAGTCAGAAGTAGACGAGTTATATATCCAGATAACAGCAGCAAATGCCTGATTTATCAACTCGGAGGCCGCATATGGATGTCAGCTCTCAGAATTGTGATTGAACAAGAACCTGCTCATGTTAGCTCTGCATTGTGCGCCACAGTCGGGCAACAGCGATAGGATGCAAGTCTCCCCGATGACAAACCGCCACGAGTTGATCGCTCATTCAAGGCTGGGTGAAGAAGAAATGATCGTTTTGGTGGCGGACTGGCAGCTCGAGGCTGCAGCCCTCCAGCTGGCAGAGATGGGTGTCAAAAGTGGCCGGAACGGTGGCAGTGGCGGACCTCAGGCTGTTGGACATGCAGCGTCCCAGCCAATGGATTTTGTTTTTTTTCCCAATCTTGCTACTGAGGACAAACGCAGCTTGCATACAGGACAGCTTGGAAGACTTTGGGCCGCGACTTCAACCCAACTGTAGGCCTCACTGTCTGAGGTTAATTACACCTGTGTTGGTAACAGCAGGGTTAGGGTATAGCCTGCTCCACGCTGGCGCTGAGCTTTGGTGCCTGTTAGTGTCCTCTCCAGCCAAATCCCGATTTGAAACTTCATGACTGCAATCCACGACCGAACTCCGTTTGCAAGGCAGCCAATTTTGTCTGTCTGTCGCTCGCTTTCTTTCTTTCCTTTCTTTCTTCTCTCTCTCTTTCACGAAGCTTTTCTCTGAACTAGCCTTTACACCAAATCCGCATGGTCAACCAACAACAGTTGTTCAATCAAGTTGCGAGTCCATCATGGAGATCGCACTATACAACCACCTAGCGTTACCGCTGCGCGTTCCGCCGTCTGAAGATGGCAATCTGAGTGATCTTGAAATTCAGTTGACTGATCACTTGATCAGCAATGTGCGCATCATGTGCCAATCGTTTCGACAGCCGTCCCAACCTGGCGCTCACCCATCCGCGATTTCCAAGGCCTGGGAGTATATTCGCTTGTGCCTCGAATCGTCCAAGACTGTTAATCGGAACGGACGAGTCAACAGAACGACTCTGCTGTCGGAGTTTCGTCATCTAGCCCAAGGACATGCCGTGATCCTTCACATCAGCAGTCAAAATGCCGCTCTTTTGGTCCACCGACTCGGAGTCCGCGACGAGGTAGTCTTTGAAGTCTTCGAAACCTCGCCAAGAAATGACGATGTCCTCGCCGCCGAGAACGCCTTGCAGTGGGACTTTCCAGGAAGCGCTGTTGCCATCCCGCTGGCGACCTTTGAAGATGGAGCATTTCAGGGCAGCCTGGCGACCTTTTTGGAACAAGCATCTCTCGAGTCGACAAAGATGTTTGCTGCTCATACCTTCAAAGCAGGAGCTGACATCCACGAGTATCGAGATACGTCGAGTCCAACCATGATCAGCTCCATGTTGATGGCCATCCTGGAAGAAAACGGCCGCCGAATCTCGACACCTCTTCTCCGCAAGCGAGTTCGTGACGACATATCTTGGCATCAAGCGCGCAAGCCCTGGCGCCGGCTCCCATACTGGCTCGTCCTCAGAGTCTCCATCGCTCGATATCTTTCGCTCGTTTTGGGGGCAGAGACGGGCCGTTTCCAGTACAAATTCTTCATTTGCAACACCTTGGCCACCTTCCTGGAATCGACACAGGCATCGCTGCAAGCTGATCAGGTTCACTTCCTCAAAACCAAGCTCTGCCGTCGGCTGGTGAAGCTGGATGTGGATAGGGGCAATGTGAAATCTGCAGGCGCCCTGTCAGATATTGACATCCTTTTCGGCAAGCTCACTCCCGGAATCAACAAGATCATTGATGATGCCACCAGGCGCGTGGCTACCGAGTGGGAGGCGTTCAAAAAGGCCCATGCAAGGCCCATTCCCGAGTTGCCAAAGAGGGCCAGCCCCGCCGACCTGAACCTACCATTGGAACTCAGCGGCAACATGTTGCGGGACCTACAGACGAGCTGGGGAAAGACGACGAGGGGACATTGCCGCAAATGGGTGGCCCCGGAACACTTTGATCTGGGTTCTGTTACGAACAAGCATCTGAGCGAATTTGCGCAACCCTTATTCCACGTTACCCAGCAAGAGATGCTTCTTCAAGATTGCTCGCCAAATGAGTCGTTGATAACCTATCTCCAGACCGCACTTCCCCTATTCCACGGCAATCCCGAGCAACTCAGTATCCTCATTCTCAATGCAATGGAAATGTGGATGAGACTTGACCAAACGACCTGCTTCCAGTTCCCGCTTTTGACAGACTACCATCCTGTCTTCACACCCGAGTCGCTCAATGTCTTGCATTTGGCCACCTACAAAGATATGGTCCGCCTGCAAGCCGTCCAGAAGCATATTTCACAGAGAATCCACGCAAGTTCTCTTCCCAGATGCACCATATTCGATGATCCTTCTGCCAGCTGTTTTGCAGCGAGATATTTTGACGGCATGCATCCCGACTCTGTTGCCATGCGTAACTCGTATGCAGATATCACCCATGCTGATGTTTTGAGGAAAGAATTGAAACGCAAAGAGTGGGAAAAGAAGACTGAGGAGTTCCAGAGCCTGACTCGGCAGGTTGGTATGTAAAGTCTTTTCCACTTGGACATACACGCAACATGGCAACTAATCTATGAATAGATGGAAGCTCATGCATCCTCATCGTGGACGACAACGACCCCCTTGGACGTAGCTTTCACGATGACCATCACTGCCCGCGGTGTCGAGCAATGCACAAGCTGGAGAAGATACGGATCCAGATCTACGAGGAATCTCTCCCCTCTGATATTCACCTTGCCAAAGCCGCAGTGTTTGAGCTCCGGTGCCCCCCAGCCTTCGCGAACTATCGCGACACAACGTTGATGCTTATATCCAAGCTTGCAAGCCCGGAGGTTGCTGTGGGTGTGGCTCCAAAATGTCTGCTGAATGGCTACTCTCAGCTCCACACCGTCGCAAACATCTATCCCAAGTTCACTCTGGCATCTTTGACAAAATCATGTATGTTTTTCCTCAGCCTTTTTTTTGTCTTTGTGATACCTGCTAACGTACCCAAGTCTTGCAAACCCACTACTCCATTGTCAGATTTCCCGTCGAGTGGGAAGGTGGACGAGACGGGCTGTGCAAACCCAACGGGCTGAGACTTGCATACGCTTACATCGACAGCGATACAACTATGTGGACAGGTAGGGCATTCATGACTCCAAGCTTTGCCCATCATGTTCAGCTGAAGCTGCCGGAAAAGTCTCCTCTCCGCCTCATATTGAGCCATAAAAGCTTCGCCGTTGAGGGGCAAGGCCCGAGTTCGTACGAGATCATGGCTACACAGCCCAACTGCCCATCTGGGCTGAACCCTCACGAGTTCCTGGCCCTGAAAAGTCTCGTATCGGGGGCAGCGCGAAGATGGCTTTCGATCTTGACGGAACTGGCCTCGACGAACTTGAACTGGTCCAGCGAAGGCACCATGTCATTGCTGCTGCATCTAGCACTCCAGTGCGGTCCCAGCTCTGACAAGGACGATCCTCTTCGCCTTGTGCACTCGGTATTTCGCGATGCTCATTTTGTGCAGAAGCTTCTAGAGCAGGTCAACACCCGTCTTACCACCCTGTCAGCCTTGGCCAGTTGGAGAGAAACGCACCTCATGAGAATCACGATTGTGCTTACCTTGCGCATACAGGAGTTGGCCAGCAGTGCAGGGCTGGCCCAACTTCATTTTCAAGCCCTCGAGTCGGTGATTCAAGCTCGTAGGACATGCATTAGCTGGCTCAGGATGCTTCGCGAGGAAGTTCAAAGCTGCGCAGATATATCCACGGCGCAGCAATTACAGGAGCGCGCACTGGGCGCTGCTTTGCTCTGTCGACGTACATTCATGATCAACCTGGAACAAACAACACCTCTTGATCCTCTGTCCTTGGAAGCATATATCGAGTCCACTGTTGCGATCCAGGAAAACATGACGAGTGATGTCGACTCACTTTCCCAGACCACCCTCCATGACCTCGTGTTCGCAACAAAGCTGTCATATCAGCTTCAAAATCTTCTCATCCAGTCGATCAACCAGCACCCCGAAGGACTCTATAATGCTTTGAAACAATTTTGGCCTGATGCTGAGCGCCTGGACCCCATTACTACCACTGTGGAAGTTGAAGGTCGGGGTTGGATTCGGTGCGAGCTCCCTGAAACGGATGTTGAGCGACATCAAGCCGTGCATTTGAACATTCTTCTCGGGACATTTCTCGTCAATGGCAAACCTGTTGGAGTAAGTTGAACGTCCGCACATTCTGATCGCAGATGAAGCTAACTGGAAAACAGAGGCTTCCCCAGGATACCCGAAACGAGGTTGTGGTGAAAGAATTGTTTGGCGACCAGCCCCTGATGGTGTACCAATCATCGCTTCCATCGATGACGTACAGTACGTAACTGAACATCCGACCCCATGTGACTGTGATGGCTAACTCTGCTAAACCATCAGCTCTCAAATATACACCGAAGCGTGTGACCGTGCATATCGGATCCGAAAAGGGCCAGACGGTTGTGCTAGCGAAATACGAGCACATGCTTGTTCGTCTAATTCCTCGAGAGCGCTTTTGTCGAAAAGCTTTTCACGATCTTCCCAGTCCCTTGATATGGGAACACTTTCACTGGCTGTATGTTCTTTTATCTTGATAGCGAGACCACCGCAAGGCTAACTTAAAAATTAGGAATTTGAAGACAGGCCGCCTCTATATCACGCCATCCCACAACAAGTGGAATTTCGGCCACTATTCGAATTGGGAAGTGGACATACACAGAGGCTACGCTCAGCGACGACAGCATGACGGGGAGGTAGTGAGCATGGTGAATCCTATGTCTCCCCTTTTCCAGAGAATTGCCAACATTGTTCAAGGCCTCGCGCAGGGGCAGCACATTCTTGTTACGCAGAAAAAGTCTTACGGGTCACTTGAAGTTCGGGTTCACAGTCTGGAACTGTTGTTCTTTGTCAACCACAACTCGCTCCTATTTTCACCACAGCTTGGACTCGAAATCGACCCACTGCAAGACGCTGGCACTTGGTACGGCCTTGAACATAAACTGGTCTGTCGAAAAGTACACAATCCTTTTCGTCGGACCATTCTTGTACCACTGCCCTCGGGCCGCTTTCGGTTCAGAAGATCAGGCTGTCATGTTGAACTTGCCGTTGGGCGGAGCTACCAATACGGGAAGTTCGATATCAATGACACTTTGGGAAGAATCGACTGTGCAGCTGAACCTGTACTGGTGTATGCCAAAGCTTTGATTCACGCCTTCACGTCTTTTCCTTTACCGGACCCTTTGACTGGCCGCACTGGAACCGAAGAAAGTCTTCATTGGCTCGAGTCAGGAATTTGTCGCCCCTGGACAGTTCTCGGAAGAGAAGTTTCGTTGCTGCAGCAGATTGCGAGTCTTACCCCCATAAGGGAGTACTACCCATCCGGCCTTAAGGGTATGAAGACAGACTTCTGGGACGAGCACCTTACCACTCACATACAGCACCCTCTCTACCGACTGGTTGTCCAAAAGATTCTATCAATCTCGAACGATTTGAGGATGTTCAACCCACCCCGAGATGATGAAGACGACTTACTTGATCTTCTTCCAGCAGGTGGCGAAGTTTGGCTTAACAAAAGGTCATTGGCGCGTCGGCAACTGTATGAGAGGGATGCTGGGAGTAACAATACAGCGCTCACTTTAGGAAGGACGGACAGACTGTACATTGCACGCGATAAGAGTGTCAACTCGGACAAACTGTACAGAAGGGTCATGGAAACAACCCATCTCTTGCGCACGCGGCCAGTCAAGTTCCCAACTCCGACCAACTTGGCTTCTACTTTTGCCTTGGGAAATGTCGTGGGTGGGTTTGGCCAGGCTTATGATAAGGTTTCCCTCAATGATCGGATGTACACAGACATCCAAGAGAACTGGGGCGCCCTCGTGGAGTACTGCCGGAATCCAAACCAGTCATGCTACAGCCTCATGTTTCTTTTCGCCAATCTGGCCTTTCGTGAGGCTACGGATGACAAACTTCTGAAGGGGCTCGTTGCATTTGCTATCTTGAGAAACCTTCAAATGCTGCCTCTACCGAGACCTTGGCCTCTGTACTTCAATTTCCGCCCCGCAGCGGTGCCTCAACTGGAAGACGTCATCAAGCTACTACTGCCATTTAGGATACCACCACCAGAGGACGAGAAAGAGAAGCTAGGCGCATTTCTCACCACGAAGCTGCGGCGGAAGATACAAGCAGCCAAGGACGCCCACGAGATACAGAGTCGAAGTGACTGCCACAAATTTGCCAAGATCATGCTCGCTCAGTGGCCCTCTGAGAAGCCAGATCTGTCGGAACTACCAACCAGCGATCTCTTGCTGGATGTCAATGTCGCAGTTCAGGCGGTTATTCCAGAGTGGCAGCGGTTATACCGGAACCTAGAACTTTGGAATCATCTCAAGGAAGTGCAGCTGATACTGGATGAGCATTTTCAAGATGTCGAGTACAGCCCTGCGATTGTCACGGCGGCTGAAGAGGTCCTATCGTGTCGGGTTCACGGAGGCGAAGTGCTTACGCTAAGCGTAAACCTCCTTTGCAAGGATTTCATCCCCCGGCTTTCGTCCCAACCCACAACGACGACAAGGTCTGCCGCTGAGTGGTCTCCTCTTGCCAGCTTGCCAAATGATGGGCGTCGTGCCTCCGGACAGGTCAACGACAGAGCCATTGTCGGCAACGCACAGCCGCAGATGTCCGCATACGAGGTCAAGAGATACATAGACGAACTGCGGGGGATTGTCGATACACTTGGCAACAGCAAGTCACTGGTCCGAAAGAAATATGCTCAGGATCTCAGTGGCAGTTTACAGGCCCTCAGGAGTCTCAAAACCCCGGACCAACTTGCGAAGCCGTTTCTTGCTATCCGGCCAAACAGCGGCACGAAGGGCGATGTCAGCCATCTGTTTGAGGTGTTGAAGGCGTCATTGGTTGCAGAGACTTCCAATGTTTCGTCCCGCCGAATCGAATGGCTGAGGATTGGAGGCCTGTGGCCTGCCATCACCACCACAGCCTTACTCGAACAGTTGCGGTCAACCAGCAGCACATGCTTCGGGGCAGGCATGCGCCAAGGCCTTATCCAGTTTGGACTTGCCATAACCAAGCTTCAGCGAGAAATGCGGCTCAATGACTGTGTCATGGCAGGTGATGTCTCTCGCTACCAGGACGAGGAAGCGAACACTGGTCATCAGAACTGGGACCCGGCTCAACACCCCGACTGGTTACTCTTGGAGATTGAGGCCAACCTCCTGATACGACCTGGCCAAATCGATGTGGCGCGGGCCACCATCTCGCCCGAATCCGGGAGCAATTCGGTTCTGCAGATGAACATGG
Organism: Podospora bellae-mahoneyi; assembly: GCF_035222275.1. Taxonomy (NCBI): domain Eukaryota; kingdom Fungi; phylum Ascomycota; class Sordariomycetes; order Sordariales; family Podosporaceae; genus Podospora; species Podospora bellae-mahoneyi. Next base: position 2,530,892 of record NC_085885.1, on the reverse strand, counting down.
GGGAAGGCAAGACATCATGCATCATTCCGATGTGTGCAGCCTTCATGGCTGACACGAAGAATCTTGTGAGGGTAATTGTACCGAAGGCCCTGTTGCTCCAAACGGCACTGCTGCTTCAATCTCGTCTTGGGGTGATGCTGAACCGCCACGTTCGCCATGTGCCCTTTTCTCGCCGAACATCAACACGTGGGGGCAATATCAAGCTCTACTTTGATATCCACCAGCAAAGCCGAGACACGGCAGGCGTCATGCTATGTTTGCCTGAACATAATCTCTCGTTCATGTTGAGTGGCCAGCAGAGGCTTCTTGATGGCAATATCAATGAAGCGAAACCGATGATGAAGGTTCATGCCTGGATCAAATCACACTCTCGAGACATTCTGGACGAATCCGACTACACCCTGGCGACGCGCACCCAGCTCATCTACCCTTCAGGCTCTCAGATGTCAGTCGATGGTCGTCCCCATCGCTGGCTCACTGTTCAGGCCCTTCTCAGCCTTGTTGACCAACATCTTTATGGTCTACAGGTTTCTTTCCCGAAGTCGCTCGAAGTGGTGAGGAGACCTGGTGGCGGGTTTCCTTTGATATACTTTCTCCGACAGGACGTCGAGGATGAATTGCTTCGCCGGCTGACAGTCGACATCACCAACGGCCTGGGTCACATCCTCCCCATGCATTACCTGAATGCTGGCGAGCGGCGCGCTGTGGTCGACTTTTTGTCCCCGGCGAAATCTAGACTCGGCCCCATCACGGTGGAGAAGGTGAGAAAGCTGTGTCCTGAGAGGCCCGAGGTGGGGAAAACGGTCTATCTCCTCCGTGGCTTGTTAGTGAACCGGATCCTGATCATGACCCTGAAGAAGAGATGGAACGTGCAATATGGGTTGCATCCAAACCGTGATCCGGTGGCCGTCCCTTTCCATGCCAAGGGTGTGCCAAGTGATCAGTCGGAATGGGGCCATCCAGACGTGGCGATTCTGTTCACTTGTCTCGTCTTCTATTACGACGGAATCTTGGAACCGCAGCTTAGGCAAGCACTTGCTCGCGTGCTCAAATCCGATGATCCGTCGACCGAGTATGAAAAGTGGGTTCAAAGCTGCGACAGCTTCCCAGAGTCGCTCAAGGCGTGGAATGGGATCAATGTGGAGGACAACGTCCAAATCCACGAGATCTGGAGAGCGGTCCGATACCGGACTGTGGTTATTGACTACTATCTGAACAACTTCGTCTTCCCACGCCACGCAAAGCAATTCAAGGTCAAGCTGCAATCCAGTGGTTGGGACATTCCACTCTTCTCAAGCGAAACGAAGGACACCAAACTGTCAAAAGCACTCACAACAGGATTCAGCGGCACCAATGACAACCGCACCATGCTTCCGCTCACTATTCAGCAGGCGGATCTCCCCACACTGTCCCATACCAACGCCGAAGTGCTAACATACCTGCTTTACGAACGGTCCCGGCGGTGCCAAGTCATTACCAACCAGTATGGGAAGAGAGCAACGGAGCGCGATCTGCTTTACCTACTCAGGGAGCGTAACATACAGGTCCTGATTGATGCCGGCGCACAAATTCTAGAGATGGATAATGAAACTCTCGCCAAGACATGGCTGTCCATAGACGGACGCTGCAGTGCTGCATTGTATTTCGATTCGTCAAACAAGCCATGGGTCATTGACAAACAAAGGCGCAAAACGCCTCTCTTGGCCTCGCCGTATGCGGACGACTTGTCGAGATGCCTGGTATATCTTGACGAAGCCCACACTAGGGGCACAGATTTGAAACTTCCTCTGGGTGCCTGTGGTGCCTTGACAGTGGGTCAAGGGCAATCCAAGGATCACACCGTTCAAGCTGCCATGCGACTGCGTCAGTTGGGGAAGAGCCAGTCTGTCATGTTTTTCGTCCCTCCAGAGGTCAACCAGGTCATCAAGGACCTTCGGAAAAAGTCAGTGTTTGACAAGATCGACTCGCACGATGTCATTTGTTGGCTTCTCGACAATACCTGCGATGGCATTGAGCAGCTGCAGCCTTTGTACTTCTCCCAGGGCATGGATTTCTGCAGAAGAACACAGGCAGCGATCGATAACCCGGACTGTTTGACTCATCCAGGCCAGCAGGCGGACTACGTGGCAGCCATCAAGCAAAACGAGCTGCAGACGTTGCAGGAGATGTATGAGCCCAAGACCAAGGTGAAAGCTGCAAAGCTTTCGATTGAGGCGGGCTCCTCACATCCAAAGGTTGCAGGGTTTTTGAAAGAGCTCAACAACCGCCGCAAGGGGTTCCAAGACACCGGCAGAGCGGTGCACGGATCTGCATTGCAAGAGGTGGAACAAGAGCGCGAAGTGGCCTTTGAGGTTGAGACTGTTCGCCAAGTCAAGAGGCCGGTCATTTACGATGCCCTCACCTTTCCCGGCATCAGCAAAGAGATCGACACGTTTGCCCGGACTGGTAAGATACCTGTTGGAAGCCTCTCTGTCTGCCACGTTTTTGAGCTCCTTAGAAAGACAGCTCTGGGGCAAAAACACAAGATTAGGGCGCGGGACCAAACCTCGCGGTTATTCGTCTCGGTCGAGTTTGGGCGCACGGTCAAGCTTCACACTGATCTCGCCAAGGACACCTTTTTGCGTCCGGTGAACTGGGTTCTGTGGAGCGGATTCACGCAGACGGCGATTGTTTTGATCCCGGAGGAGGCTGAGATTCTGATTCAGATGATCCGGGATAAGGTGACGCACCCTTGCGTTCACCTTATTTGCTATGCCTCCCCTGTTACAAGGAGTATGCTTCCGTTTAACAAGCTCAACTTCTTTAGCATGCCGCCTTTGCCAGAGGGCTGGGTCGCGCCTCAGTGGTTGAGGACGGAGCTTGGGATTCTTGCCGGCAGGCTGTATTTTGAGTGGGAGGAATACGGGGCCCTGTGTACGTTCCTCGGTGTGGACGCCAACGACGGAACGGTTAAGGGCTTGGGTCTTGTTGATGGGGAGGATGAAGGGTATGGAGGTGATGGGGCGGCTGATGAGGATCATACCCTGAGGAACACCCAAACCAACAGCTTTGCACCGAGACCATTGACGTTTTTGCAAGAGTGGCTTGCTGTCAGGAGACACGGTCAGGATTTTGTTCACACTCCCATGGGGTTCTTGACACAGAGCAAGCCTTTGCAACAAGACCACCCTTTCTTTGGGGGCACGTCTTTGCCGTTGCCCACGCCGGATGCGCCGTTGGGGTTGCCTACTGCTGCTGGTCTGGGGTGTGATGGTGGTGGGAGGGAGGAGGAGAATCATGACTTTTTTGATGGGGGGTTGGATGATATGGGGGCTAATGTTGGGGTGCCGGTGGAGGAGTGGGAAGAGGAGGAGGATGGGAAGGAGGTGGTGGTGTATGAGGAGTGTGAAATTTCGTCGGGGATGACGTCGGGGAGTGGGAGTTTTGAGATGACGGATTCGGGGTCGTCGGAGAGGGGGGAGAATTATACTTGAGGTGTGAGAGTTGGAGTTTAGGTTTTTTTTTTGTCTTGTGGTTTTTGTTTGTTTGGATTGGAGTTGGGGATTGGCGTCAGTTGTATGATACCATGGGAAGTTGGATGGGTGGGGGGATTAACGGGTTTATGGAATTGGGATTGGGATTGGGAGTTGTGTGGGATTTGGGATACGGGATTTGTATGAGATTTGTTGATACCACATGGGACATGGGACATGGCATTTGAGGGAATAGGGATGGATTGGGTGTTTGGGGGCCTGGTGGGGTAATTTCGAAGGAGTTTGTGTGCATGTTAGATTTTGTGGGAATAGATGATGTACGAGTATGCTTGATCTGTGCTTGCTTTGAGTGCCCAGTGGTATGATGTTTGAAACTTTTGAGGACAAGATACCATCGTTGCCTGCTTGTGTCTTGCAGCTCTTTGTCATACCTCCAGTTGGCTCGTGAATCCTTATTGTAATCTCTGTCCCAGATGACAAGCTTTTGCAATCCGAGTATTTTAAAGCCCACTCCAAGCATTTTAAAGTCGTAATCCAAGCCTTTTAATACCCCAATCCCAGCTTAGGTGAGTACTGAAACAGGACTTCCTTACAGAAAGGCGCGTGAGCTCTCTGGTTTCAAAGGGACTTTTGGAAGTCTCAATAAACATTCAAGTAAGGCGCTGGTAATGTGTGTTGGAAATGCTCGGAAAGAGTTGGTAGAATGCTTGGGTGAAAGCAAAAAGGTAGATAAAGCTTGGGTACCGAAGAAGAAATATAGCTGGGGCAAAAGACAGATAAAGCTTAGACAAATAACTTTGCCTAGAATTTTGTGTGACTAGCCCGGTTGTGCAAAACGGAATTTCGGTCGTGGGGAGGAAGCTTTATAACCCAAGGTTTATATGGGCCAACGGGGAAAGAGAGGAAACAAATGCTCATGTATCCATGTGAGTGCTCTGTGAAGTACACTGGTGACATCACACTACCTGTCAATGGTATTTGGAAAGCACGGCGCTTCAAGTCTTGCATGCCAGCTCACCCCCCGACAGTCCCCCATTCACACCAAGATCATGTCACCAGAAAGTTCAAAGAATTTGAATTCAAGTAAATTTTAGGCTACACACAACCCCCAAACCAGCCAAACACCCCTTTCTGTTGTCCACCAAAACTAGACAATAGATTCTAAGAATAAAAATAATACATCAAACACAAGAAAAAAAAATCGAACAATGTTCATACATGTCGTCATAACCGGTCGTGATTTTGATATCCCCTTCCTTCACAACACCGAATCACCGTGCAACTCCTCTGCTTGACTCGTTTCCTCCAGCCAGAAACTCACCCCTTCCCACAAGCCCAAGCCACTCGTGTATAAATACATCTACCCCCCTATATGCGCATATATGCGTCCACCTCTTCTGACACATCAACCTCCGATATCATCCCCCTCTTCAGTGATTACATTAGTAGCAAGTCAAATACAAGAAATGTCAAGAATATATAGCTAAGGAAATAGAGCAAGAGCTATGCTCGTTAGTGTGTCCTCTTGAACGTCTGTGTCGTCCCCTTGTTGCTTTCCCCATGAATAATTGATGTTATTAGTATCCCTCCTGCGGGCCTCCATGTCCGCCAAACATGGTCGGGTTCGCCCCTCCGTGAAATCCCCATTCTACCTCCTCATTTCCGGGAAGACCATGCATCTCCATTGGCCCCGTAGTCGGGGTAAAGCCAGGCATTGTGGTATGGCCACCTTGACCGTACATCTCATGTGGCTGCTGCTGTTGATGAAGCTGATGTCTGTGCTGCTGTTGGTGAGGATGGCCGGGTCCGACAACACCGTGGTGCATGCCTATCGGCGACTGGACATGCATGGTAACCCCCATGTCATCCGGCAAGGGCTTGCTACAGGAAGGACAGTACATGTTGTTACAGCGTCCTGGGGGGTGATCTTCGACGAGAGTCTGAGCCGAGTCGCGATTTTCGTCACGCATCCAAGTCGAGGCAACGGAAGACCTGGGTGTTATGAGACGGCTTGCTCGGATCGTTGTTGTGGATTGTGGTCGGGGAACCATGTCGTGCTGCTGGAGCCCCTCGCCTGTGGGGACGTGAACTGCGCCTTGGTGCTCTTGGTTTGCAAGGTAATTTTGAACCTCGAGGTGGCTTGGTCCTATCGGAACAGGTGAGTAGTGGGCTGGTGCTGTTATGAGATCTGGAGACTGGAACATGTCTCCGGCAGTGGTGTAAGGAATGGCATAGTTGGCGGGCATGGAGACAGGAGGCGAGTCCCAGTTGGGATGCTGAAAGGCTACAATTGGCTGCTCCATCTGTCCACTTGTTGATGCTGGCATGAGCGCAGACTGACTTGGCAGAACCGACGGTGGCCGGAATGAGGTGTTGATCGCCCTGGCTTGTCCCTGGGGAGTTCGTGCTCGCTGGATGGGCACTGGGATCTGCGTGGTTGGCTGCGTCTTGGGCAGAACTTCGGCTCTCTTGATCCTCTTCACGGGGTTGGGACGTCTTCTTGCTGCAGCCGAAGGAGCGCCGCGTCCAGGGCTTTCTGTTCCGACCAGTGTCGTTCCGGCCATTGTGCTGACCATACCTGTGCTTCCTGATAGCATAGTTGGAGTGGAAGCAGGAGAGGGTGTCAGTCGTTGTCCGCTTGGGGCCCAGCTGGCCGTGTCGGAAACATCCACAACTGTATTCTCCACCGGATTCACATTGAAGAAAGATACCGCGCCTGAAATTTTTTTCTCCCAATCCTGGACCACGGTTTCAATCCAGTTGTAGATGGACTTGATGCTTCTTTTCAGGCCTTGGTGAATCTTCATGTCGATATCTCCAATGTGTGTTGCCCCATCAAGAACATGTCGATACTGCAGTTCAAGCAATTCTTTCAGCTGGTCCTTGTACTTCTCAGACTCGGAGATGAAGTCAAAAGCCTCCATCACGGGAATGAACGCTGTTGTGATGTCAGTCAAATTCCATCACGACAGGAAACACATGACCAACCTGGCTCCGGAATCTCCCTGTCATGTGGAAACAAGAGCTTCCACAATGATTTCCAGTTGTCGATCTTGGCCTTGAGACTTCTGGCCTCGAGCGACGAAATAATTTTCTGGGTAATACCATCTTCCGGGTTAGCTCCGCCGTGATCAACCGAGAGGCGGCACGGCTCTGGTTGCCGCAAATGAGAGTCAAGGTCGTTTTTCGAAGGAAAGCCCTTGCAGCACCGAGGGCAAAGGAATGGACCCGCGTTTCGCTGAACGGGTGGGTGGTGAGCACGAATGTGCTTTTTGAGTTGTGACATGTCGGAAAATGAGTGTGTAGCGCAGACATAATGGTCTCGCACGTTGAATCGAAGAGGGTTTCTCTTTCTGTAAGGACAGCTGAAGTTTGTTGTGTTTTTGCTGGTGTACCCCTGGGCGGCCATGGTGGTATCCCCATCATCATCCCCTCCTCCCATGTGGTCCCGGCCTCCCAGCCCGCTTCCATCATCGCTGCCTCCCCCTTCAGCCTTTCTCTTCCCCTTGCTGAAATAACCACCGGAGGACTGTTGATCATAGCCTCCTTCTCCCGGCGTACCTCCACCCTGTGACGTTGGTGTCCCCTGTCCAGACGTTGCCTGCACGATGCCCATGGTTCCATCCTGGGCCACGCTGGAAAGCTCCTGAACATAGCGGTATGTGCAATCCCATATCATCAAAGGAGCTGCGCAGTCATCGACATCCTTGCCACAAGTGTTGCGCAGGACCCAGGACGAGATTTCATCAATGAGCCTGTCCTCGTCCAGCTCACCTTCCTCCTCCAGCTTCTTGCAAGTCATGCTGGAACTAGGTCGGGATGGCACACCCAAATGATTTCTGCTTTCCGAGTAAAACATGTTGGCAAGGTTGGGGTGGTAGGCAAGTATCGGGGCCTCTCCATCGTCAGCATCTTCCACCTCGATGCGGATCTCCCGGGAAAGGCGTGATTCTGCGCGGCTGCAGGAAGAGGCAGTGTTGACACAGGTTGTGGAGGTGAGGATGGAGTCGATGGACCCAACGACCCGATGAGTCTTGCGGAAGTCCTTGTCTGCAGGCTGGTACTCAGCAGTGTCTTGGTCCTTGGTTTTCTTGAGGCTGCTGCGGGAGTCCATGGACTTGAGCTGAGGGCGGCTATGAGGCTTGGTCATCATATCTGATATGATAACCTTAGGACCTCCACCAACGCCAAAGCTGGCCATGGTTGGGCTCTGGGGCGGTGTTGACCCAGACAGAGACAAAGCATCTGCGGCAGGCCTGGAGTAACGGTCTACAGGGTCTTGACCCTGTGCCTTGAGGTCAATGTCGGCGGCTGCAGTCTTCCGGTCATGGTGCCGTGGTCGAAGGGGGATGCATATATTCATGCTGCCTCCCTTCTGTGCTACACGCGACGACAGCACGGGGGACCTGCCGCGGGGTTCCATGGTGATGCTTGAACTGCCAGGTCAGTGATGAAATGAGGTCAGGTCAGGCTCTTGAGCCTCAGGCCCCTCCTCCTATCGAAGGCAGGCTAAGACAGACAAGACAGACAAGACAGCGCGCGCGCGGTGCGCGGGTGGTCAGAGACGGAGTACACCGAGACTGGTTCGTAGGTAGGTGTCGGGATGCGGAGACTCGGGCGGGATCAAAGGAGTGACTGTTCATGCGCGACTAGGCAGAGAGAGAGTGGGTTGGCTGTAACGAACGACGAGAGAGAGCGCATAACAAAAGAGAGATTGGATCCAACGGACACGACGACACACCCCAACCAGTCAGTCAGTCAGTCAGTCTGCCGAACAAGAGATGTCGGCACCTGTCATGTTTCTCCAGTCGCAAAAGTTCAAAAGTTTGACAACTGGAGAATTCAAAGGCCCCAAGAAACCCCAAGAAGCAGTTTGCGCTTTCCGCAATCTCCCCTGACCGCGTAATTTCGATCGCTACCGTGTGGCGTCGGCCAATTAAACAGTGCTGGCCGCCTATTGGTTCAGGCAGCCTGTCCTGGGGCCGACCCCTGTACCCCAAGCACCGCAACAGGGTCACATCGCCAATCTCAGATTGATGTGTTTCCTCTCTCAGCCCACGAGCTTGGAACGGGAGATCTGATAAAAAACTGATCGGGCTGCCTTTCCGGGTCCGCTATAAAATAACAACGGTTTTGCTCCCCGTGCTCCCCCCCACAAACTGTCATCATCATCCCTCCCAGTCCACGCACTGACGCTATCGAGAAAACAGCGTTAAAAATGGCCGTGTTTGCCGTCTCAGCCTTGGTGTTTACATCTTGTGCCGCAGTATTTTGGGCATCGTGTTGTTGTTGATGCTACGGATATACAGACGCCAAAAGAACGCGGTGGTCAATTCTCCGAGGTTGAGGTTGCAACGGCCAGTCCTCTCGGCAGCCGGGCCGGTTCCCTTTCCTGGTGAACATTTTCTTTCCTGTCCCAACGACATGCGATTCTTGGGTCACTTGATTTCCACAGATAAATCTCCGGTTTCATCAACTGCACTGTTCGAATATTGCAGGTGCAGAACAGCAGCATGACCTGATTCCTGTGCGCTCTTTCCCTCGGATTGTCTTCAGCCCGCAACTGCTGCTGCTGCTGCAGTGCCAAGCCCCCTCGGATTCCGCTGCCATGCATATGCAACCTGCTTTGCAGCCTTCTAGAATACCCACAATGAGTGCATTGAACGCATCGCCTATCGCTAAAAGTATTTATTTGCGCATCTGTCTTTTTGTCATGTGTCAATGCCTCATGTTTGGTTGAGAACCTGGAGGCATGCATCGAGTTGAGGGGGACACTGGACAGCAAGGTAGGTATCATAGTATCACAGGAAGTGCATCTCTGTCTCTGGAAGCTTGGTGCATGAACAGAATGGCCCAAATCTTCATCTCTCTTCGGCTTCCAAATCATTAAACGAACCAAAAAGGAACTTTTATGCAGCGCTTATTAGCGCTTACAATGACATACACCGCGGCTGGAGAAAATCACATGCTTCGTTGTCCCACGCTTGTTCTTATGGCTTGGTGGTCTGCACGTCTCATATCAATAGGGCTAGTCAGCCACGCCCCATCATCAGATTTGCTGGGAAGCTTGGATCAGGTCCAGTCAGTGCTCGGATCAAGTCCATATAATGCTTGATCAGGTCCAGACAGTGCTCGGATCAAGCTCAGGTTGAGTGATGGAAAGCTGAGATAATATTCTCAACCAGGAGACATAGTTGGAAGAAAAGGCAAAGCAACACAGATGATAAATGAACAGTTGGATGCTGATAAAGAACCTCCAACATAGTCTATGATCCGAAAACAGTACCAGGATAACGCCGACAAAAGACAAACCTTGCCTACTCTGTGACCTTGACTTCTTCCGGGGTGTCCTTCGCTCCCTCCGGGGTGTCCTTCGCTCCCTCCGGGGTGTCCTTCGCTCCTTCTGGACGCTAATCCCACCCGGGTGGCTCATCCCGCACCGTCAATGCAAATTTGGTTCTACCGAACTCCAGGATACGGGTTTGTTTGATCCGCTTCTTGATCTCCTTTACAAAGGGTCGCGAGCTATTCCTAAGCACCACGGCATCCACGCCGTCTCGATCCGGGTCGGATTTCTTCTTGTCTGTGACCCGGTGCCCTTCCACAGTTACCGCAGGACTTCTCGCAGAAGGTCCTCTGCATTTGATGGAAATCAATGGTATATTGCGGGTGATGGAGATGAGCTGCAGCCGGATGCTCTGGAATGCTTGCTCGGCTTCGGGGCTGAGAGGTCTGACGTTGTATCTACCAAACCCGACCATTCGCCAGTTGCGCTTCTCGGCATCGTCGTATTCGATGACATGTGTACAGCGAAACGGGACGTTATCGTTAACTGCGGCTGCAGTCATTCGGGCAGCATATACCCTTGGTCTGAGTTGAGGAAGTCGTGAACTAGACTCGGCAATTGAGGGTGGAGGGGATTTAGCTATAGAGCTGCGTCACGGTTTCGAGTCGAAGCCTTGCATCGTGAAGATCTCTGTATGGAAGACTTTGGAACCGTCTTTTGTCTAATCAGCTGTTTTAGTGGTACCTTCCGGAGGGTAAACGCGGGCAGGCACGTGGAGGCTTGGTCATAAGCACCTACCAAAGATAATGTTCAACTGCGTCGTTCCTTCCACCTGATGTGACAAGTTGTGGCAATGTGTGCCTTTGCAACACGTATGGGGGTGTAACAGGTGGCGGGGACCCGGGCAGCCGTAAAACTGCCCCCAGAAGGCATTTTCGGCACCGCCGGTCTCCGAGAGGCCAAGTAGCCCAACTTCTCCTGCCCTACAAGGCGCGGTGTTGCTTGACTTTCCTTCCTGTCTCTCTTTTGCCCTCAATTAGTAGATGGCCAAGTTTGTAGCCGTCCTTTTAAGATGCCGTACACTTTGTGTCTTGCGTTACGACTTTGGGTTTCCTAGTTCTGTGTGGTGTTTAGAGTATTACTGACAACACATTATTCCGAGTTGCAGGATTCAGAACACAACTTCTCAATTCGTCCTACGCACGATCTATTACAAACCTCGCCAAGTCTTACTTCCACCCTAAACGAAATGGGCGTTCCGGTTTCTCTTCCTGGGTGTTAGCTACCATGCCGGTACTCAATTCTGTTCATTCTCAGGTGCCGTTGTGGCGTTTGACACTCAAGGCTTTCCAAGGAATTCCCTAGAATCAGCCTTTGAATCCCGCATCTCCGAACCATCGACCACAGTTGATCGGACCCAGCTACCGTGACCAACTCATCGCTGGCATTTGGGGCAATGGGTATGGTAACACTGTCTTGTAAGCTATGCTTCCCACAATATGGTATCTTATTCACTGATATGCATTTCAGGTAAAAGGTGAAGACGGGTATGATAGTTCTGTAGTGTACCTCGAGAGACAACTTGACGACTTCCAACCTCAAGATTGCATCTTCGAGATATTCGGCTAACTATTCAGCTTGATTGCGACACTAAGGAACTCGCATGGTACCGCAATGACCAAGTCTGATTTAGCGCAAAATTATGGACCTGGTTATCCCCATGGGCTTGATGTATGGTGTTGTTTTCATGATTCCAGTCCGTCAAACACATCAACACCAGCCATCATTAACACAGCACGCTTGGTGTATTATCATACGCTAGGTCCGACGCATCTACAACTCTCTGGATATGGCCGCGCGAATTTGGCTGATGTTCGGCTTTGCCTCGGGAGATTCTAACTTTGTCTGGGATGCCGACAAGACACTGCAGCAAGCCGTAATGGCCACCCTGGGGCCACCATCAGCACCACAGTACCGATATGTCATCAGTCTAGGCAACACCGACTACCAGACCAACCCAATGCACGATCCATAAGTTGCAGTAGAAACAATGCCCAAGTTTCTGGGCATCATCGACAAGACGAAGATGGAGGACCAAGTAGGGCATGACATTCGTGCAGTGCTTCCAAACCAAATCGCATGATTTTTGCTCACCAGATATCCTCGCACCAGGGACCAGTACCTATACCGAGAACTTGCTAAAGAAACCTTAAAGACCCTGGTTTTGCTCATCCCGACACGGACATTGACAACCTCCTCTGGTTTCAGCGAAAGCTACATAACGATGAAATGCTGTGGCCTGGCCATGTTCGCAAGGTGCGAGGGGTTGACCCCAGAGCCGGCACACAGCTGCTGTATCCCCAGGAAGTACCGCCCCATACTCAAATGTGGGGTGACAGGATCATTATTGTGTCAAGACAGGTCGACGGTTTCAAGTTCTGGAAAGCTCGCCTTCTAATCTTGGAAGAGACATTCAAATGCACAGCACCACGGACTATTTGCGGCTTTCGGTTTGACAAGCGAAACAAACGCGAATACTTTACCTTTTGGTTTGCCGGTCTAAGCCCCGTCTTCGTAACCATCGGGCTGATCTTCGCCATTGGAGCTTTCATCGCAAGGATCTTGCAATTGAACGCAGCTCAGGAGGCCAACAGGTTTGCGAGTATTGCTGCTGTGTCGACAGACTCCGCTGCTGGTACCCAATATCTCAGCGGGCAGGTGGATTGCTGTTGTCTAACTATGGCATACAACAACGAGACTTCAACGGCCGTCGTACTGGATGCTGGTCGAGAAACGTCTTCACTAGTGCAGGCCACCATCCCCTCAGCATCCCCAGGTAGTCCCCATGAAAAGATTCTGAGCATCAAATCTACGATTTCTATCATATGCATCAGCTCCACGGCCGCTGAGCCAACCGTGACAACTCTCCTTTCGGCGGATCAACCCAAAACATCAACTACCTGTAGTCTCCCTTGATAAAGTTCCAGCATGGGAGGTCTCAGGAAGAAGGAAGAAAATGGAACGTCAAGCTTCGCATTTTTCTCTTCATCAGTTGTTGGAGATGGCAGTATGATAGGGGGTAATCGCTCGATGGTTCAATCAAGCGGTTGCCATGGCAACTGTTCAGTGGTAACTTACGTCAAGAAAGGGGGGGTTTGGACATGCAATTGCCCCTGGATTTGTTCACAAGTTCTATGAGGCGAAGTTTCATGCAAAAAGTTGGCTATCTAAAAGCTAGTGCCTTTCATGAAGAAAGCATATGTCGGAGAATGTCGGCCTGCTTTTTTGAGACTGGTCCAGCCCTACGGCTTTGAGGACGGGGCTTTTAATCTCGGGTTAATGAAATGACAGGGATTAGCCAGTTTAGATCCAACGCTGTGATCTTAGCGAAGGGGCAAGCTAGACGCCTCGTTCCACCTCCCAGGAATCCTTCGAGCCTTCAACACGGATATAAAAAAAGCGTCCTCCTCGCCCTCATCTTCTCGGCAAAGCTGAATCATATCCAAGGGCTACAGCTTCGACATCTAGAAAAAATGAAGTCCTTCTCCTCCGTGTCAACCTTGCTTCCATTAGCGCTCCTCGCGGGCAAGACTCTCGCTGTTGGCTGCGCCCAACACACCTTCGGCGTATGCCAAGACAACATCGTCCACTGGTACGACCCCGACGACGGTCAAATCTGCGACCCTCACGACTGCGGCGGTGGCCGCGCCCCCCCTAGAAAAGATGTTCCCGGTTGCGCTTTCTACACTGGCACCGAAACCCTCAGGACAGAGGCTTCCTACATGCCGTGCTTCACCTCTGGGAAGCTTGTCCTCACCACGGAGGAGCCGACTGTCAGTCCTACGCCCCTTCCTACTGTGATAGAGTCCAGTTCTACGGAGACGATCGACTCTTCGACCGGCGCGCTCACACTTTCCGAGTCACAGCCTACTGGGAGTAGCTCAGTTCCTTTGGTGACGACATTGACGACTTCTACATCGGCGGTGATTACTGATGGGCCGAGTTTGGGGGATGAGGATGAGGAGGTTACTACTCCGACTACGACGACGGCGACGGGGAATGGTGGGAGTGTTGTTGGGGCTGGTGGTTCACTGGTGCGGGTCTTTGCTGGGGCGGTGTTTGGCGTTGTTGCGTTTGTTTAAGGGGGGTTGGTTGACAGTGACAGAACTGAGTGGGCAAGGGAGATGAAGATGCTCTTTTGTAGCTTTGTTCCTGGTACGTGTACTCCCAATATCATCACATTCTTGATTCTGTAAGGGGGCTTTCAAAATATTCAGGTCCCGTGACAGTACCTAAGCGCGGCGTAACTACATATGTAACAGCAGCATGCGAGTTGTGAACTCTGTATTGAACTCGGCTTTATATCGAGTCCTGGAGTTAATTAAAGATACCGAAGGGCGGCGAAATCGTCGTGCTGGCTGGGCTATAGGTTCAAGATGCTACTTTAACCCACACCACTTTACTCGCGCAGTATGAGGTGAGGTAGCCCAATCGGAATTTCATGAGTCTGACAAAAAAAGAAAAAAAGAAAAAGAGAAAAAGGCTGGAGCCGACGCAAGAAACATTGAACAGTGGCCTTACCCACTGTCAAAAGACTGAATTTAGTTTGATCCGGTAATCCTATTATTCTCAGATAGCTGATATAAAAGTTTAGATACTATGTATGAGAGTTTGGATTTTAGACAGAAGAAGCTTGACTTTCTAATAGAACAAGCTTAGATAGTGTCCCTACTACGCTAGGATAAAGCTCGGCTGGGCGTAGGTACATCTTATACCGTTACTCCGCTGATTTTGACCCCGCCCATGACTCCGTGTCCCCGCCATCATCACCCTCCATTCCTCGGACTTCTCGAATAACCTGCCCACTTACTAGCCAAATACAGCACGGAAGGCTAGAGGTAGGACGATCCTACCGGTGTGGAAGTGGTTGAGGTCAATGGCGCGATATACAACGTCTTCCCATTCAGTGAGGAAGAGGCATGAGATCTCGAGCAAAGGACGGCGAAACTAGATGTTGTGAGGTGAACTATTCGAGACAAACCATCCGCAAACCGGTCGGTCAGACCAGGCGTTTATTGAGGGCTATAAACTCTGCAAACAAGGTTCAACGCAGGACCGAAGCTCTCGACGCAGTTATTATTGCAGGTGGCCCGGGGACGTTCATCCAGGCAATGAAAAAAGCTGTAGAGAAAATTAAATCGGAGATAAAGGGCAGGAAAGCAGGAACTCAGTGGAATATATTATCCGGGAAGACCCACGTAAACCAACGAGTCGAAGGTTCTTCCAGAGGAGAATAGGTTAGGTTGCGGGAAAGTTCGAGCGGTAAGTTACCATAATTGATCCAAGGTGGTCAACCAGTCAAGTCAAGTCAAGTCGGCCCTCGATTTAACTTAACTTACTGCCCAGGTCTTTGATTTAACTTCAGGTCCTTACCGCTTTAACTTAACTTACCGACTTGCCAAGGCCTGTAAGGGTTTTTTTTTCCCCTTATAGATACTGATGATGGCTGGGTTATAGTAGTGAAAGTATTAAGTTAGTCCCTGTATTTTACCAAAAGTCGGGCCGTAAAAACCACCAGAAGGCTTGCAAATCGGCAAGTGAAGTCAAGCCGGAGGCAGACATTAAACGCTCACGGTATTTTACCTCTTTTCGCTTTTTTTCCCTATTGGCCCGGAGTCTCGTGTA
The DNA here is from genome assembly GCF_035222275.1 of Podospora bellae-mahoneyi. NCBI lineage: Eukaryota > Fungi > Ascomycota > Sordariomycetes > Sordariales > Podosporaceae > Podospora > Podospora bellae-mahoneyi. The sequence continues at coordinate 2,515,448 of NC_085885.1, read as the reverse complement.
GGTAAACATATCTTCATCTTCACGAGCTCTAGCTAACTTTGACCCATCTAGTGGAATTCATAACCTGGTCAATACCTAGTTATTGCCATAAATGAAACAGACTGCCTAAATCGGACATGGGGCATTTTCATCGGGATGCCAAGCTTGCATACAGTTGCTCGAATGCTCAGATCACGTTTATATCAAGCTAGGATAACGGCTTCAAAGGGCTTGGATCAGACCTTCAAAGTGTCACACGGCAAAAGCCACACACCTGCAACCACAACCAACAACACTGTCGATACCACCGCAAGGAGGGGTAACTGCAAGTTGTGAGCCTCTCGTTCAAAGTGAGGCAGGCAATCAGAGGCATGGCGGTTATCAAAGGAAGCCCACTGGCCCAGTAGGATATTGAAGGACTTGGCGATGGCCTGAGGCCAACAAGGGCACGGGCCACGCGAGGGAGGATAAAATACGCGTTTGGAAACACCAAGACTGTATCTCTTCTTCTTCTTTTCAGTATCACGCTCTTCGAGGCCATCAAAGATTATTAGTCGGAATTGAACCATGAAGTTCCAAGCCCTGTATTACAGCCCTTGTCACACAAAGTGTTTAGACCAGATTTCAATATGATTGGGTTAAAGGCTTTGTGGCTGGGATAACATGTGACAAGGGCTGTGATACAGGGCTTGGAACCAATAGTTCAATTTCAGTAATAATCTTCAATGGCCTCGAAGTCCTTGATGAAGGAAATCTCAGAGTAATACAGTGATCCTGAACGCGTATTTATCTCCCTGTTCAACTGGTCCGTGCCTTCGTGCCTCAGGCCTCTGCCAAGTCCTTCAATATCTCTCTAGGCCAATAGGATTCCCTTGATACCCGCCTTGCCTCTGATTGCCTGCCTCACTTTCGACGAGAGGCTCACGACTTGCAGTTACCCCTCTACGGTGATATTGGCAGTGTTGCTGGTCGTGGTCGCGGGTGGTTGGCTTTTGCCGTGTGACATAACAACAGAACTACCAGCCCAAGGTTGGTAAGTGATTAGGCGGTCTTTTATGACTAGGTGGTTGATGGTGAGCCTTCTTGATGAGAGGTTTGGGAGGGATACAACGTCCACATATCTTGCTTAAGAAGACCGACGAGCTGTCAGTTTGTAGGCATCAGATCTTTCTCCTTCCTTCCGTTTCCAGGTATGGACTATGTCTACCTATTGTAGCCCAAAGCAAGATGGTCCATAACAATGGAGTGCAAGGGGCCTCGGACAGTTCCGTACTTCATCAATGAACACAGGAATTTTGATATCTACAAGATGGCCTATTCAAACCCTGGTTCTCGCCCATAGGTACCTTATCTATGCAGCGTACCACCGCTCCCGTCCCCATCCTCAAACTCCTCACATTTTGAACCATAGCTAGCATCAAAGCACATAGCGATAATCAGACATCAACTCCGTCACATACGGGTTCTCCGAATGATCCTTCTTCTTCACCCCCGTGCGCTTCTCTTCCTCTTTGTCCTTCTCTTGCATCTGCGCGCCGTTTCGGACGGCAGGGCTTTGCATCTTCGACAAGAATTTACTCAGTCTGCTGGATTTCTTTGGCTTGGTCTCGCCTGAGGATTGTCCCTCTTTCAGGGTAAACTGCCCGACGGAAGACTCGGACTCTAGAGAGAATCTCTTCGTGTTGTGGTTCTGTGCAGTTGAAACTTGTGATTTGCTGTCCATCTTGAGCGGTGGGACCACTGGTTGGGCCGAGGTGTTCGTTTGCTGTTATTTGTTGTTGTTGTTGTTGTTAATGAACGATCAACACCGGGTGCCACCCTACAGGGGAGTTGAATCTTCTTTATAACCGCCATCATGAGGATCAGGATGTCAGCTGTCCAAATGCACAGCCTCTCTCCGTCCGCTTGCGATGTAACCCATCTCACGCTTGGGTGGAATTGAAAGGCTGTGTAGATACATGTAAAGTTACGATTGGCCGACTTAGGCAATAGGCTGGCTTGGCTCTTGGTGGAATGCCGCTGTTGTAAGATGCTCAACTATCATCAGCATGGTTTGGGGGCCTCATTATTCATAAAGGATCCAAGGTGCAGTATTATTGCCTTTTCGGGCAGAATTAGGCCGCTGTGAGATTTGCCTGCATAAGATGCTCGTGGCTGTGCTCGGTTACCTCACCCTCACCCTCACCCTTACCCTCACCCTCACCCTTACCCTCACCCTCACCCTCACCCTCACCCTCACCCTCACAAACTGCAATATTGTTATGAAATACTATCTCCAGTCATAAGCAGTCTGCTCTTCTACCAGATCTTCAGCTGTTTCACCAGGTTGGATTTCATGCCTCGTTGTCTTGACATTTGCGGGCCCCTACCGCTGCGCTACCCCTCAATTGAGCTGCTCTGCGGAAACCACGCACAATCCTGTCAACCGCTTTCCTCATGCAGCAAACCGCACCGCCGAAGGATGAATGGACGAGCAAGGAGTTGATGCTAAAGATCACAGAGGTCCCCGACGAGAACGACCCCTATCACTACCATAAATTGAGTGATACGGATGAGATAAGGCTGGTGACGATCAAGCCGGGAAAATGGACGGATCCAATTAGCTGTGAGCTGACATGCCACTCTCTGGACGTCGATGATATAACTGAGTATTCGACCTTGTCGTATGCATGGTATGTGGTATGATGCTGCCCTGCTAACAGTTATGTCAGCTGAACATGTGAGGACAGGGGATCACCTCGAGTTACCGAAAACATCATACTCGAGGGTCGAACATGGCCGGTTACTGTCAACCTGGCCAACGCTCTACTCTTCCTTAGAGACCATGAGAAGCCTGTGAAAATGTGGATCGATGCACTGGTTTGTGTGCCCTGTTTCTTCGGTTGTTCAAGTATAAACAGGGTGCTAATGAGAGCCTGATACCAGTGCATTGATCAATCCGATCTGAAGGAGAGGGGTAAACAAGTCCAGCTGATGAAGGACATTTACTCAGGCGGCACACAAGTTGTGGTGTACCTCGGCGATGGAAAAAACCACCGACCAAAGCGTCTCTCCGAGCACCACATAATCTCCAAAGCTCCTACCCAACAACACTTTTACAATGACGAACGCGATGGGGTCCACCTAGAAGAGTTCTGGGCCGCACTTTCTGCCTCAGCCATGCCCTCCCTCCCAATGAACGATAGGAGCAAACGGCCACAGATCCGATCTCGGCATCTCTCTTCAACATTCCACATGTTCTGTCTCCTCCGGGTACTGGGCGATGAAGTCTTGACTTCTGAACTTGTCGACAGGATGCGCAAACTCACCGCCACGGACCCCTCCTGCGACCTGCTTGGTACTATGGTCGAAACCCTGCGCTGTATGCTCCTCAACCCATGGTGGCAGCGCATCTGGGTCGTGCAGGAGATGATTGTCAGTCGAGTGGCAGTCGTCCGTTGCGGCACAGTGACATGCCCATGGGACATGTTTATTGCTGCCGCCTCATCGCTTTCGAGCCCCTCTGTCGACATGTCCACAATCTTCCGTCCCGATAGCATCAAGGTGCTTCAGTACTTCTGTCGCCAGGTTCTGAGCTTCCGCGATTTACGCAACCAGTGGAAGAAGAATCTCGGCGCCCCTCTGCTGACTCTCCTCCAGGACTTCAGCACGAGACGGGCAACTGATGAGCGAGACAAGGTATTTGCCTTGCTGGGGTTGGCATCCAATTCTCAGAGATTCTTTGCCTTGGCAAGCTATGAGGACTCAGTTGCCGATGTGTACCGAGCAACAGCCGTGGAGCTTATTCGTCGGAGTCACTCTCTGGAAATCTGGCATGGTGACTTGGCACGGAAGAACAGGAGAGATCTTGCAAGCTGGGTTCCAGACTGGAGCGCAGTGTACGATGAAGGTGACCGCCAGCGGGCACAAAGAGGTGGCAGTGAAAAGAGCGAACGGAGTTTGGCGTGGAAACTGACTCTGGTACAATCAGAGGCGGGATACTGGAAGTTTGTGGCCGAAGGAATGACACTGTTGTTGCACTGGATCAACGAGAATCCACAAGAACGAAAACTACCGAAACGCCTGGAGAAGGAATTCGACTCGTACCACCGACTACTGAACATCACCTGCCTGGATTTCTACCGGAGGAGAGACGCCAACGCGTTGGTAACCACCGTCGAGAGGATACAGGAGCTATGCATCAACCTGAAAGCTCACTGCTCTTGGGGCAGTGCATATGAGGACCTCGCCGAACACCCTTCTATCAGCGCATTCGGTCGTTCGGCGGCTTTTCATCGCGATGTAAAATCAAAGTTTGAGGTTGGCCAAGTTACCCCAAACATGGACTCAGAATCTCGGGATGATTTCTGGTTTGGAAAAGACACAGCGGCTTGGCTTGATCGGATGGTGATCAGGTATGAAACGGTCACTTTCCGAACCCCCAAATCGGAGAGTGCTATCCAGCATCATTTTAGATGGGAGCTTGATGAATCGAGATGGTATCCTGATGGACGCAGACGAAAGAGCTTTTTGTCAATGGAATCCATGCCTCTGGGTACCGTAAGACATGTTGGCGAGCGACTCTTTTCTTGGGACGATCGCGATTCCGCTTTCAGCACGATTTCGAAATGGGTCTCCTACTACGAAAAGATGTCAGGGTATCACAGGGTGAAGTTGGCCAAGACCTTGCTGGGCGAAACCAATCTCACCGAAACACTGCAGAGTACAGCTGAAGTCGATGGAGTTGGAGATGAGAGCCATCGTGATACTGTGGAAGCGCTGCTTCTGGAGTGGCTTGATCATGTGTTTGAACGTCACGATTTCCCAGACGATGCAAACATGAAACCTCTCAACGAGGCTCTCGTTCTTGCAACAACGGGGAGGGTCATGTTCGCCTTGAACGACAGCACTCTTGGGCTGGGCCCGGGGAGCATGACTGTGGGAGATGAGGTGATGATGCTTCCGGGTACTAGCTCACCTATTGTGCTCCGGTTCCGCTTACCTGAGCGCGATGAATCCCTCGAAGGTCCTGCATATGCGGTGGTTGGAGATTGCTATCTTGACCCTTCATCATCGGATGAGAAAAAGAAGCTGCCAAACCCGTGGCCAGGATGGTTGCCGGAAACAATCATGCCAATAGAGCTTAAAAAGTACTGGGAGAGACGTCGCATTTATCTCTTCTAGATGAGGGGTTATATTCATCATCCGTAACCAGTACCTATGTAGGCGCTTTATCATCATTTCTATGCAGCTAACTCAAAAACCCCATCGCCAGGCACCAAACTACCTAAATAACCTTCAGAATAGCCTCTCCAACCGCCTTTGCACTTGCAGGGTTCTGCCCCGTGATGAGCTTCCCATCAACAACGAGCTTCTCCCCCCAGTCCTGGCCAGCCTTTTCGTACTCCGCGCCAACCTCCTTGATCCTGGTCTCCAGCATGAAAGGCATCTTCTCCGAAAGTCCAACGCCGTCCTCCTCGGAATTGCTAAAAGCGGTCACCTTCTTCCCCTTGAGGAGGTAATCCCCATTGCTCAACTTGACATTCACCAACGCGGCAGGTCCATGGCTGTTTGAATTGAGTGTCTTTGTTAGCCAACAGCTGAAAAATGGTGTCTCTCTCTCGACTTGGAAACAAGCACGATAATTATATGATAAAAACTTACCAAACAGCGCTGACGATCTTGCCCGCCTCCCAAAACCTCTTTACAATCTCCTGCGATTCCTTATCGCCGGCGAGATCAAACATGGGGCCGTGGCCGCCGGGGAAGAAGAGGGCGTCGTAGCTGTCGATGCCTTGTTGAAGGATCTGGGAAAGGGGAGTGGTGGCCTCCCAGAGGGCGGATTGCTTGTGCAAGAACTCAACAGAGATCTCGTCGTCTTTGGCGGCTTCGATGGAGGACTGGTCCAGGGGAGCGGCGCCGCCGCGGGGGGAGGCGACGGTGATTTTGGGGGGAGGGGAGGAAGACGCAAAAACGTGGTGGGGGTGGGAGAACTCGGAGAGGTACCAGCCTGTTTTTTTGCCTGTGTCGGCCAGGTCGGCGTGGGAGGTGAGGACTACGAGGATGGAGGGGGACATTTTTTGGGCGTGAGTGTGTTGTTGTATTGTTGTGTTTGTTGCGTTGGTGAGATGTGGTATTGTTGGTGGTGGTGGTGGTGGTGGTGGTGGTGGTGTTGGCTGAGTGAATATTGATGTTCGGTGAGTGAGAGAAAGACCAAACTTTTTATGTAGCTACGTACGAGCCCCCTTCTTTCACAAGCCAAACTCCACGATCCGATCTCCATTGATAATTCTGACGGCCCCTTTGGGGGAGGTGATGCATCTCCTGCTCACTAAGCCGAAAACCCCCTTGATGTAACAGTGACGTCACACTCAACCCAATTCCAACAGTTTCCATCCGATCAAATGTAGGATTGCGGGGTGAGCCGCCATCTCTTAAATCCAGGGTTCTCAGAAGAACGGAATGGTGGACCCCTGAGATGCGACGAAACCTATCGTGGCATAAATCTTGATTCCGAGGATAACTCAAGGGGGGTTATCGCCTATCTCCCTGATCGGAGTTAGATGTTCAAGTCTTGGCATGGGTGATAAATAACCCGACGATAGCGCAGAGGAAAGTGTTGGGATGGAATAACAATCCGAGGAAGCTTGGGTCTTTGACCATGTCGTGATTGTTGAATGCAAAGATTCCGATGAAGGGGGCGGCTGTGAAATGGCTTATTGATGATGGGTGGAATTGAGGTTTTATCGTGGTATCCTTTCCCCGGGCCAATCCCGGAGCATGAGCGAGTTCCCATCATAAAGAAAAAAGGGAACGGAACAAACTGCAACAAGAGGTACCCAATGCCATAGAGTTCATTTATACAAAGAGGTATTTCCTACCCCAAAGACCCCAACAGTAACTAACCATACCATGCCGCGCGCGCTCGCTCGCTCATAATTACATTAAAACAAGTATAACCCATCCCTTTCCAACAGCCAGCCCACCCCGTAAAGCCAACCCCGTCATCTTTTCCCGTATCCCAATCTCAAAACGCCATCCCATGTATTCCAATTCCACAAGTCATCACATCCACATCCCAGTCTTACTCGGCCGTCTATTCTGCTGCCACAACGGCCTCCCACCCCCATTGCTCGCCCGACTATACACCGAACTCGCCACCCTGCTATAATCCCCTGGTGGCCCCTCCCCAACATCTCCCCGCCGACCACCACTCATATTCATCTCCCCCAAATCATCCCCCCCTTCCTCCCTCCTCAAATGATCCTCCTCATCCTCCTCCCCGATCCTATCCAGCGCCGCACTAAACCCGTGGCTGAAATCGTCAATCTCCCTTGTGAGCGGTACCTGATCCGACTCGAGTCTGTTCTCATCTCCCCTCCCGTTGTGCACAACAGGGATAGCCGCCGCGCCGCTGTAGATAGCCGGGTATTGTCCCTGCTGCTGCATATGCTGATATTGCATGCTCAACTCGTCGCTAGGGGGGTAAGAGGTGTGAGAGTGGGGGGTGATAGCTGAGACCACTCCCCCGGCGCCAGAATAAGCATAGGGAGAAATATCGTCTTGGCCGATGGGTGAGACGTCGTTTTGGAAGGGCATGCGGGGCGGCACTGCTGTCATGAGGGGTATACTCTTCGTTTGCTGTTGTAATGAGGGTTGGTTTTGCCCGGCGAACATCGGGTTGGGGCTGGGACCGGTCTCAAAGGCGTCGCTGTCTTGGGGGATGGCGGCGAAGCCTGTTCCTGGACCGGGGCGGGGGGTGCTGATGTTTTGTCCGCGGATGCTTCCTTTCCCGGGACCCGATCTCGCGTTGGCGTTTTGTCGGCGGCGGATGCAAAAGGCGAGAAGGGCTACCAGGGCGATGAGGACGGCGAGACCACCGATTGTGGCGCCTACTATTACGCCTGTTCGGTTCGTTGTTTGCGCTCGCCCGGTTTCCGGAGCGTCGGTTGCGGGGGAGGTGGTTTCGGTGGTGGTTGGCGTGGAGGTGGAGGATGAATGTGTTGAAGATTGCGTTGATGATGGTGAGGAGGTTGATGTTGAGGGGGAAGTAGAGCTGGAGGACGAAACACTTGAGCTTGTCGACTCTGTTTCTGTTGAACTGGCCGATTCCGTTCCTGTTGAGCTTGAGGCGGTATTGGTTACCGTCCCCAGCGTTGTTGGCTCGCTCAGCGTAGAGACAGCTTGTGTCAGACTGAGGCTCACGGTGGGAAAGGTGACCTGCGTCGCCAAACCACTTGCGCTCGTCAAAACGATCGTGGCCAGGTCGCTCGCAGAACCGCACCCGTACTGAGAAGCTCCTCCCTGAAAAACATTCTTGTAACACACATCACTTCCCCCACAGGTAAAAACGTATGGGTTCACCTCCGTCTGTGGCCCGCTGTTCGCATCTACACATCCGGTAAACACACCTGCCGTGCAAGAAGCTTCTCCGTTTGGGCAGCACCCCACCACATTGTTCTCCGTATCCAGCACGCAATGCGAACCGGCGCTACACGTCGCTGCCAAATTCTGGTCACCTCCCAAGTAACCGCATACTGTATTGTCCTGTCGCCGACGAAGAGCAAAGAGGTCTCGTGAAGGTGGTGGTGTTGGTCGAAGAGGCCATGAGACAACACTCAATGGGTGGTACAGGACCGTTGTGGTTGGCGGAACAACTGGTACCCTCCTGGGTAATGGTTGAAGAATATGGGCGTTGCTCAGATCAAGCAGACTCGATAGCAACAGTAGAGCTGTCGGTGGCGGCAATCGATCAAAGAAATCGGATCTCATCTCGCTGTTATCGCGCGTGCATTCGGTATGCGCCTGCTTGGTTATTGTTCGAGATGTGGTGGTGTTTGGTGGTGGTTCCCAAACTCGGCCGGTTCCAGAATCCAGAAAGAGACAAAAAAAAGACCAACGGCGCGGTTCGAGGGCGCGCAGGCAGGTAGGGTTATAACAGTCGGGGCAGGGAAGAATGGAAAGAGACCAAAAAAGATCTGGATTTGCTACAAAATGGGAGGAAGTTGGTGGCAGGAAGAGGCACAGTGGCGGAGGCAATTAACCCACCAGAGCAGCATCACGCAGCTTCGCTCGCAATGCGAAATCTAAGCCTCCAGGGCAAGCAGGGATCTGCTCGGCAGGGGGGAGGGAGGCCTTTCAGGGTCTTTGGTTGGAAGGATGGTCGCTGCATGTCGGGTGGTGTCCTTCCACTGACGCCCCCATGTTCGGGTGCATGCCCTGGTGTCAGGTACACAAGCCCCACTGCGGAGAAGGGCATCTTGTGTATCTTGACTTCCTCAGGCTCAGGTACGAGGACGTACCCGGATAAGCCATCATTGAAGACCCTGGGATGTTCCCAAACCTCAACACGTTGCCAACCGGGATGTCTAAATGTCAACTGAACATTCCATTATGGCCGTCCTCCCACGGCCCTGGCTCTGCGGCGGAGGTGGTTAGCAGGAACCGCCGACCAACAGGAGCAGACTGGAGGTCCAGCTTGGAACCTGACGTGCATCTGCAGTAGTTTGTGCAGTGAGCAGCAGCCATGCAATTACCGGCTGGTGGACCTGCAAACCGTCCATCTTGGGGGATGTGAGTCGTCGGTGAAACACAAGAGGGCAAAGCTTGAAGTCGACGGTTCCCAGTAGATGAGGAATATCGATCGGCTCCCAATGCCGTCGGCTTGTCTTAGCGGCCTGTAAGCCGATATTCCCAACCGTTACATTCCTTCTCCTCGGGCATGGTAGAGGAGCGGCACTATCGCCTTGTGTAACCGTTCAAAGCAAAGTCAACGAACCATCAACGCCACAGCTTGCCGGGAACGGGGACTGGTGCCCGTTATCAACCCATCCCCACTTTGAACGAGACATCCAAAACAAATGTCCGGCAATCCGCATAACCAAGTCCCCATCTTCGCATCTCGGACAAATCTCTCCAGTGTTTTACGGTCATAAGGCAAGACAGTCGCTGAATGGGTCTTCGAAGCGCACATGAAAAGGTAAAAAGATCACCACAGGGCTTTGTCCTCGTCCCGGTGGCCCCCCAAGTTCTTTTTTTAGTACCCCGCACTCTTGGCTAGCGTGGCTAGCGCACTTTGCTGCCGAAGCTGTGGCGGTGCGAAGCGGGTCACTGTTGCAGGGGTGCTCCATCATGACATCGACGGCAACGTCAACAACGGCTTCGCTTTTGGGGATTTTCCCGTCGAACCAAGTTTATGGTTGTGTTCCAAAGATAAAAAGATTGCCACATACCACCATGGTATTTTGGAGGTTAATTGGTGGGGAGGCCACTGATACCTACATAGCAGCAAGTCAATTGGTTGCACTTGTTTGTCTACATACGCGTAACTGTTTGCCCTCCGATCAACGGCTCCGAGAAAACCGGCATTTGGGCCAGTGTTCCTTCTTGGAATTGGATTTGACCCACACTCGCACTCAGGGGAGCAGAAAAACGTGGTCTGATGCTCATCTCGGCTTCGGGGAAAGCTGTGCCTCAAATGTGGCTCTCAAGTGCTTATGTCGCGGTGGAGCATCATGAGAACATACGCCGCACGCTTGCCTATTGGAGAGTATGATACCGACGCAGTGGTTGAAGCCATTTAGGATGACCTAACCTTCTCATCTGTGCTCAAATTGTGGATGTAATTATATGCCGAGATAGATGGTGCAGCGTGCCTTGACAAAAAGACTGTATTGCTAGGATAATGGACACTGTATGCTGTAGTCAAGCAGCGACAGACGCAGCAGCCTTCAGCCTGACCATCTCCTTGAATGTCTCCCTGACTGACTTTTGTTTCTTCTTAGGAGCTAATGACCAAGCGGCTTCCTTGAACTGGTTGCGAATAACCTCTTCTTTCGAGGGAGCGGTGGGTGTCTCAACATGTTCAATGGTGATCTCTTTAGAGAGTTTCGCGGTCTTATGTGCCATGGTTGTTGGTGAGTACTGCATCTCGCTAGGCCAAAATGTGATATCGGGGGTATCTGGAGCTACTGTACCCGGGTCCTGGTATTGAGACCACGATCCAGTTTCGGCTGTATGATGATAGATGGGGTTGACGTTGAGGGTGACGAGAGTGGCAGTTACGTCAATAACACTGATGGGAGAAGAGATAGAAGCAGGTGGCGAGTATGCAGTTGATCCACTCCACTGACTGCTGTTTGTTGGTGATGATGTGTCGTTGGCGTAGTTTCCATCGTTGACAGACTCATGAATGCCAGCCATGGCACCAACAGATGAATTGCACTGTCCGCTGGCTTCGACACAGACACCTTGTGAGGTCCTTGACCATGATGGAATGGTGGTGGGACTAGACCGATGGGACGGTCCGGTGTTATCCCTCAGTCCCATATGTTCGGACAGGCGTTGAACCTGGGCACCGATCTGTTCTTGACCCAACAGCAGTTCAGTAGCGTCCTTCTTGATATCTTTGGCGACGGCTCTGTTCATCCATTAGTACTAAAGTTTAGAACACACTGCGATGCTCACAGAATACAGCTGTAGGTATCAACTCACAACGTATGCACCCCCAAGGTAAGCTCAAGCTGTTCAGTCACCGTTTGTAATTGCTTGTGGATATTCTCCACCGCGGCCTTGCCAGAGATGGCCCACTTGACGCGTGAGTCGTTGATGGAGGTAATCACAGCCTGGAGCTCCTCGATGATGTCCATACAGAGATTGACTTGGTCCATAATGAGATCATTTTTTCGGTTCGGACTATCCGTGTGCTGGGTTCCTTCGTCATACCGAATAAGCTCCAGTACATAGGCTAGGCTTTGAAGTTGAGTCACAGTCTTGAATAAATCTGATCGGGCGTCATTATAACGCTTGCTAAGCTGGTAAAGCTGTTTAATTGTCTTTTGCGCAACTTCGAGTAGGGTGATACAGCCAATACCGATAGAAAACGGATCCATTGTTGTTAAGACGGGGTACCTTGGAATTGTCCGGGTCAGGTAGGCAGAAAGATAATCGAAAATGGCTGAAGACCGCGCATTCCCTCATGAAGTATTGCTGGGATTTAGCCCGTCTTTACTTTCCCACAACACCTCGCATCGATCTGGACAAGAGTGAGTTAGCATGAATGAACTAGGGTAACTGCGGCAATCTGCAATGGTGCCCAGGCAGATCGAATCTTCCAGCTACCTTTTGGCATGTTTTCGTATGCCTCTTTCATCTGACTTGCCAATGGGAAAATGGAGTCGCATCCTCGACGTGCATTCTCCATGCTCATTGGGAGCTTCGCCCCACGATCAAGCTCGAACATCTGCACCACCCCCGCAATTGCGAGAAACTCAGCGTGAAGCGGGATGTTGAAGAGCTCTGCCTAGTAGGAAGCTGACGATAATACGCACTGCTGCTGTTTTGATTCTGTTGGCCCTCTGTCCAATAGGGCAAAGGCATGCCGCCGAATCTCTGGGGATATCAGACCTCGTTTTGGTTGCAGATAGGCTACGGTACCTGAGTCATATAACGTTGTATTAAGCTTATGTTAAAAGCAGCGGGAGAGCCGGCCCTAAGGTGTCTATGAATAGTAAAACGCCAGATATTATGCACCATCCTACAAATGCTTCCACCCATTATGCACTACCACCTGCATCTCGTTGATCAGGCAAAACCCACCCTTCTCCTCCCGCACTACTCCCTTTCCTCCTTCGCCTGCCCACTGAGCCACCCTCCTGCGTATCGTGCTCTCTTTGAACCAAGGCGTGGTGAGCCACCGCCCCAGCCGATTCTTCCATAGCCCAAACCAGATCTGGCTCAGCGACACCCAACTGCTGCCCACCGGATGCACGGCCTTGTATGCTTCCGGCTTGTACCCAACCCTGACATTTGGGTTGAGAAATACTCCTTTCGTCCTTGACTGCGGGTTGTCGGCATGAATCAGGCAGCACTCTGACCCTTCAACATGGTATTCCGCAAGGCTGTCCTGAACGCCCCTGAACTTCAGTCCTTGGATCCCCATGAAAGCCGTCGCTGGCATGGCCACGATACCATTCCAGCAACTCGACACCGGCGCAGGTAGTCCGTTTATCAAAGCTGAGCGGGAATTCCCTGACCTGAAGTATGGCCAAGTCTGTGTTACATGCTCATGCCCAGCCGAGTCCCTCAGCGCAAAGGTATCGTAGAATTGTGGCGGCTTGCTGAAGTCCATGGAGCATGCCGCAGCGTAGCTCCCCTTGTTGGTATCCAGCAGCATCATGATATCTTGCGTGTTGAAGACTACATCTCCGAGAAACAGCACATGGTCGAAGCTCGTCCCATTCTCAGCTAATTCGATCAGCGGTTCCAAAGACTTGTTGCGCAGTTTCGAGAGGTACGGTATCCTCCTCGGCATCAACTGCTTCTCTTTGCCTACCGCAATCCAACCCCCTTCCTGCCCCGGGGTGCTGTGTAGGAGGTCTTTGTGCGTCTCCTTATCCAGCACAATCTTCCGCCCTACTCCCGTCTTCTCAAGTTGTTCATCCAGCTCCCTTAGCGCCCCCTTCGAGTCATCCCAACTTCCACTTTCGTATACACTGACAAAGACATTGTTTGGTCCGAGGGTGTTAACCAGGTCGAGAACAGCGGCGTTCCAGCTAGAGCGGAGGATTTTCTCGTTGTTCCAATGCAAACTGGCTATGAAGACTCGGCGGGTTTGTAGGGAGTGATGGGCTCGGGCTTCTCGCTCGGTGCGGATGAGGCGGTAGTAAATGATATGGGACTCGAGGAGTGTCCAGAGGAAGAAGGCGAGGAGGACCTTCTTGAGGGCTGAGCGGGAGAGGAGGGTGCGGAGTGATCGCGAGGAGGGGAGAGAAGGGGCTCGTGGTTTCATTTCATCGCTGTTTGAGGGAGTGTTTCACCCTGCACAGAATTGCCGTGGGGTGTGTTTGGTGTTGTCGGGACGAGAAAATTGGTGCGTATTGGCGTTAGGCATGTTGAGAATGGGAATATGAGGTCAGAGACGGTTTTGCAGTGCTGACCAGCGCTGTGCCGTTGGAATTGACTTCTGAGTGGAGCCGCTGGCATCGCGTTTAATTAGCGCTAGGGAGCGGGAGTGGCTTGGCACACAGCCCTGTGGGTAGTGGGGTTCAAATTTTGGGGTCAACCTGGAAGGGTTGGGGGTGATCCCCTCAACTCAACAACCAGGCACACATATCAGAGTAGGTATGGGTGACCTCGGACGTGAGAGGGCGCGCTTATAAAACCGAACAATCGAAAGAGCTCCAGAATGTCTACATACATCAGAGAACACCACAGGTCCGTTCCCTTCCTGTCCGATTGTGACCTCAATTTGACACTGCCGTTATTAGGTGCATTTTCACCACCATTTCATCTTCCAAGGCTCCGAAGCTCGAATTCCGGGCACCGCTCAAGAAAACTGATATGAAAGATTCTCATTGGGCTTTGAACTCAGGATGCTAAATTACTCTCAAACACACAAATCATCATGGCTTCTAGGTTGCGGTTACGTCTATCAACACAGGCAAAGCCCGAAGCAGGTACGTGATCCGTAACATGACACATAGAGAATTTAATAGCTGAATTTGATCAGACGGATCTGATTCCGCAGTCTCACCAGCCCTCAATATGGCCAGCCTCGACACAGCATTTCTCTATTCCATACCTATCAATCATCAAGGTCGTTGACCACGGTGAGGAAGATCATGACAAGGGTGAGCGAGCACCAAGTGGACCTCCCCCGTTTAGCGTTGGCCTGTCAAGCTGTCTAACCAGAACAGAACATAACCATTGAGGTTGATACGCACAGACCAAGGTGATTGGAGCATCTCTATTAACGAGAGCACGCGAGAGGATCCCTTTCCTAGAGCGGAATCTAGGGAAATGTTCCGGTACACAAGCGGTGTGTTCGGGGTGGAAATTCGAGGTGCTTGGCGAGCCCAACTGTTTCCACCGCGTCTCCTCCCATTCGCACGTAAAGCCGGCCAGCGTGACCCTCAAAATCCCGTCGGACTTTCGGCTTGCTTTCTTTGCTCTTTGTAACTGACACCGGAGGGCCAACAACGACAACCGAAAACCACATGCCGCCTGAGCTGGGGTAGCACCGGCATTTGTAAGAGAAGCACATGGCCCACTCGTCGCCTTCCATACAGCCTTCGGTGCAGCTGCCTTCGGTGCAGCTGCCTTCTCCACAGCCCCTGGACGACCAGCCAGGCCTCGAGGTCGTGCCGCACGATAACCTCCCCGAAGTTCGACCCGAGGAAGAGCCAAAGTTCTATCTGTCACGGGCTCAATATCAAAATCAAAAGATCGTCCTCGGCGAAGATTATCCCCAGGTAGTCGACGGCAACGGGGAAATAGAGGTTGATAGCCCAGCTTCAACAGAAAAGGGCACGCTTCCTCCTGTCAGCAAATCCTACCAAAGGAGAAAATGGTGGATTATTGGCGGTACTGCTTGTGCAGTAGTTGTCATTGTTGTCGGCGTTACTCTAGGTGTTGTGTTATCACTGAAAGCCCGCAACAATGATGGCAACGCCGCCATAAATGGCACGTCGGGACCAGAAACCATCCGCCAAGGCTCAAAGCTCTCAGCAGCGGGCTGGCGCAAAGCAAATGGTGATGTTGAGAGGTATCTCTTTTATCTCGACCCTCAAGGCCAGATCAGACGCTCGCGAAGTATCACCGGAAAGGGCAATTCTACCTCCACATGGGAAGTGCTGCCAGTGCTTGACCTAGAAGCAACCAACGGCACCTCACTGGCAGCCACCATTGCCCTCCATGGCACAGATTACAATGTATGTCACTCTTTTTTGTCACTACAATAATTCCCGAGCTCACCAGATATCCGTTAGCCGCAAACTGCATTGTTTTACGAGGCGAACAGAAAGGTCTTCGGCACCATGTTCAATCAAGCCAGACAACCAAACATTCTGATCGACAACGTTTCGGGAGGGTACAGTCGTGGTTTCGCGGACCTAGCCATGGGTAACGCGGCTAAACTTGCGGCATACTGGCCCTATGTCGTGGCTCAACATGAGACGGGTGATATCATTCAAGTTGATCACATGTTGGGGGATGGTCTTGTCCCCACCGAGGACTGGTATGTCCAGAATCTCAACATCACCGCCTACGAGGGCTCGTCGCTATGCATAGTACCCACCAGTTCCAACTTCACCAAGATCACGGAATCCAAAGCCTATGGTGTAGTCTACCAGAAGTCCAATCAGGGCCTGGCTATCCATTACCCTGCCTTTGAGTCAGGCACGCCCGACACCGTGCAGCTCGAACGGGTTCCTGAAAGTAGGTCATCGCTCAAGACGGCCCATCAATGTGTCGACTAACCAAACTTTTAGCATTCCCCGAGCTCTACACATTCCCGCCCCAGACTCCGATGGCCGCCTTTGCCATGCCCCGAGGCTCCAACGACAACGACAGCCTCGTGGACATCTACCTTGTCGTCAAGAGTTACACTGGCAAATTTGCCGTTTGGTTCAGCGAGAACTCATCCTCTTGGAGGGAGGAATTCCCTGCGGTTTTCCAAGAGGTTGATGAAGATTCGGACATTGCATGTTCCACCCTGGCAGTCACAAACATGGACTGGGAAGGGAAGGAGGTCCCGCTGGAGCGTGGCGAAGTGCGGTGTTATTTTCAGCGTAATGGCACTGTTGTTGAAGTAGCTTTTGAGTCTTTGATTTGGACTGAGGTTGGGGTGGTGCCGATACCATGAGCCGGCGCGGGGGGGCACAATAGAGTTTCCTCACCAGAGCTACTTCAAGGAGTGGCTGAAGGCGGAGACTTTTGCTCGGGACGCAACGTTGTTGCGCAGAGTGGAATTGAACTGTTGCCGTAGCTGTATGCTTTTCCGCCGCCAAGGTGCCTACGGTTGGACGTAGACACCTGGACTGACCGGCCATGCAGCAGCTGGAAAGCAGACCGTTGAATGGCAAGCCGCGGGTGGGAGGTGGAGAGGTCAGTGTGACGGGGAACGACACGATTGGGATATCAGTGGATTCTGCCTTGCCTGCGATAGACACGAAGTGAATTTATGTAATTCAAATCTGCCCAAAACGCTCGGCTTCTATAGAAAATCTCTCATCATTCGCATTGCCCCCTCACACCACGTTACAAGAGCTGATGGTTTAGGAAAGTCACACAGGCTTCCTTTGCCCAGCAAACCAGTCGGACATTTCGGGGAAGACACCGTATGTTTCGGGTGCGCCGCAATCTATGGTCCCTTCAATCTATGTTCAGGTGAGGCACTGACAAGATTTGTTTTCACTGATAGGCCCAAGATAGGTAGGCCAAGCATGTAAGCGGCTCGATCCTCTTCCGCCATAGCCATCAGCCAGTGTCTGATTGATGCGACTCTGGGAATTGGTCTACAGCAAACCCGATGGCCATTGTTCACGAGCTCTTTGTTTGTTCTTAGAATACGAAACCAAAATACAGTCTCTGCCTATCTCCAACTCTGATGCACTGTCTGAACTACCTTTCGAGAATGGAATAAACCACCAGTCTTGGAACATGACTACCATGCAGCATGCCACCACCGGCAACCTCAACGGAAACCGACCGCCTTCACCATCGGGTCAAGTCGAGAACTTGGAACCGGTTATACTGGGAACGGGCGCGGCGTTGATGCCCATCACTGTCGCCATCGCGATGGTCCGGATTGCAACCGGGCGGGCAGTTTCAAAACTGCATGTTGACGATTGTAGGCATCCCTATGACCTACCTGGCAGATCAAGAGCTGACACTATCAAAAGACGTCTGTCTCCTCACCCTATCCTTTGGGCTTGCCCAATGGGCAATGATGTACCGCCGTAAGCGCTCCCCACTTTCACTCTTTCACCATCCGGGCCTTTACAAAGCTAACTCTCAAAGTCGCCCGGCTAGGTGTAGCCCGTCACGCCTGGGACATCCCACTTACCAGCATCAACCCTCAAGTCTACCAAGTCTGGGCTGCGCACACTGTTTTGGGTATCATCTCCTTTTTCAACACCAAGGCCCTCATCCTGACGTTTTATCTCCGGCTTTTTGGGACTGTGCGCTGGGTGAGGTGGATGTGTTACTCTCTTTTGAGCCTGTCGGTGGTTATATACGGTATGATTGGGCTCTGGTACGTCGCTGGTTGCGCACCCAAGAACTCGAAGCTGCCTGTGTGTGATGAGACAGGGCCGTTGATACTAGCGGGAGGGGTGTTCACTGTGGTGGCGGATGTGATGTTGTTTGGGATGCCGTTTCCGGTTATCAGGGGGTTGAGGCTTGGGAGGGATAAGAAGAGGGGGTTGGTGGTGTTGTTTGGGTTTGCGATTCTGTGAGTGCCGTCCTTGGGGGAAATTGGGAACTTTACCTATGTGCTGATGAGATATTTGATGGCAGGATTATTGCCACAAGCACAGTCAGTCTGGCGTATCGGATATCGATTGTCGTGAATGGGACTGAGGACCCTTCTTGGGATGGGGCTGAGGTGGCTGTTACTGCGTATGTTGAAGGCCTTCTTTTTTAATTTGTGATGTCTACCTACCCAACTGACGTGATGGGTAGATATGTGGAAATATTCGGCACTGTGATTGTCGCCTCTGCACCGGCTTTGTACACGTTTTGGACTCGCATCTTTACAGAAACAAGACTCTACGCGACATTGAGATCTGGCTTTTGGTTCAACCAGAGAACAGAACCTGACATCAGACTGGGTCAATGGAAGACTTGGCCAGCCGCGCATGGCGTGGCGGCAGTGCCTGTGAGAGCCGAGGTTGTGGGGACAGAGAGCAGTCAAGACTTGATCCAGGAGCATGGCGGGAATGGTGGGATACTGAAGACTGTGACTGTGACGCGTGAGGTTGTGGGTGATCAGGGAGGACGTGGGGGACTTGGCTAGGTAAAGAAAAAGGGGGGAGATCTGGGGAAGAATAGGTAAGGTACCTTAGGAATGGGTGTGTGTTAAAGAGGCCAAGCTATTCCATGGGGGATAGATGTATCCAAGAATCACGCTCAAGTCTTTATAATGTCGGAATGAAGTAACGAAAGTGCTGCGGTTGAACTCTGGTTTTCTGGGTTTGTGGACTGGAACTGCTGGGATATGTGTCTTCTGTACGGGCATCCCGCCGTGGGACTCGAGTCTCGAACCAACTTTGCTATTGTCTTCAAATAATCTAGTACCATTATCCAAAGCCAAGATTCATGTTTTCTAGTTGTTGTCTCACTGAAGCTGTGTCAATTGAAGCTGTGGGACACAGTTTCAGTCAGGCCCGTGTCCCACGAGCTAGACGACTCTATCAGGTGGAACCCTGGATATTAACGAACTCAGAGTTGCTTGGATCCCAATCTACCTGGTTTTTTCCTTCACTTCGAAATCAAATTGTCGTAATAGACCGTCCCACTCTCTGAATCCCGGTGCTGAACCCAGTCTGCAAGTCTCGCCACTGCTTCAGGACTAACGAGGTCACGATGCTGATCGTTCAGGCCCATGCAACCCAGCACTCAAATCGCAAGATGAACAGTGAGGCAATTAGCAGCAGCGGCATCTCACGGAATCGAGGCATACTCAACAGCAGCGTGGCGCCACTCAGTACCTTGTCAAAGCTGTGTGAATCGGAGAATGTGGCTCTGTGAGTGCCATCCCACTCGTCGGTAAGTCCTGGATTGGGGCGCTGCAAGATGTCGCGAATTTCCCACCTCCGGGGCGAGTAGTGGCTTTCTTGGTCTTTTGGCACGATGAAATCGGGTGAAGTTGGTATTTCAAAACCCCTGTCGAGGACTTAGTTTGCATTGTCGAGAGCACGTCTGAAGTTAGGTAAACTGTAAGACATACGAGGTATAGTCATCCAAATGGTACAGGGTAGCTCTGAAGAGGTGAAACAAGATGCCAGGTGCCATGGAAAGAGAGAAAATAGAAATATCACAATAGCCAGAACGAGAGCTGGAAGCTTGTCATCTAAGGGGCGGCAACGCACCAACTGCCTCTGCTCAAGTGTGGGAGGTGCGCAGTTGGTCGCGCGAGGTACAGTCCGCCAAGGTAGCAAGCACAGCGGGCCACCTCTAGGCACCTCAGCTGCCTCTTTCACACGCTCATGAAAAGTTGACTTCCGGAATGGTCTTTTGGTTCCAGATGGTGGTATGTTCTTACATGCTTAGCGGACAGTGGACTACACATCCAACATAGCCACCAACCACAGAACATGATACGCCACTCGGCAGATTTCCCATCTTCTCAAACCACACCTGACGAAGACATAAGCGTCTGAGTGGGCATAGCGCCATGACTTACCTACATGATGTTACCTATTCCTGCACCTTCAGCAAAAGGGCAGGCCGAAGAGATGCGCCCTCCCGATGATTGCAGGCATAAGGTTCTCAATAGCTTCAAATACCCGACCTTACAAAGAAGCCTGTTATCTGAGGCATCCAAAGTTTTATACGATTTATACAAACTTCGTAACGGTATTATCCAAGGTTGGTAAGCAAACTACCTGAGACTTCTGATAAAGCAAACCGACTTCCCTCGCTGAGATCTATCAGTAGAGAGGCTTAGCTAGGTACCTACATAGTCTCCCATGAGCTTCTTGAAGGCGGCATTATGTTCATCCCAACCTCAGCATGACCTTTCATATCGTGAAAGAAATTAAACACAGATGAATGGATCTGCAACAACAAAAGCAAAGGAAACCACACTAATAAACTCGCATGCCTGACTTCAAGGCAGACCCGACAACACCGTTGACCATCCTCAGGGCACATGTAGACCAACGAAACTGGCCTGATTATGGTATATGACCGAGGCGGGATGAAGGTGAAGGCTCAGAATGGTTGGTTGTTGTTGTTGTCTTGGGAGAAATGAGGAGAATAACTTTGCGACCAATACCCTGGTTCTGAAGCAAGAGGAGGCAGGAGGTGAAGTGGCTGCTGTGAAGGTAGAGGTAAAGCGACACCCTCTGGCACAGAATAAGTTGTCTGCAGGCAGTGTTTACTGGGATTGGTGGCCTCTCCTCGAGTTGATGCATTCTGCTTATTTTCCAACATGCGCACCACAAGAGATAGTTCGTATTCTTTTGCATAATCCATTGGCGCCTTTCCCTCGTGATCCTGAACGTCGATGTCAATCCCGTCAATCCCTAAAAGAGTCCGGATGATAGCTAACGAGTCCTTTTCTTTTTTTTTCCACACCGCTAAGCATAGTGCTGTTCGGCCGTCTTCATCTTGTAGGTTGATCGAGCCCCGGCGCCACTTGCCACTCCGTTTTGCAAGTTCCTGAACAACCTCGAGATTGCCCACAAGAACTGCGACATGTAGCAATGTGTCTCCATTGCTATCCTGGAGAGTGTCAAGGGAGGCAGGGGCAAATGCCTTTTCGTACCAATTCAAAACCTCTGTGCACACACCAAAGGTTTTACATTGCTCCATGGCATCAAATAGTGCCATCCACGAAATCCTCGCGACGTAATCCCCAGTGCCACTCTCCAATAAAAGCCTAACAATATCCCGATTGCCATTGCGTAAAGCATAGTCTAGAGCAGTCTTTTCGAGGTGATCAGGGAAATAGGCTTTCTCGGTGTGGTTCAGGAGAACTTTGCAAGCCTCCAAATGTCCTGAGGCGGCTGCCAAGTGCAGTGCGAGCTTCCCGTTGTCGGCCTCCTGGTCGGGATTGATACCTGACTCAAGTAGAGCTGTGACAGCTCCAGGTACGTTGTATTGAACGGCAATGTGTATGGCAGAGCGACCGAGAATGTCTGCCGGATTGTGTTGGGCGCAGTAAGGGCCGATGTTGCTGTATAGGTACTTTTCCTCTTCTCGTGATGGGGTCCACAGCCCTCGGCCAAGTCCTCGAAGAACACCATGCAGAATGGGGGAGCCAAGACAGTCCTGTAGGCTCCAGGTAGCCTTTTCCATGACCAATGTTCGAATCCAAGTAGCATTGACGTCAATGACGGAAGCATTTTGAAAC
This sequence comes from Podospora bellae-mahoneyi, assembly GCF_035222275.1. Taxonomy (NCBI): domain Eukaryota; kingdom Fungi; phylum Ascomycota; class Sordariomycetes; order Sordariales; family Podosporaceae; genus Podospora; species Podospora bellae-mahoneyi. Next base: position 2,493,631 of record NC_085885.1, on the reverse strand, counting down.
CTTTCCATTACAGACATCCCTCCGTACAGTTGATTAGTTGCCTTGGATGGCACCGTGCACCAGTTCCACAGTTTCTCCATGACAGGACGGAACATCTCAAATCGACTGGCGAGGGTTTCGACGGCATGTAAGCTGTCTTTGCGGTTATGTCCCCTCTTGGCCAAAATCTCATCCTCCAAGATCAAAACAGCACCTATCTCGTCGTTGAGGAGGTTACTCTTGATGATTGAGTTGATGAGGGTGGATTCGGTAACAGAGAATGATTCGTAGTCTTTCTCATTCCATTCGGTGTTTTTGGCTTGCAGAATGCTGCAGGCCGCAAGATGTAATCTGGAGGCCTCTAACGCCGTGTTATCCGAATCGTTTTGTCTGGTCGAAAGACCAGCAATTTTGGAAGCGATGTGTTCGAGGAGATTCTCATGGAGAGTCTCTATGACAGTAACGAATTCACACCCGATGTCGCAAAGGGTTTTAATGTCCTCCCGCACGTATATAGTACCTAGTTCCTTTTCCCAAAGGGATATTTTCGTTCTCACTCGATACAAAATCTTCAAGAAGCTAATCGCGTCCGACCTGAAGTCTGTCAGCAAACGCTTACTCTGGGACATGTAGGGGTTGCATACAAATCTGCATGGGTCCAATCGTCACAAGGATGAGTCGATGGGCGGTCCTGAGGAAAGAAGCTTGCCGAGAGCAGGAGGCCTCTTGGGTTTTCTCTTCTTCGCTTGCGAGCCTGTGTGCTGGGCGAGCACTTGAAGCCTTTGTCTTCGCAACGATCGCATCTCTGAGGCCATTGGCGTGGTTGTGGTGTGCACTGATCTGCGGGTTAGTCAAAAAGAAAAGAAGCAGAAATAGAGGTTGGTTTATAGTAGCTATTTCCATTTTCCAAAGTCCTAAAGTGCACGTTATAAAGAGGTGAAATATGTACTCACCTTCTTTCTATCTTTACGGCAGTGATCGCATTTCACGAGGTCGAGCTTCCTACGCGAGCCCCGCCCCAATAGCCCAGTAGGATTCATCGTTTGTGGCTGGACTTGCCACTCTTCCATAATGCTCCTGTTGCCAGTGACAAAGAGGAAATTAGTGCCTCGCACCCAGATATCAGCGGCGTCAAGCTTGAGGGAGGCAGTATAAAGACCACAGTCCCGAATGAGAGATATATGGTGTCGCAATCCAGAAAAAAGGGGATGCCCACGCTGGCGTGGTGCAAGTTCGTCTGGAATTGGCTCCTGGGGGGTTGATGAAGGTAGGCAATGTATTGGGAAAGGTCTTGGGCGCTAAGGTGCGTTCATGGGTGCCGCTGACATAGGTTTATCCGGTCAGCCATCTTTCACTCGTTTTATTTGGTGATGATGTGCATGTGCTGGTGCAACTCCAAACCATGCTGTGGTGGCGCAGGGCAGCCTCAACCGACATCAGGTATCGCACCTGTCGCATTTGACGCACTTGTGTCACCTGCTGTCGCACATGTCGCACATATCGCACCTGCTGTCGCACATGCCGCACATATCGCACCTGCTTGCACTCGTCGCATCTTACTCGTACCTTCTCAGTAAGGGCCAGCCATTATGCAACGACCGAACGCCCCGCTGGATACTTGTCTCAGTCCACCATCGGGGACAGGTTACCCACGGATGTACCTATGTCATCACCATGCTGTCGACTGTGCTGATGTGCACTGCCCTCGCGATTGCTGTTTGGTGAGGCTGTGGGAATGAGCAACGATCATGACAGTAAAATGCCAGCACGTTGTAGCAACGCAAGAGTAAAGATACCTTAGTTTGACAGGACTCCTTATGTCGCCCAGGGCGTTACCGGGTTCTGATCTTCCCAGGTTGCGATTGGTCCCCTCAGATCTGTCCACATCATCACACCTTCACTTCGCAATGGATATGTTCAATTACCTAGGTTTAAAGACTCTTGATCTCCCTCTGTTTTCTAACCACCTATCCCTGGTTCACCAGGTGTGTTGCTCTGATCATTGACCATTGTGTTCTACAACATGGCTGTTTCCAATACAGAAGATCATGACCCCGCCAGCACACCAGCGTGGACATCACCACAGTCCCAGAGTATTCAAGTCATTGTTTTTGGAATCATTGCCTCCTTGCTGACAATGGCAACGGCCTACCTTTCCTACAAACATCTCCAAGCAGTAAGAGTCCAGAAAAGCTCACCGCTGCCATTACACAATCCTCCAGGACATCAGACCATCTCCAGAACAAGGATTGTGTTCACTCATAGAACTTCACGCCTGGGAGAGGGGGTGCAGGAGGAGTATGAGTATGTGATCTCTCAGTTGCCAGGGAGCATAGTGCCTGCCGGTCATCTTTTAGACCCTCTACTACCTATGCTCATGTTCTAACAAATGAGACAGGTTCACAGTCCCAGCAACTGACGCACGGCAGCTTCCATGATTTGATGCCGTCAGGCAACCCCAAGCAAATCAACAATAATTATCAGGCTACGGAAGCATTTTGACGGCATGGAGACGGCATAACGCAGGTCTCCGCGTGTATAGAACTTAGTACGAAACATTTTGGAAGAAGATGGGACGTCCAGGTGTGTAAGATGTTGAGGTAGTGTTGATAGAGCGCCAATGACACCCAAGGTCTACAAGATGGAATCCGTTTCTCACTTTTTAAATACCTACTTATCAGTGCACTTGTCATCAGATAGAGCTGCCGCTACCAGCACAACTTCAAGCATGAATCCCTCTGCTAACAGCATTTGTGCTACGACTGATACACGGCCTGGATACCTTGCTTCCCATCTCGATACGGTAACGTAGGTATTTTGGCAAATCAAGAAAGCCCTATAGCGGCCACAATCAATGAACAATTTGGGAGATGACTCGTCATCGTCATGCTGGTGTTAGCAGCGGTCTACTATTTAACAGTGGTTGGTGGGACGGAGGTCAGTAAGTCTGCGGCAATCAGAGCGGTTGTTTCCCCCGAGTGGGCAATTCAAGACATTGTACCTTCTGGTAATTTTAGGTACCACAAAAAGAATACCATTTCCTCGATGCGGGCTAATGGTTACTGGGTTTCGAAAGCTCCACATGATTCAGAGGCAGCATGATGCGTATGTTTCCTTGGGAGTGGAGATGTTGTTCTACGTCAAAGCCAATTTATGGCCCTTGCTTGCCGACCCTTATTCATTGGGAACTGATGACTCTTAGGGTGCCAAGCTGGTGAGGAAGAGTGATACTAAGACTACTAAGATGCCGATGATCACGAGGAACAGGCCGTGTTCTTGTCCATCGCTCAGTTGAAGACTCGGTTGATGAAGATACAACCTGTGCTTTATAGATGGGATACAGCCAGCGCGGGGCGCGAGTACTGGCAAGGCTACACATGAGCCAAAATATCATGATTATCCCTATGTATATCCCAGTTCTTTATCCCGCTCATTCGACTTTCGCCGGCGTGAGCCACCAGAGAGCGTACTCAGCATACTGACAAGGTGCGTTAATGGACGAAAGAGACGCATTAGAACCCACTTGGTGGTGCTATTCCTCCGCCGTGAGCGAGACTCGGGACCGACTCCTATCCGTCGGTATCCCAGGGGATCGGGTCCGCCCCTTGCTATATCAGAGCGGCAATACCACTGCGGTACCTCCTCCGAACTCGGAACAACCACTGTAAATTTCCTTCTCCCAGATTCCAGAGTGCGTATCCGTAGTATCTGTTTCTTCAGCTCTTTTGCAAATGAGGCAAGCTGCTCCAAATGACTACCGCTTCCACACCCTTATCGTTCGCTTTGTCTGTTCTGGTAACTCGGTAACCGGCTATCGTGGTGCTCGGAATTTTCGTCGCAAGTTTGTTCTGCTTGATGGAGGAAAGTGAAATATTTCGTTCAATCGAGATCAGTCGTGGTAGGAAGCTTTCGAGCACCTCTTTTGGCTTCACTGTCGAGCGGGGTAACTTCATTTCTGCCGAAAGCAACTATCTGCCAGTCGCGTTGTTCGGGGCTATCGTCGCCGATTGCATGTGGACGAGGGGTCGATGTGCACATGCGAAATATGTAGTCCGTCGGCATGGTAGGAGACAATCTTACAGTTGTTCGGAATTGCCCTTTGTCTATCGAACTATGTCGGGGTCGCATTTTGACGCCGGAGGTGGGAGAGATGGCAAGAGGCAGAAAGCACAAGTGACAGAAACCGATTATACAAGGCAAGATGAGAGTTCCAAGTCAGAAGGAAGAAGTGTGCTGCAGCGCTGCAAATAACGGTGACCAGGCCTCCCACCTCATTTCTGATACCAGCAGCATTAATCATGAGGCACATTTTCCCACCTTTTACACTTCTTCCAAGACAGCCCCCTCAAACAACACTGTTAGGGCACCTTACGCATTTTCACTTTCTTCCTCCACAAAAAGCAATTGTCAATCCCATACTGGCACACAAGACGCCAGCTCAAACCCATCTACGCAAACAGTTAAGTGGCTGGGACGATACCAATGATCACAAGGCTCTGAGCATGGTGATTAGCGCTGTGAGATCTATCCTGACGGGTGAGCATCACAGATGGACTGCACGCCACACTGCATGTGATCATGTGATGCAACGCTAAGATGCTTACCCAGCCTGAAAGTTGAGGCAGGCTGAAGGGCAGCTGGAGCGGGAGAGCCTGGTGTGGCCGCCACTTGTGAGAACACGCAAATCACATTGGTTCAAGACGCGGCGGTTCGCGTTTGGGAATAAATAGCGGTAGAGTCTACTGCATATTCCGGTTCTAACTGAATAAGAGCGGCATGTCTGCTGTGGGCAGGAAATATGGTGCGATGGATGTGAGGACCTACCCATCTCGGCCTCACTTACAAGTTCGGCAGCCATCTAGCTTTATCTGTACGAACCACGAACACCACCACGGTTTGCACCCCGGAAGATTATGGCGGAACCCCCCTCTCCTCCTCCCCCCTTATCGAGGTTCAGGCTATTAATCTTTCCAGGAACTCCTGAAGATGAACGGCGTACCCCCCCGGCCATGCAGCCGGCCTTGAAGAACAATATCTACCGTACAAATTCAACCTCAAGACCACGTACTCGAAAATTTTGGCGACTTGTTTGACCTCTTTAGGATCTTACGAAACTCCTCTGGGGTGACAAAGTCTGACATCGCACAACAAGATCGCCACGATTTTCCTCATGGCCACAATGTAGGCTATTCTGTTTCTTGGGTGACCTTCATCGGGGCCTACGTACCGAACCTAGATACCTACTCGGGTGGTGTTGACTTCGACCAGACCAGGCGCCTTAACAACTCTTTAGATCTGGCCGCACGCCTATGGCTCATGTTCGGTTTTGGAATGGAGAGGGAAGGTGGCTTTGCGTGGGATGGAGATAAGACAACTGTACGAGGCTGTGATGGCTATCATATCGCCCTTGACGCCACAAGACCGATACTTCATCAAACTCGGCAACGCCCATAGCCTTGACACCCCTCAACAGAATCCTTCAATAGCTATTGAGAGGATGGCCAAATATCTTGGAATTCTTGAAAAACCCTCATCGGAAAGTCAACCCGGCCAGCGACATGCGCGTGTCTTTGCAGACACCTTTTCACCCCCAGCACATAATGAGGCTCACGTCCTTCCACATCGTATGGACAAATGACATTTTGGAGCATCTTGTTGTCAAAGTCTCGAAAAAAAGCAAGCCATTAAGCTACGTTTTTCATGACGCAACTGTGCTGAGACAAATGTGGCTATACGCAGCTGGGGGCCAGCACCCATACCGGGAGCTTGCAGAGGAAACCCTCAAGACACTGGGCTTACTCATGCCCGTCGAGGACCTCGACACAGCCTCGTGGTTCGATGAACAGCGAGATGGGGGTGGTGGTTTTGATTGGCCGGAATACCGACGCACACTTCACATCACAGATGAAAAAAGCTAGCACAACACTATCGACTCCTCAACAAACACCACCGAGCCGAGCCACCAGATGTGGGGTCCCACCATCATGCCCATGTCAAGGCAGGTTGACAGCTTTCGCATCTGGTAGGCCCGACTCTTGGCGCTTGAAGACACCTACAATCGTGCGTCTCCCCAGACCATCCTGGGTTTTTGGCGAGACCGACAGAACCTTCGCGAATGGTGGACCTTTTGGATCGCACTCCTTAGGCTTGTTCTTGTTTTGATTGGCTTTCTCGTCGCCACAGACTCGCTTGCGGTTGGTGTAGGCTCCGTGCTGGAGGCCAAGGAGGCTAACAGATATGCCAGCATTGAAAGTGTTGAAAATGAGAAAGCTGCCTCTTCGGAGTCTTCGGCAGGCTGTTGTTGTTTGGCCACGACGTTGGACACTAGCGTGTCATTTGATGTATTGGGCACTTCTAACGAGGGTCTTGCTGTTGTTCAACCAACCGATATCTTCACATCTCTTGAGACGCGCGTGGCCAACGAAGCAACTGGCCCAGCATCCGCTACAATAACCTCCCCACCACCTGGCCAGATGTCATTTTTCTCCGCTGGTAGACCCAGAGACTCGTCAACTACGTGATTCTTTGTTGAGGCTGCATTGGTGATGGGCACCAGAGTGTGGCATGGCAGGGAGATCATGTCATAGATTACCTTATACAATGCAAGATGAATACAGTACAAGATCCATGGCAGAGTCAATATATCGAGCACCCACCCTCCTAAAATATTTTCCCCGACGTGTTCGACTGTTCTGCTTGCGTCATGTATCTGAACTTTACTAGGAAGGTGGGTTATAGGCAAATATGGTCGTGCCTTCCCCTCGGTACCCACGATATGTTTTAAGAGCCACACTGTGGCTGATCTGACCCACACAAGGAAGCTTTGTTCTAATAGACCTCTCGCAATTCTTTCGAAGCAACTTCCGAATGAACCAAAGCATGGCAGCGTGGCTGTCCCAACACGGCAAGCAACATGGACTTCACCTCAGAGTCTAACCTGTTCTCTCTGGATGGCTCATCCTGGAGTCCAGTTCCCTCCTCCCCGCCGACCGAGGTTGCACCCGCACACATGGAGGCGGACGAATATGCCCTCCACCATGGCCTCACATTCCCCGGTATTGACCCCTGGTCCGACATTCTCGACGAAACCGGCACCATTGCTGCCACCATTGTCGACGTCCAACCCAGTCATTTGATCGAAAATGGAACACTGCAAGAATGCGCCTTCCGCCCCATCATCCCCGCACCGGAGCAATGGCAGGTGCCGGCTGAGTCAATGCAACTGCTTCAACAGACCTTTCAACGATGCACTACGATTGAGGTTGCCGATCTGATGGAAGAATTGTGCCTGGAGGAAACCCCTAGCCTGAAAGAGCTCAAGCTCGAACCCCCCATCATTCGAAGCGACCACAATAGCGACTGCCACAGGTTGAGACGGAGAGTCACCTCTTTCCGGAAGGACACGCTGCCAGACCACGGCCTTCCCCTGGAGGATGCCGATGTGACCGAGGGTGAAGGGCTTGAGTTTGCCGAAAATGCAAATGCCATGGAGAAGGAATTGTTGAAGAAGGCTGCAACTGAGCCGCTCGAGGTTACAAAGGAGACAGTAGGATATCTTGTGCAGATTCTCAAGACGGAGTGGATCGACAAAGATCAGTGGGATCTGTTGGCTAGTAACAGCACTTATCATGGTGTAAGTTCGGCAGCTTCGTGGGTTGGCCTAGATGCTAACATTGTGTGAAGCTTCCAAGTTTTGGAGCTACAGAGCCTTTGTCACCGCCCCTGAGTCCTATGCTGGAACCATTCGATGATCTGTTTGTTCCTGATGAAGAGACAAGTCGGGTTCCGCAACCTTCTTCTCCATTTTCTGACATCAGTGAAGAGATCCGGGTTGCGGAGAACAAGCTTCTTCAGCAAGACGAGATTTTTTGGGATGAGGCGACGACAGCTCAAATCTCACCCGACCGCTCTGATGATATGGACATCCCGGAAATGATAAGAGGTGGGCTCTTTGAGTCATCAGTGTTGCCACCGATACACTACCCGCTCCCCGAGCACCCGTATCTCGACGTGCCAATATTTCCACCTCTTCCGCACTCGCAACCTGACGATGCCTTGTGGCTTGAAGACCTTACACATGCAGGTGTTCTGACTGAGCCAAGAAGCATGTCCCCAGAGATCTATGAGGAGGAACGCCATCTTTCAAGGTTCTTTGACGACAAGGCTGCCACGCTCGTGCGGTACGCTGAACAGGAAAGACTCGAGCCACTTGACGCCATAGCCCGGGTTTCAGTTCCTCTCATGGACTTCTCGTTGCCGACCCCGGCATGGGAGCAACAGCTCCAGAGCGCCAGGGCACAATTCGGCTTTATTCGAGGGACAACCGACGTCGACTGGCAAGGGACCAAGTGGGGTCACAACAGAGCGGCTGAGCAGCGGATCGTCTGGACGCCTATGGCGCATATGAAAGCAAAGACATTGGCACCTGAGGCCATCAAGGTAGACCAGGGGCACCTTGACCACTTCCTAGGACATGGAGAAGACGAACATGTGATGACAAGTGAAGACCTGGTGCGCAAGAAACCAGGACTGTTGATCCTGCAGATGCATCTTGACGACGATGAAGAATTACTACCTTTGTCCTCCACGGGAGACCCAACATTGACCACTTCACGTGCTAATCGAGAAGATGGGAGCTCGAGCGAACCACTGACCAGGACAACAGTCACACACCGAGCCCGGCCAGTCGAAGATGGTGTAGTGGAGCCGCCGGTCCCAGGTCCCGTTGCGGTTTTGGCCGGCCAAAAAAGACTTCGAGCAGATCCCATAGAGATACGGCCAATACCAAGGCCATCTGCCCACCCACCAACGCGCCGCATGCTCGGCCTAGCTGAAGGTGATAACCTCCCGCCGGTCCCAACAACAGATCTATTCGGGGGGCTTGTGCAAGAATACCCCGACTTCAGAACGTTGCTCGATTCTTTTGTTGCGGTCAACTTCCGCGCTGTAACAGACCGATCCAACAGCGGCCATCCCAGCTATCGGGTTAATAAACTATTCGGGGCCACACAACCAGCGGAGTCGCTCCCTGCTCTTCCTGAGATCCCAGCAGCTGCTCCAGACATTGCGCCTCCGGAACAGCGGCCCAGAATAGTTGCATCCTTCACGGCGGTTGGCCCAATGGCGCAGTTCTTAACGAAGCTCCTCCCCGGAATAGAGATTGTACGTCGCGACTACAAACCTCACCGACCAGCTACATGGTTCCCAGGCCTGCGTTCGCCTAACCTTGACGACGCTGACTTGACGATATCCCCTGCCACTGGGATTATGCTGCTTACCATGGTAAAGCTGCGTCAAAGGCCCATGCCAGGCCAACCGGACAAGACAGTGAACTATCACAGCGTGGTCCAGAATGCTGCTTTGCGGTACGAGCGGTTGATCGTCTTTGTGTCTGAGGGCAACAAGTTCAATGAGGCGATGACACCGCTGTCTCAGTCAGATGCAAAGGCGCTGGCCGAGTTTCAGGGATTTGTGGGCGGTTTGGACACAGAGGTGCGTGTGTTGTATGTGGGAGGAGGAACCGAGACGCTGGCGAAGTGGGTGGCGAAGACGATCTGTGACCATGCCAGCGAGCAAGCTGATGTGAGGAGCTTGGTGACTCCTCCGGAAACTCACCAAGAGGCCTTTCTCTTCCGGGCAGGCATGAACGTGTTTGCCGCCCAGGTCATTCTCAAAAGGCTGTCTGTCCCGGCAGATGGCTTGGCCGTAGGAGGCAAGAGAGGGCAGTCATATGGATTGCCGAAGTTTCTGATGATGTCGTTGGAGGATAGAATCGCCATGCTTGAGGAATTGCTTGGGGGGCGGAAGATATTGGAACGAGCCAGCCGGGTTCTTGATGAGCCGTGGGGCCAACATGCGGTTGGCGAGTATGACGATGACGATGTATTTGAAGGTTCTGACATGTAAGATGGCGGGAGGCGATCGATGTCGGATGATGTACTCGGATCTTTTGCCGGCTTTTGCTCTGAAAATCGTTTGCTCGATACCAGGTAGCTATGGGTAGTGTTGACCCCTTGCGATATTTGCTCAAATGCTTTGCTCAAATACCAAACTTCATTCTTTCTCTTCCACATCTCCCTCTAGTGGCTCAAATTCTTGCGCTGCCGCACCATTGCTGGCATCAATACTCCAGACCTTGAGGCTTGTTTCCTCGACGACAAAAGCTGGCTTTTTCCCGGATGACGAGTCATCCTCACTGTCGCTGTCGCTATCATCGCTGCTACCCTCATCACTGCTATCACCATCCGCCACCTTCCAACTCCCCGAGCAAGTAGCCAGCACACTCCCACTCGAATGCATAGCCGTCGCACCAACTGCGCTCTCCCCATCATTCACCCCCCACTCCCAAGTCGGCTTCGTTTCCTCTTCGTTCATCCCAACCCCTTCATACATGACCACCGTCCCGTTCTTCCTCCCAGCCCAAACCTCAAAACCGTTGCCGTTTTGATCGGGAAAGACGTCGACGCCGAGTCGCTGATTTGTTGTCCCATCTCTGCCGGATAACCACCCTAGCAGTTTATGCGTCCCCCTCACATCATAAACCAGCAACCCTTCACTCCCTCTTTCATTCACAACCAAGTACCGCCCACACGGACTCCAGATTGTTTGGACAACTCCCTTGCCTTTAACCCCCGCTTCGTGATCAGCGGAGGGTTTAACGCTGAAGTTGGCGATGACGCTGCCGGAGCGGTAGATGTCGTACAACCCCACCCATCTTGTCCAAGTTCCCGCAGCTAGTATCCCCTCCCCAGCACCTGTCGGCTGAAGCCCCAACGCGGAAACGGTCCCTCGCATTCCTATACCATTTCCCTTGCTGATGTGACGAGTGGAGGGGATGGTAGGGATTTTCAAGAGGGGGGTAGAGCACAGGGAATCAGGGCGGGAGATGTCGAATAAGGCGAGGAGGTTGGTTGTTCCGGTTATGAAGTGAGTACCTGGGGAGGGCCAGATGAGGGAGGTGATGGGGAGGTAGGATTCTGTTTCTGGTTTTATTAAAAAGAAGGAGGCGAGCGGGGGGGAAGCAGGGGAGAAGATGGGGTTTAGGTGGATGGGGTGGTCGGTGGTGGCGGTGAGGAGGTAATGAGTTGAGGGGTGGGAGAGGGAGAAGTAGGGGGAGGGGGAGAAGGTTGAAGTTGGTTCTGGGAGGGGGAGGGTTGATGTTGGGGTGAGGAAGGGGTGAGGGGGGGTGAGGAGGGTGGAGGGGAGAACGTAGGTTTGGATGGAGGGGTGGGAGGTGAGGGTTAGGAGGGTTGTGCCGTCTGCTGTCCATTGGGCTGATTTGAAGAAGGGGGTGTCGCGGTTGCGGGGGTCGGGAGATTTTGGGGGGCAGGTAGTTGGGCAGGTGGTTGAGGTCAGGAGGTTGAGGGAGGGTTTGTTCGTGGTTGGTGGTTGAATTTCGGGAGTACGTTCTTTTGATGGGTGGGTGGGTAGTTTGTGAGTCGGGGAATTTTTGTTGGGTTCTGTCGACATCTTGGATACTCTGTATTTTGTATTTTTTCGAGTCAATGTTGAATGAGAGAGAGTCTGAGGGAAATCGTCTTGATATTGAGCTCGATGATAGTCGCGATGAGGTGAGAGTTGAAGTCAAGCTGCAAATAGTGTAGACCGCTTTGTCAAGTATCTTCTCACATGAATTGGACGATAAAGTACCTCGATCAATGGAAAGCGCTAATAGCGAGAACCTTGAAGGTCTAGGGCCTCGTTGCCCCCCACATTTCCTCCCCCACAAGGGCGGTGGGCGCCCTGGAAACCAGCGCCCGGCAGGCAACTGCAGGGGGAAAGCTACGCAACCGTGCACGAGCTGTCCGCCTGACGCCTTCTCCAGCTCACCAAACATCCAGTCGCGACATCAGCCTCGGGAGTCGCGGCTGCTCCTCACCAAAGTTACCAGACGATTGAGACGCAGTGTCATACGAGAGAGACTCTGTGTGGGACAGGACCAACGTCGAGCAGGAGCCCTGGTGCCAGCATCTCCTGAGAACTCCCCGCAACAAAAGCGCCTCCACCGTTATCAGCCATCACCCAACCCATCAAGGTATTCAAGATGGAGTCACTATTCAGTGCAGACCGCTGCGAGAAACTTCGCGACCTTAACGTTGTGAACCTCATCGTTTCGAGGTGGGCCTGATCCTCTCTCATGCCTTCTTCCTGTACTGACAGTCCCGCAGCGTCATCGTGGTTGGCATGCTCATCAGCTACCTACCCCAGCACTTCCGAATCATCTCGCGTGGCACCTCTGAGGGCATCTCGCCGTACTTTATCCTGCTCGGTACAACCTCGGCGACATCGGCTTTTGCCAACATCTTGCTGCTTCCCCAATCGAGACAAGACGTCGCCTGCTGCAAGGAGCTCGAGACATTGCACTGTGTTGCTGGACTGCTTGGGATTGCGCAACTAGGTGTGCAGTGGATTTGCTTCACCTTCATGTAAGTCTTTATTTGCTGGGCATGGCGGGATCCGTTGTTAACAAACTCATAGCTTCGTCTTGTTCCTCGTCTTCTTCCGATATAATCCCGCCCACGACCCCGATAACGAAGAGCTGGGTGAAGAGGAGGACCAGCCGAGGTGGCAGACAGCTCTGTTGGTAGCCTCGTTGACCCTGCTCCACGGCCTCGCTGTCATTCTCGTTACGGGCATTCTGTCGACGCTTGCCAAGGACCACCTGGAAATTTGGGCCAACGTACTGGGCGTCATGGCTGCTCTTTTGGCGGCAGTGCAATACGTTCCGCAAATCTGGACGACTTACCATCTTAAGCATGTGGGCAGTCTCAGCATTCCCATGATGTGCATCCAGACGCCCGGTGGCTTCCTCTTTGCGGCCAGCTTGTTTGCGCGCCTTGGCTTGGCTGGTTGGAGTTCGTGGGGCATTTTCGTCCTGACGGCCACCATGCAAGGGCTGCTGCTGTACCTCGCCATCTACTACGAGATCCAATCCCGCAACGGCCTCGTCAGTTCAACCATTGACAGCCTGCCGCCATCACATCTTCACGCTAATGGCTTTGATGATGATACTCCCGGCCGGTACACCTCTCACCCCGAACACTACGCCAACTCCCCAGACCATCTCCAGACCATCTTGGATCGTCAGGATAGCGACGCAGCAGCGGAGACCACACCGCTGCTCAAGCCCGGCGGTATTGGCGACCCTCACAGGAATTTTGACACCAACCGTGGATAGGATAACGGAAAGTCTGATATTCCGTATTGAGGGCGGTTAAGCATTGTTAGGTTCATATTTCATTTCTTGACCAGTTAGGAACAGAGGACGACTCTGTCCGGTATCTAAACGACTTGCATTACATTGGGACGCGGCGTTATGAAGGCGGCTTGAGCCCATTTTTTTGGCAGGTAGGGTTATCGAGTCTGAAATATATGGCGTTTGGCTTTAAAGGGAAGAGGAGCGCTCTTAGAGTGGTTCTGTGTTTTGGGGAGGATGATGACGGATGGTTAGGTTAGGGTTAGGGTGCATGTAGCATGTGGTCGGTTGCTTGAGCGACTCTTATCTTTCGACTTTTACCAGCAATCGCAGATTTGGGGATCATGCTACATGATGTGTAGGTACGGTACGATGGTTGATCAATACGAACACGACTATTTTTACGCCAATTCGTTTTCCCCTGCAGCAGCACTGACTGCTTGACTGACAGCGACGGCGTCGCCGACCATGAGTGATATTGAACGGATCGTGTTGTTTCGACAATCGCCCACCCCGAGAATCTGTAAGATGCTAAGCGACCCTCCTCCTCCTCTCCAGATCTCTGCACGCCCCGTCTGATGGGTTTTCTGGGGAAGGCCTGTTGTCTGAGGATGGATTGGCATCTGAGCGCGATATGCTTGACAATGCGATCTGATGCAACCCCGCGCGCGCGCACGGGCATAGAACCCAAACGCCAGTGGCTTGACGGGCGAGGACACATCTGGGATAGATCGCGGGTCCCTGCAGATTGGATCTGGGAGGGATGGAGGGCTGGTTTTCTCTTTTGTGCATTGCCTTCGATGGTGATGACCCGGGGGCTGACCACCCCTTTTTTGGTTAACATTTGGCTCCGAAGCAGGCGGCAAAATGGCTGTCTGTCCTGATCGATGGCCGCGACAAAACATCAAACTTGAAGAGGTATTTATCCTGAGGGATTGGGGCAGCGGGTAGAGAAATAAGGCTTGGGGCTCTTGGGGGGATTGTTCCAGTCGTGTGGGTGTTTGGCGAACCGGAAGGGGCACGGGTTGAGGGGGATGATCTGCTTACATGGAACAAGACTGTTAGGACATCCTTCAAGAGTGCCGTCTCATGTGGTAGTTTACCCGCCACAAGCAGCCACAGACCGGATGGGCTGGAGCTGTGGTGGTCGTGGTGGGTGACCGGCATTGGGTTGATGTGAGGTCGATCAGGTTTGGCGTATGCGATATGCTTTGTCTGCGACGGGTTTGGGGGGCTGACTGGCGATGTTCCGCGAGGTTGGTTGGTATAAAGGGTGTTGGGCAGGTTTTTTGGAGTTCGTGGTGTGCTCGATTCCCCCTTCTCTTTTTCTTCTTGGTCTTGCCAAAGTGTGTTGAGGATGGTGGACGTCTCATCATAATGTTTATTGCTTGTCTGGATGACGGATTATCCTGACACTTTTCCTCGAACAGTGATCTCCCATCACACTTGTCATCACATACATTCCAACTGGGTTGGATGATTGATCACACACATATAACAATGTCACCTTCACACAGTCTACAACGTACGAAAATACTAAATCGAGCGAGGATGAACCGACGACAGAATAATCCCTGCACTCGGGCGAGCGGGAATGGGACGACGATAGGGAGCGTTCAGGACTTTACCCTGTTTTGCAACACCAACCTCGACGGGGATGTTATGGAGAGGTTGGACGCGTTCGACTTGACGGCGTGCATGGATCTCTGCTCCTCTTTCCACCCTCGCTGCGATGGGGCGTCGTACGACGGGACAAGATGTTTCTTAAAGACCCGCCTCGCACCGGTCGACCCGAGGCAGTTCGTGCGTGGTATCGACTCCGGAATCGCCTCCTTCCCGGAAGCCTCGTCCAACTGCCCTGCATTACCCGGCACCCAGATGGCACTGGGGACAAACTTCCAAGTCATGTGCGGGTTCATTATTGCTGGGAGTGACATGAGCCAGAACTTTGCACCGACATTCCAAGATTGCTTGGGACAGTGTGCTGCTACAACAGGGTGCGCAGCCGTGAGCTACGATGCGACCTTGAACCTTGGGTTCAAGAACTGTTATCTCAAGACCGGCGTCGCCGACCCGGGAGATTTAGCCGCAGATCGGAGGACGGACTCGGCGCGTGTGTTGGCGGCGGCTGACCCGAATCAGCCCCCGCCCGGGCCGGGGGTGTCGACTATTCCGGTGCCACCGGGGGGAGCGGCGAACGGCAATGGGGTGGTCTTCTTCACTCCTCCCGCGAACCCATCCATAACCCCATCTTCTATTGAGCTCCCACCCGCCGCCACCACAACGGCTTTACCAGACGAAGCCACCACTGCGGTCCCTGATATCAGCTCAACCACTGAACCCCTCGCTCCGCCGCCGGCCTTCCCATTCCCTGCCCCCTCAGCCTCGCCAGATCAGTTCCCCGACACCTTCTCCGGCGGTGCCAACGACCCCTCCATAGACCCCCCCTCAAGCAACGCCTGGATCGCCGCGCCCGTTGTCGGGTCAGTAGCTGCCATAGCACTGATAGTGATATCCTTTATCATGCTCAAACGCCGAAGGCAATCATCCCCTTCTTCGTCCCCAACCGAGCCAAGAAGGGATATTTCCAGACCGTCGCCAATATCAGGGTTGTTTACCGCTTGGTTGCCTAGTCGGTGGTCTTCCAGTCCAGTGCCGAGGGTTCCGCCTTTGCCGGTGGGGATAGGGAATGGTAATGTGAGTAGGAGTTCTACTGTGGGTAGTAGCGGGAGGAGGATGGGGAATTTTAGTGAAGTAAATACCGGGGAAAGGAGGAATAGTGTGAGGAATAGTGTTTTGGGTATGGTGGGGGACAGGGATAGGAAGGGGATGGAGAGGCTGGGGGATATTGAGGAGGGGGAGATGGGGAGAGGGGAAAAGGAAGGGGAAAGGGGAGGGGTGAAGGTTTATGAGGTTAGGAATGGGAGGGCGGAGCTGAGGGAGTTGAGGAGTAGTTTGAATGGGTTGGGGCAGAATCGGTGGTCGTGAGGGGTGTAGTAATGTTTGGTGATGGTGAATGGATGGATGGACTATGGCAACAAAAGCGGGTAGGATAGAGGATTGTCTTTGGGGGAGGTGGAGTTGGAGGTAATACCATTTTGTTATTCTGTGCTGTTTTGGTGCTGCTCACTATCGTCCCCAATGTTTCGAGTTCAAACGCTCTGCTTAAGGAAAAGAGTCGTGTTTCCTGGACTTGAGAAGGGTGGGCATTAGAAACTTGTCAGACAGAGCCTATCGACCGTTCCTCGAGCCCTCCTCAGACATCGAAGAACCATCATCAATAAGGCGTGCCTTTGAGGCATGTGGTCGTCGATGATGAATTGGAGTCACTCGCCGAGCTCCGCATGCCTTGCGCTCCGCTTCCGATTGGCTGCTCACCCCGGACAATGGTCAATGTGTCACTGCCAGTCATGATCCCCTCCCCGTCTTTCATCATCGGCCATCTTTCCTAAGCATTGTTTCACCGCTTCTGGGACTGGGGAGGATTTCTTTTATTTACTTTTCAACCTTTCCTCTCACCTTTTCCTTTTCCTGAACTCTTTTCTTTTCCTATCCGGACCTCTATTTCAGCTGCCCCGCGGTTCTTATCACCAAGAGATAAGCCCCGTTCTTGGCATCTTGCCGGGGAAGTTTAACGGCCAGCGGTCGCCACTTTACGCGCTTTCGCCGTCACCCTTCTTCGCACAACCTCTTCGCGAGGATTTTCTGGCTTTTGCGCGCGCGCGCGATATCTACAAGTTGGTATTAGTTGACCATACGAAAACAATGGCAATCACCCAGCACCCCCCCTCCGCCCCCTCCGAGGACGGCGAACACTCCGACAGCCACCCTCAACAGCAGCACCTCCCATCCGCCCCCCTGCATCAGCACACCCTCTCCTCCGCCTCAACAGCCACGGTCGACATCGAAGCTTGGACCGTCTCGGCGCTCGAGTCCCTGAACATCACCCCCCAAGTCGCGCGCGGGACCTCGAACTCGCTCGCTATCCCGATTGATAGCCATGATCCCCCTGCCGCGGCTCTCAAGCTGAGGTTTGACCCCGCTGCGGGTGCAGCAGGGCAAACAATCACCCCTCCTCGCCGCCCCCCGTCAAGAAGGGACTCGATGAAGAAACGGGAGGCGTTGATCAAGGGAAACCCTGGGTCGAGACAGAGGAGGAGGTGGGAGAATGATCACCTTTTGGGGGTCCCCAACGCGCAGCCGCCTCTGCCGAGTGATTACCAGATCCAGCCTACGTATCCTGTCTTGCCCACGGTGCCGTACCAACTTGCGGGGTACTGGGAACGGGGGTTAAGGGAGGTTGTGGAGGGGAGGAAGCATCCTAGGCAGGAAACTAAACCGGGCCCGGGGGGGCTGGGGTATATACCCCAGAACTTTCGGGCTACGGCGAAGAGGACGCCGGCGGTGGGGAGGTGGTTGAGGGTGTTGGAGGAGCCGGTTAGGAGGTTTGTTGTTGAGAGGGGACTGGCGGTGACGGTGGAGGAGCAGGAGAGGCGGGAGGAGGAGGAGGCGATGGAGAGTGAGGAGACGGACCCGGAGGATGAGGAGATTGTGTTTGTGGGGAGGGGGGGGGATAAAGTGAGGGAGGGGAAGCCGCCCGTGGAGACCAAGATCAAGAATGCTACGAGGCGGGTTGGTGGGGAGGAGGAGAGGGGGATGGTGCTTGATACGGCGGGGGATGATGAGGTTGGGGGTGCGTTTAAGTATGTTTCTCCTGCCCAGTGACTGTGTGTGTGATATGAGGGTACTAATGAGCGCGCATTTAGGCGGTGGTTGACGCACTCCATCTCTGATTACTATGGCTTGGACTCTAAGAGTGTTCTCGTCCAGGGGCAGGGTAGCAAGGGGAAGAAGGTCATTTTTGTGGGGGTGAAGAAGCAGCAGCAGAGGAAGGTGGCCGTGAAGGAGCAGCATTTGCCTGTTTTGCCACCGCCGCTGTGGGAGATGTTCTAATCTGGGGGTTGGTAAGCTGGGCAAGATTGCTACTGCTCCAGAGAGCTCCAGTTACACCGCGTGATGGGCAAGCGTAGATATATTTCCGAAGCATTTGGGTTTGGGTTCACCTCGAGTGACCTGACCTGGCGTGGATAGGTATACAGCTCGGAAGAGATCAAGTCCACAAGGCAATGATGGATCGAGAGTGACTTGCTTTGGTCGTTGCCCTCGGGTCTGTTGCACAAGAAGCTTTGGGTCCAGCTTCCAAGAATGGGGCATGCCGATCGAAGGCGAGAATCAGTGGTAGGTGCTTAATGGTCGAGCACTGTCAGTCTCGATAGCAAATAGCGACCCTCTGGGAGCTGGCACGCGTACTCGTATAGTACTTGTACGTTCGAGCACCGGTGATGGATGGTCACAGTGTTTGATGTGTCAACGATCATGAACCTGCACCCCTGCTGCCCAGGCGTATATGCCTTGATCATATAACCCCCTTTCTTTGATAAAGAGTGGTACTGTCACCTCAATAGGGCGCCGATCATACTAGTACCGGTTGACGTTACTGAAGCTTGACCTACCCGACATGTATTTGCTTAGGGGAAATTCTCTTGGAGACGAAGCCCCTAAAACGGTTCATGCAGGCGCTTGGAGGTTAAGAGGTTGAGTGTCATTTTGATGATTCGGGGAATGGATGTGCCGGTTGGAGGGTTTATGCCTTGGTGATAGTGACGTTGTTGTTTCTGGGCAGGGGGGGATGATGCGTGGGGGTTGGGATGGGATGGGATGGGATGGGATGGGATGGGGAATGTTGAGCAGGAGAGGATGTTGCGTAGTAAATGGTGGGAAATAGGGATGAGATCCGTGATAGGTGAGTGATAGACAGCCACAGCGGAAGAGGCGTTAGAATTGTTCGGACGACAGGCCGAATGAGATCGGATCGATTGTGATAGATGGGAGCATGCTCGAAATCGAAGGTTCATCACATGCTGTATCAGAGGGCGGCAAATACCATGTCGAAATCCCATCTCTTCAGCCAAGCGAACACGGGCGAATGCCATTATCTAACGGCTCGCAAGCTCATCTCGTTTTCGTCTGATGTTGACCTTTTCCAAGAAACCCGGAGAGGGTTGTCTCTGTTTTCGGTGGATGGATGACAGTGGTGATCATGAAAACGGCAGGAAAGATTTGCTTGCGTACACGTTGGGTCGGCGCCGTGGTTGGGGATTTCAAGGGGAATGTCGTCGCAGTCGACATGTTTCTGTGGTGTCTGAGGAAATCTCCGATAGACCGTCACTAACACTTGGCAACAGAAATTAGGTGGAACGGTGTTAGCGGGGATGATGCCGCCAACTCGCGAGCTATCGTTCATCGTTTCGAGCGGGGCGCTACGTACCTTCAGCGTCCCCCTGCATGCGGCTCTCTCCATGCATCCACCAAGATGAGACAGGCGACGTCCCATGTTCCGTCTGATCGGATCATGGACTTCAGAGAGGAATCCAATGTGACATCACAAGGAAATTGCTACGGTGAGCCCACACGAGCCTCTCTCGGTTGCCAACACCAAGAACAGCCATTCTTCGCCCTGCCATACGACCTTGTCATCTTGTACAAGTCCACCGCAATTCTTACGTCCGAACAGTTGTAATCATGACAGGAAGAAGAATCTCAAGCTGCCCAGGCATCGCCAAGGGGTCAAAGCAGGCAGTCGTCAGTCCAAACGGGAAATCCAGACTCTCACCAACGCACTTACAACAAGCATGGGTCTGCCGCACCTCCTGAGCGGGAAGCTGGGTTATGGTCAAACCCCACAACCACAAGCGCCCACGCGGCTCGTGGTGTTCGTCTTGTTCCGGAACACATCGCAACCGGTGGCGCCCTTCTAGGCCAGCAGCTCACAGCACCCTGTAGCTGGTGTATCGACAAGGGCCACCTTGCTAGTCATGGTCTCTAGCTTCGTCCTGACAATCGGTACAGGCCTTGCTCACCGTTGGCAAGGAGGAGAAAGAGAATTCCAGGATCCATGCTCTCCCCGTCTGGCGGCACATCCTCCCGATCTTCCTGCTCCTGGCATAGCCAAGTGGCATATGCCCATACTCCGTATATAAGATACCACCACCCTTCACAATGTCACCGTTTCCTTTCCACCTCTCTCCTCACGCTCCCCCCAACTTCGTCCTCTCTTTTTTGTTAGCTTTAGTTCTGTGAACTTGGCTCCAAGACGCTCTTTTGGTACACGATCATTTTTACTTCCTCAGGCCGGGCCTCCCTTCTCTTTCAACTGTATATATCAGTCCCTTTTTGTGTGTAAACATCACCACCACCACCACAAACAACCAACCATCACCATGAAGTACGGAACTGCTCTTGTGGCCATCGCCGTTGGCCTCGCCTCGGCCCGCGATGTGCCCACTTACTCCCTCCGAGCCACCAAGCGCGAGGTTCCCCAGGAACACTCGCACGAGGCCGTCCTCCGCGCCTGCAACGTCGCCCTCAAGCTCAACAACCCAAACAACATCCTCGACTGCGTGTTCCCCCTCCTCGGCAACGCCGCCGCCGCCAACGGCGCCGGTGACATCTCGGCCGACCGCCTCGACTGCCTCCAGCAGATCGTCGCCGACCAGGCTCTCACCAACGCCAAGGCCGCCAACGACCTCGACTTGGCCATCAACGCAATCCTCTTCCGTGCCCTCGAGCGTAACACCTTGACCGTCGGCGAGGCTTCCCCCCTCTGCAACGAGACTCCTGTCAATGCCGAGCTCGTCAACATCAACCAGCACCAGGACCCTGCTTCTGCCGAGGCGGCCAACAACGCCGAGGTCGAGCTCGAGGTCGCCAAGGCTTTGTTCTCCATCGGGGCTGACCCGCTTCTTGCTCTGCAGAGCGGCACCTTTGCCCCTGGTGAGATTGGCGACCCTACTGCTGCTGGTAACACCTGCAACGACGAGAATGATGCGATCGGGTGCATCATTTCCCAGAACCTTTTGGTGCCTGCTGTTTCGGAGGCCGACATCCTCGCCGCTGTTGGCGATCAGGAGGTCTGCGAGCCTGTTGTTGATGACGAGCCTGCTGTCGAGGAGCCCCCGGCTGTCGAGGAGCCCCCCGTTGACGAGGAGGAGGTCTGCGAGCCGGTCGTTGAAGATGAGGAGCCACCCGTCGTTGAGGAACCCCCCGTTGAGGAGGTCCCCACCGGCACTGTGAACGTCCAGACCTTCACCGGCGCCCTCGGCGGCCCTGCCCCCGCCGTCATCTCCGACCCTGCTTCCAACCGCCCCTTCTCCGTCAACGGAAACACCTTCCTCCAAGCCGGCGCCGCCATCCAGCGCTCGTGCGCCATTCAGAAGAACGCCTGCGCCAACGCTGCTAACTCCGGTCAGATCCAGGGTGGTGCTGGGCAGTGCGACCAGCAGGAGGCCGCTTGCTTGGCTGCTGCTCGTCGTCGCAAGGCTCGCCGTTCCGTCGTCGGTCGCCGCCAGAATGTCCTGGACTTTGGGAGCTGCGGCAGCCCCGCTATTCAGTTCGCTGCTGGGCTTGACGGGCGTCAGGAGGAGAGCTTCCAGCCTGTGAACGCGGCTGATTTCTCGCATGGGTCTGCGCTCAAAATTGATATTATTTCGTTCTTTGTCTGCCAGAGGCTGGATAGTGCGTGCAAGGCTAGCCCCGAGACGATCGAGGCTTGTGAGGAGGGCGCGGCGGCTGCTAGTCAGGCTGAGGGTGCTCAGGCTGCTAGCGTGTTTAATGCTGCTTTGGGGTTGTGAAGAGATGTAGGATAGTTTGTGAAGGGGGCGGAGTTCGAGGAGGATGTATACTTTTGATATATGAAGGGTAAATCATGGAAACAGTCTTAACCCGGTATTCTTTACGCTGTGAGGCGTGGCTTTTTATTATTATATTTTTGAGAGGGCGCAGGAGGGAAGTGAAAACGGAAATGAATAGTTACTATTCTGTTGTCTGTGTGTTTTTTGGTGAAGTGTGAATCTTGCAAGTGTGACATTTGGTGTGAAATGTCTTGGAGCTGGGGCTTACATCTCATGTGGATTAGTACCGCACTTGGGGTATCAAAGGGGCCAGAAGAGTGTGTGTAAACAGACACACAAGACATCTCTTGGTTCTAGATCAAAACACCAACCTCCCTTCCCTCCCTTCCCTCCCTCCCTCACTACTCCTCCTCATCATCCATCTCACTATCCTCCTTCTCCTCCTCCTTCTCCTCCTCCTCCTCCTCATCATCCTCATCATCCTCATCATAATCCCCACTCATATTCCACAAATTACGGCCCCTTCTCCTGCTCCCCGGCGGCGGCTCCCCCCTCCAAGTGTACCCCTCCCTCCTCATCAACCTCTTCAACCGCCCCTCCACCCAAGCCTCCTCCTCCCCCCTCGGCGGCTCCTGTCGTATATCCCCCACCTCCATCCTCGGCAACCACCCCGGAAAAGCAAGATCAATCTCCTCCTCAAAAAACCACCCATCCGCCCTCACCTTGTCCACCAACTTGCTCAACTCGACCCTCTCCCCCCTCCCCTCGATCAAGTCCCTCTCCAACTCGATATTCTCCCCCAGCAAACTCGCCCCGATCAACCTGTCAACGTTGCACATGGCCCCCAACTCAAACTCGGCCTCCCTCCCCTCGAGGATATACTCCTGCGCCGTCTTTGGGATTTTCTCAATCTCCCACTTCCAGCTGGGGTTGTCCGGTTCGGGCATGTGGTACCGCCAGGGGAGATCAGCACATCTATTGCGTTCCATCCCCGAGAAGTTGAGCCGGAGGCGGCAGCGCGGGCAGGTGATGGCGCCCTTGCCGCGGAACGTGGCTGGGTAGGGGTCCCAGCATTCGGTGTGGAACATGTGGCCGCACGGCAAGACAAGACCAGCGCGGACGCGGTCCGTCGGGCTGAGGGGGAAGGTTGTCAATGCCGAGCCGGGGGTCGCGGGGGTGACGATCTCGTCTGTTTCGGAGCGGCAGATGTCGCAGCGGACAAACGGGACGGGGCGGCGGGCTTTTTGCTCGGGGGAAAAGGAGAGGTAGGTGCGGAGTTGGTGGACGTGGTTGAGGAGGGCGCGGCGGGGGGAGGAGGAGGAGGAGGAGGCCATGTTGATGGATGTACCTATAAAAAGGGGTATTTGCTGGCGTATCCCACCAGGAGGGCTACCACAATAAGAAAAGAGCAGACAACGTATTTGTTGACGAGAACCCCTAGAGGTTCACTTTTGAGCAGAGAGATTCACTTGCGTCCCAGTCCTATAAACTCCCGTATTAAAAGGGGGGTTAACCATCATCACCGGAAAAGGCTGGAGAGGATACTTTAACAACACCACTCTCGTAATAGTCAACAGCCAACTAACTCCGAACCGCTTCTTTCATCAAGAGGCACGTTTCCGGAACCCTGCCACCAAAACTCATGTTGTCGACTTGATTAGGCTGGAACAAAGCGGCGTGGGTGCTTTGTCTCAACATACAAGACAATTTTCAGTCCTCGCCAGCCATGAACAGCAAAGTTGAGCCATATATTGAGCCAAAGAAACACTCACTAGCATTGGCAAGGACAGCAGGGAACTTCAAAATTCCCTGCGTGCTTGAGTCTCCAGTATATCCATTTCTACTCTCTCTCATCTGTCTGTTTGACACGTCTATCAATATTGCTCAAACCACCGCCTCCCCTTCTCATGGTACTAATACAACAATTTCAATGTCAGCTCCTCCCAGCTACCCCAACCTCCTAACCCCTCTAGAAAACCTGCGCATTGGTGGTGGACAAGAATATACAAGTTTTTGCATTTTAGGTTCTCTCTTTCTCTCTCTTTCTCTCTCTCTTTCTATCGATTCGCTCGCTTTTTATTTTCTCCGCAACAAACCGCAGCAAAGTAGCAAGCGTTTAACCAATAACCAGCTTGTCGTCCTCGGGGAACTCGTACGCGGGAATCTCGAGGTTCAGAGGGGCAGGACCCTTTCTGATGCGGCCCGAAATGTCGTAGTGGGAGCCGTGGCAGGGGCAGAACCAGCCGCCGTACTCACCGGCCTCGCCGATGGGGACGCAGCCCAAGTGTGTGCAGACACCTAGTTGTGTTGCTGTCAGCATCATCCATCACCCCCTCCCCCCTATTTTTTATGTCTTGACATACCCAACATGACAAGCCACTCAGGCTTCTGAACACGATCGCTGTCGGCCTCGGGGTCTCTTAGCGACGCAACGTTGATGTTGTTGGCCTCCTCAATCTCGGCGGCTGTGCGGTGGCGGATGAAGACGGGCTTGCCTCTCCACTTGACGATGACCTGTTTATTTTTGTTTTTTCTCCGTCAGCCAACCTTCCTATCCCTTCCCAACTATTCTCCAGAGAGAAAGAATCCTTACGTTCTTGCCCTCGGGAATGGCATTCAAATCAACCTCAACCTTGGCCAAAGCCAAGACGTCAGCAGAGGCGGACATGTTGACGAGGAACTCTGTATAGCAACCACACTGTCAGCCTCCCCCTTCTTAACCAACCCCATATCCATCCAATTGACTCCCCTCCATCCTCCCCCCCCACCCTTTCCTAACCCCAAAATCACCTACCCTGAATGGTACTCTTCGCCCCCCCCGCAGTGATCGCACCCAACGTGCCCACCATGAAATAACTAATCAGCGCATTCGAGCTCGGCTTCTTGTCCGACAGGTACTTTGAGAAATCCGGCACCTTGGTGCTGTTGCTCTCGCCCTTGAAAGGGCTAGAGTAGGAAGAGTCGCCGCGGACGGCCGGGGTCGTCGAGATGGTGCGGGCAGCAACACGCAGGACGGAGGGCCGGGCGAGGGCGCGCGTCACGGTCGAGAGGGGCGCCATTGTTGCTTCTGCTTCTTTAAAAAAAAGAGCGCTGGTGGTAGGTAGAGGGGAGAGAGGAGAGAGAGACACACAAAGTCGACGTCGGCGTCCGTGGACTGAGGTTTTTTGGTTAGTCTCACTTTCGCTTTCTCTGGGCCGAGCTGTTCCCACATTTCCCGACCAGTTGTGAACTTGGCCTGTGCACCAAATGTCAAATATCTGGCAAAGGTGGCGTGCCTGAGGCAGCTAATTTGCAATTGCCTGGCTGGTGATTGGACAGAGCCCGAGGACTCCGATTCTTCCCGTGACATGCCAAGCCCGCTTTACACTACACTATCCACAGGACACTCATGCTTGCTGACATCACTCATTCTCATGAAGAGTCTCACTGAAGAAGGGTCATTATCAACATCGACAGCAGATCAATTCATGTACATTTTACGGATATCTCTCAGTGCATCCGCCTCAACTCCTCCACAACATTCCTCATGTGCTCTAAACTCGGCCCCAAACCCTCACAAATCTCCCTCTGCGTTGCCTCGTCCTGGTCTAGAAACCGCTCTAATAGCTCCCCGTCTAGGAATCTAACCGGCTCGCTCCCCTCCCTTTCTGCATTTCTAAACGCCCTGTAGCAGTTGAACTCTATCTCCCCCGCCGTGTGTACAACCCTCGCCAGCTTTTCCTGGAATCGTAATAGCAAGTCCTGAGCCTCGGGCGCAACGGTGCCGAACATGTATATCCCGCCATTGACCTGTCTCTTGTTAGCATAACCGTCTCAATATTGGACACCACCGAGCGACTTACCGTCCCCAAAAACGCCCTTGGCACCACCATCGCCCCCCTACTCGTCTCAACCCTCACCGCCCTGATCCTGTTCACCATCTCCCCCAAATTCATCTCCGCCGTCACGCTCATAATCTTCCTATCCTCCATCACCACCGCATCCGCATTCCTCCTCAACATCATCAGGTTCCCTTGATCATCCGCCTCCAGCCAGTCATCCCCATCAACATGACACAGCGCCGTACCCGCAGCCGACTGCCAATGCCTGGCCACTTCCACCAGCCTATCCTTGTCACCAGGCATGTACTCAACCAGCGTCATACTCTTCATCACGTCCGCCACCCCGATGATATTCCCCTGCACCGCAATCTGAATCGGATGCGTCGACGGCTTGTACGAAGCCAGCCTCGTCAACGTTGCCGTCGTCGTAGAAGTCTCGTCATATCTCGCAATCGCCACCGTCTTGGCCAGCCCAGCCACAATCTTATTCCCGTCCAAGACTTCCAGACACCTGCACACACCCTTGGTAAGGTGGCTCAGGATTAAGTAGGGGTCCTTGTTATCATCAATACCAAACACCAAAATCCTCCCTCGGTGTTCACCAGTCATGGCATAATCCGGGTCAGGCAAGAAGCTCGTCCCGACAATAAACCGTTCGGCAGGATTCCCATACGAGTCTGGAAGCTCAGCCCTGACAACCGCCTCCACCAGCTCCACGTAATTTGTCCTCTCAAGTTGAAAAGTCTTACCGACAGGCTGGAAAATAACCTCATCCACCAGCCTAAACGAGCTCTGGACAACCTCATCCCCGTCCACCAACGACCGCTTGATACAACCCAGACCAAACACCTTTTCCTTTGGCGAGTAGGCGATCCTACGAACCATCTCGCCCATGGGTAACTCGCGAACGTGTGTTCGTCTCGTGCGGTCGATCTTGGAGATCTTGATCTGTGTGTCCGTCGCCACAATGATCGAATCGGGGAATGCCTCTGTATCAAAAGGACAAATGAACATGGCCTCCTCTGCGGTGACAGCCGAGTATACTATCCTGTTCTCTTCGCCGTAGATCAAGCTTGGGTGCTCCGTCGTGGCCAGGATGCTGTAGATGCTGTCGTTGTCTTGCGGCAGGAGGTGAAGCCTGGCTTGCCGTGTACCCAAGATAACCTGTTTCTTCCCCGAAAACTCAAAATCGGCCGAGATGTTGAACGTGACAACATGGCCATCCTCCATGGCGACGAAGAGCGTTGGCCCCGACACCTTAGGCGAAGCCACCTGAACAAGCACCACCTC
Source organism: Podospora bellae-mahoneyi (assembly GCF_035222275.1). Taxonomy (NCBI): domain Eukaryota; kingdom Fungi; phylum Ascomycota; class Sordariomycetes; order Sordariales; family Podosporaceae; genus Podospora; species Podospora bellae-mahoneyi. The sequence continues at coordinate 2,466,656 of NC_085885.1, read as the reverse complement.
CCGAGGTATCGACGCGTCGTCCTGGCTCTGCCGTAGTGACTCCCCATGCATTGGCTCAAGTGTGTTCAAGTCAATAATCGACACCGTCCCTGAGGTCCAAAACCCAACCACACCGATCCCTTGTAACTGCGGCGCAACATGTATGCAAGCAACCTGATCCTGCTGGCTAATATCCTTCTCCTTCACCAACCGCAGCTCGTTCCCAGCAGTACTGATCGACACCAGCCCCGTCCCTTCCACCGACAACAACAGCCACTCCCCGTCCGCAGAAGCATTGATGATGGTGTTCTCACCCCGAGGCACCCACGTCGCCACCGTAACCCCACTCTCAGCATCGACCAACACAACCCCCCTCGTCGTAACCTGCAAAATCATCCCACCCCCAAGATTCCTCGCCAACAACGTCTGGCAATCCAACCCAAAACCCATAAAGTCCTCCACCTCTTCCACCCCACCCTCAGAGTCAAACCGGAAAACCCTCGTCTCGGTCAAAAAGCTCACAGCAAGCGTGTCCATCTTCCCCTCCCCAACCGCCCCCCTCAATGAGAACACCCCCCTCACATGCTGCCCAAGATCCTCCAACAACAACCCCACATCCTCCAGCCCAACGCCGCTCCTCACACTCCTCAACGACCCATCCTTATAAACCCCGCTCCCGCAAACAATCCTCGCCTGCCCCGAAGAGTACTCATTCCCCAACTGGCTATCCTCCCCCCCCCTATTCCCCATGTCCATCACCGCAAAGTCCATAATCGGCCCAATATTCGATATTGTCTGGATCAGCGTCAGGAAAGGTTTGTCCGCCGGCTTATCCGCGCTCAAGTCAAGCTGAAACAGCCGCGAATCCCCATGGTGACTCGCCACAAACAGCATCTCATTCCCCAGATAAACCAGCTCGCTCGCCCGGCTCGTGACCCCAATCTTGGTCAAGGCCATCCCCTTCACCTCCGCCCCGTCCGTGTTGATCGTCAACAAGTGCAACGAGCCGTAGTCATCCGCAAGGAAATACGTCTGAACATTGTACTCGGCCCACTTGACAAAAATGCTCGCCTTGTCAAGCTTCGATTCCACCGTCGCCTTTGTCACGTCATCAATATAGAGCAGTCTCGTCTCCCCCACCACAACAACCCCCCCAAGATGCGGCTTAGCCGATCCCGTATTGCGAAAGTTGTGCCTCTTCACTTCTTCCTCCACTTTCCTCACGGGAATTAACATATTCGCCCCCGCATCCGCAATCGTGATATCAATGATCCTGTGTTTCTGCGCGTTGAACTCGCTGGCCACCGTGTTCCTGTCGTCAGACGTAAGCCGGTACGTCGCCAGCTTCGAATCCTGCGCATTAGCGCTAGTCTGGTAAAGAAAAGCAACCGTCGGGTGTCCGGTCTCGTTATGCAAAAAAGTCGAGGCCTTGATAAACAGTTCCGCCAGCCTGATCTGTCCCATCCAGTCCAGCTGCGCCGCGTTTGTCTTGCGGGCGCCGAGGCGGGCGATCGTCATGACGCCTTCCCATAGGTGCATGGCGATAAACCGTCCTGACGGGTCGACAATCGCTCTGTCGAGGGACTGCGAGTTGCGCATAAAGTGCTCTCCGGGGTCGCGGGTCGCATTCGTGGTTTCCATTTGGGACGTTTCCCGGTTCCAGTAGAGGGTGAAATACTCGAAGCGGTCGGTTCCAACAAATAAGAGGTCTGTTTCGGCGTCTTTTGGTCGGAGTTTTTGGAGCATGGCGATGGTGCCGTTGACGTTGGTGGTGTGGGCTTGGGAGAGGAGGCCGTCGGGGGAGGGGCGCCATACTTCTACTCGGTTTGTTCGTCTGCATTCCGATATCTGTTAGTAAACTCGGTTTTGGTAGTATACAGAACGAAAGAAGGGGGTGAATCCTCACGAGAGAACCAAGCTCTGCTCCTCTTCTGAATAGACATTGGCGAGCAGGGCATGGTCGACGCTGCTTGGCCGGTGGATTGGGGCGATGTAGGCCATTATGACGGAAACAATCTCGGATCTGGGTATCAATATCGCTCGCAAACAACAAGAGAAGAAGACGGAAAGAAGCGGCAGTATAGGGAGGGCTGTTGCAGAGCTTTGCGGCTCTGCTTGAAGTGGAGGACGAACGAACGATCAGTTGAATTGGTGATGCAATCAATTGTCGGAGATAAGATTAAGCTCAACCACTTTTGTTCCCGCTTATCTCCCTTAATTGCATTTGACCCCGCGGCGGCGCGTCGCAACACGCGACCCAACCCAGCCAACCCTCCGCTGTATTTACAGTTGACTTCTCTTCAGCGCATCAAACACCCTCTTCAACCTCTCCAACCCAACCTCCAACGCCGGCCTCGACGCACTAAACGTCATTCTAAACCACCCCAGCTCCTCACTCGCAAACACACTGCCCGTAGCCAACAAGATCTTATTCTCACCCAAAACCTTCCAAATATGCTGTTCCCTCTCCAGATACCTCTCCAAATCAGCCGGGCTCAATTTCCCAACCCTCAACTCAGGCGGTTGTCCACCCTCCTTCTTCCCAAGCAAGTGCCGTCTGAGATCTATCCAAAGAAACATACCCGCGTTTCTTTCCCCATCCCATCGTCAGCATTTCTCCTCACTAGCTCATCCGTGATGACTTACGAATTCCCATAGTATCCCACCCCTTGCTCCCTCAAAAAATCCGTCACAACCTTGTATGACTCCCCCAGCAGCTCCCGGTTCTTCCCCAGGAACTCGTCAGTGTAATCGGTGTCCTCCAGCATGGCGGCCCAAATGTCCTGCACCAAGTACGGCGGCCAGCCAAGCATGGCATTGCTCGCCATCGCGCCCATCAGTCCCCTGTTCCGGGTGTGCAGCATCCCCAATCTGAGGCCGTTGGCGCAAAAGTCTTTGCTTGCGCCGTACGCAACGTGGAGTTTTTGAGTGTCAATAGGGAGATCCAGCGCGAGGGCCGATGTAAACGGCACTACGTCTGTGGCGTCTGGGTTGTTGTAAATAGACTGAGCGTAAATCTCATCGCTGATGAGGTGGAGGTTATGAGCTTGACAAAAACCAGCGATGGCCCTGATCGTCTCTGGAGGATAACATCTCCCGAGCGGGTTGTGCGGGCTGTGTCAACAGTCAGTACCTACACCCCAACCCAAAGCCAGAGGTGCTCACTTGACCAGCATAAACCCCTTCGCCTTGACGCCCTTGCTCTCAGCATTTCTGAGGGCCGTCTCCAGAGCCTGGACGTTCATCTCCGCGTCAAAAACATCGTCAAACCCTTTGTATCCCTCGATATCTTGAAACGTGGCCGGGATTATCACCCCTCTTGCTCTACCGGGAATGTCGGTCGCGAAAGCAGTGTAGTACGGCTGGGGGATGATGATTCCCTCCCCCTCGTTGCACAGCGCCCATGTCAGAGCATCTATCACGGGCGTCACGCCGGCCATGACGATGATGTCATCACTCTTTGCCGGCTCAAGGGGTGAGAACTTTCTGTTCAGAAAGCTGGCTAGGGCACGCTGGAGACGGGGGGAACCTCGAGGGCCGTTGCCGTAGGTGAGTTGGCTGATTGGGTCGACTTGAGTGTTTTGCTTAATGAATTTGACGATTTGGTTGTGCATGAGGGAGTTTTCTGCCACGCCTAGGTTGATTCTTGTGTGTGTGTGGGTATGGTGTCAGTGGTGTGAGTCTTGAGGCTGGGTGCGTATGTGTGTGTATGTGTGTGCGTGTGTGGTGTGTATGTGTGTGTGTTTATGTGACTTACACCCCATCGGGAGTCGCGGGTGACCACGGTGTTGCTAGACATTGTTCGAAAAAGCTCCATCCGCGCATGTAGAGCTGGTTGTAGGCGCCTCTGGTGGAGATGCCGAACTCGGTGGCCGTGGCGGCGATGTCTTGGGAGGAGGTTTGCATTTTTGTTTTGTTTTGCTTTTTTGTTTGTTTTTGTTGACGATGGAGGGGAGGGGGATGTGTATAAGGGATTTGCTCAAGTTCGGATCGATGGAGTCAAAGGTGCTGACTTTATGTCTGGTGGTGATGGACTAACACCTTGTCACGATGTTGACTCACTCGTCAGGGGGTTAGCTGAGGAGTATTTAACATGCGTCTCCTTATTTTAATCTACTGCTACGTTTAACTTCATTCGCTATTCAATGTAACCCCTTCTCATAAATAGAGAGCCAGTTTCGGGTTCTTGGTTCTTTGCATCGGATGATCCTTCCTTCGTAGTGGAGACGGTTGCCCCTCTTTCGGTGCGGATGCTTCGGCTTGGTGGCTGCTCGGGCCGACGCTGGGGATATTAGCGTTGCCGATTGCTTTTGTTGCTGTGATCCGCTCGTGTGCTTGTTCACAAAAATGGCTTTTTTTTTTTTTTTTTAGCACAAATGGAAATTCTTCAAGCAAGATGAATATTCAGTATATGATTTCCACGGAGACACGTCTATTCTAGACCGTGTTGTACAAGCCAACATATCAGCTCAGCCCCTGAATATGGCGTGCAGTCGAGGAAAACAGGGGCATGTAAACAAACCCCTGAGATGCTCATCGGCTATTGAAGCACAGACTTATGCTGCTCACAGCAACAGCCCACTGCTTTGCCAATCTTTCATATATACTTGCTTTTAACGATTATTCACCAATTACTTCAATCTCACCATCTTCTCAACCTAGCACCCTTTTCATAGCCTACCTTAAGTACTCAAGTTTGGAATAATAGCCGGCGAATCAGCACGCGTTGGGGTGGCCAAGCAAACCTTGTCTTTACCCGTCGTGTTTGCTATTCACCCTCCTGTAATAAAGCCACGACCCGGCACCACCGCTTTTCATGATCAGCGGCGAAGAAGCAAAGGCCATGGTAGAGGTCAATAGAGACTTGAACCTTCACATGACGCTGCTTCCTCCGCCTCTAGGGTATGTCGATGCCTTCCTGTGGTGTATTCTACCTACCTATTTAGCCATTCTCGAAATACCTTGCGGGCTTTCCCTTCCTCAACCAACACGTCAGGTGCTTGCAACCCTGGCTCCAAGAAGTCGACTTCCATCGCTTCTACAAACCCCCGTCTCCATGTCTCCCGTTGGCCGCGGTGGACGATATACGACTAAAACCGTGTTCCGGTAGTTTTATCATGTAGGCGTGGTCGGGGCCTCTCTCGACTCGGCCTCACAACACCGCTTTCAACCAGTCTGGCGCCCCGCATTCCCGGTCCTTTGACATGCTCCATAGGTACCGTCCACCCACCATTTGGCTTGAGCGATACGTTATTCGCTCTCCGTCATGGGCCTTGGTGGCTAGCCAACCAAGCTCGGCTGAAGAAGCCACGAATGGGTGATATTTTTCCGGACGCCAAGATGGTGAAGACACGCTAGAGAAGCGTGTCCGGGAGATCTTCCGGATGATGGACTAGGATGATGGACTAGGATGATGGACTAGGATGAAGCACCAAGTGGGCGGAGAGAGAAATAATCCCTTATGCGAAAAAAAAAAACAATATTTTGGTGAATGGTCTCGGAGAGAGGCACTGTAACCACTGGACTTAGGTAACCGGCAAGATACTTGTCAGGGCTTGATCTTGAAAGCCATGGTCAAGACCGAATTTGAAGGCCTGACAAGGGGCATTTGGATTTATGAACTGGGCATTTCACACTACCTCTCATCTAACTTCCTTTGTGTCTGTTTCCTAGGTATTCTCACAGCTTTTCTTCTCTTTTCTCAGCTTGCACAGTATCATAAATGGAAATTTTTTCTAGAAATAAGTGCTCAACTTGACAACCGGTGTCCAAATCAGACTCCAAATGTTCATGTAACCCCCAAAGTCACCGGTAATGCCGTCCATGGGGTGATACAAAATATTCGATTCAACACCCCAAAAAAGAATCAAATCTTCCTAAACTGAACCCTCATCCCCCCAGCAGGAACATACCCCATCCCCGGGTTCGTCGTCCTCGGCTCCCTCCCCCCAAGCCCCTTCAACTCCTCCGTCATCCCAAACTCAAACCTGGTCACCAGCTCCACAACCAAAACCTTGAACTCAACCATGGCAAACTGCTTCCCTATGCATATCCTTGGCCCATGCATAAACGCCCCAAAAGCATAAGGGCTGTCCGCCTCCGTCCCTGCCAAATTCTCCCACCTCTCCGGCTTGAACTCGTCAACATCCTCCCCCCAAACCCAGGCCGTCCGTGAGGCCACCGCCGGGAGGAGAAGAAGTACGGTGCCCCTTGGGATAAAAGTGCCACAAATGGTAAGATCTTTCAGTGCCTCCCTAAACGTCATCAACGCAGGACAATACCGCCTGAGGATTTCCCTGCAAAAGTTGTGGAGATAAACAAGCGACTCCAGCTGCTCATAAGTCGGGGTTTTGCCAGCCTCGAAATGGGATGTGATTTCCCTGCGGAGACGCGTCTGTATGTCAGGGTGGACAGCCAAGACATAGCTCGCCCACAGGAGGGCATTAGCCGAGGTCTCATGCCCCGCCGCGATGAAGGTCAGCAGCTCGTTCGTGATTTGGTCTTCTGTCATTTTGTCGCCGGCTTTGCTGAGGGACATCTCCCCCTCTAGCATCATCGTGAGCAAGTCAGCTCCGTTGCTGACAGGGTTGCGATAGTCCGGTTGAGCCAGTTCTTTGACGCGGTTCTTGACAATGTCGAGGGTCATCCGGCGGAGTTGTGCCGAGGCGCGGAGGTAGCCTAGGTTGGCCTCCATGGGGAGGAAGCGGCGGATGGGGAGGAAGAGGTTGATGAAGGAGATGAGGGCGGAAAGCGGGGGCTGCTGGAAGACGCGGCGGAAGGAGGTGAGAAAGCTACCCTCTATATCAGCACCTACATGGCCAAAACCGAAAGTCTGAATAACATACTCCATATCCCCCCCTTCTTCCTCCCCCCTCAAATTCCCCAACTCAACCCCCAAAATCGTCGCTCCGGTCACATCAATAGTAGCCTTGACATAAAGCTCATTCACTGTTTCCTTTTTCATCAGCCCCCTTCCCGTTTTTTAGCGTTCACCATCAACTCACCATCAACCACCCCCTCCCCTTCCTCCCCTACCATCCCCTCCACAACCCCCCCCAACCCCCCCGCCATCCCCCAAAGCACCCCCATGACCCTCCTCACACTACCAACCCCAAAAACTCCATTCAACCTCCTCCTCGCAATCTTATGCTCCCCTCCCTCAGCAAACAACAACCCCCTCCCGACAAAATCCCCAATAAACCTGTGCATCATCTTAGTAAAAAAAACCCCACCCCCCCAAAAAAAAAACCACAAGAAACCCCGGGCACAACAAACCTGTACATGATATCCGGCTTCTTAAACTCATAACAGTGCGTCATCAACACCTCCTTGTGCGCCTCCGGACTGGCAACTAGTACCATCTCTGAATGGAACAGACCCAAAAACCGGATAAACGGGGCACGTGGGTAACGGTTGGCCCAATCAACGTATGTTTGCACGGGGGAGGTTGCGCGGAGGAGGGTGAGGGTTTGGCCTAGCAGGGGGAGGTTTCCCCCAGGTGTGGGGAGGGTGCGTAACGGGGAGAAATAAAAGGGGTGGAGGAAGAGGGAGTAGATTATCAAGGGGAGGTAATGCGCGAGGAAAAGGGGGAGGAGGTAAGAAGGAGGGATGGGGAAGGTGGGGAGGAAGAGGTGGGAGAGGGTTAGTTCTGTTAGGGAGAGGAGGAGGGAGAGGGTGATGTGGGACATGATGGTGGTGATTGATGGTGGTGGTTTGTTTCTTCAAGGGATTTGCAAGGAGAGAGAGTAAGATGGGGTGGCCAAAAAAGATTGACAACGGAGTGGTCATGGGCGAGGGACCCAGTGGTAGATATAACGATATAACATGGATGAATACCTTAACTCGTGTGGAAGGGTGTGAGCCATATATTAGGTGCATTTCACTGCTCAACTATCCCTGAGTGGGGAGGGCTTGCCATGTATGATCAAAGTGATTGTCAAGCCCGACTCCCACCTGTAATCATTCGCACAGCTCTCTCACTCGATGTTTCGTAGTTGGTGCGAGTGCATGCACCGTGCACATATCAAATGCTCATGCATGCTCATGTTGATCTCCGTCGACCCTCCAATCATATAGCTCCAACCACAAGAGCGTACCGAGCGTATTCGTCTAGCATGCGGGGTGTTACACACCAAGGTGTGGTGAAGTCCAGGGAGAAAAGCCGCAGTTTGATCATGAGTGGCGTCCAATAATTTCTGGCTGACACACATTCAGCAGCTTCCAATACGCCCTCTTTTGATGAGTTCTTCGTGTGGATGAGGTAAAGTCTGAGACATACAACACAATAACCCTTGATTGAGCAGCTAAACAACCCTAAGCGCAAAACCACCCGAAACCCAAACAACGCCTTATTAATGTGCCAGCAATGCTCCATGCACCCTGAACCCTCGCTAACCCACACCACCTTGATCTACTCAACAATCAGCCCCTCCAACACCCTCATCGCCCTCGTACCCTCCCTCTCAAAGGCCGAGACCATATTTTCACACTCCATCTTGAGCATCTGCTCTGCCAGCTCAGCATTGTGGTAAATCCACTCCTCCACCGTCATGCCCTTCTCAGGGCTGGTCAAGTCCTTGCCCTTGCTCAGCAACCGGGAGACACCATTCTCCTTGTTTGGATTGTTCGATGGTGAAAATACCATCTCGAGATCTGTCGGCTGCCAGGGCGTGGCACTCTGAAGTCCGCCCAGCGTAGCTCGTTTCGACGGGGAACTCCGACTCGGGGTGGCAACAACTGGTGCTAGCGCAACTCTGTTGGAGACGACGCTAACAGCTGTTGTCTTGGTCAGCGATCGCCGTGTGTTTTCTGCATCCGAGGATTGCGGCGACGGCGAAGGGGACATGGTTGCTTGTTTCGCCCGTCGGCTGGGTTGTGTTCTCGGCGTTGATGGGTGCTGGCTGGCAGATGAAGGAGGAGGTGGTGGAAGAGACTTGTTGGTTCTCATCGGGGTCGGTAGGACAGGTGCAGCTTCAACAACTGGGGCGGGTGGTGGTGTTGGAGGTTTGGCAGGCTTCTTCTCAACCTGGACCGGTTCTGGTGTCGTTGCCTTCGCTAAAACAGACTCGCGAGCTTTGACTATTCTGGCAGATGATCGTCGTGGGGCTGGTGCCGGTTCGACGTCCTCGACGGACGCTCGTGCGTCGAGTGATGCCCGGACCTCCAGAGACGCCCGTGCCTCGAGAGATGCCCGTTCAGCCAAAGACTTCTTCGAGGGACGACCGCGACCCCTCTTCACAGGCTGGGTTACAACAGTACCGCTGCTGGCATCCGGATCAACTTCTTCTGGTTGAAGCTCTGACTTGGCCTCAGGTTCTGGAACGGCATCCTCCATCTTAAGGGTTGGGTACTGGACATCACCGACTGATGGCGCAGGAGCTTTTGCGATCTCATCCACAGGTTCTGACTCGGCCACAGGCTCCTTAGGCTTCTTCGTCTTTGATATTTTCCGAGTCCCTGCCTTCCGTCCCTTCTTCGGGACCATGATCTCTTGCTCCTCTGGCTCCTCTGGTTCTGGATCAACCTCGGCGAGAAGAGCCTTGTATTCGGCATCGATCTCGGCCTCGTCAGGCTCCGCAGGTGTTGCGTCGAACATGGGGTGTATCCTGCTCTCTTCCTCCGCCACCTGACTTGTCTTGCGTGCAGTGGTAGATATCTTGGGCCTTCCTTTTGTCTTTGGCCGTGGCGCTTCCACCTCGGGTTCTGCGATAACCGGCTCTGCGATAACCGGCTCTGCAGCAGCTGGCTCTTCGACAACCGGCTCTTCGATAATTGGTTCTTCGACGACTGGTTCTTCCAGAGCTGGCTCTTCGTACCGGTCGAGATCGGCTTCTAATTGGCGCTCAATCTCATCGTCATCTGGCACATCCAATGGCTCCGACTGGACCGAGGCTTGCGAGACCTTGCGGGACTTTGTGGTGGGCCCCCGGCCCTTCTTCTTGGCAAGGGGTGGTGGCTGCTCAATGACATCGACCATATCAACGTCTTGTGGTGCTGCGGGCGGCTCTACGGCAGCGTTCTTCTTGGTGCGTGTGGCCCGTTTCTTGGGAGCTGGAGCCTCGGCGTTGGTCATGGAAGGTTCCTCCATTGTGTCGCTAGAACGCTTACGTCCTCTGGCGGGCTTTGGTGGAGGTGCTTCTACTTGCGGTTCGTCTTCGTGTATCTCGACGACCTCTTCCTTCTTTGCTTTGGTCTTCCGGCCCTTTGCAGTAGTCGCCTTGCGTCCCTTTGTCGTCTTCTTGGCACCTTGAGTCATGGCGGACGCAGTTGTCATAACACTGTCGTCTTGGTCGAGGGTGAGGTCTCCAACAGAGGTCAAGTCGGAGGCACCAGTGGCGATGGTAGCAATGGACTGCACCGAGAGCCGCGAGGCTTTGGAGGGTCTAGCTGTCTTGGCTCTCCCCGACTTCTTTGGTGCCGGTTGCGAGTTGATGAGAGTAAAGAATGGGCATTCGGGCGCACGGTTGTAGTGTTCGTCCCATGGGTTGTCGTCCGACTCCCATCCCTCGAGGGCGAGTTGGCAGTAGGCGCACGTGGCCATGTCCTCCGCCTCCCGCGATGGTGTGTACTTCCAGCCGGCCTCGACAAGCTATGTTCCGGCGAGTCAGTCTTGGGCCAACGGTCAAGGGTTCGTCGTTCCTACCTTTTTAGTCTTGCACTTGAAGCCCTTTTTGGTCTCGTAGGGCCACCTGCCGGCAAACGTTGCTTTGCGTGCCTCGACCATGAACGGGTCGAGAGGGTGTACCTTCCCATAGTTGCCCATGCCGGCCTCGATGGCTGCCATGATGGCCCACCCGCACGTTGGCGAGTGCTTCAGATGTTCCTCCAGAGGATTGTCATGCTCTTCCCACCCGTCGAGTGACTTGTCGCACAAAAAGCACACAACATTGTCGGGGCTTTGCGGGTATGGCTCGAAGAAGAATCCCGCTTTTGCAAACTATCACAGCGAAAGTCAGTCTTGAAACCCCGAGGGAAATCAGCTAGGAAGCTTACCGCGACAGGGGAGAGGGTTTTGTGTGGCCATTGCAGCTGTTTTGGACCGCGAGAGTTTGCATTGGAGGTTCTGCCTTTGGAGGCAGGCTGTGTTGCCTGGAACGATGCCAGCCGGTTCTCAAGGCAGAAGAACACGTCCTCCGAGTCCATCATAGACATTTTTGTGTGGTTGTTTGCTCAGAGAGGTCGAGTTTCGAGGGTTTGTCGCGAGTTAAGACGCGATCGAGTCGGCTACCGCTACCGCTAACTGGAATATGGGTTGGGTTCGTTTCTCCTCAACAATAACATACGGACATTGTCGTCTGGCGATATCAGATAATAATCAATCACGGGCCAATCGAGGAAGGCTTGGATCGTCGGCCCAAGTCGCGTGTTTGGTGATGGTGTCAAAAGTCAAACTGTGGGATCCATTGACATTTGGAGGGGGAGCAGGGAAGCCGCAGCCAATAAAATGCCACACGTCGTTGATTGGCTAGAACACGGTCCGTTTGTTTACTTTCAATGTGGAGGCTAAGCCTCATGTGCGCCACACTTTGCTTCGCTTCAGCCACAGATAGCGCCACCCCATTCCAACGAAGGGTTAGGGTTGTGATCTTATCAATGCCCAGGCTTCACTTGATTCGGGAATGTGTGCCAAGCGCACACTTCCTGGCGTCTTGCATGAAGTCAATATTGGATGCTTCCACGGCTTCTGAAGCCAACTTCTTGGCTTCTTCCACCTTCAACAATGGCCCGCTCTCCCGTTCTTTCTCAGCTTCACAACAGACCTCTCAAGTGCCGGTCTACTCGATGACTCAGAGACATGTTGAGAAGGCAAAACAAAATGTGGACTCCCGAGACGATCACCCGAAAGATCTGGGCCTGCTGTGCCCAAGAGACTCCAAGAGACCAAGGCGGCTACATTAAACATATACGACAGGTCCCAAGCAAACCGTGACTAAATGTTTTCTTCGCAAGTTTGGCATTGGTCATCAACAAAAGCCTCGCCCATCAGCGGCTGGTGGGGACTGGCAGTTGCATTCTGGGGTTTGCACCGCCTCCCCCAGCGGACGAGAGATGGGATCCTGGACAGACAACACCGATCTCGCACGTTGCCGACCATCTCAATTTTCACCGCCTGAGTTGGAGATGGAATCATCGAGGATCCCCAGAATGCGAATCCCGGTCCATCTAACACCTTGGGCTCTTCCAACGATCTCTGGGGACGGCGCAGACAGTCCGGAACAGCGCAGTTGAACCAAGCTTTTTCAGGGTGCTACCTCCGTGCCTCCTCGGTGCAAGCGCAGCCATTGGCATTGGCCATCAGGAGGAAAATAAGCTTTGCCGCGGACATCGGCGTGAGGCTGGCGAGACGGCGCCTTTTCTGCGTTTGAGAGGTCCCCACAGTGTCGTCACCACATCAGCTACCAAAGTACCGGCGCTACTGGCAGTTGGCTCATTGCTGGTTCCTGGCATGTCGAGATGAACCGTTTTTGCCCTATGGTGTTTTCCCAGTGACACGGCAATTCGTCTACCGGTACACACATTGGAATGTCCGCTACCGCGCCCCCACAATCAACACATTCTCGAGCCGCCACATGAACACAGGGCTTCTCCAGATACGCCGTTTGCCGCTTCTCATCTTCTAGAACCTGTGGGAGAGATGCTTCATGCGGGGAGGGTGGACCGGCCGGCCATGAACTCCGTCTGCGACATGCAGGAGCAAGGACAGCCTAGGGCTTGCAGAGGGGTCCTGGCCTTGACAGCACACCGTGTGAGGATAGCCCGAAGCCCTTGAGACCCTGCGGCATTGGGTAATGGAAGTTAGTGTTTTGGACCGGTACTGGTTACTCACGAAATCTGGGGAGAGCTCTTTCCGGGGCCGTTGGGTGAACAGCTGCTCATCTGATGATACTGGCCAGCCAGCAACAGCCATCGGGATAACCATCGGGGTATCCCCCTCGGTGGCGATGGGACGTCCCTGCCGGTGTTCCCGCGCCTCAATTCGTTCACCGAGATCGGCCGGAGCATGAACGGCATGGTAGGGATGTGCTTGCCGTTGCCTGACTCGAGCTTGGAACTGAGGTTTGACGCTTTCTTTTAAAGTTTCTCTCTTTTCCCTGCTTCCCCAGCAGTTCGGCTCTCCATCCAATCCGGAACACATTTTGGGAACTGGCTTTGTGTCAATGGTGCTTGTCCTGGTCATTTTTCTGTTCAACAATTTTTGACCTGCAACACTTGTTCATAAAGTCCATCTCCCCACGGACTTCGGTTCTTCTCTCTTCACTCTTCACACATCCGTCCGCCACTTCGCCATCCCCACATCGCCCTACCTGGCACTACCCCGGCCCATCACGCCACGCTCCTGTCGAGTTTCAACAGCTTCAGCAGGCCGGTCGTTTACCTAGTATTGGGACGACAGGCTTTTTCAATATGGCGGAAATCACTCCAAGCACGGGCGTGAGCCTTGCCGAGAAGGAGAAGGCCGGTATCGAGAGAACCGGCTCCGGCCATGCCTCTTCCATGGAGGGTGACGTCCGCGCCAACAGGGGTGCCGCCGACTACGACTTTGAGAGACAGAAGCTGGCAGAGGGTGAGGCCGCTTTCCACCAGCTTGGATGGAAACGCCTGACGGTTGTGCTCATCGTGACTGCCGTCGCCCTGGGCAGTCTCAGTCTTCCGGCCGCCTTCGCATCACTGGGCATGATTCTCGGCGTCATCATTTCTGTCAGCATGGGTCTTTTGGCCATGTACTGCAGTTATGTCGTCGGTCAGGTCAAGGTCAAGTACCCCCACATCGCCCACTACACCGACGCCGGCAGAATGATGTTTGGCAAGTGGGGGTACATTATCATGACGTTCATGTTCGTCCTGCAGCTCACCTTCACCACCGCCTCCCACGTTTTGACGGGAGCTATCATGTTTGGCAACCTGACCAACAATGGCGCCTGCACTGTCGTATTTGCCGTCGTCTCGGGCATTCTCCTCTTCCTCCTGGCCATCCCGCCCACCTTCTCCGAAATGGCCATTCTCGGATACATCGATTTCGTCTCCATCATTGGTGCCATCGGTGTCACTATCATCGCGACCGGCATTCAGTCGGCCAACGCTGACGGCGGTCTGGCCGCTGTCAGCTGGTCTGCCTACCCCAAGGAGGGCTTGACGCTGCACGAGGGCTTCATTGCGGTCACCAACATTGTGTTCGCATACAGCTACTCGCTTTGCCAGTTCAGCTTCATGGACGAGATGCACACTCCAGCCGACTATCCCCGCGCCATCTTCACCCTCGGCATCTTCGAGATCATCCTCTACACCCTCACCGGTGCCCTCGTGTTCGCCTTTGTTGGTCACGATGTCCAGGCCCCTGCTCTCCTCTCAGCTGGCCCCACCATGTCCAAGGTTGCCTTTGGTGTCGCCCTGCCCGTCATCTACATCTCTGGCAGCATCAACACCGTTGTCTGCGCCCGTTACATCCATGGCAAGTGGTTCAAGGACTCGGTTATCCGCTACGTCAACACCCCCATGGGCTGGATCACCTGGATTGGTGTCGATGCCGCCATCACAATCGTCGCCTTTGTCGTTGCCGAGGCCATTCCCTTCTTCTCGCCCCTGTTGGCCATCTGCGCTGCCATCTTCCTGTCTGGCTTTACATTCTACTTCCCGGCCATCATGTGGTTCATGTTCATCAAGGAGGGCAAGTGGACGCTATGGAACATCACGCTGGGTGCGCTCAACGTGGTGGCTTTCATTGTGGGCATGGTCATTCTCGGGCTCGGCACCTACTCGGCTGTCAAGGACATCACAATCCGCTACGAGACGGGTGCCGTTGGTACTTCTTTCGGCTGCGCTCCACTGACCTGAGCTGAGCATTTCAACGGTGTTTGGGAGGGAAATCGATTTGGAGTTTTTGGCATTTTCCTTTTACATCAAACATTTCCTTCATAACTCATAACTGGTAATGTCTTCTTTGGAGTATTCATGAGGGTTTCATGGCCAAAAAGGATCGGGCATGGGCATGGTCATTGGAGGGGTTAATGGTGGGCATTTTTCTTATTGTTGGGCCTTGGGTCGGAAGCGGCGTTTTTCTTTCTTTTTCTTCTCTTGTGGGAAGGGGGTATTTCTTTTGTGTTATCAAGCGTTACTTTTGTTGCGCGCGACTGGATACCAACGAGTTTTTAAAGTAGATGTAGGGGAGTAATGATACCTGATATGTGTCAATTTTGATGTCTTTAGTTGTGATTGTTTTGTAGCCATTTCTGATTGTTCTCTCAGCGCCTCGCACAACCACCACACTACTAAATCTACCCCAAGAAATCGATATCCCAAAATATCTCATTTCGCTATTTAATAGAATTTGCCTGTCCAAAAATGCCAGCTACCCTCTGACAAAGCAGCCCACTCCCCACATTGGAAAATAAGGGGAACTATTCACCCAAGCTTATCCAAGCCCAACTTCGTTTTGGGTTAAACAAAGCTCAAGTCTTACTTACAGCCTTCATGCTCCGCCAGGACCTTTGGAATCAACATCTTGACTCACACTGTGTTTATGTATGTATGGTTTTTCTTTGCTTTTTTTAGCATTAATCTTGATTAAATCTACGCACCAAAATTTCAATAGTCACGTAGCCATTCATCACAACCACCAAGCCATACATAAACCATCAGGAGGTCACACCCACGAGAGCAAAGAAATAGACAATAAGAAAAAGAAAAAGAAGATAGGAAAAGAAAAGATAGATGCCCAATAACAGGATTGAACTGTTGACCTTCGCATTGACTACATACTGTCTCCAGTATTAGTACGACGCTCTAACCAGCTGAGCTAATCGGGCTTCGTGGTTTAGTATTTTCTCAGTTCCCACCCTCACCCTACATTGCTTTCTGTGCCATGTTGCAAAACCTCCTGGTCACCCCCTTTTCGTCTCCTCCTGCTAACGGGTCAGTTGAGTCCTTTCCTGTTGAATTGTACTCCGTATACAACCAGTCTCATCTCTCACATCCATCCCCACCCCCCAAACAACCTGACCAACAGCCTCACCACCCAGCAGATACCTCAGGAAAGCACACAGCACAACAACCCCCTCCAACTGCCGACGGCCAAAGGGAAGCTCTCCCCATTACTCAACCGGCAGCCAAATCCGTCACCGACGACTCACCTCCACCGGCAACCCGCCCCTTCAAGAGCTGATCCTATACCTCACCTTCCTAATCCGTCCAAGTCAGGATCCCCAGCCCAAACCCACCTCCCCCCACCGCCGTTGTCGGTGAGCCAGCCTCTCCCCCTTTCATCCTTCACCTGCAGCTTCCAGAACCAGAACCGGACTTCGGAAATGAGGAAGCGCAAGTATCTCCAATACTGTTACGTGATGACTCGCGGTAGTTACAAACATCTAGAAGATCTCGGCAGTCGTTTGTAGTCCAACATGGAGGGACGGGACTTCCCTTCGGAGACACTAGAAAGCGGGCCGAGGCGTAATGTACAAAGTTCAGATGACCCAAACGGAAGTGGCAAACTCGAAACAAGCCTTTTTTCAGCCTCCTCACCCCAGCACAACTGCCACCTCATCTACCAGTCCAAAATTCTTTTCATTCGAGAACGATATACACTGGTAACATTGTTCCTGATAACGATGGCTAGCAAAAGTGCTCCAGCCCAAACCACAAAAGAAAAGCGGCCACCCCTCAACCCTCCAACCCCAACTCCTTGTAAAAAGCCTCCGAACTCGGCTTCCGCCCAAGAAACTCCTCCAACGAAACCATCTCATCCCTGGACCCCCCCTTCGCCAGCACGGTATGCCTGTACCTCCTCCCCTCCACCCCGTTCATCGGGTCCTTCTTGAACTTGGTATAAAACATGTCAGTCGAATACACCTGCGAGCTCAAATAACCATAATAGCCCGCATCATAACCCCCAATCAAGTGCCCAAACGTCGCCTGGCCGTTACCCCAGTTGCTACAAACAACAGTTAGCATTGAAAACTGACTCGAGCCCTTGACAATAAAAAAAAACTTACCTGGCCTCACCCTGCTCCTCGGGCCCCTTGATCTTGGAAATGTCCGCCCGGAGGTCATTGTACAGTTTGCTGATGTCCAGCTTCTTGAGTTCCTCATGCGACTTGGGTGTGTGAACCGTCATGTCGAACAGGCCAAAGTGCAGCTGTCTCAGGTTGAAGAGAGCATCATTGACGTGCTTGGTCGAGATGAGCTTTTCGATAAGATCGTCGGGAATCGACTCGCCCGTCTTGTAGTGTTTGCTCAGGCTCTTGAGCTGACTGGGGGTCCAGCACCAGTTCTCCAGCATCTGACTGGGGGCTTCCACAAAGTCTCGAACCGTGGAAGTGCCATGGTAGCGAGCATACTGAGTGCGGCCGACAAGGTCATGGATACCGTGACCCAGCTCGTGGAAGAGGGTGACAACCTCGTCGTGCTTGAGGAGAGAAGGCTTCTCCTTGGTGGGCTTGGAGAAGTTGCATACCAAGGCAGTGGCGGGGTAGCGTCTTGAACCGTTGGCCTGGATGAAGCCAGGCTGCAGGTTGAAGTTGGCGGCGTGGCCATACTTGCCTTGACGGGGATGGAGATCTAGGTAGAGGTACCCGACGAACCCTTCACCCTCCGACTTGTCGTCCCATACGCTAAAGATGATAACATCCTCATGCCATGCGATATCCTCAGCCTTCCCGGTAGGCGAGATACGCGCGCGGTCCTCAGGAGTCAACTGGTTGAAAACGAGGCCAAAGAGCGTCTCAAAGATCTTGAGCATGCCCTCGATGGTGGAGGTGATTGGGAAGTACTCAGCAATCGCATTCTCATCAATGCTGTACTCCTTCTCAATCATCAGGCGGTCGTAGTAACGATGATCCCAGAGATAGTAGTTGCCATCGTACGGGAGACCGCGCTCCTCGTGGTCCTTCTTCTTCAGCTCCTTGAGGTGTTCGATTTCCTTGAGACCACCAGGGCCGAGACGCTCCTTGAGATCGTTCAAGAAGTCAAGAACAGTCTTGGTCGTCTTGGCCATCTTGTCCTCAATGCGGAAGGTGGCGTGGTCAGGGTAACCGAGCAGACGAGCGGCCTCGTCCCGAAGCTCGATAGCCTCACGGAACAGCTCAACATTGTCGTTGCACTTGTTTTCGTTCGCGATGAACACCTTGCGGCGAGTTTCGGGGTTCTTGGCAAACTTGAGGGTGGGGAAGAGGTCGGGGTACTTGAAGGAGAGACGTAGCTTGCCCTCGTTCTCGCCGGTGCCCTTCTCCAGGCCGTCCAAGACATCCTGCGGAACGCCATCGAGCTCCTCTAGGGTGAACCAGAGGCCGCCATTCTCCTCGTTGAGGTTCTTCTGGAAGGCAATGCTGATCTGGCTAAGCTTCTTCTTGATTTCCTTGAAGCGGTCCCTCTTCTCACCCTCGGGAAGACCGAGGCCATTCTTGATGTAGCTCTTGTGTTCCTTCTCCAACAGTCTGGCGCTCTCAACGCTCTCCAGACCGGTGATCTTGGCCAGCTCTTCGGTGATCAGACGGTCCTTGTCCTGTTCCTTGCTCTCAGCAAGCCCGCTGTTCTTGTAGACGGCATCGACAAGCTTGAAGACGTCCTCGCGCATGCTGACCTCGATGCCGAACTCGTCCATAATCTTCTCGGCCTCGGTGCTGGCATCGCGAAGGGCGGCATCGGCGCTGACATACTGGTAGAAGCCAAGGATGCGGGCCGATAGCGAGCTCTGGTTCTCGTCTTCGATCTGGGGGCGGAGGACGGCCTCGAAGGTGGCAGCGTCGTTCGGCTTGATCTCAGCAACAAGCTTGTCAAGGAGGGAGCGTGTGTTGTCGCAGAGAGCCTTGGAGTCGGCGACGATGGAGTCCTTGGTGCCGGTGAACAACGGGGGGTCCTGGGGAGGGTTGGCGTATTTGGCCATGTTGACGTCGGGTGCGTGTGTGTAGAAGGAGCCTAGGGTTGAGTACGACAGTGTAGCTAGACGTGCGGAGGTAGTGGTGGCAGCAGTAACCACATTGAAGACGTGACCGAGAGGAGCTTGACCTTTGAAATGGTGGGGGCGGCTGTACCGTAACTGCGTGAACAGCGCAGAAATGCGGGGGGCGTACCGTGGCGCAGCCAGGATGACGGTGACGGTGGAGAAGAGGAGAAGGGAAAAGAGAAGCAGGAAGACGGCCTGCCGTGCGGAGGGAATGTTGGGCGCCAGGTTGACAACTGCACTGTACGCACGGAGACAGATGTCAATAAGAGAACCCAACTGCGGGGTTCGTGAGACGGATAGAGAACAAGGTGCTACGAGCTGACGGGTGACGAGAGGCGGGGGAGCGGTGTGCTTAACAGTAGTTCAATAGTGAGCTACGTGGTCCGAGGGAGGAGACCGAGCGGCACTGGCATTCGTCGTCAAGTGTTGTCTTCACTTGCTGCAGCTCGAACGATGATGTCTGGTAATCGAGGTCCGGCATGCTATGTTTGAGCTAGGACCAGGCCCGACAGGGGTCCGTGCATCTGGCGATCCACCCCTGCTGTCGATGTCGGCGTAAGGGACATATAAAGGGTCGTCGACACGGGACTTGGAGTTTTGAGGGCATTGAGAGTCCAGTATTCGCGAAGACATTTGGAAACAGAGTTGGGAAGTGAAGACTGCATGTATCCGTGTCCGGGACTGAAAAGCCATATCCCTGCTGGAACTTGCTCGAATCCACATCCATCCATCGAGTCACAGCCACCAGCGCAGTCTCATCAAATGTTGCCAACAAGTCTCTATTACTATCCCAAACCACAAGGGCACAACAGAGCCTCATCCAGCTGCCCAGAATCGATACATGATAGATCGCCCCAAAAGTACTCCAACGCCTGGCCCGCCTCTTAATCGATGCAAGTGCCCCCAAAATGAAAACATGTCTGTCATACTGCAGACCCCCATACGTCCGGTAGCTTCACCTCCCTCTAGTTGGCGAGAATGGTGCGGACGAGCTCCGTGTAGTTGACCTGCCCGTTGCTGGTGTCCACCGCCTTGAGCAGCTCGTCCACCTCCTCCTCGGTCATCTTCTCGCCCAGGTTCGTCAGGATGTACTTGAGCTGGCCCACGCCGATAAAGCCCGTCATGTCTTTGTCGAATACTTGGAAACCGCGGCAGTACTCGTCGGGCTCGCCAGGGTCACGGAAGCCGCCCGGTCGGTTCAGAATGCGCTGGAAGGTCTCAAAGTCGACTATATTGGAGTCGTCTGTCAGTCACTGTGCCTTGTGCACTTCCATGTTCTTCTGCTCACAATCACCGCCAACGTTCTTCTCGAGCTCCTGGATCTCGGCAAGGGTTGGGTTCTGGCCGCAGGCGCGCAGGAGATCGCCCAAGCTATCGAGGGTGACACGGCCGTTGCCGCGCTTGTCGAACAGAGAGAAAGCCTCCTTGTAGTTGGTCGAAGCCTGCGGGGAGTCAAACTGATTAGTGGCCATCTTTTAGGATGCGATGCGATGATTCGAGGTCGGGAGAGAGAAGCAATTGGGCGCAAAAAAAATAGAAAGCAGTCAGTCGTTGTCGTCGCCGTCAAAGACAAGCGACCATCCAACTTTTAAAGTTGGCACCACTGCCCGCCAGGTACAGGTAACCGCCGTACCGCCGTACCGCATCGGTGCGCTAACAATTTGGGGGGGACTGTGGTGGCTGATTGGCTGTGCTGCTGCTTTGATGGCGCTCTCCTGATCCTCGAACTGTGCGTGGCATATGTACTCACCATTTTGATTGCGTGTGTGATGCAAAACTAAATGAACGCGCGGAAAAGGCTGGGCAGGAAACTTTGCTTAAATGCTGAGGGCAGAACAAGACGAAGCTATTCGGAAGTTGATGTGCGGTCTAGAGAGTGGATTCAGAGACGGGGGGTTGCCAATTTCTATGGCCTTGGTTTGACCGCCAGCTGAAATGGTCGGGCTGCGCTGTCTTGGTCTGTGCCTCCATGCCGGTGCTTGTTGACTGTTTCACGGGGCAACGGCTCCAGCAACAACCCACCACACGCCTTGGCACTGCCCCTCCTTTTCTTATCGATACGGGGCACTCAGTTTCCATGAAGTTGGAAGTCGAAGATGGCCTTCAAGGCAAGGTTAACCCATCTTTGGCAGGAGTGCAGAACAAGAGGATCGGGGAAGCCATAGCACGTGATGCCATTCATTCCAGGCACGTGACAGCACACACATCGGCACAGTTATGTTTCTTTGAGTTTCACTGGTTGGATTATCTCTTATCCGACTAGCTCCAGGTCGCAATCCATCAGCTGTCTGTTGCGCAGCAAGCCGACCCCTTTGTCCCTGCCTGATACCTTACCAGCCAGCGGGGCACCTCTCGTCTCCTAGACCGAGGCACGTCATTGCTCCAGCCTCCAGCGGCATTAGCACCTCCCGTTTGCGGGGGCGTCAACCGCTATAACATCGGCGTCGCCCGCATCTCTTGGGGTCCTTGGCGGCTCTTTGCTTGACATTGTGTGATTCGGCTTGCAGCGTGTGCCGCAAAGATTTGTCATTTTCCTCTCACCTAAGCGCATTAAATACATTTAGATGCATCGTCAGCTTCTTCCCTCTTTGTCCTCTCGATTGAACCTCGCTTGCAGTCCAGTTTCACGATCCGTTCGAGTGCATTCTCCAGCTTACACCTGGTTTCCTCTTCACACTCCCACAACTATAAACTGCCATAACTGTGCTCCACTCACAACGACATCACACTCTCTCAGCCGCACTTTATTCAAACCCCGTCTCAAGACAGCTCAATTCGCAACCATGGCTGCTACCGATGCGACACTCAGGACGTTTTTCCAGTCTCCCAAGTATGCCGTCGTGGGAGCTAGTGCCAACCAAGAGAAGTACGGGTACAAAGGTACCTATCACCAACCTCATCCCTAGGTAATCAAACAACACATACTAACACCGGTTCAAGTCTTCAAATGGTACCTCAACCACAACCTCCCTGTCACCCCCATCAACCCCTCCGGCAAGCCCATTCCCGTCGACGGTGAGGACCGCCCCGTTGTCACCTCGCTCAAAGAGATCGAGAAGCCAGAGGAGACCTCGGTTTCGTTCATCACCCCCCCTGCTATTACCCTTTCCAGTTTGAAAGAGGCAAAGGAGCTCGGCTTCCCGAGTGTGTTTTTGCAGCCGGGCACTTTTAACAATGAGGTGCTGGCTTTTGCGAAGAACAACTTTAGGGCCGTGGTTGCGGGGGATGGGGGTTGGGGAGGGGAGGGGTGGTGTGTGCTTGTTGATGGGGAGAGGGGGTTGAAGGCTGTGGGGAAGTTGTGAGAGAGACGAGTTTGTTATCATGAGCCTTGATGTTGGGATTCAATTCTGATCTGCTGTTTCCTTCGTGCTTGTCATATAATGACTTGTTACTGGATTTTTTATGTTGCAGACACAATGGTTTGTGTATTGGGAAGCCGGTCTCATAGAACAGTTGCTAATCTGGAACTGGGTAGCTCCGATTATAAGACAAAGCGCCCCTGGAAAATTTATTATTCCGTAGTATGTTTTGTGAAGTGCAGGATAGAACCAAAACTCCCATCACCATGTATATCAGTTTTCATTTCCTCAGTCTTAATCAGCTTTCAGGACAGAGGCAGAATCTTCTCGAGGTGGGTTGTTGGAACAATGTATGGATCAAGCCAGGGGCGGCGGGCCTCCAATTCAAAGCCACCCCAGAACCCAAAAAGAAAAACCGGAAGTCTATGCTATAACCAGAAGTCGCTGAATATTCAATACGTGGCAGTAGATTAAAACTTATGGGATCCCGCCACACGGGATATTCGAATTATCCCGGTTGGTATACCAATTTCACTTCCCCAACAAGCTGTTTTTACTTCTTTTCCAGAAATCAGTCAATAATTTTGCAAGTTGTCAGCTGGACCGTCTCCATCTCACTTCACCGGACAGTCCTGCCACAAAGTCTACAGTCGTGCCTAACAAGCATTGAAAGCATCGAAAGACAAGTTGAGAAACAGGGCGTCCAGCCCATTTCTCCACATCGACCATAATCAGACTCACGATGGTTGAGTCCCGGCCACGACGCGTCACTGCAGTGACTTTGAAGAGATTCCCTGGTCCACATTGGTTTCGAAAAAGTTTAAGCTTAATTCAGTTACATATACTCTTCTTCTGCCCCGGTGTTTCGCTTTTTTCCATTTCTCTCTCTCATGCAACCGCAGTCATTCCAGCGCTTGCGAACGATATGGCCCACACGCCATCGACTCCATGCCCTCGGGGCAATGTGTTAGGTTGATGAGCGAGAAGTTCATCCACATGAGCGACATCAACCAGACCACACCGCGGATGGACCAGGGAGGCTTTGGCCACCCTTGCATTATCCTGAAGCGGTCGCATGACGGGTTCATGGCCCTGATTGCGTTGATCTCGTCGTTCGGGTGCTCTTCGCGTGGGACCGCGCAAGCTCCATGGTGGAGGCCAGACCTCAGGAAGATACATCGTAAGTACATCGCCAATCCATTATCATGCATGCCGTGCTCAGTTCATGTCACCTTCCTGTCACCTTCCTGTCACCTTCCCGCTATTATCGTATCACCCTCATATCCATCTTCATGTCCAACCTTGCTGACCATCTACCTCACAGCCGACAAGACGGTTTTCCCCGCAGCCGCCAACTGTAACTCGGAAAGGCCCGATCCCAGTCGGCCTTTTATCCAGCTCCAGCACGGCATCCGCTTCAACTTCCCGACGTGGATCGACGTGACCAGAGTCTAGGCCGTGCCGGCGACCTGCCTGAGCGCCTGGCGTGGGCAGGAGAACAAGCAACTGACGAGGCAGTCGCTCTCTGACCTCCTCGCTCACATGCGCCAGGCGGCTCCGCAGCGCTGGCGCGACGTCAACAACGCCATGGTGACCATCGCCACCACCACCGCCTCTGGGCCCTCTCTCGCCGGTTTGCCAACGCCGCCGTCGACTCCACCGGCGCGTTTGGCGGCCAGTCCCTCACCACCACCACCACCACTGCCACCGCGCCAGATTGACCAATCCTGGCGGCGCTCCCAGACGCCAGCGTCGTTTGCGGGCGACACCGATAAGAGGAAGAGACGGACGTCATCGTCAAATGGGGAAAAGGATGGCAAGGTCCAGAAGGTTGAAGAGTGGAGGCTATCGGCCGGGCCTGTCGGTCATTGTTGTGGCGGTGTGGTGGAAGAGGAGGGAGATGGTGGGCAGTGGTGCACGGTTGTGCAGAAGAGGAAGAGCGGGAAGAAGTGAAATGACGATGACGACGTCTGCCCAGGCGGCGGTTACAATCACGGATGGCTGGCTGCGTGGAAACTGACGGATGGGATGGGATGGCTGCAGCGACATATCTACTGACCCTCTCCTCCCTTCACACTCTGCACTGACTACCCTCTTTTTCCCCTTCCGCTTCCCCTTCCCCTTCCCCTTTTCCCTTCCGCTCCGCTCCGCTCCGCCACATGCATACATGTGAGGAGAGAGTCCGAACAGGAACAGCAACGAGGATTTGGGAGGATATGATCAAGGACGGCAACTTAAGAAGTCGTGATCAGATTTTGCAGAGGAGACAGTCACACCCCCTTTGCACCTTTTCGCCAACTTCTCTTCGCCGCGCCACGCCCTTCGACATGATCAGGAGGGATATCAACAACAACGTCGGCAACTCGGTCATGGTGAAAGGCTCTGTTGTCGTACCCCATAGACCCGTGGCAAGGGTTATATTTTCACACCTGTGCTGTCTTGGGGGAGTATATTTGAACGGTTTAGATGATGATCATGATGGGATGGATGGATGGATGATGAATGATGGATGATGAATGATGGATGATGGATGATGGATGATGAATGATGGATGATGAATGATGGATGATGAATGATGGATGATGAATGATGGATGATGAATGATGGATGATGGAATGAATGGATCATGATCATGATCATGATTGGATGTATGTATGAGTGTGATGACAGGTTTAGAAAGGGGGTCACTCTTTTCCTACTCCTCGTGTGGTTCGCATGAAGGGACCAAGGAAAGGATTTTAGTGAGGGTCTTTTTTTTACCTTTTTTTTTCTTTTTTTTTTTTTGTTGTTGTTGTTGTTGTTCAATTTTGGAACAGCTGCACACATTCAAAGCATGCTTTTCTGGTTGAACCTTGGTGTTTACTTTGCTGTGATGTCTTGCGTTCGATATGCTTTGATGTCACACTCGTAATATCTCTTGCGTGTGTTTCTCCTGCCCGTGTTTCTCTTGCTTGCTACTAGTGCTTCGCGTACACCTGTGCTTTGCGTGTTGCTTATCCTCCTGTGGCTGCTGCTACCGAAGTGTGATCTGGCGTGATTAGCTCAACTCCCCGTGGGTCCGAGATCGATCGAGTGCACCTCCAACAAGGTCTGCTCAAGTCAGCTCCCTCAGTCAACTCCCCGGAGACGAGCAAATGCCTCGAGCTTGAATATCAAGATTTATGGAAAGTGCATTCCTATGTGATTAACCGTGTATATACATGGCAACTTTTGCTCCACCCCTTTTGACTTCTAACCCAAAAGTACTGGCTCCACCAGCCCCTTTTTTAGCAGATCTGCTGTCGGGCGTTGCCACTGATGGAGAAGTTTGTGTTCTCGCCACATGGCGACTCACGAACAGAGTTGTTGTTCACCTGCAGGGTGATCCAGATGTCCTTGTTGTTGGGGAACTCTGAACGGGCAGACAGGCGGACCTCTCCACCGCCGTTGACGGTGCCGCTGCGGATCGAGACGTTGTAGCAGTTCTCGATGAGAATGGCGTTGTTCCCGTTGTTGGACAAGTCGACGTTCTGGATAACCACACCACCAGAGCGAGAGACGCAGAAGATACCGCGACCACCACCGCGGGAGATGACCTTGTCGATGTACACGTTGGTGTTGTAGTTCCCATTGGCGTTCTTGCCGTTCTCGTTGGCCATACGGAAGGTGGCATACCCAGTGCCGGTGGCGACGTTGTTGCCATCGACGAGACCGACCCAAGCGTTTCTGGTGTTTTGCAGCAGCAGACCGGACTCGCCCACGTCGCGCGCAATGACAGAGTTGATCTTCAGGCCGTCAATGTTCCAGGTCTCGACAGCATGGCTTCCAGCTCCGGTGACCGTGATGGTGTCCATCTCGACGTTGTAGTTCATGGCGGCGTCGCGGTCGAAACGGATGGCGAGACCACCGCTGAGGTTGAAGTTGAGCTTGCCGAGCTTGAGGTTGCGGGTGCCGGAGACACGGAGGCCAAAGTAGGGGTTGCCCGTCATGGTGAGGAAAGGAATCTGGACATCGTTTACGTTTTGGATCTCAATGGCGCCTCGGCCGGCGCGGTTGCCCACGTTGATGGTACCGCAACCCTCAAAGATCTTGCCCGAGGCGAGGGTGATGGTGCCGGCGCCGATGGATCCTGAGGCGAGAACGGCAACACGCTGCCCGCTGGAGATTCCATCGAGACCGGCCTGGATGGCAGCTCTGTAGTCGGAACCAGAGTAGAGTTGAGTGGAGCCTCTGGTTGTCCTAAAAGAATTGCCTGAGCCGGACACGGTGGCATGGGGGCTGCCTGCACCGCACTGGGCCCGGACACCCGAGGCAAGGGCGAGCACGGCGGTCAGGAAGAGGCTGCTGAGTTGCGTCATGGTTGATATGAGACTGCTTGCCGGGAAGGGAATCCTGGGGGAGTACTACCGACTAGAGATGTGGTAAGTACCTGACTTCATATATTTCCCTACCTCAGCCCTCCAAGGCGCCTCCGCTACCTCGAGCGAAAGGTGTCACTAATATGTTCGCCAAAGCGGAGGCAATTATTCCGCGGCAACATCGTTGGCGGAAATCAAAGATCCCAGCACGGGTTTATTAACAATAACGGCCTGTAAATAAGTGTTTCACGTCTCCGCATGCAACCCAAGAACCCGGGACAACCCAATTCTCGGAAAAGCCCACTGGAGCCGCCTTGGCCTCGGCGAGAGATGGCCGTACCGGTTTTGATCAGCGCTCCGTGTTCTCGGCGTCGGTGAGCGGGAATGCTGGGTAGGTAGTTGGAAGCTATGCTCATGATGGATGGCCAAGGACTCCGTTTGCTGCGTGGCGCTCTGTGCGAACTCCATGGTAGCTGCAGTGCTCTCGTCAGACGAAAGGGAGTAGAGACAAACAGCTGATAGTAGTCTTGAGAATTCTTTGCCATGTAGTCGGGTGATTTGTCTCGGGTTGGAGAAGTTAAAAAGACACAGAATGGAAAGGCCCGGCAATTGGTGCGGGTCTGGGGCACTTGCCCCTGCAGGTGCTTGGAGCCGATAAGCGACAGGAGTAGTCTGGCCTACTACCTACGTAAAGCCTCGTGGGCTCTGCCTGTTTGGCCTGCTGTAAGTAAGGTAGTACTTAAGAAGAATTATGAGCTGTACAATTGTGGATGAAGAGCTAACGCACGGGGCGCGCGATGCCACTGGCCAATCATTACTGACCAATTGGAAGTAAAGCGACGAGCTCACGGAGATCCCGGTAAGCGAGCGACAGGATCACAATGAGCATAGTGAGCTACAGGAAAGAAAGGTGATCCAGGTGATCCACGGGTCTATGTATCCCTTTCGGAGGTTCTGGATCAGAGTTCGTTACATGAGCGTAAACGTAAGTAAAACCTGCTACTGAGTTGAAGGATTTAGCTTAGTAAAGGAAAGAGATATTTCTCTTTTAAGCTACTTTAGGCTAAGGCGCTAAGCACGCACAGGCCACTTAAGCCCAGACACAAAACAGTGCCTAAAGCCTAACCAAAACTTACCTTTTTTGTTAGAAGCCCTTTGCCGGACAGAAGACCACTCTTCCATCCTTCAAACCTCATTTCAGGCGACCAACAAGCCCTCAAACCTCAGCTGACCTAATTCTTACCTACCTGGTACCTACTTACGCTTTCCAGCCTGATGCTTGTTTTCAGGCTTTAATTGCTACAGTTGCGACGCAAACGCCCATTCAGGATCTGCGTAGTGGCTTACCGCAGCTTTATCAGCTCTCGAATCTCCGTCGACGTAGCCAGCAGCAAGGCGGAGTTCCTTCCACGGTGTGTAGGCGGGCATTGCCTTGGTAAGGCGGCCTGGAAAGAGCCCTCGAATACTATGACAGCTCAAATGCCGCGGACATTTCAGGACCTTGCTGTGAATGGCTCAATAGAAAGCTGGATTTTCGGAGGTCGCGACAAGAGTGCGTCCACGGGTATGACCACCCCCCGCAAGGAAAATCCCACCCTGCCGCCGCCCGCCGACTCGGGCTCGGGAGTCTCCCCCAATCATCAGTGACATTTTGCCCCCCCGAACCGCAACCCATAGCCCGGCAGTCCAATTTGCCCCAACTGCACAGAGAGATGCCGGTCTCAAAGGTACAAAGTATACTACCGATGTTGAAAGGAGAAAAGCCATCTCTGAAGCTTTGAAACGACGACGCACTTCGGGAGCCAATGACCAAAGCCATGGCCAGCACAAAAAGTCGCAAACGGGCAACTTTCAACCCACAGTTATATCACCCGTCCCTCTGCCGACCTATGTCTCTGTCGTCACAAACCCCGTAAACAGCCAGGTTCAGGCCGAGGCCGCCGAAGTAGCAAAGGTCGAACCGCACGCCCTAGACCTCACTCCATCCAGACGACCCTATTTGCGTTGGAATAATGAGTCTATGTACGGTACCACTATACCAGATGGATATGAGTGGTCCTCGGCTCGTCCTGGCTTTCCCTGGTAGGTTTCGGGATTTCTACTTCTGAGGTCGTATGTACTAATGTTTTAGAATCTGCCCTGTTCGATCGTGTCGGAAGCTTTCTTCTGCCATAAAGCAGCTAGGTGGACATTTCGTCGTATGCCTTGCCTTCAATTGTATTTTTTCCACCCATGATTGCTCACACTCTGCCACAGCGTCAACATCGAGGTTCCCTGTTGCACGACAATATGGACGGAACTCTCTCGGTACGAGGACATTATGCCAAACTCCGGGATGGTGAAGGTCAAGCTTCGGGTGCCAAACCGAAACCGGGCATTGTGGTCTCGGTAGGAGCTCTGGACCCGTCTGAACCTTTCATGGTCGCTCCCTCGCTACCGGAACAAGGACACGGACGATACGATGTCGACAACAGCCAGCCCCCATCGGGAGCTGGAAGCGAATAAAGTGGTGCCCAGAGTCCTATGACCAGTCTTGCTAAAGTAAGCTCAGCAGCTCAGTTTAATTCTCCTACCCCCCGGCGACCCCAAAGCCCTCTGGAAAGCCCTCCAGCCTTTACTTTAGGCATTGCAAAGGTCGGGAGCCTCCTAGCAAGGGGCATGTCAGGACCTTGCTTTCTCTTCCTCAACTACCAGATTTCGACTGGAACCACATGCGGATCAGGACCAACCCCTTCTCTGATACCAACCCGCGAGACATCACTGCCCTAATCCTGCAAGTGACAGGAGAGCCTGCCCCCAAGTTGTGTGGCCGAGGCGCAAGTGGCAACGGCCTATTTCAGTCATGCATCATGATTTCACCTCGACCTCCTGATGATATTGTTAGCAAGGTGATCAGGCTGTGCGAACTGCTTTTACCATCCTAACCAGACGTATTGCACTCTGAAGGACCGGGGAAGGGAGAGGGTAGGCAGGATACTTCGCAGCGGGCAAGGGGCCCAACAGGACTACCAGGATCCAGGATGGGACGATGCAGACATCAGCATGTCGAATGTGTCGGAGCAAGCTGTCGGTTCGCTAACCGCAAACACCACCCAGACTTCTCCGACCGTTTCATCTTCTGACGGCTTCGAGTTTGCTTCACCGGGAAGAAGGTACACGGACTGGGATGGTACGTGTGCATTTGATGAATGTGTTGGAGACAAAACAAACTCACGAGTCGCAGATGACAACGGAGACCCTAGATCGCAATGCGGAGTCATGATTGCTGCTGGATATACTGAGCGTTCGGGACCGAGACCGTTCCCGTGTCCAATCAGAAGCTGCGAGACAAAGTGTATAAAGGTGAAGGATCTGGGTTTTCATTTCTCGGTACGTCTCCTGGCTGGAGAAGTCATTGTCTGCGAACCTTTCTGATGTCTTTCCTAGCGCTCCCATTATGCAAGTTATCTCAAAGACAACGGAGATGGGAGCTTTGATCTCGTTGGTGCATATGCCCCCAAGCGAGGCAACATTGGCCCAAGCGGCAATATCCTTCACCCGCGCCCCTCGGTTGTTGTCGCCAAAACGCGGCCCGATGGGTCGGTTGAGTGGGCGGCGAACTGGTGGGTCTTGCGGCATCATATGTTGCCTGCTACTGCTGCTGCCGATGTGCCCGTGGGCGATGAAGCACTGGCTAATCGGAGTTGGCCGCCAAAAAGCATTTGGGATCATATGGAGGCGGAAGAGAAAACTAGTCAGGGGGCGGTGGCAGAAGAGGACGCCGGTCGGATGGCGGCGGAGCAGCAGAGGGCAACGGAACAGCAGAGCCCGGCGGAACCAATGGCCAATGTGATGGCAGCAAGGCCACTTAGAAGAATACCGGGAACCAACCAGGTTCATATGAATGTTTGGCTCCCGGGGGTTAAGACGCCCGGGGTTATGAGGAAGGAACAACAACAACTATATCGTATGCACACACTGAGATGGTCGGATGTGCATCAAAGGCCCGTGCCACGGCGTCGAAAGTCTCCACAAGCTGCGCAGGCTACAGCCCAGGCTCAGCAGGTTGTTCCACAGGTCCCTCAGGTCTCGCAAGCTGAACAGCCGGCGGATATTGCGCGCAACGCTGCCATGGAGGGGGTTGAGGAAGAACATGAGGGTGTTTCCACTCGGTACAAGCTGAGGGCGCGGACTTCTGAGTCGGGACATTTGTACCCACAGGCGCCGCCTCCAGCTCCAGCAGAACCTGACGAGTCTATCCCAGAAGAACCAGCCCCACCACCACCCATCGTAAAACACCAGGGGGGGGAACCCAAAAGCCGCATTTTGGAAGGGATACCATCATCCAACGGTGTCCAAACCACGGGCTTCGTCATCGCGGAGCAAGTTTTGGAAATAGAAGACTGGGAGGTTGCGCCGGGGCGGATCAGGGAGATGGACCCCAAATCCGATAGCATTGCCTTTTCCAAGTCTTTTCTTTCGAGCACGCATGCTGTGGAGGTGTGCGAGGATGGGGCTTTCCGGGTGGATGTTATCAGGAGCCATCAGACTTTCAAGATCGAGGGGGAGGAGAACCAGATCAGGCTGGTGTCACTTGCTTCGGGGAAGTTGAGGGTCAAGATTGGGGAGGAGCCTGAGTTTGTGATGGGGCCGCATGGGATGTTCAAGGTCAAGGCTGGGGCGGGGTGCACGCTGAGGAATAGGATGTATGTGGAGGCTATTATTCATACGACGGTTTTGAATGGGTTTTCTTGAAGGGTTTTGGGGCTAGTGGTTGAGGGGAACATATTTTTGCATGTGAGTATTTGGTTTCAGTAGATAATCATGGAGCGTGGGATAAATGGCTGTGGTTTTGTCCAGGTGCATGTTGAAGCGTTTGCCTGGTGAAGTTTGTATGCATTGCATGACTGAATTAAATAGCTATAGACATGATGATGAGCATTGGTTTGGTTTCTGGCAGGAAACAATATAAGGAAACAAAGACTCCACACGTTGTGTTTCTATTGCAGTATTCAAAGACCATTTGCCAAAATGCCGCAGGGAATGCTCCGGAAGATTGTAATTTCGCGGTGGCATTTACGGATGGTTTTGTTTTGGGCAAGAAGGTGCGGAATGATACGGGCTGGGCAGTTTGTGCAAGTTCAGCGTGAGGACGTGGTCCACAACCTGCGGGTGCCATTCTCAGAGTTCACGGTTGCCAAATTCAACACTCCATTACACACCTGAAGACGCAATAACAAAAATCAAAACAGCTACTCAAATTGGTATCATATTTCCTCCCTCCCTTCCTATCCCCCAAGCTCTACCATTGTCCCATTCATTGCCCCATTCCAAATCCTTCACTCTCAAATACTCCTCTTCCCCTCCCCCTTCCTCGCCCTCCGATCCCCCAAATCACCAGGGTACCTCACTACAACATAAAAAGCATGAATCATGCCCGGCAACCACGCCAAGATCGTGAGCAGGATGTTGATAAAAAAATGCGCGTCACATCCCCTCTTCAAGAAGACCGCCACCGGGGGGAGGAAGATGGCCATGATGAGGAGGATGACGTCACTTCCTGTGAAACTTGATGAACTCATGCTGGTGGTAGCTGGGGGTACGGCGGTGGATGCCATCGAGTCGCGGTTTGTGTGGTCCATACCCACGGGGTGGGTTGTTGGTGTTGCTCCTGCGCCTACGCCTGCGGAAGACGAGGCAGGAGGGGCGGCGTAGTAGTCGTTGGTGTGGGGTTTGGTGTTGTCGGTGTACGCAGGTTGTTGCATAGGATTGGCAGAGGAGGAGGATGTGCCGCCAGTGATGCCCGTGTCCATTCCCATGCCCCCGTTGTTGTTGTTGTTGTTGTTGTAGTTGTAGTTGTAGGCCGGTGATTTCTCCATCTTGCAGCTGGTCGTGGTCTCTCTTGTTGGGTAGTAGGTAGGTATGTTGTAGGTATGTAATCAAACTGTGTTGTTGCTTGTGGTAGATATCAAACTTGCTCGACTCGTGATAGTTCTGTATGTGACAAGGTGATGCTTGATTCAAAAAGTCTGTCGCTAAGAACAAATTCAAAACCGCACCAAAAAAAGACCCTTATAATCCCCCCCATGGTCCCAACCATCCCTCAATGACGTCTCAATCCGGCCTGACCGATCGACACAAACGGTAGCTTTGCGTGTAAGTCAGGCAAACCTACGTCATAGTTCGTTCTGCCCAGAATACACCCGACCAGCACCCGCTGACCTCGCTCCAACCACTCGCCACCCACCAACCACCGCCACACCAAAACCTTTAGCCTTACTTCCCGTGTTAACCGTGCCACAACATATGCTCAACAAATGCCCAGCCAAATTCCCATTGTTTAGCACGCGCGGCATTATAACCACATCCCCTCATCAAAGCCACACATACGTATGCCTAGAATAGAAAAAAGATGCCAAGTATATTCATTCTATTCATGACCCATCCCTCTCAATCGCTCATAGTAACAAAACGCCAACCTCTATTCTACAGTCATGCATGGTGATATGTACACTTAAAAAAAACACGAGGCCCGTGTATCATGACACAGCACAACCCGAACCACCGCTTCCAGCCAATGTAGCCCAAAAACAACGCTCATTATTGTCATCATAAAAGTACATCAAGCCTTCTTCTCCTCGCTCTCCTCCTTTTCCTCAGCCTCCTTGGCCTTTCCCTCGCGGTATTTGGCCATCTTCTCCATCAGATACCGCCACGTCCTCGTCCAGCCGCTGGTGAGGGGTCCCTTCAAGGATTGTGTCGTGGCCGGCCAGCTGATAGTCTGCTTAATCACCTCCCGAATATAGCTGCGCAGCTCGGTGGGGTCGTCCTGCACAATACGCCTCTCAAACCCGCCGCCCTCGCGACGCTTGAATGAGATCGAGTCCTCATTCTTACTTTCCTCCATCATCTTGTTGAACTCTAGCTGCGGTATGGCGAATTTCCTCTGGTACTGAAAGTAGAGACGTGACCGGAATGACCTTGGCAGCCGGCGCACCATGTTGCCGCGTTTGACAGGGTCCATATCCTGAGCGAGGTTGAGGTTGCTAGCCTCCCACACCCAGTCCTTGGCGCTGGTTCCCGGGTCGTTGAACTCGACGTTGGGGAGCGTCTCGATAAGTGGGAGATACAGCCGTCTAAAGTTGGTCATGTTGTTGCCGACAATGTTCTTGACCTTGCTTGGGTTCTCCGTTGGCAGGGCCATTCGTGGGTCGCCGAGGTAGCTGATGCCGGCAATGGTGGCATAGAGCTCTTCTTCGGTGAACTTTGGCGGCAACAGCAGCAGGGCCGTCCTCAAAGCAGAAAGCAGGTTGATCTGGTTGGCGAGACGAATCTTGGGGTCATCGCGCAGAATCTTCACTGGCTTGTGCAACCGACCGGCCAGATACAGTGTGTCCCAGTTGGTCAGGTCTTCCTCCAGTGTCTTTAGCAGCACCACTCCGTACTTGATCAAAATCCCGTTGACAACAACATATGGGTTAAAGTAGACACCAGCACCCATTCTGTCCTGCACATAAGATACGGCCCCCGACCCGAGCGTGGCAAGGCCCGAGTAATGATCGCGGTGTTGTTTCATATTGAGAGAGTGCCAGTGTTGCGTGTGGGACACGCCAAAGATAAAGTCAATCATTTTCGGTGTGCCATCTTGATGTCTTGCTACCGCTGGTGGGCATTTTGGATGTATAGCCTTTACTTCTTCGGGGGTTGCCGTTTTGCCGTTGGATTTCGACTGTGGAAACACTCCGGATCCATAAGCAAATGCATAACGGATCGGCGCCCGGAACGCCCAAGGGATAGCCTTCAAGACTTCCTTGAACTCGGCGTCGAACGGTATGTGTTGGTTGACGCCAAAGTTGGCGTGGGGTAGGTCGGAAAAGGATTCGATCTTAAAGTTTGGATTCGTCTCCCAGTCCTTGAGGTCGCTGACAACCGAAGACTCCGAGTCGGATCTGCTCGAGGCCTCGTCTGCGATGGCCTGGGCAGACTTGGTGTCGGACCTTGATGTGTCGGTGGCCTGGTCAGCGGCAGCATCGTGTTGGGCGCCCTCTCTTGACTCCTTGTCCAGCTCATTCTTATCCTCAACGTTCGTTCCGTATCGTCGCGCAGTTCCCAAGGGAAGTGGTCTGGTCGTGGTGGGCCGGGGGCGCAGTGGGAAGCGACCCTAGATAGAAAGCTTTTGGTGAGCTATGACGTTGGCCAACCACTGGAGGGGACGGGGACTCACCCTCAGCAGAAACGGGAGGCGGTTGGAGGTGGGAGCAGCCATTGGTATTTGGATTTCAGAGTAAAAAAAAAAATAAAAAAGATTGAATATTTCTGGAATGTTGTTTTTCTTAAAAAAAGAGCAGCGGATGCCGCAGGAAGTATCACCTGGTGTCCGTATCCAAAGCCATGGATGTTGTGGAACCAAGGGAAAGTTGAAGCTGGGAGCTCCAGGACGATAAAGACCCTGGGCGGGCCATAGCTCGGGCACACGCCTCCCGGTTCCGCGTCATTGGCAGGGGCACATGCGCTTTCTTTGTTCTCCCCACAGATCGAAGCCTTGGCGGGCATTCCATCGACATGCCAAGCTTTTCTTTACTGAGCTGATATCACAAAAGTATCTCTGGTGTTGCTTGTCTTGGTAGAGGAGGAGGAAGGAATATCACCTGGAAAGGGCTCTAAGCATTCAGTATACATACCGACATCTGGCCGTAACAGACGGAGCGGTGACTGCTGAATGCCGAAGCTGGACGTACACAACCACGGCGGCCAGACTGACAAGAGCTCTCGTCTTCGGGACATTCACTGAATGAGAGAGAGAGAGAGAGAAAACCTCCATTCTATCGCACTCCTATGTCAGAGACATCGGTAGTCTACGGCTTGAAATACTGGGAGACATGCTACAACAGCGGACAGCGGAGCAAAGCAAACAGCAAAGTACGTTGGACACAGCAGTTACCGCTCCTGCCCCGAGAGTGCTGGGCTCTCCCATAAAGGCCTCGGCCAACAAACCCGACCAATCCGTCAAAATTTTAACTTTTCTTCCAAATCCTACTCTGTAGGTACCCTCAACATCTCAACCGCGACAGCTTCTTCTCCAGAAGCCACCATCACATCCGAAATCCCAGCTGAGCCCTCTTTGTTGACAAGCCCCGCTTTATTTTGCCAGCAGCCAATCACCCCCCACAGCAACCCTTTCCAAACAATCGCTCTCCAAAATGCCCGAACCCCCAGAACCAAACACACCCAAACCGCGACCGGTGAACAACAGCAAAACATCCCAACTAATGCGGTCCTTCACCCCCAAAGGCGAGCCGCCCGGGTCGGCCCGGCGTCCCTCCGTCTCCAGCAACGGCGCCCCCAGCTTCCGCGCCACCGTTGCCGCCGGCGCCTCAAGACCGACGCTCTCTTCCCAATCCAGAGTAAGTTTTCGCGACGCCCGACGCGCGCCAGAAGCAATCAGACTGACAAAAAGAAACCAAAAAAGATCGCCGCCTTTCGCAACAGCACAACCTCCCACAACCTCCTCACGGGCGAACCAACAAACGCCCCCAACCCCCGAGCCAGCACCATGTCACGGCTCAGCGGACCCTCCCCCGCAACGAGCAGAGAAAGTCGCGAAAGCAGCAAAGAGAACCACGAACCTTGCGAGAGCGACGAACAGCGAAAACTAATCGAGGACCTCAAAGCCGAGGTCGGCACGCTAAAATACCAAATCAGCAACTACGAGCAAGAAAAGGAGCTGGCGCGTCTGCAGATGGAGAATGAAATTCGAGACACCAAGCGACGGGCGGAGGACGACTTCAAGGCGAAGCAAGCCGCCGACGCGGAAAAGGGACGCGCCCAGCGGCAGGTTGAGGTGTTGCAGGCGGAACTTGACGAGCTGAGAGCGGAGCAGGAGAGGCAGAAACGGGAGCTGGAGGCCAAGGCTAGGAGCGCGGTGGATGAGGCGAGGGTGCTGAGGGAGGACCTTGAGGATTTGAATGCGGAGAAGGATGAGGCGGCGAGGGTGGCGGAGCGGGAGGTTAATGACCTCCGGGCTAAGCTTGCGGCGTGTCAGCGGGGGAAGAGTGAGTTGGAGGAGGGGAATAAGGGGAGGGAGGAGATGCTGGAGAGGGTGCAGGCTGCGTTGGGGGAGAAGGATGAGATTATTGGGGAGCTGGAGGCGCAGGTGCTGATGCTGAAGGCGCAGACGGGGGACGCGGAGACCATTGCTGTCATCAGGAGGGAGCTGTCGGATCAGGTGACGCATATTAGGGCGCTGGAGGCGAAGAATAGGGAGCAGATTACCGAGCTCAGGCACTTGCGCCAGGTGCACAAGGCTGTGGAGGTGGTCGAGGAGGAGAAGAGGTCTTTGCAGCGGAAGGTGGAGGCTGCGGTTGGTGTTGAGCGGGAGCTGGCGGAGGAGAGGACGCAGAGGCAGAGGTTGGAGGATGAGAGGATGGCTTGGGCGGCGTATTTGGAGGGTGAGGGGCAGGCTGAGTTTGACTCGCCTGAAGAGGTGGCCAGGGCTCTTGTTGCTGAGCGGCTCAACTCGGCGAGCTTGCTGGAGAAGATAGGGTCTCTCCAGCCTGAGGTTGCTGATCGGGATAATATCATTAGGTCTCTTGAGGAGGAGAAGGCCGGGCTGCTGGAGCAGATTGAGAAACTCAAGGCTCCTGGGGGGTCCAGTGGGGGGAACGATAAGGCTCGTGCCCGTCTGGACAGGCAGCGCGCCCTTGCCGTCAAGGAGGTTGAATACCTTAGGGCGCAACTCAGGACGTTTGACATGGAGGATATCACCATGCAGCCTGAGACAGTGGACGAGCAAAAGGCGCAGAGGATACAGGAGCTGGAGGATCTGGTTGATCGGTACAAGACCGAGGTTGCGACGCTTCACGCCGATTTGACGTCTCTCGAATCTGCCGCTGTGTCCCCGGTTCAGCCTGTCATTGGGAGCAAGCGTCCCCGATCGGACTCTGACGACGCGGAATCCGAACATTTGGGGCAGCTGGCCAGGAAAAACAGGAAACTCCAGGCTGAGCTTGCCGACGTTCAGCAAACGCTACATCTTTTACGAAAAGAACACGCCGTCACGGTTGAACAGCTAGCCAAGGCAAAAGAACGGGCCTCGACCCGAATTTTGTCTCTTCGGTCTAACCCAACATCCGACTACGAAGCCATCAAGACAGCCACCTTGGCAGCGTTGAAAGCCGAAAACGCCGAGCTGGTAGCTCACATACAACGTCAGCCAACACTGTTTTCCACCATACCCGCATCGCAACTCGCCGCTGCCCAAAGGGAGGTAGCAGAGGCAAAAGCAGAAACCGCCTCGGCGCACAAGAGTTCACGTCGACTGAAGGAGGTGTGGGCGGCAAAATCGGCAGAGTTCAAAGAGGCTGTTTTTAGCACGCTGGGGTGGACGGTGAGTTTTATCCCTGGGGGGAAGATGAGGGTCGAGAGCGTTTACTACCCCTCAAAAACGGACGAGCACGAGAACAGCATTGTTTTTGATGGGGAGAAGGGGACGATGAAGGTTGGTGGTGGGCCGAGAAGCGAGTTTGCGGTGAGGATTGGGGATCTGATCAAATTCTGGGTGAGGGAGAGGGGGTGCGTGCCGGGGTTTTTGGCGGCGTTGACGTTGGAGTTTTGGGAGGAGAGGCACGGGGGGCAGGAGGATCACTCTTCTTAGGGAGGGGAGGATGGGATGAAGGGGGAGGAGGGGGGTGATGAGTGGGAGAGGAGGTGGTATGGAAGGGAGGTGGCGTAGGATGGGCTTGTTTGTTTGTTTGTTTGTTTGTTTCTGTGGGCGAAAAACGGAGTTTTCACATGGATCAAGGGTCAAGGTTTTTAATGAAATATGAACATTGCATCGCAAAGAAGGACATAGATGAAGAGATAATCGAGTATTACACATTAAACAGAGGCACCACAAAAACAGGCGGTTCGGGTATTGTGATGACGTGAGAGCACTTGCTGGTCAACTTGTGCTTCACTGTCCTACACTTGATGGCTTGTGATATGTAGCTGCCTAAGACTTTCGTGTTGAAAAGAAAATATGTTCATTTCTTCAAAAGTGTACTTGCCTACCAGGTATACATCATGCCCCCATCCTCCCAGCTTCCTCACCACTTACATACATTTTCACCTTTACTCACCACATCACTCACACAACCACGCCTCAAAAACAAGCGATAATAATCCAACAATAAGAATAGTTACAAGTGATACAAGTAAGAAAGTTAACAAAAAAAAAAAAAAAACCCTAGGAAAATTATATAAACGAGAGCAAGGCTTTTCTTTGCCTTCTTCCACATCATTCCATCCATCCATGCTGGCTTAATAGGTTCCTTATGAAACTCCTTCATTCCACACATCGTTGGAACAAAGCACATCTTTTTGAACCCGACTCACTTCGACTCACTTCGACTCATGTACTTCCCCGCCACCATCTTCCTC
Source organism: Podospora bellae-mahoneyi (assembly GCF_035222275.1). NCBI lineage: Eukaryota > Fungi > Ascomycota > Sordariomycetes > Sordariales > Podosporaceae > Podospora > Podospora bellae-mahoneyi. The sequence goes on along the minus strand of NC_085885.1, from coordinate 2,427,708 downwards.
ACCACTGGCAAGTCAACCCACCTCCTCGTGTCCTTCGGACTCGCCAAGCTCCCCGCATCAGCAAACGGGTCTTCCTCGTCCAGCTCCCTCTCCTTGCCCTTGCTCTCCCCTAATCTGGCTACCGAAATCCCACTACCTGTTCCTGGCCCTTCCGATTCATTAGATGTGTACTCCCACCTCACTTCCACATGACCCGGTTGTGGCTCGGCGTTTTGTTCTCCAATCACCCGGCAGATGATCTTGCCCCAGTCTTGGGTCAGGGTGACGTCCCCGAGGCGCCAGTATACAAGGTGCTTGTCCTTCAGGTGCGTGCCCGAGGGCTTGGTCTGCACGCCGCTTGCCTTGGCACCTTCGTATGTTGCTACAAAGGAGAGGTTCGAGAGTGTTACTGGACGGGGCAGGTTCGAGGCCGGGTTGAGGCGGTATTGCAGCAGCAGACCAAGCTTGTCACCTTGAGGCTTCCATACAGGGTGGATGACAATCGGACACTGGCTGGCTAAAGCCGTATCCGAATCGGAGTGGACGCGGTAGGTGAAGGCGGTGGTTGTGCTGCCGAGGTGCGAAACATCGACCGTAAACTCATCGGGCGAAATCGTGTTGCCGACAAAGGTGCGGTTAGGACCGATGGATTCGAGCAGCGAGAACTTGTTAAGCTTGATGGTTTCGTGGTCTGTTCCGAGTTGGTTAACTACGCCCGTCCGTGAGAGACCGAGGAGAACATACCTGGCTGGGCAGCGTCGGGGTCAGGGTTGTAGGACAACGCAATCTCGCCCGTCACCTTGACAGACTTGACCTCGCCCTCTTCAAAAATGGCAGACACCGATTCAATCACTGACGAATTCAGGCCGGTCGCATGCTCGGATCCGTGCATGTCCGGGTGCCGCAGCCTAGCAAAACCGTTGTAGGATGATGCGCCGCCAAGCGAGGTGCCTGAGCGGATCGACTGGGTGTCGGAAGCACGAGAGGTATGGCTCCCTTCCGTCGAGAATGGCGGCGTGGGCCTTGCCAGCGTCGTGGGAGGTAGTGATGGTGATGGCGGGAATGCGCTCCCGGGTACTTCGTGTGTTGGGGCTGGCATGTAAACCGTATTTCTTACATCTCTCCTGCCACGGACAGTACCCGTCTTTCTAGCAGGCGCCCCCATGGTCGTCAGAACACTGGCTACATTGGACAAGGCTGCTTGCTTCGCATCCTGGTCCTCCTCGGCGATGGGCTCGTTTTGGATGTTAAGCTTAAACATGTGATCCCCCTCCTCGGCCGCCGCCTCCCTCTGGGCCCGAGAGATGGGATCGTTCATGGCACCTGGAATCGTGAACCCTTCAGCATCCTTTGATGGCTCCTCCTTTTGCTGCGCTGGCGGAGGCCCTGGAGGTGGCTGAACGTCAAATATGTCCTCGGCGGTTCCATTCAGAAGGCTGGATGACTGCACATCCTTGTTGCCATCCCCACCAATGACCCCGTTCGTGCCGTTAGGACCCTCATGTGAAGCCCTGGCATTCTCCTTCTCCGCTGTCGAGTCGCGATGATCCGCGGCACCCGGGCTCTTGGGAGTCTCGACAACGGACGATAACCTATTCTGAGAGTCATTGTTCAAGTTGTGAGACGAAGATCTCGGTGACAGGGCGTGGCCGTGGCTGCTTCCGAGGTTCCTGGAAAATGGGCCGAGTCCCTTCTGAGGAGATATTTGCCCAAACCCGGCATGGACACTCTGTCGTCGGCGTCCCAACATGGTGCCGATCCGACTCCGGAGTTTCGATTCTGGGTGTCCCTGGTGTTGGAAGGAGTGTTCGCTAGTAACATCATCGTCGTGGCCGCCGTGAACGCTAGGGGGGGCTGCTGCGGTTGGCGTGGTGACGTTGGAGGCCCTCGTGTTGGTCGACCTCCTTTCAATCTTTGGCTTCCCAGCCGTGACCTTGCTCGCAAAGTTCTCGATCTCCTTCGCAGTGTTGATCTCCAGCATCATGTTCAGCACCTCTTCGGCAGCGGCCTGGGTTCGCGTTGCCTGGTCCACCTCGTGTGTCTCGAATTGGGTCAGCACGTCGCGCAAGTGGTTGATGCGCTGCTCGTCCAAAGCTTGAAGCGTTTCGAAGATGAAGGGCGCCTGCGACTCCCATTGCTGGTTGGCAGCTTCCAACCTTGATGCCGCTTGATCCACCTTTTGGGCATTAGCCTTGCCGCCCTTCTTGGACAGCTTCTCCGACTTTTCGGCGGCATCGTCCAGCTCTCTGGCCATAGTCTGGAGATTCGCGCCGATGTTCTGGATATTCTGCATCTCCTTCTTGTTCTGAAAGGTTCGTAAGGAGTGTTCGACATCTTTCTCGATGCGCTGAGCGAGCAAGTGATGGGAAGCAGCAATGGCGTCGGTAGACTGAAGGATCTTATCCCATGGTGCTTGGAAGACGCTTTACACAACCTGATGTTAGTCAACGCGGACTTTCAAGGAGTACGGGAGAGTCACCAACCCAAGCTCGGATGACGCGTTGGGCACCTTGAAGACAAGCAGCTTTCGCAGGCCGGCGACGTACTGCTCCTCAACCCTTTTGCGTTCCTGTTCCACTCTTTAGCTCCTGTCCGGTTCCCGGGCGTCGAAAAGGCGTACCTGGAGCCAGTCGGCGATCTCGTTGTTGACTTTCGTGATGCGCTTGACTCGGTCGGACAATGTTTGCACGGCTTGAGTTGGTTGGAGGTTGGCCTGTGACAGGGGTGACACGCAGTCGGTCAGCATCGCAAGGGGAATTCAGAGGAGGCAAACAAATGAGCTCACCAGCATAGCTGGGTACTCGGCCCGCGAGAGGTCGTCGGTGGCAGCCATGGCCGGCAATGTGCTGGTACGAGTTGGTCGTGAGGCGCAAATCGGCCAAAAGTCAAAAGGGCTGAGCCAAGCGAAGAGAGGAGGGGACGGAGCGGCGCTGGGTTTGGTTAAATCAACTCATGCCAGTAAATGCAACCGTGGTACTTGGCCGCCGAGCGGCGACAGAGAGAGAAAGAAAGAGTGATAGATAGCGAGAGTGAGAAGAAGATGGCAAAAGAATACAAAAAGACAAAGGGACGACGATAAATTGCTTGGGGCAGCTTAAACGGCGTGCAGGCAGCGTCTGAAATTGCAAGTTCGCGGCTTTCGGGCCTGGACCTGGACAGTGTGGACAGCGGACAGTTGATGTCACGGGGATGAAGCTCGCATTTTCTGTGGGGAAGCTGCACAGCCCATCGTTTGAATTGACAAATTGCCCTCCAGCCAATCACTGAGCTCCCTGCCAGCGATGCCAAGCACCGCCAGCCAGCCGCATCCTTCCACAGGGCATCAGACTCGATCCACAGCAGATGCAGAAGACCCTGGAACTGTTCCTGAAAGAGCTTCTGGAAACATCATCATCATAATGACCTGCCTTGAGCCAATGCAGACAGTTTGTCTCTCTGAAACTTTACTTCCCTCAGACTGTCCTCAGAGTTGATCACTGTTCCCAGCTAACAATAGCCAATCTTGCTGCTTGCTGCCTCCCCAACTGCCGTTTACCTCGGGAAGGTAACTCAGGGCGGACGCATTCAGGGGTTCAACACACAGACACCACCATCTCATTCCCAGATGTCAGATTCGGCTGATTGGAGGGCTGTACTTACGGCCTCGGAACGATATGACAACATCCAGAGGCTGTGGGTTTATTGCTGTTATTGTTGGCTCTTTTCTTTTTTGATACTGATGATATGCACAACAAAACAGAACCAAGGTACTGGCTGCCTCTGGAGGTGGTGCGTTTAGCTTTGAGGATGAAGCTTACAAGACATCCACCAGCAGAGTAGGTTTCACTACCTACCTTATCCTTACTTTGCCGATGGGCTCTAACTTGCTGTAGGAAGAATATGATTCCGCCTGTAATCCACCACCATCCTCTCCGCCATACTCACCACCAGAAGGTGTCACTACTCCTGCAAGTCCCGGCATCAAAATAGGTAGCTATGCCAACTGTCACTGCATCGATGACGGCGCCACCTCCCAAGTCTATCGCTCCGATACCTACGCCCTCAAAGTCATTGTCGAAACCAACATCGCCCCTCACAACCCCCGCCTCGAAGCTAGGCTCTTGTCGTCCTTGTCCCACGAGAACATCATCAGCCTCATCGAAACATTTTATGACCAATCCACCCGCTTCGTTCTCGTCTTCCCTTACATGCCTCTGACTCTCAACCGGGTTCTCGAGCAACACACCGAATCCAACACCACCCTCTCATCCCGACAAACTAACCACATATTTGTCGCTCTATTCTCGGCTTTGGATTACCTACACACCCAAGGCATCATCCACCGGGACATCAAACCCTCCTCTCTGCTTTTATCCTCCCCCTTCTCCGCCTCATCTCCCGTCCCCAGCATCACACTGATAGACTTTGGCACAGCCTGGTCACCCAAGCACTCACCGCCAACCGAACCAGCGGATAACAAAATCCTCGACATTGGCACAAGCCAGTACCGTGCTCCTGAGGTGCTATTCGGCAACAAGTCGTACACCACGGCGGTGGATATCTGGGCTGCGGGCGTGATGTTGGCGGAGTGTATCATGAAGCCGTGTCCCAGGCCGTTGTTTGAAAGTAGGGGTGTACACGAAGATGGGAACCAGCTCGGGTTGATATTGAGTATCTTCAAGACGATTGGGAGTCCGACAGAGGAGACCTGGCCAGAGGCGGGGAGGGGCGGGAAGGAGGGGTTGAGGACTGTTCCGTGGGAGAGTTGGAGGGCTTTTGAGAGGAGGGGGTGGGAGGAGGTGCTGCCGGAGGTGGTGGGGGGCAGGTGGAGGGAGCTGGTGGGGAGGTGTGTGAGGTATCAGAGTGGGTGGAGGGTCAGGGCTGGAGAGGCGGTGGAGATTTTGAGAGAGGGGGGAAGTGAGAGGTTAGACTGACCAAATCCAAATGACAAAGCTATCAACCAAGAATGACATTATCGGCCCGGACAAGCAGCTGTTAATCTTCGGAGTGGGCCGACCCGGGAACTGTGTCTGGCGCCGGCTTGGCACTCCGAACCGCCCCCCCCCTCCTCCAGAACATCGGGTCCGCCCAACGCGGCCTAGCGGCGGACAAGGGGACCCAAAAGTCACGCGGGGAAGCAGGGAGCTGGGATCATGTTGTCGCAGTGAAGAAGGCTTGGCGGGATGGCACCCGATCGATAAGAGCTTCATGACACACGAGCTGCGCCGTTGAACCGCAGAAGAAAATTGGCTCGTGGAACATTGGAATGTTCACTTCAGCTTCTCTTTTGGAGAGAGAAGGTGGGGGTCATGATATTCCCGCCTCATCCCCCCCTCACTTCCCTCAACTCATATCAACACGAGAAAAGGTATCGAGGTTGTTGGTGGCGCTCGACATCGGGCTTAATTGGTTGGATCTCACTGATTCCAAGGAAGCCGAAGTGGGGCTGCTCCCGCCTGGGTCACCAACCTTCTGATTGTCGGGATCGCCATCATTGGTCCGTCGCCCATGCACCTATCAACGAGACTTGGGGGGGAGGGGAGGGGGGGTGAATGGTAGGCAGCTCGATGCTGGCCGCCCATGGCTAACTGGGCTGTGCCCCCGGGCTGGAAGAAAGCACTACTGCTGGTCGACTGCATGATCCCGACATACTATCCCCGAGCCAGTCTCTTTCTTCTTCTCCTTGCTTTCCACTCTTGTCTAGTGTTTTTTGTTTTTTGTGTTTGATCCGGATTGAATCATGAGGAAGAGCACACCATGAAGAACAGACAGAAGTCGAGAACTGGTACGCGAGAGCTTCTCGTCCCCCTCATCATCAGCCTTGTTGTTGTTGTTGTTGTTGTTGTTGTTGTTGATGATGATGACCCTCCTCCGCCTTATCTGACGCGCGCTGTTGCTAACTTTGACCGATAGGTTGTCGAACTTGTAAAGTCAGGCGGGTACGCGGCCCAGGATGATTCTGAGTTTAACTTTTCTGTCCCCTTGTCCAGACTAACCTATCTTTGTAGCTGCGATGTGATGAAGCCAAACCCGCCTGTGAGAACTGTCTCAAGAAGGGCTTCCAGTGCCCCGGTTATCAGCAGCGTCTCCAATGGTCGACCAAGCATGAAAGGCCGACGGTGGTTAACACGACAGGGCCTGACAACTTTGCCCAGCTCGTCACCGCTGCTTCGGCCTCTATCGTCAAGACCACCTCCCCTGCCGGCAACCCATCTGGGTCTGACGCCAACGTCCCGGCCGCAACCTCGACGACTCCCAGCCCGGCTGCGGCTGTAAGCCGGGAATCTTCCTCGGCACCGCGGTCGGCTACACTATCCGCCTCGCCGCCACCGTCTTCATTTACCCTCTCGCCACCACCCCAGTCAGAGGCTCCCGTCGAGGATGGTACTGGCGGTGATGGCGGCACTCTTGTTCCCGTGGCCCGGAAGAGTGGCGGCTTGACTCCGACGAATCGGCAACAGGAACCCATGATGTTTCAGCAAGTGGTGGATATTCCTACGTTCCTAATAGAACACTGGTTCAAGTCTGTCTGTTGTTCCTGGTCGGCTTTTGACTCTCAGACAAACCCCTACCGCCGACTAACCTCGACACTGTGGAACACATCGACACCCGTGTTCTATGCCCTCCAAGCCATATCGGCAGCCTCGCTTGTCGAGCGCCTTCCTCATGTCATCAAAGACACGGCCCGTGCCGCCCCGCGAAAGGCTGCCGAGGCCATCCACCAAGAGCTCGTCGCCTTCTCAACAAGCTATCGTCCGCGTTTCCCGGTTGAGCTCCTGTTATCCTTGTTCTGTATGAGCTCGTCCATGTGCTGGATGGAGTCGCGACAACTTGGCCAGCAATACGTACGACAGGCCCACAAGGTGCTGAAGATCCTCGACCGCCAGACGCTCGATTCCGAATCGCAGGAACTCCTCGACTTCTTTAAGGGATGTTTGCTGTACGAAGAGGCGCTGAGGAGTGTGGTGTCGGAGGAGGAAATAGACTTCGCCAACATGCTCAGCTGGGCAGAGCCGACAGATCAAGGACCGCTGGTGGCCGCAACACCGCACGCATGGACAGGTGTTTCTGCTGACGTCTTTCGACTTTTCGGCAAGGCTGTTGCCCTTTGCCGGCGGTCCCGCACACGATGGCGGCATAACGATGGGACGAGCTATCGCATCCTGCAAGGTGCCATGAGGGACATCCAGGAGGCTACCGTAATCGAAGAGTCATTGCTGTCCATTAATATCACGCCTGTCGAGACCAGCCTCACGCCTGATACGGCTTCGATGATATCGACTGATCTGTACAATGCTACACAAGCCTATCGGCTCTCATCACTCCTCCAGCTGTACGAGACTTTCCCCGATCTCGTCGCAAAGCGAATGCCCGATTTGGCGGACCAAGATGGAACAATTCTCTGGAATGCATGGGTATCTCCCTTGGCCCTTCACGTCACGGATGTTCTCAGGGCTCTGCCAGTTGGAAGCATGCGATGTATCCAACCGCTGCTCTGTCTCTGCGCGGGGAGCGGTCTGCGGTTCGACAGGAAGGTCCCCCTCGGTCGCGGCCATCAGAGCTTCCTGCTCAGCACCGAGTCGACGGCTGCGGCGGCGATCCCCACGCCCACATCGGGTATTATCACTGACACGGACTCTTCCCTCGCCGCCACGCCCGGGATGTCCGAGAATGCCATCAAGACGTCACAGGCCCGGTCGTTCATCATGGCCCGGTTGGATCAACTGGAGAACAGCCTGCCACCGAAGCCGATTGGTGTGGCCAAGCAGCTGCTGCGTGCTGTCTGGACCGCGTATGACGAAGAGATTGGGCTGGCACGTCGGACGCACTGGCTGGATGTGATGAGCCAGACAGGCCTCCACAGTCTATTCGGATGAGGTGATCCTAAAACTACAAGACATTCTCTCCACCACAAGTCAAGGTCAAGATTTATGCAGATGACACGCCGGGGGGCGAACTCAGTCGAGAGCAATCGTCCCCTTGTCGGTAGGGGTATAATCTTCCTCCTCGGGGTGCACCAAAATGCCGAGAGACTCCTCAGTCTCGTGAAAGTCAAGCCCCTCATGGATATGCCTAATCACGGTAGGTTAGCCCACCCTCTTCAGATACCCCCGAAAAGAAAACTTACTTGTCAATCGCCAGCACCTCCAACCCAGGGATGCAGTCGATCCCCGCGATGATCAACCAGCTCCCAAAGAAACTCCAGCTGAAGCCGACCAACACCTCGACGATCTGCACCCACAACTGCCTCACGTTCCCATCAAACACCACCCCCCCGGGAACATCCAGCCCGCCATACGCCGCCACCTCCCTCCGCGCAAACAAGCCCGTCATGACGGTGGCCGCCACGCCACCAACACAATGAGTAGCAAAGGTATCCCCATTGTCAACCCACCTCCACTTATGCGCCAGCTTGGTGAACTTGATCCTCAACGCCTGGCGACAAACGACCGCGCCAAAGACACCAAAGAAGAACGCAGTAGGCATGTCGATGAACCCCGCCGAGGGCGTGATCATCACCAACCCGGCAATCGCGCCCATGAACGTCGCGTCGAGTGACCACTTGCCCGATTCGAGAAAGGTCATCACCGACCAGGTGAGGGCTCCGGAGGCGGCGCAGAGGTTGGTCACGCAGAGGGCCATGACGGACTGGAAGTTTAGCGCGAGGGCGGTGCCGGCGTCGAAGGCGAGCCAGGAGCCCCAGATGATGATCATGCTGACGAGCTGGAAGAAGGAGTTTCCGGGACGGTGGAGGCGGATGTGGGTCGGGGTGCGGAGGGGGGATTTCTTGGAGCGGAAGAGGGGGTAGGAGAGGTAGAGGGAGATTGCGGTCGCGGTGGCGCCGGAGCAGACGTGGACGGGGGTTCCTTTTTTTCCATCTCACAGTCAGTACAAACAGATGGAGCATGTTGAAATGGGATGGTACTCACCCCCCGCGAAATCCAACACTCCAAGCTTCTCCCCCAGCACACCACCCCCCCAGACCATGTGCGCGAGGGGACAGTAGATGAATGTTGACCATGCCGCGATGAACACCGCGCAGGACTTGATGGTGCCCCGTTCTACGAACCCGCCTACTGCGATGGCGCAGACCGTGGCTTCAAAGACGAGCTGGAATTCACTGAACAAAATGGCGGGGATGGTGCCGACGGGCGAGGAGAGGACGTCGCGGTGGAAGAGGTGGGCGGTCCAGGAGCCGAAGAACCAGCCGTTTCCCGGGCCGTAGGCGAGGGAGTAGCCGAGGACGAACCACTGGATGGAGCAGATTGAGATCACGAGGACGGCGGGGAGGGCGGCGGTAAGGGAGTTGCGGCGCCAGGTGTAGCCGCTGTAGGCTATTCCTACCTGTGGGGGTTGGGGGGCGGGGTGTTAATGATTTGTAAGGGTAAGGGGGGAGGAAAGGGGAAAGAGGAAAGGGAAAAGGGGGAAGGGGAGGGTTAGGGTTTGTGATGATGGTGTGGTGATGATGGTGTGGTGATGATGGTGTGGTGATGATGGTGTGGTGATGATGGTGTGGTGATGAGGGAAAACATACAGTCGGGACAATGGTCCAGCAGATTACCGTGCAGACGAGGATAAACAGGGTGTCTATCTTGTCGCAGTCCTCCCAGGCGGCGACGACCGAGGAGGCCATTTTTCCTCTTTTTGTCAATCGGTCTGTCTGTCTGTCTGTCGTGCTTACTTTAATGAATCGGATGGATACAAGGAAAGCAACGAGGTAAAAAAGTGTGTCATTCACCCAACCCAATAAACAAGGCGCTGTTCGTGGTGTGTAACAAGCAAGCAAGAAATATCTTCCCAATGTCGAAAAAGATAAGAAAATTACCCTCTGAGAACCAACAATACCGCACGCAGATGGTCGATATCATGCTGTTGGTTGCGAAGGTAGGTAGGATCAATATTTATGTACCCATCCGGCCATCCGCGCCCTCTTCCCCCCCCCCTCCTCTACAAAACCACGACCTCGGTAATCACTTTCTTCTTTTGGGTTCATTTTCCTCTTTTTTTCTCCCAATTATTTCTGAAAGTGGTATACAGCTCCCCAAAGAGCGGGGTTGGGTTGGGTTGGGGAGGAGATGATGCGTTGTGATACCTGTTGATAAGACATTTATGTACATACAAACCGCCCCCCCCCCTCTGATAAGAGCTACGGTGGAGATAAGGGGAACAAAAGCTTCCGATGCAACGCCGTGGTGCTATGCATGTGTAAGTGGTTGGTTGGTTGGTTGTACTTTTTTGCTCGATGGGGATTAGCGCCGGATGGACTTCCCGATGTTGATCAATTTGTCCATTTACAGCTCCAGACAAAGCATTCTCACTACCACACCTACTCGGTCAGCTAATAAAACATCGGAATCCCCCAGATCTGCATCCATCCATCATTCTCTGAGCCCCCTGCGCCGTCGTGTACAACCACCACCATGACACACCATCCTCAGCCTATCACGCCCCTTCCCAGGCAATATGTCGTTGCTTCCCCATCCCAGACTATCGACCCGATGATGCACGCGGGGCAGCTGGTTGGTGATCCGGCACACAGCTTGTGAGACCTCCATCCTAGCGAGGGAACCAACCCCCCCCCTGTACTGGTTCACTCGCTGCCGTGGAATCTTGCATATAAAACCCTCCGCCAAGGCCTTTCTTTCCGAGCACTCATATCTCGTTGTCTACTGCAATCTACCACCACCGCTACTGCCAAGAATACCCTCCATCCGTCTTGGCCCTGCATGTACACTGCCTAGTGTAGCTTCTCGGCCCGTACCGAATCACTCACCTCTAGAAATGGCAGACATGGAAAAGAAGCCGCCCGCGGGCAATGGGGCTGTCGAGGCGCAGTTGGGAAACTCCACCCCCGAGACGGACATCATCAATCTGCTGGGGTACAAGCCTGAGCTGAAGCGGAACCGGTCAATGTTTACGCTGTTGTTTCAGAGCTTGGCTATTGCTGCTGTATGATCATCGCCATGCTGGGCAAGGTAAAGAGGAGACTGATGATGATTTGAACTCTAGATTCCCTACGGCTTCGGGGGTCCCCTCATCAGCGCCATCTACGGCGGGGGCGAGTCCTTTCCTTGCCTACAAAACAAATGATAATAACTAACAAAACCAGGCCAACTCCCCATGTTCCTGGGCTGGATCTTAGTTCTGATCGTAGACGAGTGCATCGCCCTCTCCCTGGGCGAGCTCGCCTCCCGCTATCCCACCTCAGCAGGCCCCTACTACTGGTCCTTCCAACTCGCCCCTCCCCGCTTCCGCACCGTCCTCTCTTTCGTCACAGGATGGACCTGGCTGATAGGCAACTGGACAATTACTCTCTCGGTCAACTTTGGGTTTGCCTCCCTCATCGCCGCCTGCGTGGCGCTGTACCACCCTGATTTTATCATTGAGCCGTGGCAGTTGCTGCTCATCTTCTACGCGATCTGCGGTATAACGTTTTTGATATGCGCTTACGGGAATAGGTTGCTGCCGGCGGTTGATACCGCCTGCGCGGCGTTTACTGCCGTGGCGATTTTGGTGACGCTTGTTTGTTTATCTGCCAAGGCGGAGGTGGGGAGGAATGAGGTGGGGAAGACGTTGGGGGGGTATGATACCAGTTTGAGTGGGTGGGGGGGTTTCAGCTTCTTCATCGGGGTGTTGCCGGCGGCGTATACGTTTAGTGCCATTGGGATGGTGTCGGCCATGGCGGAGGAGTGTGATGATCCGGCGGTCAAGCTGCCGAGGGCGATTGCGCTTTGTGTGCCAGTTGGGGGGGTTGCTGGGCTTTTCTTCGTATGTCTTGCTATTCCTTTCGTCCGTGAGAGAGAGTTGCTGACCACGGGTGTAGATCATCCCTATATGCGCCACCATGCCGGCCTTGGAATACATTCTCGACGCCCCCGTCGCCCAGGCTTTGCCTTACATCTTTGCTGCTGTCATGGGCTCCCCCGCTGGGGGCTTGGGACTGAGCATCCTCGTCCTGATCATCACGTTCTTTTGCTCCATCTCCATCACCGTCGCCGCGTCGCGTTGCACCTGGGCGTTCGCCCGCGACAAGGCCATACCTGTCTCGAGACTCTGGAGCAGGGTTGATGCCCGCCGCGGGGTGCCCATCTGGGCTCTGGCGCTGACGACAGTTGTTCAGATGCTGCTCGGGCTGATCAACCTTGGGTCGTCGTCTGCCTTCTTGGCGTTTGTCTCTGTGGGCGTGATATCACTTGCCGTATCGTATGCGATTCCGATCTCGATCAGCATGTGGCATCGCCGGAGGGAGGTAAATGCCGCGCGGTGGACGATGGGGGCGAAGGTTGGGTGGGTGGTGAATGTGATTGCCGTGTTGTGGATTCTGTTTGAGACGGTGCTGTTTTCGATGCCGCAGGTGTTGCCGGTGGATGAGGTGACGATGAATTATGCGATTGTGGTGTTTATGGGGTTTATGGTGTTGAGTGCGGTTTGGTATGGGATATATGCGAGGCAAGGTGAGTTCATTCTTTGGGGTCTGATGATGAGTGGGTGCTGATGATTTTGGTAGTTTATGTTGGGCCTCCTGAGTCGGATGGGATTAAAGTTGAGAGGTGATCGAACGATAGGCATGTTTGCACCGCAATGGAAGATTTGATTTGAGATTTACAGGCCTATGATGATCAAGTGGTATTGTGTCGGCTATGGCTATGGCTATGGCGATGGCGGGTGATGGTAACACGTTAAACCCGGTCCGCTAGCGTCCGCTTCGGCTGCGGGTTAGAATGCTGGAGTTAAGGTTGTGATGCTACGATAGGTATTGCTTACTGTGGGTCGCCATATTGAGAGACTGCCATATGACACAATGGAATATCTTACCTGCTGTACGGCCTGTCATTGAGACAACAAGAATATGTTGCTGGTAGCATGGGTAATTATACCATCGCCGTCCATCGATAGCAGTCCCACTGCCATCGAAGCTTCCCCCTCCCCCTCCCCCCCCTTCATCATCTTCATCATCATCTATATAAACCGCCATCAACCTCTCTCCCCTCCCGCACATTGTCACATCACCCCATCACAATCAGCAAACCTCGAACACACTCTCTCAACCATCACCCCCGCCATATCCACCACCCTCACCCATTTTGGCGCCTTGGACATCGTAATCAACAACGCGAGGCTACCTCCTCACCGGGGACAGCGAGTCCATCCTCCTCTCCCGCGCCAACCTCTCCCTTGCCCAAGACCAATTCCAGACAAACTTCTGGGGTCCACAGCAATACTAACCTTACATGCGGTTCGACAAGTGCGGCAGTCTAGTGGTAAAAGGGGGGGGAGAGGGGGGGGGGGGGTGATTTTGAATATAATCTCCATCGGCGGCCGGCTTACCGCCCCTGGCAGTGCGTTTTATCACGTGAGTAAATTTGCTCTTGAGGGGTTTACAGAGAGAGAAAAGAGTTGAGGCCGGAGTGGAATGTGAAAATGGGGGTTTGTTGAGATGAAGGGAATAGATTTCTTGTAATCTCCGCTCGATGGGTTCGGTAGTAGTTTAGTGTACTAGGCTAAAATCAAGTCTTAGATTGCTATCATGCTTTCATGGGAGCCCCTGAGGGTTGCTGTAGCAACGGCGAGAATGTGTTTGTTGCCCGAGATGTCGCTATGCTTCGCTCGTGATGTTGGTAAGAAATGTTTATTGAGATGCAATCAAAGGACAAGTGAAGAAAAAATTGCGATGGGAGATCTCAAGTGGAAATATGTTGTGTCGTATGATGCCTTGCCCTCCGGTGCGTCACCCAGTCCGACTGCTTGCTGCAAAAGTCACATTCTGTTTTGGCTAGGGAAATCAATCAAAGAAAGTCAAAAACAGATTCAGTTATACAAAAGATACAGCGAACATATCATAGGCTACCTAACCAGGAAGGGTTGCCAGCTCAGCTTTTCATACATTGGTAGCGATGTGGTATGTTTGAGTATGATTAAGCGGTGAATGGGAGCCTGCTGGTATAAAAGTCCTTTGTGGCAGCAGCTGAAAAGAGATCACCTAATGAGAGTACTAAGAATGGTATCTGAAGGTGTCGGTGATGGGTATGATGAAATGTTGTTTGCGCGCTGGCATATGTACAATCCTGCAATCTATATCGACTGAGGGACAGGTCAGTGTTTCCATGGTGGCACAGTTTGTTGATGGTTGTTGTTCAGGGGGGAATTTAGGGGTATTTACACCTTGTATAAGAGAGCCATGCAGCTATTTTCCCAGCACAGGCCAGTCCGTGATGTTCCATGATACAATATAGATGTGAGATTCCAAATGTTTTACAGCATTATACTGCCATATTTAACCGGGGAAACCCAATCCATCATTCATCACACAATGGTATGGATGCCCATCATGAATGCTAAGGCATAGGCGTCGCCATCATGGTAGCCATCACAGCAAACATCATCTTCCGTCCTGACATTCTGGTATCACTCTTGCAAGTGTTATCAAGTGAAAATATGCCAAGTGCTAGTGGCAAAGTGCATACCCAGCACATATGATGTGAACAGAAAAGGAGACTGCGATGGGGTATCAAGGGAGTAATAAACAGTCCTGGACATGTCACGTGGGCACGGATCAACTGCCTTAGTCTTCTGCATCTTTTCAGTCTAGTCTACGGCCTGTCCTCTTTCTTTTTATAACATACTAATATCATTGCCTTTGTTCACAACTTTGCTGCGTCCTTGGGATACCCAACATGCCCCAAGACTATCATTAACGGCCTTGTAGACAGAAGAAAAAAGACTGCGGCGAGATATCAAGGGCTTTGAACATAGTTAGTATACCTCCCGACCATGTCTAAAGGCTTCACAACTATCTCTTACTCGTCTTTAAAAGTCTACCGACGATCCTTTCAAGGATCAATCATCTATACCATGGGCCTTTCAACTCCCTGTGTACCGATGTCTTCTCACCATCTTCCAAGGCCCTCATTCACAGAGACTGTCTCTATTTTCTTGTCCTTGACGTGCCCCGTGGTAGCAGCCCCCATCCCCTACTAGCACCCCCAGCCTCGGTGACATTCACTATCCCGACGTTAAAGATGGGAGAGTAACCTAAGGACTTCCGTATCAAGAACCACAATCACGTCACCTCTCTCCCACAAGTTGGAACCAGTGAATATACAAGAGCACCGCCGACACCGAGTGAATCCATTTTGGCGAGATGAGCCTGGCAAAGTGGATTAAGCGGGTCCAAGCAAATATGGGGAGGTGAAGCCCAGTCTTGCTCTTGCCCGGGGCCTCTTCCTCGGGTATTCAACGGGCTGCCACCTCCCGTCCATCCTCCCCTCCCATCTCTCTAACTCTCCCTCCCCCAGCCATCATCACCACATCTTTGCTTAACCCCCTCGCTTTTTCTTGTTTTTTTTTGTTCCCATTCAGCATCGCTTTTGCTCCTACGTCGCCTTAAAGAGACACACACATATATATATATATATGCGTCTTTTTATCTCTTAACAAGAATGTCAAAGGGAAAACGAGGACACACCAAGCGGTGGCGTTACCACCACCGCCGCCCAAAAGCCCACCCCAACTACATCATCAAGACCGATGATGCCACCCCCGTTCTCGCCCTGCCCATTGAGTTGTTTGTCAAAATCGGCAAGTATTTGACACAAGCGGAGGCCATGGCGTTTGGTGCGGCTTGCAAACAGGTTGGGTACATGCTCAGACCGGCCATCTGGCAGTCTCTCGCGCTCAAGACGGACTCGCACGCGAGGTTTGGGGAGGAGCTGGGCCGAATTGTTGCCCGCGCGAAGGCCGAGCTGGACAGGTTCCAGCGCTGCGAGCTGCCTTGTCGGCCGTTTGTGGAGGATGTCAAGTATGTTTTTCGTCCCATGTCTCACGATTGTTGCATAACGGTGCTCTGGTACACCGTCATTTGTTGTAGCGATATTCGGTCAAGGTGCCAGTCGACCTTCAGTCCTCACTCTCTTCCTCCTCAAACCGAAACGTCGACTAACCACCCCCCACCCCCGCAGAAACCTCAACCTCTACCTCCAACACCACGATCCCCTCGACCATGAAGAACCCCACCCCCCCGAACTCGCCAACAAGATCCTCGACTTGCTCTGCCTCCTCCCAAACGTCCAGAAGCTCAACCTGGACCTCAGAGATCTCCAACAACCACAGGTCGCCCACCTCATCACCCTCCTGGATATCAACCCAACCCCCATCCTCCCCCAGGCTCGCCAAGTGAGGTTCACCACTGGGGAACACGACCACAACGCCGCGCAACAACGCCGTAGCTTCGACCCCATCACCTGCGGCCGAGTCATCGCAGCCGTCTGCCGCTCCCTCGGGCCTCACGTAACGGACTTTGAATTCATCCGTGGCACAGAGCAAGAAAACAATGAAGCGTTGCTTGAAGTCGCGGAGGCATTCTCCAACGGCGAAAGAAAAATGAAGAAATTGCTCGTTGCGTCCACTGATTCGATGCATGGGTTTGATATGTTTGGCGCGAGGGAGATTTTGGAGCAAATCGTTGCTCCGCACAGAGACAGCATTGAGGAGATTTTTATCGGGGATGATGCCGAGTGGGAGCCTGAAGGGGGGAGGGAGGAGTGGAGGGAGCACTACGGGGCTGTTGACCATATTGTTGGCGCGTTGGAGCAAATGCCAAATCTGAAAAGGGTAGCGTTTCCGGTGGTGGATTTTCGGTGTGAGGGGGTGATGGATATGGCCGGGGATGAGAATTTTGCAAGGGAGGAGGTGGAGAAGGAGATGAGGAGGGTTGTTGGGACGGTGATGGATAGGTTGCCCAACTTGGATCATGTGGCGTTTTGGTCGCAGTATCAGGAGATGGGGGTTGAGGCTTGGAGGGAGGGGGATGGGGAGGCGGGGTTGGGGTGGAGTTTTCATGAGGTGAGGGATGATTGGATTCGGCCGAGGAGTGGAAGGGGGGCGTGGCCGATGGGGATTTGGGGGCGTTGGTGGTGAGGATTGGTGAGGAATGGTGAGGGTGGTGAGGGTGGTTTGGTGATTGCTTGGTTGTTGACTCTGGTTGGCTATCACTAAGGTTGGTGGGCAAACTGGACAGGTGGTAGTTTGGTGGCATTGGTAAGGGTTTCTCTAGGAAGTAGTAGGGTATAGGTTACCTTTTCGAAGATAGCGGGTATTCAATATAATGTTTTAGTACTGGCGGACATCTTGTGCGATATGGTGCGGTGAAGCAAGGAATCAGATGGCATGGCGAATTGTGTTTGAGATCAAAAAGGTTGGCCAGCTTTGCGAAGCTGAAGAGTATCTTTTTCTCTGCAGGGCATGCCAAAGTAGATGTTAATGTAGAAAAAAGAAATTGCTGTGCAGATGCTGGTACTTGTCCATCGTGCCCTTCAGCACTACTGATACACCCAATCTTCCTTCCTAGGCTTCCTCGCCCGGTACCAGGCACCAAGCTGATATCCCGGGTACAACATCGCGTTCCACCTCTTGCCCGTTTTCTCATCAAGTTTGACATACCACGACTCCGCCGCGGTCTTGTTACCTCCACCGCCCCAGATCGTCTTGTTGTTCAACTCGTCCTGCACATTGCTCACCCACTGCCTCTCCGCCTCGGGTGTTACTTCCACTTCTCTCACTTTACTCCCTTTGGAGAGAATAGGCTTGATAACGTTCATCGCGAGCGTGATGGCGTTCTCGATGGCGATGATAACAGAGGTGTGTCCCGTGACAGAGTTTGGTCCTTTTCATGGCATGTCAGCAAGACATCCCCCCAAACCCAACAAAGACAAGAAAACTCACCAGCCAACATAAAGAAATTCGGAAAACCCCCCACCGCCACCGTCTCATAAGCACCCACCCCCATCATCCCTTCCTTCCCATCCAGACTATCCCCATCACTCACATCCTCCCCCCAATGGCCCCCCAGCCTCTCCCCCCCCCTCCCAACCACCTCAACCCCCTCCAAAAACCTATTCGTCTCAAACCCCGTCGCCAGCACAATCACATCACCCTCCACCAACCTCCCCCCTTCCGTCTTCACACCCTCAGGTACCACCTCCACAACCCGCTCTCCAACCAACTCAACCCGTTCATCATGCAACGCCTTCAAATACCCCGGGTCATACACCCGTCTCTTGTACCCAAAATCAAACCCCTCCGGCACCACCAAATCGCTATACCTCTCCGGCACCGTCTCCCTCATATACCTTTTCACCTCCTCCGTTTTTTTCCGTCTGATCCACCTCCCAACCTTGTTCTCCCTCATTGCAATGAAATCCATCTCCCCAATCAAAATACACAACAACCTCTGAAGCCCGCGCGGCAGCCGTTCCAAAAGCGCCAAAGGAAAAAGCTCTGCCAAGGAGGGAATGACATAATGCCTCGAGTGGACAAACTGGGTTATCTTACCAACATTATAGTCACGTCCGGAAGAGCAAACCTCAGCGTTGTTGCTCCTCCCAAGCAACGCCGGTACAATCTGGGAAGCGGAACACCCGTTCCCAAACACCATCACCTTTTTGTTGCCGAGGTCAACACTGTGGTCCCACCTAGCAGAGTGCATCACCGTCCCAGAAAACGACCCGGCACCCGGGAGGGAGAAAAAAGAGGATGTTTTCGGATGGAACAGAATCCCAGTTCCGGAAAAAAGAAACTGGCATTCGTGGTGGGAGATGGCGTTGTGCGAGAGGACCGTCAGTCGCCATCGGGAGATGGGGCTGGGAAGCCATTCGCATTTTTGGACCGACGAGCAAAATGTTATTCTGCCTGGGAGGAGGGAGTATTTTTCCGCGATGGAGACGAGGTAAGACTTGATTTGGGGGGCGGTGGGGAGGGAGGTGGAGGTCCATTGGGGGCAGGGGGCGAAGGAGAAGGTGTAGAGGGAGGAGGGGATGTCGCAGGCGGCTCCTGGGGTGGTGTTAACACAGGTCAAAGGGGAGAGGAAGGAAGGAAAATAGATGTACCGGGATATTGGTTCAGATGCCAGGTGCCGCCCAGCTCAGCTTCCCGTTCAAAGATGCGGATGTCGGTGATGTTGTGTTTGAGCTTCAGGGTGGCGCCGAGGCCGATGCCTGAGAAGCCTGCGCCGATGCAGGCGAACTGGGTGTAGGTTGCTGTTGTTGGTGGGTCGTTGCTGTCCGTCATGTTGGATGATGATGCTGCTGTGACCTGTCGCTAGATGCGCAAAGAAAAGGTGAAAGGCATCGAGACGTCTGAGACATTATATCCTCCACGGCGCCAGACATTTCTGTACCACAAACAACAGAACCAAGGCCCAACAGTCACACTCGTATGCCCGTCCGTCCCTCGTCCGATATCACGCAGTTCGTGTGCCCTGCGGTTCACCCAACCATGGTCCATGGTCCTCCAAAAATCCACCATATCGACCCGTCGTGCCACCACCAAAAAGCCACCAAGTTGTAATTCGCGGCACGGTAGTGGATTTGACCGCTCGGGTATATTCGGTTATGGCTGCCATGCCGCCTCTTTCCATCTGAACCGTGGTGGTCTTGCTCGTCAGCATTTTCCTCATTGGGCCACTCGTTTTGTGAATGGGCATCATGACGACCTAGCGTAGCAGTCGCCAAGCTTGCTGTGCATATACGCTTCCAACAGCGAGGCGTCCACGTCTTCAGCCGTCCACTTGCGACCAGGGGGCCACCCAATGACACGGGAGCGGGATCGATCAGGAACGATGCCCGTATGCACGTCTGGTAACGGTTGGGGACATGATTTGACGATTTCCCAATGGGGGCCGTGCTCGCAGCCAAAAGATTTCGATGCCGCGACCAGGCATCGGCAGTGCGGACAAGCCAGTTGGCACAAAATGAGGTATTTCCAGCAATGCCGCAATAGGGTATAACGGTGCTGATCACGGAAGGAAGCCTGCGCTGGGTTAGCAGTTGTTTGGCGATAGCGAGCACTCACCTGTTTTGGACGTGTGTGGTGTGATGTGTATGTGCAGAGTAGTAGCCAACACACTGTCAGCTCCAGTGTTCCAAGAATGGCCGGAAGACTCTTAGCTCAATCCTTGTGTCTATTATGTCGTATTCGTAGCGAGTATGTTTTCCATCGTATGTATATCCAACCCTCAAATATGTTGCCTTGCTCGCCCATGTGCGTACAACCAACGCCCCTTTCTCCTCCAGAATCCCCCGTCGGAATAGGTAACCACTCAACATCCCACTTGGTGTCCCACATTTCCCCAATCCACCTCACCTTGACCACCTTGGAGCCGCTCTGGTAAAAGCACGTAGCGATGGCCCCCTCCTCATCCTGATCCCGTGGCAGCAACCACTCCTCCCCATCTTCACCAACAGCGCCGCTTGCCAAGGTGAGACAGGCAACATCAGTAAAGAGATCTGGTGGCGCCAGCTTGTTGACTTCCGCTGTATCGATCGTGTACCAGTTACTGTATCCGGTATTAGTCGACATAAACAGGAGCTCAAATTGTCGATTTTGGTTGATGTAGGCAACGCCGACATCCACGCTGTTCGGAGGCAGCTCGGCATCCACGAGGGCCGTTGGTTCTGGGGTCGCCACTCCTAGATTAACGGTCTCAGTGGGACTCATTAGAGTAAAAGTGGCCCGCTGGGTGCTTGTCGAGATCTTTTCTGGCGGCCGCTTCGCCACGGCAAAAGCCGAGATGGCTGATCTCCCTAGTTGATCATCGGTCGGGAGCCTCTTATCGGGAACTGTCGTGGTTCGGGTTTCCTTTAGCTTTGGAAGAGACGGGGAAAAGAAAGACAACGAAAAGTCTTACGCTGAGGTAAATAAAATGCTGGCGATCTCTCAGTGCCCCAACTTCGGTGCACGAACTTGAGACGGTCGTCTGGATCGTGGTAGAACATGCCGTACCCGTTTCGCGGTTCCTTGTCATAGCTGGGGTCCGATGACTTCTTGAAGTCGGCACTGAGAGGAACGATTGAGACCTTGGTATGTACCTTTCCCCCTATAGACAAGTTTCGGAAGGCCCAATCTGGTCCTTGCGCAAAATTCTCGCCCATCTGATTGCGCGCCTCTATCACCTTCACAACCGGGTTATCGACCTCAGACAGACCAGATGCAGGAGATCCTCCAGACCCGTGAATAATCCAAGGCCAGTAAGCTGTCACAGTGGATGCACTCGATAAGCGGACCTCCATATAGTCCTGTTTATTGACGATCAATGCGTGATCCCCTATGCGGCTTGTGTTGCCGAGATTACCGTCCCGGTCCAGTTCATAACCAAACACTACCGAACCTCTGCCTGGCAAATTAGGATCTGGATCGGCTTGAAATCCTCTATCGAATATCTTGCTGACGAGCAGAAGGATCCTAGGCTGTGGAATATGGTCAGTGTAAGTGCAGGCGTGCCATAAAAGTTACGCAAGGAAGGTTGACAAACATTGTCCTCAGGACCTTGGAGAATCGTAATTGCAGCCATCCCTGTAGCCCTTGAAGTTATGTACGAGGCCGGCTCCTTTATTGTAAGCTCGTCGGTGGCCTTCAGCATGCCTCCTCGCTTCGTATCCCATCGGAGCATCTGCGGTTCACCACCCTGGTCTTCGTAGAACAACCAACCCTCAGTGCTTCCATCTCGCCTTCTTCTCGCTGTCACAGCTAGGGAGCTGCGATCCATAATAGCTTGGTACCCAAGAGCCGTCTTGTCCGCGCTGCTTGGACTTGCAGGGCCCGTTGTTGTAGCTGCCTTCTCTCCCATGGACCCTCGTTGACTGGCGGCCCTGCTGCCCAACACCCCGCCCAGAACAGCACCGACGCAAATTACGACCAGGACAACGCTTCCGACGATGATCAGTCTTCTCCGTCTCTGTCGTGAGGAGTGCCTAGCTTGATTGGCCGCCTCAACCTGTCGCGGATCCGCCACCTCGGGAAAGTCGGTGCTTACGGGCTCAGGAGAAGAATCTCCGGTCCCCAGGCCGCTCTCAATCTTGAATTTTGCATCGCGAGTTGAAACCGTTGGCGAGACTGGGTATTTTGCGGTCTCTGGTGGGCGAGCTTGTGCCAAATGATCCTTGCTCTCGAGAAGCTCTTGCGGGACGACCTCAAGACCAGGCTACTCTGTCAGCAGCTCCTTTTTCTTGTCGCTCCACGAGTCATTGTCGGCTTCCACTTGGGTATCGGCCATGGCGATGTCTAAGTCGATGTTGATGAACCATTACTGGAAGAAGAATTTAGAAGAGGAAGGATTTCGGCATCCATCAACAAGGTTAGGAGAACGAACAGGGTAGACGGCGGCCAGACCCGAGCGATGTCACGCTATGTCCAGGGGGAAGACGCTGGCCCTTGGTGACCCATCAAAGCCCACTCGTGGGCCTTTCTTGTGCTCTTGGCAGTGTTGAAGAGCAGGGGTAACTATCACTAGATCGGAATCAAGACATTCCCGATCTCCAAACTCCGTGGGGTCTCCTGTCTTGACGCGAGGAGGAAATTTCCTACACACAGCCTGGAGGTAATTGGATGTGGGCCATCTGGAAAAAGAAGTGTCGGCGGCATCATTGGTCCCCAAGGTGAGGGCACTCACGATATCACGTCCCATCATCATTCAACAACCAGCTCCTCCACCCGCCTCATAACCTCCGCCTTAGCCCGCACGTCACTTACATGTTCTTTCATAGCTTCCAACTCCATGATACCAAAAAAGAAAGAAGCTCCAATAAGTCTCACCCCATTTGCCTCCCCAGACCCGGTCCTCCTACAAACAAACGGCATCCTGACCCGATCCAACACCCAAACAGCATCATCAACCTCCGCGTTCCCGGTACAACAGCAACAAACCCACCATCAGTAATCGCAAGCCTCTTCCCATCGCAAACCGACAAGATCGCATCCATCTCATGCCGAGCCCTCGCCCCACTACGAGATGCCGTCTCCCCAATCACCTGCCTTAACGGCTTCCTCGGACACGTCCCCTTTTCCATTTGCTCGCTATACCGCTCAATAAGCCCAACACCTCCCGGGACAGATTTTGGATATCCCAACTTTAAAGCAATCATTATCTCCATGAGTCTCTCCAATTTGGGCACGACTGATCCCTGTCGTCGCGCCTCTTCAACAAGTTCCTTCCAGTTTGAAACAGGAAAGAAATCATCAGCAACTGAGCAAACAGGGCTAGTCTTGATGATATTCCCAACATTGATGGCATCTCCACGTATCGGCCACCTGCCCATGGAGGAATCCGTATATCCAACCACGGCTGGTCGCGTTCCATTCTTGTCCAAAATGATTCCCGGGACCCCATCAAACATCAATTCAACTGGGTGTCCTCGAAATCCGGGAAACCCCTCGAATATCCGCTCATATTTTGCATGACGCCAGCCATTCTCCCGCTGAATTCTCCAATCTGGTACCCACGAAGACAGACCTCGCGCCTCATGGCCCGGTACGTGATGGCGAAGAACGTCGTCAAGCGGAACTTGCTGGTTGAGCAGCGCAACGGCCGTGTCAGTGAACACCCGATCAGCAGACAATGAATAGTCCACACTGATCCCCAGAACCTCTCCCCACGACTCCTCCGTCCTTGAGCCATCTCGGATATTCACCAGCGGGATGATGGCATACAACTTATCCCGCGGATCCGTCGCCTCACAATGCCGTGATCTTCCAAGCATCCGCACCAGCCTCCTGGCGTACGTCATAGCGCCATCCCAGTATGGCTTGTTGTACCGGCTCGCAAACGTGACGGGGTATGGCAACTCAAGCCGGGCTGCCCGTGTCGCATTCTCGTTGTGTTGGTAAAGAACAGTGAAGCTTCCCCAGTCAACCTCATCCTTCCCGCATACAACAACTGCCTTTTGTGCAAGACTAATCTCCTGGATAAGCCAAATGCGATGGAACCACGGCCTTCTGAAAAATCCTTCAATCGCCTCTTTGCTAGGTGGCAAAGCACCGCTCCCGTTAAATCGGATGGTCGGTCGAGTTCTCGAATCCATGAAAGTACCACGACACTATTCTCGTAGCTCTCGCCGAGGTAAACAACAACCCTGAAAGCTGCTCGGGTAGATACCCGCCATGAGATTGACCTGGTGGTTTCGCTCTGGGATATGTGACTGGTTGATGCAGACCGAATCGACCCAAAGAACTCGGTTGGCATCGGGGTTTCGAAGACGCTGTAGGGCCGCATGGCAGTTGGCCGTGCTGCGGAATTCGACACCCGGCTTGTGCTTATCCTCGCTCTTGTCAGAGAGTGCCTCGATCACAGATATCAAAGTTGGATCTCCCCATGTGTAAGACAGGACCTCGTAGGAAGGAGCGGCACTGAGTTGAGCACTGAACAGGCGGATTCTGACAGGCTCGTCGAGATGGCCTGGTAGGAGTTGCAAAAGACGAAAAGAGTCATCCAGATCGAGGGGCCGTCCCCTATAGACAGCATGAGCTTCGCTCTCCATTGTGGTCGTTTCTGAGGGTTCCAATGGTGGCAGAGGAAAATCGGTGTTGTTCGCGTCAAACGGTTGGATGGCGGGCAGGCGGCAGAGCAGGTGCCTTTCAATCTCTGCTTATTAATCAGCCCTCTTGCGCCTTGCTCTCCTCTTCGCTGCTCGGTGAGCTCTTCGACATGGCATTTATACAGCATGATCTTGTGTTTCGTACTTCATCTTGACCTAGGCCTTTTTACCCACAGCTCCGACAATGAAACCTTAGCGCACCTCACCCTGGTGTCCCAAAGAAAGTTCAGACGAGATATTCCATGTTGCATTATCCATATTCATACCCTCGTATCTCATCAGCATTATTACATCCAACGCGAAACAGTATCCAAACAAACACAACCACCGACCGGCAAGCAAACAACCACCTCTGGCCAAGTCCTCTCCCTAATGTCAACCCTCATACAAAACAATCCTGACCTGACGCAAGAGAAATTAGAATCCCTCCGTATATACCTTCACAACCCAACATCAACGTCCATGTCCGCAGCCTACTAAGCCACACCCACATTCCCCAACGTCGTGCTCGACTGCGTCTGCAACGTGAGCACCAGCTCCGTCAACCTGTCAATCTTGGCCGTCAAATCCGCAATCCTCGCCTCCACATCCCCCTCATGCTGCCCAAACGCCCTCCCCTCCACCGCCTCGTCCGCCGCCTGCTGCTGCGCCCTTCGACCGGCAATTGCGCCCTCGGAAATGGCCGTAATCGCTGGCGGTCTCAACTGCGACAGATGATTATTGTTATCAGCCCGCAAGCTGTTATTGGACAGCCTAGCCTGCGCAAACCTCTTCGCAGCAGCCGGATGAGGGCTCCCAATCACGGCCTGTCTGGGACCGCGGAAACCGCTGTATTGCGTCCCCTTTGACGAGCCGATTGTAAGCCACTCGTAGAATTCAATGACGGCAACGATGGGGAGGTGAGTTGCCTTGAGCAAGAGAATGCGCGCGGCACGGAACTTGTTGTCAGATGGGAGGAAGAGGCGAAGGGGGCGGAAGATGAGGACGGCGAGCAGGTTGAACGGAGGATAAAAGTGGGTGAGCCGATTGCTAGTCGAAGCTTCGAGGACGTAGACGCTGTAGACGTAGAGGTATTCCTCTCGGGCATGGGTGATGACGCGGGAGAAGCTGTTGGAGAGCATACCCGTCAGGGAGCCGGTGAGCAGGATGGAACTAAGGGTGATGAAGATGATCATGAGGGGAGGGCCGAGCAGGGTGTCCATTTTGGGGATCAGGTCGAAGCCGACGAAGCTGGAACCAAAGAAGATCTTGGTCAGGGACATGACCATGTCGTGGAGCGACAGGTGTTCGCGCCCGAGAAGGGAGAAGGTGGTTAGGAAGCCACAGTAGATGACTACGACGAGGACCATGAATTTGATGAAATCTTTGCCCATTTCTTTGAGGCAAGGAATCAAGGTCTGGTGCGGCTGTCAGCGCTTTCTCTTTCAATCAGCTGTTCGGCTCAGGATATCGACTTACACCCCAGTATGGACTCAAGCTCAGGATAGAAAAGACCCTTGGAACCATAAAGAGAGCTTCCAGCGCCAAGACGTTGAAGGAAAGGTTCACCATTTCCTCGTTGTGGGTTTCCAAGCCAACAATACGCAAGCCGACAAAGGTGGCGCCGATTGCTATCATGGCCATGTCGAACACGTTCCATATGTCGGTAGCATAGAAAATGGAGCCGGCATCAATCCACTCGCTCAGCTCGTCCAAGGCAAAGGCGGCAAACCAGATGTACAAGAAGATTTCCAGGGGCGTGATGCGGGTGGGATCCCGCTCGACCAAAACGCCATAGTACAGGCCCAAAAAGGTGAGGAAAAATAAAACTTCGAAAGACTTGAGATACTTGGGGACTCTGAGACGAGAGAATGGGTCGGCCGTGTTGGGGTTGTAGAACTGAGGCTTCTTCTCCGAGTGCACGCTGAGGTCTTTCCAGAAGATGATGGAGCCTTCCCAGATGCCGGTGATGATCTTCTGGACAACAGCCTGGCTGAGGAATCGCTTGGCGTCGGCAATAGCGGCAATCTCCAAGGCATTGAGGTTGGTGAAGTTGGCGGTTGGATCCTCCTCCTCTCCCCCGCCATCTTCATCGTCTCCCGTCATGCTCATAGTCAGGCGCGAGATGGAACTGAGCAAGAGGTTGCGCTTGGTGCTTGCGCTATGGGGTGTCCTACGGGATGAACCGACACTGCTGTGTAAGGCCTGGGCCAGAAGCGCACTGTGCTCGTCAACCTCGCCCTCCTCTTCATCAGTTGGGCTGTGGCTCTCGACATCCTTGGGGTCTGGGATCTCATAGAGACAATAATCGACAGCCTCCCTCTCGGACAGGTGGGTCAGAAAGCGCCAAGCGACAATCTCGCAGGCGTTGGCTCTGGCGTCCATCAAGCCCTTATCCTCGACGCTGGTGCCATAGTGCCACTTCAGGGCGAGGAGGGCATTCACAATGGCGGGGTGAGTGCATGTTTGGCCGAGATGGTCAACGAGCGCACGAAGGCCATCTCCGGCAGTAGTGGTCCTCAGCTGCTCGAAAGTGCTGGGCAAAACCACGGTGTCGGCAATATAGCTGACAAGATGATCAGTAAAAGACCGATTGTGGAGATGCCGTAGAAAATACTCACACGGAAAGCTTCTTGACAACATCTCGGAAGCTGTCCTCCTCGCTGATGTCGGGGAGCTCCGCGACAAAGCCGAACTTGTGGCGCGGGGAAGGGGTGCGCAGGCTCTCGGTGCGCTGCACACCCTGCGGGCGCGACTTGACACGGATAGGCATTGGATGGTGAGATGGCAGCAAGCAGCAAAGCAGCGCTCGTAGCACAGCAGAAGCAACTACAACCTGGAAAGGGAGGGGAAAGGGAAAGAATGAAAAGATATGCTCTTAGTTCGTGATCAGGCGCAATGGAGATGGCGGGCAGTTCTAGGCCATATTCGGTTGGTCGCTTATTTTCCAGGGTCCTCGTCCTCGGCGGCTCAGCCCAACACAGACCACCCCTAAAAATTGCTTGTTTCAAGCATGACTGAGCCGCCCTCAATTGTCCCTCAGCGCGTCCCTTTCGCCACGTCCCATGACCTGCTAAGCCCATTGGAGGACAAAACAAAGCCCATCATTGGGACTCTTTTTCTGGTGGAGAATTGGGGTTGGTTCCAACATTTGCGGGGCAATTCTCACCTGAGACATCACCAGCCCCTCGACCCCTCACCTAAGCTCGACCCCTCACATGTGTGTTCCTCAGCTTCACATTACCTACGGCCGGGAGACTGAGCGGTGCGCATGTAAACTATACTTGAGATCACCTGGCAGCACTATTACCCCCTTTTCACACTGTTCCATTCCTCCCAGCTTCATTGTTTACCTTTTTCCAATACGGGCTAACCGGAGCCCGCTGCCCCGCCCTCATGAGGCGGC